>NC_086110.1:56018089-56643089 GCF_963921235.1 Mobula hypostoma
CAGAGACATCCCGGACCCTGGGACCCGGGAGGCAACAAACCATGTGGGTGTCCTTCTCACGTCCACAAAATCTCCTGTCTGCTCCCCTGACTATAGCGTCTCCAATGACAACAGCTCTCCTCTTCTCCATCCCACCCTTCTGCACCACCGGGTCAGAATCAGTACCGGAGGCCCTGCCACCGTGGCTCACACCTGGTCTGTCTTCCCTGCCAACAGTATCCAGGACAGTAAACTTATTATTCAGGGGAATGGCTACAGGGGTGCTCTGCACTACCTGTCTGCTCACCTTTGCTTTCCCCCATCTGACTGTCACCCAACGACCTGCTTCCAACAGCCTAGGTGTGACTACCTCCCTGTAGCTCTCATCTATGACAGCCTCATTCTCCCTTATGAGTCGAAGGTCACCCAGCTGCTGCTCCAGATTCCTTACGTGGTCTTCCAGGTTGCCCAGCCGTATGCACTTCTGGCAGATGTGACTCTGTGGGAGAGGGGCATTCCCCCAAGACTGCCACATCTCACATGAGAGGCACATCACCGTCTCAGGAGGCATTGTAAAGACTAACTGCGAGCAAGCTCGTCCTCCGCCTCTTCTCGTCGAAGCCTCTCGAGTCAAAGCCTCAAAGCTCCACTCCTTCACTGGCCCACTCACTCACTGGCCGCTTTCCACAGGCCAAAAGTATTGAACAAAAGTATTGTTTAGTATAATTTCCATGAAGAGGACTGACGCTTCTGACCAAAGATGGCATTTATGGCAGACTTATAGAAATGCCATAGCCTCAAGATTTGAGCGAGTAGATTTAGGCGATGAGGAGGAACTGCTTTTCCCAGAGAGTGATGAATCTGTGGAATTCCCTGCCCAATGAAGCTGTGGTTTAAGACAAGGTTGGATGTATTTTTCCATATTAGGGGAATTAAGGGTTATAGGGAAAAGGCTGGTAGGTGAAGATGAGTCCATGGCCAAATCAGTCATGATCTTATTGAATGTTGGAGCAGGCTCGACATGCCATATGGCTCCTACTTCTTATGTTCCTATATACCATTGCTGTGCACACCAAGCTTGGGTCCTTCTCATGAGGCAAGCAGAATCAACTCGATTCCAGCACCTACCTTAGACATGAACATCCATCTTCTACTTTGCTTCAATGCATTTCTCTGATTGGTCAAAAATTTGATAGAGCCAAAAAAGTGAGATGTTAAGACAGTCAAGTAAACATGTTATCAAATAAGTAAGTGTTGTAAGTGAGGAAACAGATTTGGTAGGTCTCAAAGGCAAGGACTCTGGACACACAGTCTTGGTAGTAAGGGATTTCATTTATAGGAGGCAAATGTGGGAAGATGGCAACAGAAGCAACACGCACACGCACACAATTTACAGCAGTTGTGGGAAAAGTTGGACTGGCAATTAAACACAAGCGGACAATTAATAATGAACGTGGGAAAATCGCATGGGAACAAAGTACACGCACACATGCACACACATACAACCAAAGGAAAAGTCAATACGATACCTGCCACCCCTTGACTCTGTGCAGACACGGCTCTATGCTATTAGGGACAATAATCAACGCTCCCAACCCTATCCAATGCACAGCTCACCAACAATTTCTCCAGCGCCGTTCCACGGTTCTGAGCCTGGAGTGAAGCAGGGTGGTCCCTCCGAGATGGCAAAAAGAGAGAGAGTCCAACACATGTGGCACCCTTTTAGTGCAGGAGGGCTAGAGGGTCCAGCCCGGGTAATTCACAGGGGGCCAATGGCTCGGTGCCAGCAGAGTTAAGCTAATTACAAAGGCCATTTGTCCGAGGCCGAGTTGAAAAGCAGGACCTCAAGGGTGGTAATCTCAGGATTACTACCTGTGCTAGGTGCCAGTGAGGGTAGGAATAGGATGCTCTGGAGGAGGAACAAGTGGCTGAGGAACTGGTGTAGGGGGCAGGGTTTCAGATTTCAGGATCATTGGGACCTCTTCTGGGGCAGGTGGGACCTGTACAAGAGAGATGGGTTACACTTGAACCACAGGGGGACCAATATCCTTTCAGGGAGGTTTGTTAGTGCTATTGGGGAGGCTTTAAACTAGATTTACAGGGGGATGGGAACCAGAGTGCCAGAGCTGACAGTGTGGCTGGGGTGAAAATAAATGATGTTGAAAGTTTAAGCAAATCCACTGATAGAAAGGTTGTGAGTGGTGGTAAAAATCTTCTGAGGTGTATATATTTCAATGCTAGGAGTATTGCGGGAAAGGCGGATGAGTTGAGGGCGTGGATTGACACGTGGAATTATGATGTTGTAGCAATTAGTGAAACTTGGCTACAGGAGGGGCAGGACTGGCAGCTTAATATTCCAGGGTTCCGATGTTTCAGATGTGATCGAGGCAGAGGAATGAAAGGTGGGGGAGTAGCATTGCTTGTTAGGGAAAATATTACAGCAGTGCTCAGGCAGGACAGATTAGAGGGCTTGTCTACTGAGTCCTTATGGGTGGAGCTGAGAAACAGGAAAGGTATGGCCACATTAGTGGGATTGTATTACAGACCACCCAATAGTCAACGAGACTTGGAAGAGCAAATCTGCAGAGAGATAACAGGCAACTGCAGGAAACATAAAGTTGTGGTGGTAGGGGATTTTAATTTTCCATACATTGATTGGGACTCCCATACTGTTAGGGGTCTAGATGGTTTAGAGTTTGTAAAATGTGTTCAGGAAAGTTTTCTAAATCAATATATAGAGGGACCAACTAGAGGGGATGCAATATTGGATCTCCTGTTAGGTAACGAGTTAGGGCAAGTGACAGAAGTCTGTGTAGGGGAGCACTTTGGTTCCAGTGATCATAACACCATTAGTTTCAATTTGATCATGGACAAGGATAGATCTGGTCCTAGGGTTGAGGTTCTGAACTGGAAGAAGGCCAAATTTGAAGAAATGAGAAAGGATCTAAAAAGCGTGGATTGGGACAGGTTGTTCTCCGGCAAAGATGTGATTGGTAGGTGGGAAGCCTTCAAAGGGGAAATTTTGAGAGTGCAGAGTTTGTATGTTCCTGTCAGGATTAAAGGCAAATTGAATAGGAATAAGGAACCTTGGTTCTCAAGGGATATTGCAACTCTGATAAAGAAGAAGAGGGAGTTGTATGAAATGTATAGGAAACAGGGGATAAATCAGGTGCTTGAGGAGTATAAGATGTGCAAGAAAATACTTAAGAAAGAAATCAGGAGGGCTAAAAGAAGACATGAGGTTGCCTTGGCAGTCAAAGTGAAGGATAATCCAAAGAGCTTTTACAAGTATATTAAGAGCAAAAGGATTGTAAGGGATAAAATTGGTCCTCTTGAAGATCAGAGTGGTCGGCTTTGTGCGGAACCAAAGGAAATGGGGGAGATCTTAAATAGGTTTTTTGCGTCTGTATTTACTAAGGAAGCTGGCATGAAATCTATGGAATTGAGGGAATCAAGTAGTGAGACCATGGAAACTGTACAGATTGAAAAGGAGGAGGTGCTTGCTGTCTTGAGGAAAATTAAAGTGGATAAATCCCCGGGACCTGACAGGGTGTTCCCTCGGACCTTGAAGGAGACTAGTGTTGAAATTGCGGGGGCCATGGCAGAAATATTTAAAATGTCGCTGTCTACGGGTGAAGTGCCGGAGGATTGGAGAGTGGCTCATGTTGTTCCGTTGTTTAAAAAAGGATCGAAAAGTAATCCGGGAAATTATAGGCCGGTGAGTTTAACGTCAGTAGTAGTTAAGTTATTGGAGGGAGTACTAAGAGACAGAATCTACAGGCATTTGGATAGACAGGGGCTTATTAGGGAGAGTCAACATGGCTTTGTGCGTGGTAGGTCATGTTTGACCAATCTGTTGGAGTTTTTCGAGGAGGTTACCAGGAAAGTGGATGAAGGGAAGGCAGTGGATATTGTCTACATGGACTTCAGTAAGGCCTTTGACAAGGTCCCGCATGGGAGGTTAGTTAGGAAAATTCAGTTGCTAGGTATACATGGAGAGGTGGTAAATTGGATTAGACATTGGCTCGATGGAAGAAGCCAGAGAGTGGTGGTAGAGAATTGCTTCTCTGAGTGGAGGCCTGTGACTAGTGGTGTGCCACAGGGATCAGTGCTGGGTCCATTGTTATTTGTCATCTATATCAATGATCTGGATGATAATGTGGTAAATTGGATCAGCAAGTTTGCTGATGATACAAAGATTGGAGGTGTAGTAGACAGTGAGGAAGGTTTTCAGAGCCTGCAGAGGGACTTGGACCAGCTGGAAAAATGGGCTGAAAAATGGCAGATGGAGTTTAATACTGACAAGTGTGAGGTATTGCACGTTGGAAGGACAAACCAAGGTAGAACATACAGGGTTAATGGTAAGGCACTGAGGAGTGCAGTGGAACAGAGGGATCTGGGAATACAGATTCAAAATTCCCTAAAAGTGTCGTCACAGGTAGATAGGGTTGTAAAGAGAGCTTTTGGTACATTGGCCTTTATTAATCGAAGTATTGAGTATAAGAGCTGGAATGTTATGATGAGGTTGTATAAGGCATTGGTGAGGCCGAATCTGGAGTATTGTGTTCAGTTTTGGTCACCAAATTACAGGAAGGATATAAATAAGGTTGAAAGAGTGCAGAGAAGGTTTACAAGGATGTTGCCGGGACTTGAGAAACTCAGTTACAGAGAAAGGTTGAATAGGTTAGGACTTTATTCCCTGGAGCGTAGAAGAATGAGGGGAGATTTGATAGAGGTATATAAAATTATGATGGATATAGATAGAGTGAATGCAAGCAGGCTTTTTCCACTGAGGCAAGGGGAGAAAAAAACCAGAGGACATGGGTTAAGGGTGAGGGGGGAAAAGTTTAAAGGGAACATTAGGGGGGGCTTCTTCACACAGAGAGTGGTGGGAGTATGGAATGAGCTGCCAGACGAGGTGGTAAATACGGGTTCTTTTTTAATATTTAAGAATAAATTGGACAGATACATGGATGGGAGGTGTATGGAGGGATATGGTCCGTGTGCAGGTCAGTGGGACTAGGCAGAAAATGGTTTGGCACAGCCAAAAAGGGCCAAAAGGCCTGTTTCTGTGCTGTAGTTTCTATGGTTCTTTCTATGGTTCTAATGGTTAGGTTTACATTGATGGGCGAGGAGGGGTCAAACCTTGATTGGCAGATGGTGTGCCTTCCAACCAGGTAGTGGGCAGTGCTGTCACATGAGAGTCACGACCCCTCCAATACAGTAAGCTTTACCAAGTGACTTAAAGAAACAGTGGGAGTCTGTGTGGCAAAGAGATTTAGAGAGTGATTGTAGAGCTCAGGGCCTCGATGACTGAAACTTTGGGTGACAAGGACAGCGACAATAATATGCCAGATGTGCAAGTGACCTACTTTGGAGAACCGTAGCATCCTTGCTACAGTTTTTTTAGGACTGGCAATGTTACAGAAATAGGAGAGATCTATTTACTTATAATGAGAATGAAATGAAAAATTCTAAAATTTGTAACTATTAAAACAAAGAACTGAATTTAGGATTATAAATTAATTTGCAAGCACGTATCTTTTAATTGCACATCAAGAGTTTAAACTATTGAGTTCCTAATTCTGTGTAAAATGGAGTAAACAATGGAAAATTTCTTCTTGGTCTTATGGCAGAACTGACAATTTTACTGCTGCCTGAGGTGCTTTCTGTGAAATTTGTGTGCAATTAAAAGTGGGACTTGTTTTCAATGGGGAGGGGTGTGCAATGCCTGATCAATTCTGACAAATTTTGGAGCATGCTTAATGATTCTCTTACTTTATCACTTTATACTGCCTTTATCACTTCTTTGCATAATATACATAGAGATTTCTATCTCAATATGCACTTGCATATTTACATTACTGATGAAATGCTTTACCAAAGCCAAGTATCATCACTAAACACAATAGTTAGACAAGACAGTATGCCAAGAAAAATAAGCACAATCATTTTTCTTGCTGACAGATTTTCTCAAAATCATGTGCAGAAAAATAAAAAAAAATCTACAATATAAACCAATTAAAAAAACCTCTGAAAAAGATGGTGATCTAAAACAAAACCATCTGGGTACCTGCTGGTCTGTGAAAATCTGTGAAGAGAACAGAATTCCACACAATTGAAATAAACTAATTGGGTGCAAGCACGTCATCCAATGATCTTGAATCTTTGAGTTGGAGCCGGAAGAGGCCATTTGGTGCACTCTACTTGCTGATAGAACGAGAAAGGGAAGCTGAGGAGAGAAAATACATCAACAAAGATTACTTGCACCCCCAGCTCCCCACTGAATCTTTCTCTTCCTTCTCTGCTTGCTTGCCCCTGATTTACACTTGCTTCACATTTCGTCCTTTAGTCTTTACTTACATTACGACTATCTCCCTCCTGCCATCTGGAAAAAGGGACCGAAGCATTTGGGCTCCCATGACCAGACTATGTAACAGTTTCTTCCCCCAAGCCATCAGACACCTCAATACCCAGAGCCTGGCTTGACACCAACCTACTGCCCTCTACTGTGCCTATTGTCTTGTTCATTATTTATTATTATTTATTGTAGTGCCTGCACTGTTATGTGCACTTTATGCAGTCCTGGATAGGTCTGTAGTCTAGTGTAGTTTTTGTGTTTTGTCTTATGTAGTTCAGTGTAGTTTCGTATTGTTTCATGTAGCACCACGGTCCTGGAAAACGTTGTCTCATTTTTACTATGTTCTGTACCAGCAGTTATGGTTGAAATGACAATAAAAAGTGACTCGACTTGACTGTTGCACAATCCAACGATCACTCCACTGAGATTTCTGCTCTCTGTTTGTTCTTCTGTTGATTCTTTTGAAGTGCTCATTTATCACCTCAGTGTTTGGATATGAACGAGAGAGCAAACCCACAATGTTGGTGCCTGCTTTCTGCACAGCAGTTGACCGATATATTGGGCCAGGTCTCCTGACGTGCCACCTACTGGCTTTCTCTCTGCAGTTACAGCCACTGTTTTCATCATTCAGTGCTGAACTTGTGCTGAACTTGCAGAATACCTGACGGCTTTCAGGGTCTGTCTCATTGTTGATGCCCTGTAAACATTAGCACAGAAGAAAAATCATGTGATCAGTCTTCCCGCATGCTGGTGTTGTGATTTTCTCTACTTCACAGAAATCTTCGTTGCTTTTTATGACCCTGTCTTTTTGGAGGTGAGGGTGTGGTGAATCTGAGGCCACTTGGTCACGTCACACAATTCACAAACAGTAAAACACCCTGTTTTATATTTATTTTATTTAGTGGTACAGTGTGGAATAGGCCCTTTTGACCCTTCAAACTGTATTACCTAACAACCCTCGACAACGCCGATTTAACCCTTACCTACTCGCTGGACAATTTACACTGACCAGTTGACCTACCCGGTACATCTTTGGACTGTGGAGAAAACCAGAGCACCTGAAGAAAACCCACGCATTCCATGAAGAGGATGTACAGAGACTCCTTTCAGAGGATGCCAGGATTGAACTCCGAAAACCCAACATCCTGAGCTGTAATAGTGTCACGTTAATTGCTACACTATCAGGCCCTAAGAGGGCAAGAGGTTCAAGAGAAATTCCAGGGATTACACTAGAGTGAATTTGGAAAAAAAGAGAACTATTTAAAATCAGTGATTTAACAGGGAAAATGCTGAGATAGTGTTTTCTTTGGCTGGGATTTCTAGAACCGGGGTCTCAATCTCAAGGTAAGGGGCTAGCCATTCAAGACAGAAATTTCTTCATACAGAGCATAGTGAAGCTTTGGAATTCACTATCAAGCAGGTTTGCTGAATCTCAGTCACATGTGACTGGGATTGGCAAGACATTTCTTCTGTGAGGGTACAGAGAAGAAGAGACCAAAAGTCTAGGCATTGGGTGAGGTGAACGGTGTAGGGAGAGTGACAGGGTCACGGTCATTCCCTAGTGCCAGACAAGGCCAAATTAGTGGTGGGGGAGGGGAGGGAGGTAACTTCCCTCGAATGATGTTGATCCTCCCAGATCAGTCTACATGTGCTGAGATTTTGCAGATTGCCAGTACTAAGATTGCAGTGTCTCTGCACCAGGTGCTACCATCTCACAATCACCATGGCAACAGTTTGATCACAGCACTGGTCTGGTTCAAGAAAGTCCCTCATGTTGCAGCATCATGTCAATAGACCCTACTTCTTGCATCATTTTCCCCTTCCCCTCTTCCTTTCTCGGCAATCCAACTTTCCTCCATTCCCCCAGCAACCCTCACTACTTTGCCTCATCTCAATGGTGGACCATGTGTTGAGTAGCTGTCGCTGAGAGAACTTTCTGAGAGCACTGACTGCTCCTCAGTGGGCAGCATGTGACTGAGACCGGAGACGAGAGCTCTGCATGCAGCTGCTATCTGTGAATGCGTGGGTCTGCTAATTATGCTTTTAGATCGAAGAAAGCTACAACAGCAATTTGTTAAGGTAAGGATGATCCAACTCAGCAACTATATTGGTGAAAACAAGAGATTCTGCAGATGACGGAAATCTTGAGCAACGCTCTCAAAATGCTGGAGGAACTCGGAAAGTCAGGCAGCATACACAGAGGGGAATAAACAGTCAATATTTCATGCTGAGACCCTTCATCAAGGTTGGGGGGGGGGCAAAGACCAGAGTGAGAAGGTGGGGGTGGGGGTGTGGAGAAATACAAGCTGGCAGGTGATCGGTAAGATCAGTAAGGCCCTACACAGATTGGGGAACTGCTTCATTGAATAGCTTCAATCTGTCCATTGTAAAATGCAGAATCTTCCAGTGGCTACCCATTTCAGTTCAATTTCCAAATCCTATTCTAATGTAGAAGTCCATGCCATGAAGCCATTGGAGGCCATATTCCATCTGGGTAGCCTCCAACCTGATGGTGTGAACATCGATTTCTCTAACCCAGTAATTATCTCCCCCCCGCTTCCTGTTCTCATTCCATTTTTTTACATTCCCCATTCTGGTTACCCTCTCACCCCTTTTCTTCTCCTCATTGGTTCATCTCCAGCATCTGGTTCCCTCCTCTTGCTCTCTAATCTATGGCCCATTGTCCGCTCATTTTAGATTTCTTCTTCAGCCCTTTACCTCTTCCACCTATCACTTCCCAGCTTCTTGCAGAGGAAAATGCAGTAAGGATGTTATCTTGATTCAACACTACATGGCCAAGGTAAACCAGAAAACATGGATGGCTGCAGAGGTTTGTGCACTGCTTAGGGATCTGGATGCTGCCTTCAGGCTGAGGGACAGGGCGACTCTAAGGTCAGTAAGAGCTGTGCTTTCCCGTGCTATTAGGAAGCCAAAGCGTAAGTACACACAGAAAATTCACAGACACATTTGTGACACCCGGGACATGTAGCCCAAATGGCAAGGTATACAAACTACAACTGATTACAAGGCCATTCTGTACGCCAATGACAGTAACGCCTCCCTTCCTGATAGATAATGCTTTCTATGCATGAATTGTCGTATTAAATAGATATTTACATAGAAGGATACATTATTGATCCCAAAGCAAATTACAGTGTCACAGTAGCATTACAGGTGCACAGGTATAAATATTAGAAGAGAAGTAGAAAGAATAAAAAAGTTACCTCTAACAGTCGAACAGGAGGGGGTCATCACTTCCCTGGCTAGAGGTTGACTCATTATAGAGCCTAATGGCCGAGGGTAAGAATGACCTTATACAGTGCTCCTTACAGCAGCGCAGTTGTCATAGTCCATTACTAAAAGTGCTCCGCTGTTCAGCCAAGGTAGGATGCAGAGGGAGAGAAACATTGTCCAAACTTGCCAGGCGTTTCCATAGGGTTCTTTGTTCTACCACAGCCTCTGGTATGTCCAATTTGACTCCTACAACAGAGCCAGGCTTTCTAATCAGTTTATTGAGCCTCTTGGCATCACCCATGTTGATGCCATTGCCCCAGCACACCACTACATAGAGGATTGTACTGGTAACGCAGACTGATAGAATATGTGAAGTAGAGGCCTGCATACTCTGAAGGACCTCAGTCTCCTCAGGAAGTAGAGGCGACTCTGGCCCTTCTTTTACACAGCCCCTGTGTTGTTGCTGTACTCAAGTCTGTCAACCAGGTGCACCGCCAGCTACCTGTAGGCCCTCACCACCTCCACATCCCCACCATCAATAGTAACAGGGAGAAGTGCAGGCTTAGACTTCCCAAAGTCCATCACTATTTCCTTTGTCTTACTAATGTTGAGCTGCAGATGATTCAGCTTGCACCATTTAACAAAGTCCTCCGCCAGGGCTCTATCTTAATCCTCCCATTCTGCCTTTATACATCCAAGTATTGCTGAGTCATCGGAGAACTCCTGCAGATGATAGAAACATAGAAACATAGAAAATAGGTGCAGGAGTAGGCCATTCGGCCCTTCGAGCCTGCACCGCCATTTATTATGATCATGGCTGATCATCCAACTCAGAACCCCGCCCCAGCCTTCCCTCCATACCCCCTGACCCCCGTAGCCACGAGGGCCATATCTAACTCCCTCTTAAACATAGCCAATGAACTGGCCTCAACAGTTTCCTGTGGCAGAGAATTCCACAGATTCACCACTCTCTGTGTGAAGAAGTTTTTCCTACTCTCGGTCCTAAAAGGCTTCCCCTCTATCCTCAAACTGTGACCCCTCATTCTGGACTTCCCCAACATTGGGAACAATCTTCCTGCATCCAGTCTGTCCAATCCCTTTAGGATCTTATACGTTTCAATCAGATCCCCCCTCAATCTTCTAAATTCGAACGAGTACAAGCCCAGTTCATCCAGTCTTTCTTCATATGAAAGTCCTGCCATCCCAGGAATCAATCTGGTGAACCTTCTTTGTACTCCCTCTATGGAAAAGATGTCTTTCCTCAGATTAGGGGACCAAAACTGCACACAATACTCCAGGTGTGGTCTCACCAAGGCCTTGTACAACTGCAGTAGTACCTCCCTGCTCCTGTACTCGAATCCTCTCGCTATAAATGCCAGCATACCATTTGCCTTTTTCACCGCCTGCTGTACCTGCATGCCCACTTTCAATGACTGGTGTATAATGACACCCAGGTCTCATTGCACCTCCCCTTTTCCTAATCGGCCACCATTCAGATAATAATCTGTTTTCCTATTTTTGCCACCAAAGTGGATAACTTCACATTTATCCACATTAAATTGCATCTGCCATGAGTTTGCCCACTCACCCAACCTATCCAAGTCAACCTGCATCCTCTTAGCATCCTCCTCACTGCTAACACTGCCACCCAGCTTCGTGTCATCCGCAAACTTGGAGATGCTGCATTTAATTCCCTCATCCAAGTCATTAATATATATTGTAAACAACTGGGGTCCCAGCACTGAGCCTTGCGGTACCCCACTAGTCACCGCCTGCCATTCTGAAAAGGTCCCGTTTATTCCCACTCTTTGCTTCCTGTCTGCTAACCAATTCTCCACCCACACCAATACCTTACCCCCAATACCGTGTGCTTTAAGTTTGCACACTAATCTCCTGTGTGGGACCTTGTCAAAAGCCTTTTGAAAATCCAAATATACCACATCCACTGGTTCTCCCCTATCCACTCTACTAGTTACATCCTCAAAAAATTCTATGAGATTCGTCAGACATGATTTTCCTTTCACAAATCCATGCTGACTTTGTCCGATCATTTCACCGCTTTCCAAATGTGCTGTTATCACATCTTTGATAACTGACTCCAGCAGTTTCCCCACCACCGACGTTAGGCTAACCGGTCTATAATTCCCCGGTTTCTCTCTCCCTCCTTTTTTAAAAAGTGGGGTTACATTAGCCACCCTCCAATCCTCAGGAACTAGTCCAGAATCTAACGAGTTTTGAAAAATTATCACTAATGCATCCACTATTTCTTGGGCTACTTCCTTACCGCTCAGTCCTCAATTTCTCCCAGTCCTCAGGTGAGCCACTTTCTCTGGCTAATTTGTATGCTACTTCTTTGGAATTGATACTATCCCTAATTTCTCTTGTCAGCCACGGGTGCACTACCTTCCTTGATTTATTCTTTTGCCAAACTCGGATGAACAATTGTTGTAGTTCATCCATGCAACCTTTAAATGCTTGCCATATGATATGACTCAGTGGTGTATCTAAAGTTCCAGGAATACAGGGTAAACAGGAAAGGAGCCAATATTGTCCCCCGTGGGGTCTCAGTGCTGCTTATAGCCATGTCTGACACAGAGCTCTGAAGCTACACAAACTGTGAGGAAAGCCCCTTTTTACCCTGAGGACCTGACACACTCCCTGGCCGCAGCTGAGGTGAGGAGGATCCTAGTTAGGGTAAACCCACATAAGACTGCAGAGCCGGACAACATAAATGATCAACTGCTGAGAGACTGCAGCCCAGCTAACAGAAGTCTTAACAAACATCTTAAGTATCTTTTTGAAGCAGTCCGCTGTCTCTGCAGGTGTCAAGGCAGCCACCATCATTCTGATGCCTAAGAGAGCAATGGTAACTGGCCTAAACGATTACCGTACAGTGTCACAGAATTCAGTAAGCATGAAATGCTTTCAGTGGCTTGTAATGGATCATATAAAATCCCTCCTTCCAGCTACATTAGTGCTTTTCCAGTTTGCTTTCTGCTCAAATCTGTCATCTGATGATGCCATACCTTGGCCCTCCACTCTGTCCTATCCCACCTAGAAAACAATGCCTCATATACAAGGATCTTGTTTGACTTCAGCTTGGTGTTTAACATGATCATTCCTCAGAGGCTAGAGGATAAGCTGCCTTTGTTGGGACTGAACATCCCTTTCCATTAGTGGTCTTCTTGTTGGGAAGACCCCTGTCAGTCAAAGTTGGCAGCAACCTCTCAAGCTCCATCATGCTGAGCACTGATGCCCATCAGTGCTGTGTGCTTAGTCCGCTGCTGTTCACGCTGTTGACTCATGACTGCATTGCCAGATCCAGCTCAAGCCGCATCACCAGGTTCCGTGATGATACAACAGTGGCTGCCCTCATCAGCAACAATGATGAGTTGGCATACAGAGAGGAAGTAGAGAGGCTTGAGGCTTGTCAAATGGTGTGAGGACAACAATCTGAATCTCAGTGTGGACAAGACAAAAGACACATTGATAATGTAAGATATTGTAGGCCGGTTTCCCTTGTTTGGTGGTGTGATAGATGGTGAGGGAGCTGCGTGGCCTTGGTTGTAGTGTGAACTAGTCCTCAAACTGAGGGCTTGCCTGCTGCTGCGGTCCAGGAGAGGAGGCCCTGGAGGTGGTGTAGCATGGCTTCCATGCTTGGTTGGGGTCTAGTCTCTTCCATTGGTCTTTCCCTCCAGTATTCAATTGGTGGAATGACAGTTTGGATTGCATGTGTATGCTGTCTGCGTACTGCTGGAACTGTACCATCAATTTGTGGGACATGTTGCTCAGGGACTTGGGCTATAAATATGTTTTTTTGCGTGACTCTGTTTTTTACTTGCTAGTTTGAATGTGCTGTGTAGGTTTTGCACCTTGGCCCCAGAGGAATGCTGTTTCGTTCAGCTGTTTTCATGTGTGGTTGAATGATGATTAAACTCAAATTTGATTTGAGATGACTGTGGACTTCAGGAAGGCACAAGTCAACCTATCTTCAATGCACATCAATAGCTCTGCCCTGGAGTGAGCGAAGAGCACAAAGTTCCTTGGTGAACAATCTAACCTGGGCCCACTACACGCCTTCACTAGTCAAGAAGCTACAGCAGTATCTACACTCTGTGTGGAGGCTGAGATGTGCATGGCTCCCCACCCCAACATTGTGACAACTTTCTACAGGAACGTAATTGAGTGTCCTGTCTGGCTACACATTGTGTGGTATGGAAACTGAAAAACCCCAAAGAGGATAGTAAAAACTGTCTGTAGGATCACTGCAGTCTCCCTCTCCCATTTGTGACTGTCACCAGGCCCAGTGCAGACAAAGGACCCAGAGCATTGTTCAGGGTTTCTACCATCCACCTCACAATCTCCTTGACCCACCACCATCAGGAACAAGGACCAGAAGCATCAGGACTAGGATAGCTAGACTGAGTAGCAGCTTTTTCCCTCAGGCTGTGAGGAGTAATGAATACCCTGCCATCACCAGGACCTTGTCACTAGGACAGTGAGATGTTTACTGTTTACCTGTGCTGTGCACTACATGTATATAGAAATACATTTTATTAAGATATTTATGGTAATATTTTGGTTTATGTGCCATGTGTGATATGTGATATGTGTGTTGTGGGAGCACCATGGTCTGGAGGAATGTTGTTTCATTTGTTTGTATATATTTACAGTCAGATCTAAGGTTTCAAAGGTACATTTAATGTTAGAAAGATGTATACAATACACATCCTGGAATAACTTTTCTTTGTAAATGTCCATGAAAACAGTGGAGTGCCCCAAAGAATAAACGACAGTTAAAAGTTATAACCCCAAAGTACCCCCCAGCTCCCCTCCCTCCTGCGCATAAGCGGCAGCAAGCACAATCCCCCCCTCCTCCCACCGGCAAAAAAAATGCGTTGCTACCCGTCACTGAGCACTCAAGCGTGAGCTAAAGCAACAGTAAAGACACAGACTGGCAGTACTCCAAAGGCTACATTGTTCACCTGGCATTCAACATACCACAGTCTCTCTCTCTCTGCCTGATAAAGGAGAAAGAGATGTCTCTGTTTCACAGTGAGAAGGGAGACATAACAAACAACTCCCCGGTTTACAATGTTAAAAGTCCATTGCGTCGCTTTTTTTTGAGCTCTGTGCCCAGGTCTCTGGGCATATAGCCAAAGATGTTCCAGCTCCCACGACACACCTGTCCGGGACACCTACCTTCGATCCACCTGTCTCCAGAGCCCCGAGATCCTAGGCCTCCAAAGCCAAGCCAAACTCTTTTGCCAAGCCCTTGGCGTGCCAAACAATGGTCAGTTATGAAACCCCGAGAGCGGGTCCCATTCCTACAAAGGACCATAGTCAGCGTGTAACTCCAGGTCAGGATCTTCAAAAGAACCCTGAAAGGGAAAAATAGAGGTATTAAAGATGGAAATAGAGCTGCTTCTGAAGAGGCAAGCAAAGGAGTTGCTGTTTAGTGCCATTATCACTTCGCTCCCCCTCCGGATGACAATAAACTTGGACTTGAACTTACTTCATCCCCTCCTTCCCCACCCACCCACCTTCTCCCACACTTACACTCACCTATCACCTGTCAGATAATTTTTCATGACTCCTGATGAGTGTTAGGGCAAAATTTCTGGGCTGCCATTTTCACTGGGATTCCACGTAAGTGAGGGCCTAAGACTGTGTCTAAAGATCTTAGTGATACCAGGATCACAATGACAACAAGGTCAGGAGATTCTTAGTTCCTTGATAGTTTAAAATCACAGAGAAGAATCAGTTTAAATATTGTACAGGGAAGTCAGAAGTTTATAGAATTGGTGATCATCTCCGCTGTGAAACCCAAGTTCTAATCAGATCAGCACTGTAACGTATAGCACTGCTGTGGGGTGGTCGTTTGGATGACCTAGCCCATGGTGTTTTTCTAACCTAGGGGTATTGGGGCAAACCTTTTGGTGGATTCCTCGTGAAATCAAGCAGGGAAATTAGCCCACTAAACCTGTTGCAGATTAACTTGGTGTCATTGGGACTCATCACCCACACACTTCTCCCACCTGTTCCCCTCTCCTTTTCCTTTTCTTATTCCATGTTCCACTGTTCTCTCTTAACAGATTCCAGCACCTTTAGCGTTTTGTCACTTCCACCTATCGCCTCCCAGTTTCTGACATCATTCCCACCCTCATCGGACTATTCACCATCCTTACCTGGATCCATTTGTCACTTGCTAGTTCCTGTTCCAGCCCTTCCTTTCACGTTCTTATACTGGCTACTTCCCCCTTTCTTCCAGTTCAGTTGAAGGGTCCCAACCCAGAACACTAGTGGCTCTACTTTGTTAGAAGTTTGAGGAGCTTAAGTATGTCATCAAAGTCTCTTACAGATTTCTATAGATGTATTATGGAGAGCATTCTGACTGGTTGCATCACAGCCTGGTATGGAGCCTCTAATGGACAGGATAGCTAGGCGGTTCCAGACTCTGCCAACTTCATCACAAGCACAGCCCTCCCAATAATTGAGGATGTTTTCCAGAGGTAGTGCCTCAAAAAGGTGGCATCCATCAATAAGAACCCTCTCCATTCATGCCATGCTCTCTTCTCAGTGGTACAGGAGCCTGAAGACCTACATTCAAGGATTTAGGAACGACTTCTTCCCCTCTGCCATTGGATTTCTGAACAATCCATGAATGCATAAGCATTCTCAGATTAATCTTTTCTATTGCACTATTTATTTTAATAACTTATAGATATTTATGTCTTTTCTCTGTATTATTGCCACAAAATGACAAGCTTCATGTCATATGCCACTGTTAATAAATCTTATTATGATTCTGACTCTGTCCATTTCCCTCCATCAAGGCTGAATGACCCAGTGAGTTCCTCCAGTGCCTCTTGTGTTAACTTGGTGAAGGTGAAGCGTACCCATTCATATGAATGGAAAACATCAACTTCCTGAGAATGGTTGCTGAAGCTTCTTATTTATTTTTACTAGGCATAATTGTTTCTAATTGTTTTAAGTGTGATTTTTTAAAATTTAAAAATAATATTTATGTGTCAGCAGAGTTAATATTCAGTTTAGTTGCAAATCCCAATGCAATTCTATTATTCTATGGGGTTTTATGTTTCATGGATGTCTGTGAAGAGTAAGAATTCCAAACTGCATATTGATAACATTCGGATATTAAAATGAACCTTTGAACCTTTGGAAAAAGAGTTGTGATTGAACTCTGAAACAAAGAAGAAACAGAAAATGCCATAAACAATCATTAGGTTGGGCAGTGACTGAAGATAAAGAAGGAGAGTTATCTTCCTTCAAAAATGTGAAAAATTAGAAGCAGAAACAGAGATTAGAAAGAACAAACGGGATGTCCAGGATGCAAAGAAAGTAAATTACACTGATTGGCTGAGAAGGTATGGTAAGAGCTTGCTAAAGGTTGTATCTTGAAAGAGCTACTGGTGGAAGTGGTAGAGGTAAGTACAATTACAAAATTGAATAGACATTTGGACAAGTCCATGGATAGGAAAGGTGTAGAGGAGTATTTGATAAACACAGGCAAATAGGACTAGCTTAGGGAGCAGTTTGGCTGAAGAGCCTGTCTCCGTGCTGTCTAACTCTAATGTCTGGAGCTAGGGTAAACAGAGGGATAATAAAAGAGAGAAAAAATTGCTGGAGTCGTGAGATACAGAGCAAAACAGTCACTGGAAATCTGAAATAACATAAAAGAAGGCTAGCAAAGGTCAGCAGGTCAGGCAGTACTTGTAGAGAGAGAAATACTGAGTTATGGTTATGGGCAAATGATGTTGCACAAAACGTGACCATTTTTCATACAACTGACTGTTTATCTGCAATTGTTGAATTGCTGCAGTGCATTTAGATGGAAGATGAGATGTTATTCCTTGTGTTGATGTCAGGATTTTTTGGAATGGTTTAAGAAGAAAGACAGAGAGGTCGCAGTGGGAGTATTAAAGTGACAGGTAACAGAAGGCTTGTGTGATCCTTAGGGATTGAACATCTCTGGCTGGGTTCATTTTGTTAATATCTCTTTCAATCCCTTACCCAAGTGCAATCTTGCTTACTGGTGAGCTGGATTGATTTTCAAATTAATATCAACATCAAATAATATCAAATCTCTTGCTGTTGAGAATTATTGATGCTTAAGGAAAAGATTGAGAAGTCAAAGAGAGAATATTGCTGCTGTTTGGCCATGTCATGCATAAAAATATGTTGAAATAATACTCCAGGGAATGGGCTAATGGAAAAACAAAAGAGAAAGGCAAGAAGAGGATGTGATTAGAAAACATCAAATAATGCACAGAAGAGTGGAGAATACCAGGTTTTTCACATTGAAATTGGTAACCAATCAAATAGGTGCTGGAACTTGGTGTAGTATCGGTTAAATAATGAATGCAATTTGCTAGATTAAATAACTGTAAATCACAATTGATCCTGCTTAAATTTACATATACCTTGGACACATGCACAGATAAACAGACACACATAAACAGATACTCAAACACACAATGCAGACACAGATAAACACAGGTGTAAATATGCATATTCATTCATAAACACATAATCACACGTGAACACATATATGTAACTGCACATACTGCGTGCAGATAGACACCCATGGTTCACACGTAAAATATAAGCACGTACCTGCACACAGATACACAGGTTTACGCTTGTTTTTAAAGTAAATTGCCATCAGGAAGACATTTTAAGCTCATCACAACACATCATTTCCTAAGCTTCTTCCCTGTAGCTATCCAGCTTCTCAACAAAACTCACTCAGATGGAACACACTAACTGCCCCTGCACAACATCCATTAAATGGTCTTTCCTGCTCTCCTTGTTCTGTTGACAATTACTTAATCTGTTCATATGTTCACATTTATTTAAGTTTGATTATTGCATTCGTGCATGTGACCGTTCTGCTAATTGTTGATTGCTCATGGCTGTTTGCACTATTTTCCCGTAAATTGTTGGTTGCTATTGTGTTGCCTGTTATGGTATTGCCCTGAGTTTTATGCTAGGCACTGAACCACAATCAATCCTGGTCTGTTTCACGTACTGGGAATAAAGTGATTCTGATACTGAATTGTCTAGGTTTGTGTATGAATACACATATAATAGCACATACACACAAAATACAGGGCTGCAGATAAATGCACCACAAAGACCCATGGAACTACACAAGCGCATACATGCACAGAGCATTCAATTGTGACTACCACAGAGCAGTAGAAATGTTAACTGTTTCTTGTCCATCCACCCATCTCTACAGTACTGAGTTGTGCTTTGGTGTCAACCCAAATGATAAAAACTAGCAAAGATTCAAATTTATGCCTGAAATCCTCTGCTCTTTATTAGATGCAGTAACAATATCACTAACAAAAGCCTTTGAAGAAGTTTAAACATTCTGAACTATAATAGAGTATAAGTGTTTCTGCCTGAGAAATTGCTACAGAATTCCATCTCAAAGCTGAAACAAACATACCAGTATTCCAAATAAGGATCAAGCAATCTCAAGGGGGAGGAAATTTCTGATAAATTTTCCAATCAACTGAATGCTGATAGAATGAGAAATAAGCACGTAAAACCTTTATCAGACAAGCAACATAAACAAGGTCATTATTTAGACTGTGGATACCACCATGGAATTAACAAACTGAATTATTCATATGCTCCAGTTATCAGGGTAACACTTCATTGGAGACAAATGCCTTGGTAATCATGATTGTGAATAATGAACTACCTAATATCCTGCTGAGCCTTTAGGCAATGTTCCAGGAAAAGATTTTCTAAAAGACTTTGAGGGTTTAGGGAGTGAGCTCAGAAAGTCACTGTACTGTGTTTTAGATGAGATATGGAAAATTTCACTTGTTCTGTTTTAATTTGCAAAACAGGAGATGCATCCAAATTTTTGCAGGCATGTTTTTTATGATTATTTGAAACGTATATATGCATCCAATCGCTGGTGTTGTTGTGACACATTTGGCTAATTTTATTTTAGGATATAGATCTTAAGACAAAATATTTGCTCTGACTAAAAGCCTGGGACATTGACCTTAACAGTAAAGTGACATCAAAGGCAAATCCAACACAGTGTGCTTTCTTTTGATGGCATGCTTCCCTTATAAAAAATACTTTATTTTTGACTGTCCTAGAAATCTGTGGGAAGGATCTGCTCTCTGTAAATACTACCAGTAGCCTTGGGTACGTCATTCTCCCTAAGTTCGCCTAATACAGTACTTCATCACTGGCTTTTCCAACTGCTTCTTCTTCATGCCAGTTACCACACCCTCTGAGAGATGTGTCACCCTAGAGCCAGGTTGGCAAGGCTTCTAAAAGTGAAATCTGTTTCAAAGTATGGATTGCAAAGAAGCCCAGTACAAATAAGGTTCTCTCAGAAAAACACTGGGGATGTTTTAGAAAGGCAGTGGATTTCTTTCAGTGGAGATGATAAAGAAACAGAAACCTGAAACACGAACCCAACTGGGTTCAAACTTACCCATTCCTAGCTTCAACTAGTGAATCAGTTAAATGCAATAGTGAGAGTGATGCTTCTATTTTAGCATCATTGATTTAGTACTTTGTTACGTACCCCGTAACTGGGTTGCCAAACCAGCAGAAATGGATCACTCAGTTGGAGTCTGGAGTACTAGAACTAAGAAAGTTTTATTAAAGAAACGAGCAACACAGTAATCGAAAGGATAATAAATGCAACAGTTCAGCGATGATAAACGCACATGTGCACAGAATTAAGATAACAGCATCAATCAAGCTCTATCGTTGTCTAGGGGTAAATGACCAAATTTCAAAATGACTCAAAGTTCAGTCCAGTTCAGTTCGCAGTAATCGTTGCCATGGCGATGGACAACGTGGGGGGAGAGAGAGAGAGTACAGGAACAACTGATCATTCAGAACACTGCTTCACTCACAGACCAGCGAGATTGCTCACAAGCAACTTTTGGGCGGGTCCTTGGTGATGTCACCTGAGGTCACCGACTGTGACCCCTCCTCCAGATGCGGTCGATCCTCTGCAGTGAACCCGGCACCCAGGCAAGGGCGGACACACACCGGGTTCCCGCTGATCGTACCTTTCCACCCTTGTCGTTATCTGGTACTTCTCACCCACTCGTGAGAGGCGCACCGCTTCCAGGATCTCGTTACCTCGGGTGGCGTGTCTGTCTGTCTTAGCGAACCTGTCCCTTTTTATCCCCCTGCTGGGGTATCGCCTGTCCATCACTTCAAACAGTTCAAGGTTCAAAGAGGGGAGCCGCTCCAGACAGCTCTTCCTCCCACATCCCTTCATTACACATCTCCAGACGCTGCTCCATTGTTCCTTATCTCTCCTTCCCCTGAGGGCAGGTGGCAGACCAACTGCTGATGTCACTGATGCTAACCCAGGCCAGCAAACATCTTAATTTTATGTGTATTCTCGTAACAACTTCAATCCCAGGGGCATCAGATTTAAATACTTTCATAAAACTGACACCTACTGAATGCATAAACACGAGGAGATCTGCAGATGCTGGAAATTCAAGCAACACACATCAAAGTTGCTGGTGAACGCAGCAGGCCAGGCAGCATCTCTAGGAAGAGGTACAGTCGACTGTACCTCTTCCTAGAGATGCTGCCTGGCCTGCTGCGTTCACCAGCAACTTTGATGTGTGTTACCTACTGAATGCATTCAGGTTTATTGTGCAAGCTTACTTTTATTGTAGTAGTAGTTCAATCACTCAAGTCAAGCAAGATGTTCTCCTAAGGGGTTGGCTATTGGGGGCGACGGAGGCCAATCTGGAATCCACATATTTTGGTGCAGTACGAGCAAGAGCAAGTGGTGCTTATGGTGGATGGCTTGCTCTTTTTTTGGCTCAGTCTCTTTTCGTGGGTGCTGTTTGTTCTCTGTGCCACAGTGGAAACCATTCGCATGTTGTGCAGCTACCTCTGGAACAAACTTTTCCCCCCATGTTTGTCTATTGAATTAGCTGCCTGGTGGTATACTGGCATCGGCATCATATTTCAACGTGAGTGGTCCCGGGTTCGAATCTGGCCAGCTCCTTGCACGCTTTTCATCTGTGCTGGGTTAAGCATCGAGCCTCATAAAAAGCTGACCAAAATACTAAAGGAATGGCAAGGTTGCCTCCCAATGCGCCACCAGGCATGGTGAGAAAAAACCATCTACCGAGTGCAAAGGTTTTCTCAGGTTTTAGATGTAATGTTGAATTTCTTCAGGCTGACTTTGACGTTATCTTTGAAGCATCTTCGAGACTGGACCCTCAGCTCAGAAAGGAAGGAGGGAAAAGAGGAGAGCAGTAATGATAGGGAATTCAATAGTTAGGGGGACAGGTAGGAGGTTCTGTCGGAGAGATCGAGAATCCCGGATGGTCCTGTGCCAGGGTCCGCGACATCTCAGATCGAGTTCTCGGTATTCTCAGGAGGGAGGGTGAGCAGCCGGATGTCATGGTCCATGTAGGGACCAATGACGTGGATAGGAAAGAGGAAGAGGTCCAGCAAAGTGAGTATACAGTGTTAGGTGCAAAGTTGAAGGACGGGACCTGCAGGGTTGCAATTTCAGGATTGCTACCTATGCCGCATGCTACTGAGGCTAGAAATAGGAAGATAATGCAGCTAAATACGTGACTAGGGAGATGGTGCAGGCTTCATGCTTCTAGACAATCGGGCCTTGTTCCGGGGAAGGTGGGAGCTGTTCCGACGGGACGGTTTGCACCTGAACTGGAGGGGGACTAACATCCTTGTGGGTAGGTTTGTTAGTTCTGCTCAGGGGGGTTTAAACTAGGTTTGCAGAGGGAGGGGAACCAGAGTGTTAGAGAAGATAGTGAGGTGGAGGAGGATAAACGTCATGCGAGGACTGCATGTATAGACAGTAATCAAAGGTTTGTACGTGACAGAAATGTTCTCAGGTGCATCTATTTCAATGCAAGGAGTATTGTAGGTAAGGCAGATGAGCTTAGGGCGTGGATTGGCACGTGGGATTACGACATTATTGCTATTAGTGAGACTTGGTTGCAGGAGGGGCAGGACTGGCAGCTTAATGTTCCGGGGTTCCATTGTTTCAGACGTGATAGAGGGGGAGGAGTGGCATTACTAGTCAGGGAGAATATCACAGTTGTGCGTAGACTGGACAGCCCGGAGGGCTTGTCTACGGAGGCCATATGGGTGGAGCTGAGGAACGGGAAAGGTGTGACTACACTAATAGGGTTGCATTATAGACTGCCCAATAGTCAGAGAAAATTGGAGGAACAAATCTGTAGAGAGATAGCAGACCGATGTAAGAAACAGAAATTTGTAATAGTAGGGGATTTTAACTTTCCACATATTGACTGGGACTCTCACATTGTGAAAGGTTTAGATGGCTTGGAGTTTGTCAAATGTGTTCAGGAAAGTTTTTAAAATCAATATATGGAGGTACCAACGAGAGAGGATGCAATACTCGATCTCCTATTAGGGAACCAGACAGGTCAGGTGACAGAAGTATGTGTAGGCGAACATTTTGGGTCCAGTGACCATAATGTCATTAGTTTCAAGTTAATTATTGATAAGGATAGCTCTGGTCTTTGAGTTAAGGTTCTAAATTGGAGAAGGGCCAATTTTGAGGAAATGAGAAAGGATCTAGGAAGAGTGGATTGGGATAAGTTGTTTTCTGGCAAGGATGTTTTCAGTATGTGGAAGGCATTCAAAGGCAAAATTTTGAGAGTGCAGAGTTTGCATGTTCCTGCCAGGATTAAAGGCAAAGTTAACAGGTATAGGTAACCCTGGTTTTCAAGGGATATTGGTGATCTGGTTAAGAAAAAGAGAGAGATGTATAGCAGGTATAGACAACAAGGAACAAATGAGGTACTTGAAGAGTATGGAAAATGTAAGAAAATGCTAAAGAAGGAAATCAGGAAGGTAAAAAGATCACATGAGGTTGCTTTGGCAGACAATGTGAAGGTAAACCCGAAGGGTTTCTACAAGAATATTAAAAGGATAGTAAGGGACAAAATTGGTCCCCAAGAAGATCAAAGTGGTCGTCTATGTGTGGAGCCTCATGAGATGGGGGAGATTTTAAACAATTTTTTTGCATCAGTATTTACTCAGGAAACTGGCATAGTGTATATGGAAGGAAGGGAAACAAGCAGCAGTGTCATGGAACATATAGAGATTAAAGAGGCGGAGGTGCTTGCTGCCCTACTGCAAATAAAGGAAGATAAATCTCCTGGGCCTGACATGATATTTCCTTGGACCTTGAGAGAGACTAGTGTAGAAATTGCGGGGGCCCTGGCAGAAATATTTAAAATGTCCCTAGCCACGAGTGTGGTGCTAGAGGATTGGAGGGTAGCTCATATAACCATATAACAATTACAGCACGGAATCAGGCCATCTTGGCCCTTCTAGTCCGTGCCGAAGGCTTATTCTCACCTAGTCCCATCTACCTGCACTCAGCCCATAACCCTCCATTCCTTTCCTCTCCGTATACCTATCCAATTTTTTTTTAAATGACAAAAAATCGAACCTCCCTCTACCTTTACCTCAATAATAACAGGGTTGTCATGGTGGGAGAATTTAATTCCCCCAATATTCATTGGTGAGGGGTTTAGATGGGGTGGAGTTTGTTAAGTGTGTTCAGGAAGGTTTCCTGACACAATATGTAAACAAGCCTACAAAGAGGCTGTACTTGGGAAATGAACATGGTCAGGTGTCAGGTCTCTCAGTGGGACAGCATTTTGGAGATAGTAATCACAATTCTATCTGCTTTACCATAACATTGGAGAAGGACAGGAATAGACAAGTTAAGAAAGCGCTCATGTTGTTGTTGTTGTTCCTCATGTTGTTCCGTTGTTTAAAAAAGGCACCAAAAGTAAACCAGGTAATTACAAGCCGGTGAACCTGACATCAGTAGTAGGTAAATTATTGGAAGGTGTTCTGAGAGATTGGATGTACAAGTATTTAGACAGCCAAGGGCTGATTAAGGATAGTCAGCATAGCTTTGTGCGTGGTAGATCGTGTTTAACGAATCTTGTAGAGTTTTTTGAGGAGGTTATCAAGAAAGTAGATGAAGGAAAGGCTGTGGATATTGTCTACATGGACTTTAGTAAGGCCATTGACAAGGTCCCACATGGGAGGTTAGTTCAGAAGGTTCAGACGTTAGGTATCCTTGGAGCTATTTTAAACTGGATTTGAAATTGGCTGTATGGGAGAAGACAGAGAGTGGTAGTGGATGATTGCTTACCAGACTGGAGGCCTGTGAATAGTGGTATGTCTCAAGGATCTGTGCTGGGACCATTGTTGTTTGTTGTCTATATCAAAGATCTAGATAATAATGTGGTAAATTGGATCAGCAAGTTTGCTGATGACACTAAGATTGGAGGCATTGCGGACAGTGAGGAAGGCTTTCAAAGCTTACAGAGGGATCTGGACCAACTGGAAAAATGGGCCAGAAAATGGCAGATGAAATTTAATGCAGACAAGTATGAGATGTTGCATTTTGGAAGGACAAATCAAGGTCGGACATACACAGTAAATGGTAGGGCACTGAGGATTGCGGAGGAACAAAGACATCTGGGAGTTCAGATACATAAATTCCTGAAAGTGGTGTCACAGGTAGACAGGGGTTGTAAAGAAGGCTTTTGACATCCTGGCGTTGATAAATCAAAGTATTGAGTATAGGAATTGGGATGTTGTGGGGAGGTTGTATAAGACATTGGTGAGGCCAAATTTGGAGTATTGTATATAGTTCTGGTCACCTAACTATAGGAAGGATATCAGTAAGATTGAAAGAGTGCAGAGAAGATTTACTAGGATGCTGCTGTGTCTTCAGGAGTTGAGTTACAGGGAAAGATTGAACAGGTTAGGACTTTATTCCTTGGAGCGTAGAAGAATGAGGGGAGATTCGATAGAGGTTTACAAAATTATGAGGGGTATAGAGAGAGTAAATGTGAATAGGGTCTTTCCAATTAGATTAGGAGAGATAAATACGAGAGGACATGGCTTTAGGGTGAAAGAGGAAAGGTTTAGGGGGAACTTCTTCACTCAGAGCGTGGTGGGACATGGTAAATGCAGGCTCACTCTTAAGTTTTAAGAATAACTTGGATAGGTACATGGATGGGAGAGGTCTGGAGGGTTATGGACTGGATGCAGGTCAATGGGACTAGCAAAATAATGTTTCGGCACAGACTAGAAGGGTTGAATGGCCTACTTTTTTTGCTGTAGTGTTCTATGGTTCTATGGTTCATTTCCTTTGGCCACCAGGGGCTCACTGATCTTTCTTCAACTGGGAGTAAAGGATCATTTGGGGAGACATGAGTTAGCTATGTGGATGACATGATCTATCCATCAGAGTTGGCATTGCTTTATCATTGTGGAGATGCTTTTCGTGCTGCCCTCTTTCAGTATACTGGTGTTAGTGCGTCTGTCCTTCCAGATGGTCCTCAAAATCTTTTGTAAGGATCTTTGATAGTATTCTTCCAAGACTTTCATCTTCCCCCCACCATCAGATTTCTGGATGGATTATGAACTAATGAACACTACCTCACATTTTGTTTTCTTTTTTGCACTACTTATTTTTAAAAACATTGTAACATAGTAATTTTTCATGTATTGCATTGTACTTCTGCCATAAAACAGCAAATATCACCAGAAAGGTTGGGAATAATTAATCTGATTCTGATCTAGTCTGGACACTCTGTTCATGTCATGTCTATCTGCATTTGCATTAATATGAAAGACATTGGTCTTGTGCATGCTTTGATTCTTCCAATGCTGTATCCCACTCCCCCCAATATTTGACCATGTTCTTCCCGAATGATCTTCTTTCCAAACACATGCTCCATCCCCAATCCAACTCCACCCTGCTTCATTTTGTTAGCAATTTTATTGAAATACTCACTCCCTCATTCATCCTGTACATTCTTGACACTTACCACATCCCAATTTTCTCTTTCATT
This sequence comes from Mobula hypostoma, assembly GCF_963921235.1. NCBI lineage: Eukaryota > Metazoa > Chordata > Chondrichthyes > Myliobatiformes > Myliobatidae > Mobula > Mobula hypostoma. Next base: position 56,044,595 of record NC_086110.1, read on the forward strand.
ACCCTAAAACATAGGCGTTTCACTTCTCACAGCCACTTGAAACAATAACCACCTACCTCCATTGAGGCTGCAGCACTTTGTAGATCCAGTATATCTGAGTGGTGGGACTCTGGACTCAGGTAATTGCAAACATAAGCTTCACTCTAGGGACATGTGGATGTAATATAGGCTGACATCTTAATACAGGTCTGAGGAACTGAGGAGATTATAAACCCCAACCAGGAGATAATAGAATCAGAGAAGAGATGAGTGAGTTCTTCACCATGTCCTGGTCAACATGTAACACTTGGCTAACATCACTCGTACAAATAATATCTGGTAACAGTCACATTCCTATTTGTAGGAAATTGCTGAATGCACCTTGAATTCTTCATTTTTTATAAACACAAGAAATTCTGCAGATGCTGGAAATCCAAAGCAACACACAAAATTCAGGAGGAACTCAGCACGTCAGGGAGCATCCATGGAGTTGAGAAAAAAGTCAACTTTTCGGGCCAGGATCTGAGTCCTGAAGAAGGGTCTCGGCCCCAAATGTCGATTATTTATTCAATTCCATAGATGCTGTCTGATCTGCTGAGTTCCACAAGCATTTTGTGTGTGTAACATTTTCTATGTTCTAATAGTAATTCAGCTTCAAAAACTAAACTTGCTAAGTGATTTGTGAGGACCTGAGTTTGTGAAAGGTGCTATATAAATTGAAGTCTTTCATATAGTAGTCTGATTTTCATCAATTATCCATTTCTTACTGCTCCCTCTCAAAATAAAAGTAAATGGCAAATTGGAGTCTAATCTGTAACATCGGAACATACCATAGAATTGATCAATGCTGCTGGTAGACAACGCCAATCAGACCATTTCTAAATCTAGCTTCAGCCAGCAGAGAGCAGTTTGTGTGGTTCTTGTCAGCTGCAGTTATGTATGCAAACAATTGCCAAAAGACTTATTACTGATCTGAAACAGACATTTCCAAGAACAGCAGGAACAGTCTGGACATTATTTATCATGGAGTGTTTGCACTAGAAATAATACATCATTTGGCTTATCTTCTTTGGACCCAGTTTTGATTGTGTATAAGAACACAAAAGTATAACAAAAAGGGGCAGAAGGTAGCTATTCAGTCCTTCAGACCTGGCCTATATCTCAATAAGCTTAAGGCTCAATTCAAATTTCCTCTGTTACCTTGATAACTCTGAGTCTCTAAAACATGAATATAGTAAAAAACACAACTCCCTGGGTAGAAAGAATGCTAACATTTTACAGAACTTGAAAGAAGAAATTTCTCCTCATCTCAGTGCTCAAACTTGTTCGCAAATGGTGCACCCAGTTCTCGACTCCCTATTTCCAACCTTAGGAATCAATGTATTATGTTCCCTTAGGAACAAGTGATCATAATATGATTGAATTCAGCCTGAAAATTGAGAAGTAGAAGCTAGTCAGATGTATCAGTATTACAGTGGAGTAAAGTGAATTACAGAAGCATGAAAGAGGAGTTGGCCAGAATGATTGGAAAAGAACACTGGCAGGGATGACAGCAGAGCAACATGGCTGGAATTTCTGGAAGCAAGTCAGAAGACACAGGATATATATTGCAAAGAAGAAGAAATATTCTAGAGGCAAGATAACACAGCCATGGCTACCAAAGAGAACTCAGAGCCAACATCAGAGCCAAAGAGAGGGCATATTAGAGAGCAAAAATTAATGGGAAGATAGAGGATTGGGAAGCTTTTAAAAACTGACAGAATGTAGCTAAAAATGTCATTAAGAGTGTAAAGATGGAATACAAAAGTAAGCTAGCCAATAATATTAAAGAGGATACCAAAATTTTCTTCAGATACTTAAAGTGTAAAAGAGAGATGAGAGTGGATATCAGACAGCTGGAAAATGATGCTGGAGAGGTAGTAGTGGGGGACAACAAAACAGCGGACAAATTGAATTAGTATTTTGCACCAGCCTTCATTATGGAAGACACCAGCTGTATGGTGGAATTTCCAGGTGCCAGGGGGCATGAAGTGTGTGAATTTACCATAACTAGAGAGAACGTTTTTGGGAAACTGAAAGGTCTGAAGGTAGATAATTACCTGAACCAGATGGTGTACACCCCAGAGTTCTGAAAGAGGTAGCTGAAGAGACGGTGGAAGAAGTAGTAATGATCTTTCAAGAATCACTAGATTTTGGAATGGTTCCGGAAGACTAGAAAATTGCAAATGTCACTCCATTCTTCAAGAAGGGAGAGAGGCAGAATAAAGGAAACTATTGGCCAGTTAGTCTGACCTTAATGGTTAGGAAGATGTTGGAGTCAATTATTAAGGATGAGGTCTCAGGGTACTTGGAGTCATGCAATAAAATAGGCTGTAGTCAGCATGGTTTCTTCAAGGGAAAATCTTGCCTGACAAATCTGTTGGGATTTTTTGAAGAAGTAATAAGCAGAATAGACAAAAGAGAATCAGTTGATGTTATGTATTTGGATTTTCAGAAGGACTTTGATAAGATGCCACATATGAGGCTGCTTAACAGACTATGAACCCATGGTATTACAGGAAAGATCCTAGCATGGATAAAGCAGTAGCTGATTGGCATGAGGCTAAGAGTGGGATAAAAGGAGCCTTTTCTGGTTGGCTGTTGTTGACTAGTGATGTTCAATAGGTATCTGCGTTGGGACTAGTTCTTTTTTACGCTATATGTCAATGATTTGAATAATGGAATTGATGGCTTTGTTTCAAAGTTTTCAGACAATATTTAGACAGGTGGAGGGGCAGGTAGTTTTGAGGAAGTAGAAAGGCTACAGAAGGACTTAGACAGATTTGGAGAATGGGCAAAGAAGTGGCAGATTGAATACAATGTTGGGAAGTGTATCGTCCTGCACTTTGGTAGAAGAAATAAAAGGGTTGACTATTTTCTAAATAGAGAGAAAATACAAAATACTGAGGTGTAAAGGGACTTGGGAGTCCTTGTGCAGGATTCGCTAAAGATTAACTGTGGTGTGGAAGGCAAATGCAATATTAGCATTCAATTCAAGAGAACTGGAATATAGAAGGAAGGATGCAATGTTGAAACTCTATAAAACACTGGTGAAGCCTCACTTGGAGTATTGTGAGCAGGTTTGGGTCCCTTATCTTAGAAAGGATGTGCTGAAACTGGAGAGGGTTCAAAGGTGGTTCACAAAAATTATTCCAGGAACAAAAGGCTTATATGAAAAGTGTATGATGGCTCTGGGCCTATATTCACTATAATTCAGATGTATGAGTGGTGACCTCATTGAAACCTATCATATGGTGAAAGGCCTTGACAGAGTGGATGTCGAGAGGATGTTTCCTATGGTGGGAGAGTCTAAGACTAGAGGACACAGCCTCAGAATAGAGGACGTCCTTTTAGAACAGAGATGAGGAGGAATTTCTTTAGCCTGATAGTGGTGAATCTGTGGAATTCTTTGTCACAGGCAGATGTATATTTAAGGCAGAGATCGATAGGTTCTTGATTGATCAGGACATGAAGGGATACGGGGAGAAGGCATGAGAATGGGGCTGAGAGGAAAATTGGATCAGCCATGATGAAATGGAGGAGCAGACTCAATGGGCCAAATGGCCTAATTCTGCTTCTATATCTTATGGTCTTGGGTACCTCTGTTGCTAACTCTTTTAAAACCCCAAAAATGTAGAATATTAAGCTTAGAAGACATGTTGTTCTTCAGTTCCTTTGATTTCTTCTGACCTATTTCCTTGTGAATATGAATTTTAGTTCTTATTGGTGCTTGGATGCTTGAATAAACATGTTTTGAAACTTTTTGTTGATTTCTACTGTACAGAGTGAAGCACATAGTTCATTATACAGTCATTGGCCACTTCATTAGGTACACCTTTACACCTGCTTGTTAATGGAAATAACTAATCAGCCAATCATTTGACAGCATCTCAATTCATAAAAGCACGAAAACACGATCAAGAGGTACAGTTGCTGCTCAGACTAAACATCAAAATAGGGATTAAGTGTGACCTAAGTGATTTTGACCATGAGATGATACTTAGTGCCAGACAGGGTGGTTTGAGTATCTCTGAAACTCCTGATCTCCTGGGATGTTCACACATCACAGTCTCTAGAGTTTGCAGGGAATGGTGTGAAAAATTTTAAACATCCAGTGAGTGGCAACTCTGTTGGTGAAAACACCTTGTTAATGAAAGAGGTCAGAGGAGAATGGTCGGACCGGTTGAAGTTGACAGGAAGGCAAAAGGAACTCAGTTGAAAAAGATGTGCAGAAGAACATCTCTAAATGCACAATGCATCAAACCTTGAAGTGGATGGGCTACAGGAGCAGTAGGTCATAAGCAAACACCCAGTGGCCACTTATGTGAGGTGAGGTGAGGCCCTCCGTCAGTCAGATTGGACCATGGATATTGTGTCCTAGCTGCCTAGATATGGCAAGCCTGAGCAGTATGATATGGAAAGCAAGCTGTTGCCCATGTAGCAAGTTCCTTTCATGGGAGGGTAATAAATAAACATTTTTCCCCCCACAAAGCATTCCCTGCTATATAAAACTACTTTTCATCAAAGTCACAGGATGACATTTAGGAGAATTTATGAAGTAAAAATATTGTCGGTCCAGAAAACAGACTGCAACCAGCTACATGTGGAAGCTTGGTTAACTGCCAGTACATTGCCGTTCTGTCATTTATCACAGTTAAAATATATTACAAACAAAGGAATTCAGAAGCAAAATACTTCAGTTCAAAAGCAATGTTCAGTATCTGAGTCTCAGTGTGGTGAAGCCCAAGCAGATAAACTAAGGGACATTCAATTCCCTGTTATCTAAAGAAGCCTATGGCATACCATTTATTATAACTTGCCAACCAGGGTAAGATACATTTACTTCTACTCTGTTTTATATGAGCCACTTGATCCTCTTATCAAAGCCAATATGTTACCTCCTGCACTATGAGCTTCTATTTTCCACAGCAGTTTTTGATGCAACACCTCATCAAATATTTTGTGGAAATCTAAGTATAGTAAATCTTCCAGCTGCCCTTGATCCACAACACGTTACTTAGACAAAGAACTTTATTAAGTTCTTTGAAGTAGGTACAGAGGAGATGTTAGGGGTAAGTTTCTTATGCAGAGAGTGGTGAGTGCATGGAATGGGCTGCCGGTGACAGTGGTGGAGGCGGATATGATAGGGCCTTTTAAGAGACTCCTGGATAGGTACATGGAGCTTAGAAAAATAGAGGGCTATGGGTAACCCTAGGTAATTTCTAAGGTAAGAACATGTTCGGCACAACTTTGTGTGCTGAAGGGCCTGATTTGTGCTGTAGGCTTTCTATGTTCACATGTCTCTAAGTTGGTCAAATATTACAAAACAATGCTGATTATCTTGAATGGATATTAAAACTGAATTTGGCAGTGACACACATCATGTGAATGAATGAATAGTTAAAAATGATTATACTTTATACTTTATTGTTGCCAAACAATTGATACTAGAACGTACAATCATCGCAGTGATATTTGATTCTGCGCTTCCTTCTCCCTGGATTACAAATTGATAGTAAATATTAAAAATTTAAATTATAACTCATAAATAGAAATTAGAAAAATGGAAAGTAAAGTAGCGCAAAAAAACTGAGAGGCAGGTCCGGATATTGGAGGGTACGGCCCAGATTCGGATCAGGATCCGTTCAGTGGTCTTATCACAGTTGGAAAGAAGCTGTTCCCAAATTACTGAAAAAATTCATTATATTCATGTAAAATTGGCTAACAAGACAAACCAAGGCTAGCATTTGATTAAAGTAAGAATGATGTCAGAATAAAAAGGAATCTGATTGGGAGAATTTAAAGTATTTAAAGAGGAAGTGACTGACAATAGTAAATATTGGCTTCTTCCATCATGCAGCAACAGGAGAGATTATATTGGGGATGAAGAAAATATACAAGATGTACCACTCCTTTACATAATAAATTGGTTCCTTAAGGCTGTTATAGCTGGGGATGGTAAAGGAAACAAGCTCCCACTACACATTAACTGCTCCCAATGACATGCGTCTCAAATAGCTCCTGCCTTCGTGTATGGCTTAGCTACTAAGCATGGTGGAATGATTTCTACTGGCAGGAGGAGGGTCAAAGGTGGGTTACTGATGCCTTAAAACCAGTTGCCTCAGGCAGATGGGGCTCATTAGCTGTAGTTGGCACCTCATCTAGTAGAATGAAAACTCTGATCTCAAACCTCCGCTGCCTCGGGAATACTCACTCATGGGGAAGGTTCAGGGGTAAACCCTGAGGGAAAAATCTGGACCTAGAGTCCCTAAGGTAGTCCCACGTAGAGTTCAATGCTGACTGGCAACTCCTGTGATGCTGCTGGTACCAAATTGTATTGGTCTCTGCCGTTCCTTTGGGTTCATCAGATATGTGGAGAGAACAATGCTTATTTATACTAAAATACATAAAAAAGCTGCAAATTCTACCCTGTTACTCGCAGTGCTATTTTACTTGGCTACTAATCTAGTTGAAATGGACCTGCTTTTGAAAATAGATTTTCAGTCATCGGAATCAGAAAATTAAATCATTGCGGTTGATTCATTTTCAGTTGATTTCTCTAGAAGGTACTGATAGAAATAGTATTTAACAACATTTAGATCACTTATGTTCGTCAATGCTAAAGCCGTGCTGGTCACTGCCCTCGATAATAGCGTTCATTTTGAGAGGACTAGAATATTGAATTTATTTATGTAGAGATACATCATGGAACTGCCCATTCCAGCTCAACAAGCTGCACTTCCCAGAAACCCACCCATCTAACCAGAGCCTAATCAAAGGACAATTTACAATGACCAATTAACCTACTAACTGGAATGTCCTTGGATTGTGGGTGGCAACCAGGCACACAGAAGCCGATGAGCTCATGGGAAAGATGTACAAATTTCTTACAGACGACACTGAAATTGGACTCTGATGCCCTGAGCTGTAATAGGGTCACGCTAACTGATATGCTACCATGGCATCCCAAGGATAAAGGTAAGTATGTAATGCTGAGGCTTTATAAGGCATTGGTTAGACTGCACTTGGAGTATTGTGAGCAGCTTTAGCCCCCTTATTTAAGAAAGGATGTGCTGGCATTAGAGAGGGTCCAGGAGAGGTTCTCAAAAAAGATCCTGGGAATAAAAGGATTAACGTATGATGGTTCTAGGTCTGTACTTGCTTATAACCATGTAACCATATAACAATTACAGCACGGAAACAGGCCATCTCGGCCTTGCCGGACGCTTACTCTCACCTAGTCCCACTGACCTGCACTCAGCCCAGAACCCTCCATTCCTTTCCCGTCCATATAACTATTCAATTTTACTTTAAATGACAACATTGAACCTGCCTCTATCACTTCTGCTGGAAACTCGTTCCACACAGCTACCACTCTCTGAGTAAAGAAGTTCCCCTCATGTTACTCCTAAACTTTTGCCCCCTAACTCTCAACTCATGTCCTCTTGTTTGAATCTCCCCTACTCTCAATGGAAAAAGCCTATCCATGTCAACTCTATCTATCCCCCTCATAATTTTAAATACCTCTATCAAGTTTCCCCTCAACCTTCTATGCTCCAAAGAATAAGAGCCCAACTTGTTCAACCTTTCTCTGTAACTTAGGTGTTGAAACCTAGGTAACATTCTAGTAAATCTTCTCTGTACTCTCTCTATTTTGTTGACATCTTTTCTATAATTCAGTGACCAGAACTGTACACAATACTCCAAATTTGGCCTTACCAATGCCTTGTACAATTTTAACATTACATTCCAACTCCTATACTCAATGCTCTGATTTATAAAGGCCAGCATACCAAAAGCTTTTTTTCACCACCCTATCCACATGAGATTCCACCTTCAGGGAATTATGCACCATTATTCCTAGATTCCTCTGTTCTACAGCATTCTTCAATGCCCTACCATTTACCATGTATGTCCTATTTTGATTAGTCCTACCAAAATGTAGCACCTCACATTTATCAGCATTAAACTCCATCTGCCATCTTTCAGCTCACTCTTCTGACTGGCCTAAATCTCTCTGCAAGCTTTGAAAACCTACTTCATTATGCACAATGCCAACTATCTTAGTATCATCTGCATACTTACTAATCCAATTTACCACCCCATCATCCAGATCATTAATATATATGACAAACAACATTGGACCCAGTACAGATCCCTGAGGCACACCGCTACACCGTCAAAGGCCTTACTGAAGTCCATATAGACAACATCCACCGCTTTACCCTCATCAACTTTCCTAGTAACCGCTTCAAAAAATTCAATAAGATTTGTCAAACATGACCTTCCACGCACAAATCTATGTTGACCGTTCCTAATCAGCCCCTGTCTATCCAGATAATTATATATACCATCTCTCAGAATACTTTCCATCAATTTACCCACCACTGATGTCAAACTCACAGGCTGATAATTGCTAAGTTTACTCTTAGGACCCTTTTTAAATAATGGAACAACATGAGCAATACGCCAATCCTCCGGCACCATCCCCGTTACTAATGCCATTTGAAATATTTCTGTCAGAGCCCCTGCTATTTCTACACTAACTTCCCTCAAAGTCCTAGGGAATACCCAGAGACGTATCCATTTTTATATTCATTAGAAGTGCCAGTACTTCCTCTTCTTTAATCATTATAGTTTCCATAACTTCCCTACCTGTTTCCCTTACCTTACACAATTCAATATACTTCTCCTTAGTGAATACCGAAGACAAGAAATTGTTCAAAATCTCTCCCATCTCTTTTGGTTCCACACATAGCTGTCCACTCCGATTCACTAAGGGACCAATTTTATCCCTCACTATCCTTTTGCTATTAATATAACTGTAGAGACCCTTTGGATCTATTTTCACCTTACTTGCCAAAGCAACCTCATATCTTCTTTTAGCTTTTCTAATTTCTTTCTTAAGATTCTTTTTACATGCTTTATAATCCTCGAGCAGCTCATTTACTCCATGCTGCCTATATTTATTGTAGATATCTCTCTTTTTCCGAACCAAGTTTCCAATATCCTTTGAAAACCATGGCTCTCTCAAACTTTTAACATTTCCTTTCAACCTAACAGGAACATAAAGATCCTGTACCCTCAAAATTTCACCTTAAATGACCTCTATTTCTCTATTACATCATTCCCATAAAACAAATTGTCCCAATTCACTCCTTCCAAATCCTTTCGTGTCTCCTCAAAGTTAGCCTTTCTCCAATCAAAAACCTCAACCCTGGGTCCAGACCTATCCTTCTCCATAATTATATTGAAACTAATGGCATTGTGATTACTGGACCCAAAGTGCTCCCCAGCACATACCTCCATCACCTGACCTATCTCATTCCCTAACAGGAGATCCAACACTGTCCCTTCTCTAGTTGGTACCTTCATGTATTGCTGCAAAATACTATCCTGCACACATTTTACAAACTCCAAACCATCCAGCCCTTTTACAGTATGGGCTTCTCAGTCTATGTGTGGAAAATTAATATCTCCCACAATCACAAGCTTGTGCTTACTACAAATATCTGCTCTCTCCTTACAAATTTGCTCCTCCAATTCTCGCTCCCCATTAGGTGGTCTATAATATACCCCTATAAGTGTTACTACACCTTTCCTATTCCTTAATTCCACCCAAATAGCCTCCCTAGATGAGCCCTCTAATCTATCCTGCCAGAGCACCGCTGTAGTATTTTCTCTGCCAAGCAATGCAACACCCCCCCTTCTGTTTTTCCAATTCTATCACACCTGAAGCAATGAATCCAGGAATATTTAGTTGCCAATCACACCCCTCCTGCAAACATGTTTCACTAATAGCTACCACATTATACTTCCAGGTATCAATCCATGCTTTAAGCTCATCCACCTTTCCTAGCATTAAAATAAATGCATTTAAGAAATTTTCAACCTCTTACTCTCTGTTTATCACTAACGGTGCAAACAACTTTACTATTTTCTTTTTCTTCCTTCTTCCCTACATCTGTTCCTACACTCTGGTTCCCTCCCCCCTCGTATCTAATTTAAATCCACTGGAGCCTCTCTAGCAAACCTACCTACAAGAATATTTGTCCCCCTCCAGTTCAGATGCAGACTGTCCCGCTGGAACAGGTCCCACCTTCCCTGGAAAACTGCCCATTATCTATAGATCTGAAGCCCTCCCTCCTGCACCATGTCTTCAGCCATGTGTTGATCTGTGCTATCTTACTATTTCTGAACCCGCCTGCACATGGCACTGGTAGCAATCCTGAGATTGCTATCCTGGAGGTCCTGTCCTTTAACTTGGCGCCTAACTCCCTAAGCTCACCTTTCAGGACCTCCTCACTCTTCCTACCCATGTCATTGGTCCCTACATGGACCACGACATCCGGCTGCTCACCCTCCCTCTTGAGAATACCGAGAACTTGATCCTAGATATCGTGGACCTTGGGACCAGGGAGGGCAACAGACCATCTGAGATTCTCAATCTCTTCCACAGAACCTCTTATCTGTTCCCCTAACTATCAAATCCCCTATCACTACTGCTCTCCTCTTTTCCCTCCTTCCCTTCTGAGCTGAGGATCCCATCTCGGTGCCAGAGATGCAACCACTGCAACTTGTCCCTGGTAGGTCGTCCCCATCAACAGTATCCAAAATGATATACTTATTATTGATGGGAATGGCCGCAGGGGTGCTCTGCTCATTCTGTCTATTCCCCTTTCCACTCCTGACAGTCACCCAGCTACCTGTCTCCTGACTCTTAGGGGTGACTATCTCCCTGTAACTCCTGTTTATTTCTGCCTCTGCATCCCAAATGATCCGAAGTTCATCCAGCTCCAGCTCCAGTTCCCTAACTCGGTTTGTCAGGAGCTGCAGTTGGATGTACCTTTTACAGGTGTAGTCATCAGGGACAATTGTGCTCACCCAGACTTGCCACATACTGCAAATGGAGCACTGAACTGCCCTATCTGCTGCTTCAATTACCTACTCCTAAGGTAATTAAATTAATTAAAGGAACTTACCCGGCCTTACCTCACTTGGAGTGAAGCTTGTCCTTCAGCCTTTGCTCGCCAAAGCCTTCCTACTCTGTCTCCCACTACTCTGTCGCCCACTACAACGTCGCCTGCTCCTTTAATCTGCTCGCTTTTAAACTCTCCATTAATCTGCTCGCTTGGGTTTTGAAAAATAAGGGAGGATATGATTGAAATTTATTAAATATTGAAAGACCCAGATAGCGTAGCTGTAGAGAGGATATTTCCTGCAGAAAGGGAGTCTAGAACCAGAGAGCACAGCCTCAGAATAGAACGACGTCTCTTTAGAATGGAGATTTGGAGGAATTTCTTTTACTAGAGGCTGGTTTTGTCTCTGATATTCATTGCCACAGGCGGCTGTGGAGGCTAAGTCATGAATTGGGGGGGTATATTTAAATTGGAGATTGATAGGTTCTTGATTAGTAAGGGTTTCAAAGGTTATTAGGAGAAAGAATGAAAATGGAGTTGAGAGAGATAATAAATTAGCAATGATTGAATGGCAGAACAAATTCGATGGGCTGAATGGCCTAATTCTGTTCCTACGTCTTATGGTCTTAGAATAGGAGCATAGGGACATAGGAAGTAGGAGCAGGAGTAAGTCATCTGGTCTTCAAGCCTGTTCCATCATTGTTCACCAGCTAGCCGACCTTTTACCACAATGCCACTATCTCCAGATCCTTTGACTCCCTCAATATCCAGAAAAGTAGTGATCTTTGTTCTGAATAAACTCAGTGACTTGGCCTCCAGATTGCCCTGGGTTGAGAATCCCAAAGGTTCACCATCTACCACATGAAGAATTTCTCTTCATCTGATTTTTAAAGAGTCTGCTCCTGTACTGGTGCTGTGATGTCCGGTTCTAGACTCCTCTCTGAATCCACTCTATTGAGGATGGTTACAGGAAATCTGCACACCTTTGGCCCTCCATCCTTACTCACCCAACTCTGATTTGTTCATCAAATCTGAATTTGACTAGGTTTGACCAGGTTTGTTAATGCAAACAACACATTTCACTGCATGTTTTGATGTATATGTGATAAATAATTCTGAATCTGAATTCAGTTACTCCGGAATTGTCAGCCATGACTGCAGCAGTCAGTTTCTATAATTCCTTTTTTTAACATTGCTACATCTCTACCATCATTTACTCTGAAATGGGTAAAACTGCTAGGATTAGAATTCTTTTTGTCACTGTTTTTAATAGCCCTTGATTTGACTAGATTAATCAGGCATTTCTGAATCGATGGTGCTGCCAAATTAGATAAGAGAGCAACGTGTGAAGAGATGGGATTTTCATAAAAATTATCAAGCAGTTCTGTGATCCTTTACTCATGACTATTTTCTTTCAATTCCTGGATATTAAATTATTTTTAAAGCCCATGGTTGTCACAGTGGGATAGGAACTCAGGGGCTCAGGTTGCTAGGTCAGGTTTTGATTTACTAGTCTGATAACAACTGCTCATCCATGACAACTTCCACTTTCCCCAAGCCTTCCTTTTTAGATGCACTTTACTACTTACCTCTTTAGATATGCTTCTAGTTAATTTGATCCAAAGTCATTTGTAGTTGAGCATCAATTTTTATTTGATGAAACACTTATGAAACAACTTGGAATGTTTTGTTGCATTACAGCAATTATATTATTTACTTCTGTTCAGTAGTAAGGGCCAGAAAAAACAACATCAAACTCGCAGATCACAAGCATTGTCCTTATGACTAGGGAGTTTTGATTGTCATTAATGGTAATGGAAGCAACACTAAATATGGAAGTTGCTGCTTTTGAAAATGATCTAGAACATTGAACATAGAACATGACAGCACAGTATAGCCCTTTGGCCATGATGTTGTGCCAAACTGTTAATCGACTCGAAGATCACCTCCCATAAAGGTGTCAATTTAATCCATGAGTCTATCTTGTGGTCTCTTAAATGTCCCTAATGCATCTGCCCCTACCCCCACTCCGGCAGCACATTTCATGAACTCACCACTCTCTGTGTAAAATAACTTACCTCTGACATCCCGACTACACTTCCCTCCAATCACCTTAAAATTATAGCCTCTTTTAGAGAATTGAAGAATAATATGCATGAACTCACTTTATTATTGCAGTTGAATGGGCAAAGAATCTTAACTCCCCCTGGTGCCCCTCCTCCTTCACTTTCTTTCTTGGTCCACTCTCCTCTCCTATTAAATTTCTTCCTCTCCAACCCTTTACCTTTCTCACCGACCAAGTTTCACCTATCCCCTTTGAGTTAGTCCTCCTTCCCCTTTCCCCACTTTTTAATTCTGACACCTCCCTCCTTTCTCTCCAGTTATGAAGAAGGGTCTCAGCCCAAAACATCAACTGTTTGTTAATTTCCATTGACGATGCCTGACCTGCTGAGTTCCTCCACTATTTTGTGCGTGTGCTGCTTTGGAATTCCAGCATCTGCAGTATCTCTTGTAATAATAATAATGTGCTCTTTTATTACATGATAAACTTGATTTATTTAATACAACTACCTCAGCAAAGTGAAATGGTAAAAAAAATGAATAATAATGAATTTAGCCAGTAGCAAGCTAGATCAAAGCAAATAGGAGCAAAGTATAAAGATGAAATCAAGATAAATATATGCTGTGGTGTAAAGGAACATCACCTTGAATTCTGATGGTCTAAAAGTAGGTTGCATATTGCTTTGTTTATCTTTCTTATTGATTGACACTATGCTAAATTGGAAGCTCTACCAAACTGTACCAAATATCTTTAAATGGTAGATGGATTTGACTGAAGCGCTTTGGCAGGGAACTGGCACTGCGGCTGTGGCCTGCAGCCAGTTTCGGCTACTCTGCGGTACTCCGCGGCTCGGTGATGTTCAATGTCCTGTGTGTTACTTGCTCGCTTTCTGTTAGCGTGATTTGTTCTTTTTTCGCACACTGGGTGTTTGATAGCTTTTGTAGTGTGGGGCTTTTTTTTAGATGGATTCTGTGGTGTTTCTTTGTTTTGTGGCTGCATGCGGGAAGATGAATCTCAGGGTTGTATGCCATTTGCATACTTAGATAATAAATGTACTTTGACCTTTGGATATGTGCAGATGTAGGCTGCTTCTGTTTAGAGGTAAATTAAATAGTATCACTGAGTTTGGACAACAGATTTAAAACTTGAGAGTATATTTGCTTCTGATATTTTCAATTATTCCATGTTAAATGCATTGTATTTGGGCAAATGCTTTCCCTGGAAGAGAAAACAATGAACTTGAAATGAGTTTTGAAAAAAACTGGTAGGCCAAAGGTATTCTGCCAAAAAAAAAGCAGAGATGCTGTATTATAACCCCTTGGTGAGTTTTAAGAGTTTAAACTGTAGGTTGGTCCATGTAATGTCATCAGAATTCTGTTGTTGTTGTTCGTCCATCATACGTCGATGAGGACCTCGTCACCATTATTGATGGTGTCGTGACTAGCGTGTGACTTGGATTTAAGTGAGGGAGAGTTGCGCAGCGTCAGCCTCACTCTCTCTTCCCAATTCCCAACTGGATCCAGTGGCAAGACAGAGTCGAGACGGCTGGAAATGGGACTAGGCGCAGTGGATGACCAGGACGTCTTCTGTGTCTTGTCCTGCTCTACACGTTCCACGATGCTTGCAGTGACTGCCTTCTTGACCGTTGGACCTTCCATTAGTCTCGTCCGCTCAATCCGCCGGAGTCTGTCTTCACATGCTGGTATAGACAACTCCCTATCTCACCGAGGGTTTGAGACCCGTCGGCTACCCTCACCTGGTTTAGCCGGCTTGTCGAAGCCGTTGCCTGGGGTGTGGCTGCTGTCGCATGCAAACAGCTACGGGGAGCCACAGGTGAGAGCTGAGTGCCAGGTGGGGACCAAAGGTGGACTAACCGCCTTGAAAAGGATACGACATGTTACCCCACCAGAGGTGCTACCCCTCCCTGACACCCCATACACCCCTACATACACTGGTAAAACTGGGTTGGCATACTTGTTGCCTGACCAGTGGAGCAGGATAAAACTAGGGGTTGTTGGTCTGTCATTTCCAGAACAAGAAAGAAACAAGTTTATTTGTCCACTCGTTGAATTTTCTTTGTGAGGAAAGAGTTAACATTTGCCCCCACTGTTTTTGATTGCTTTGGAGTGAAGGGCTTGTGTTATAAGGAGTAGCTGGGTAGGATAGGACTTTTCATACCTGGAGCAAGAGTGGCTGGGGGTGACTTTATAGAGGTTTATCAAATCCTGAGGGGCTTAGATAAGATGAATGGCTAGCCATTTTTTAAGGGTAGGGGAATCAAAAACTAGAGGGAATACATTTAAGGTGAGGGGAGAAAGATTAAAAAGGAACTTGATGGGCAACTTTTCCACTCAGAGATTGTGCTTTATGTGGGGAAGTGGTAGATGCAATTATGACATTTAAAAGACATTTGGATTTGCACATGGATTGAAGTGATTTTGAAGGAGATGGCTTAAATGCAGGCAATTTGAAACAGCTCAGAAAGGAAGATTGGGACAAGTTGGACTGAAGGACTTGCTTTCCATGCTGTCTAGTGTTTTGACTATGACATCTCTGAGAGACAGAACAGAAACCATTGTGATAACTACTGCTCCCATCATTTAGCTGTGATGACATTTATATTTTTGTTAAGCATTGAAGTTAAGTATGCTCGGTAACAAAGCAGTAAAATTCACATCAGCAACATTCATGGCACTGAAAAGTAACTCAGTACCGTTCTGTAGTCAGTTACTTATCCACAAAAATATACAGTATAACAAGAATTATGTCCTTGTGCAAGAATTTTAAAAGTGCTGGCTTACCAATGAGAATTTTTGGAATTTGTCAAACAATGGAAATTCATATTAGTATTAGATCAATCTTGCTTGTCTGATAGCAAAGTTCTGCAAATCAAACAAATCCTACCAAACAAAGTGCCAACATGATACATAAGAAGACTAAAATAAAATAGATCCTGTCCCATTGCAACAAATCAAGTAAAATTACTTCGGAAAGAATGACAGCTCTCCAGAACAAGATTTACTTCATTGCTTAACTATGTAGAAACAAAACAGGAAGACAAGGGATTGAACGTGAAATAGAGCAGCAGCCTTTAGATAATAAGATCCAAAACAGTGAATGCTCAGCAGTGAAGGCAAAGAAAAACAACTCTGGAAATCAATTGTGTTGCACCCTAATTTTCCTCTATGTGTTTATGAATCTGTGGGAATCGTATGAATATTGAAATGTCTAGACAGAATGGATGTTTAGAGGATGTTTCTAGCAGTGAGAGCGTATAGGACCAGAGGGCACAGCCTCAGAATACAAGGATGTCACTTTAAAACCGAGATGATGGAATTATTTTAGCCAGAGGATGGCGAATCTGTGAAATTCATTCTTACAAATGGCTGTGGAGGCCAAGTCTTTGGACATGTTTCAAAGATTCAAAAAGATTGAAAGTACATTTATTATCAAAGTATGTATGCAGTATACAACCCAGAGATTCGTCTTCCCACAGACAGCCATGAAACAAAAAAAACACCATGGAACCCGTTCAAAGAAAATATCAAACACTCAACATACAGAAAGAAACAAATTGCACGTATGGCAAAAATGAGTGAAAAACACAGAATATCACAGTCATTGAAAGAGTCTAGGTGTGTTCATTTCAATGTAGTGCTGTGTCGTTTTGTTGACTGCAGGCCACAGAGCCAGTCTGCCCCGATGAAAATCGCACGAACAAGCAATTGAAAAAGGAGCAACCAGACACACATCACAACATGACCGACAGTGTCCAGTCCACAACCTGTGTTGATTAAACCTTGCTGAAGACCCGAGACTCCAGCAGCAGTGAGTGAGAGTGAGGGAGACACTGGTCAAATGTAGGGAGGTGGCGCAGAACACCAGCTGCCCTTCCGCTCTCATCCTGGTTGACTTCAATCTTGCTTGACACTTTAATTGGCAAGATCGGTGAGCGATAGAGTCCATCATGGGCTTGCACCCTGTCTCCAGGCTTCTTGGCCTTCAGGCTGCACACTGCACTTGAAATCTCACCAAACTCCCTTGGACACAGCAAAGCTCCAGGTCACTCACCATCAATTTGTAAATCATAGGTTCCAAGTGAAGTAAAATCATATTTGAAAGAAGACGAAGTTAAAGAAGTAACGGAAGCATTCAAAGTGGAGTTTGCTTGGTTCTTTATTAGTAACGATGATAATGTCACAGGGAGAGGGCAGGAGAATGGGATTAGGAGGGATAACAAATCAGCCATTATGGAATAACGGAGCAGACTGGATTTTCCGGAATACCTAATTTTGCACCTGTGCCTCATGGTCTATGGTCTTATGGGCTTATGCAGGGGAACTTTCTTAGCTGCTGAATAGCACTCAGAATCAGAATCAGGTTTATTATCACAGGCATATGTCATGAAATTTGTTAACTTAGTGGCAACAGTAAAATGCAATACATGAAAATATAGAAAAAAATAAGTAGGTAATCAATTACAATAAGTATATATTTATGTATATTAAATAGTTAAATTCAAAACAGTGCAAAAACAGAAATAATAGAAGTGAGATAGTGTTCTTGGGTTCAATGAAAATTAGGAATCGGATGGCAGAGGGGAAGAAGCTGTTCCTGAATCGCTGAGTGTGTACCTTCAGGCTTCTGTACCTCCTTCCTGATGGTAACAATGAGAAGAGGGCATGTCCTGGGTAATGGGGTTCCTTAATGATAGACGCCGCCTTTCTGAGGAACTGCACCTTGAAGATGTCTTGGATCCTACAGAGGCTAGTACCCAAGATAGAGCGAACTAATTTTGCATAATTTTAAACATACATTGTGGCATTGATCTGGAGGAAGAGTTGAACCTGGAGTGGATTTTGGTAGTCAAGTTTTAGAGCTGGTGAATTCTAATTCACAACATCATTTCCGTTTGAACTGCGAGTTTCCACTTAACTGGGTCTGGGACAAAATGCTCATATTGCTTCAGGATATACTTCCCTACAAACTTCCTATAATTCTGTTGAATATAGTTCTGATGTAAGCAGGGTTCAACAAGCAGCTTACCCAATATTAATGTATTCAGTAATGAGTCTAGAAGGCTGCAATGAACTCAGACTGAAGAAGAGATGCTGTAGCAAGACTTCATCAGACTCTATTGTAAGCCATTCCTCTTGCTATGAAGCATTCAATTTGCCTTCTTAAATTATTGTTGAATCTATATTGTAACCTTCCAGATTTTTTGTATGAGTATTGGCTTCTCTGAACACTAGTTCACTTGTTATAGTTCATCAAGTTGATTATGGTTTGTTTATTTCTATGCCGTGCTTCATTAGCTATCTGTAAATTGTAACTGTTTAGGCCTAGTATCTATGATTAATTTTCCAGACTCCAGTGTTTGGCACGGTATTAAAAATGTGTTGTTTCTTTATTGCTAGAGCTGAGGTATTGAATATGCTTAGAATCACCTTAAAAACAAAAATGCACAGTCTCCTTAAACTGGGAATGTATTGACCTCTCATAACATAACAGTACTACACCCATCCCCATGTTACAAGAAATGTGGTAATATTTTAAATCTTCACATCACTGTGCAAAATAATTTAGATATGAAGGAGATGTCCCCCAAGGGTTGTAAATAAATTAAAATTCTTAGCAATAAAATTGTATATACTGTACTTCCTGCTAAATTTTATGCTTTGATACTGATTATCTCTGGAATTTTCTTACAAATGTGCCATACTGGGCCATACCGGATAAATTTCACCTCCCTTTCTGCTAATGCAGTGAACAACAATGTGTGCGTTTCGAATGTGAGGCATTTGCACTGGGTGTGCTCTGTTTCTTTGTGATTACGAGGCTCTCTACTTTGATTTCATTGACAATGTTTGGTTCGCTTTGACGAATGATGTGGATGCAAGGGACTGCAAACGCTGGAATCTGAAACAACCATTTCTGGAAGAACTCTGAGTCAAACAATATCAGTGGGGGGGGGGAAAGGATTTGCTGATGTTTCATGTCCTTTTGTAGGATTTCAGTCCGAAATATCAATAGTTCCGCTCCCTCGTAGAAGTTACTCAACCTCCTGAGTTCCTCTGCCAGGCTGTCTCATGTATTTCAAGAAATGCTTTGTGAGTATCACTTCAGATGACTTCTTGACATAAAGAATTACTTAATTCGTTATTTAATTCTTGTGTTTTATAAGGTCATTATTTCTTTGAAGGCATTGGGATGGATCTGAATTCAGTGTGTTTGTTTACATTGGCTTTCCTTAGCATCTTTGTCATACTTGCATAACGGTTGATCATCTATTTTAGAAGATGTCCCTGGAGAGCACATGTACATATGATTGAACAAGAATGAATGCAGCTGTAGAGTCCTTGGAAGACATGAATACATAGGTTGAGTGAAATGAATGTAGTTGGTTGTATTCCTATTCATGAATGCAGCATTGCTGTACTGTTTGTAATTAGTATGAACTTTCTTGCTTCTTCAATTCAATTCAATTCCAGTTTAATTGTCATTCAAACATACATGAATACTCACGAATGCAGCCAAACAAAAGAGTGTTGCTCTGGGATCAAGGAGCAAAACACAGTAGCAGAAGTCGCACCCAGCACAAAGCACGCACAAGATAGCAAGCACAAATGGTATCACAATCCTGCAATAAAAGAGTCCAAAATTTATGCCATTGAACACTGGACAGGGCAGTGCTGAATCCACCCTGGGCGCTGTGCCACATTTCACTCGATGGAGTGCACTGGCCCTGCCACCCTCCCCCCCACACCCCCGTCCCCTCCCCGTCCCCCCCCCCCACCGCAGGCGACACTGTGGCTTGAGGCCCAATCCTTACACATACAAGACAGAAAGCATGTATAGAATATCAGTAAAATAAATTTTAATCACAATAAAAAAAACTTCGACTTGCCTTCAGTGTGACCAGTAGCAGAACAAGGATGCCTTTCTTTAGTGTTTACATTAAGTGTCTTCACCAACTTTGGTGTGTGGAGAGCAGGTTGCGATTTTACAGTGTGTTAAGTTCAAGACCTGGCAGTGGGGAGAAGCAGTCAAGCTTTGAGATAAGAACTTTTGCAAATGTAGAACTAAGTATTTCTGTAACCAGAATTTTTCTACTATGCTGGACAATCATAAGCAAATGACCAGCAGACTGGAGATCTGTAAATTTACCACTAGGATTAACCTGTGTCTCTTCAAAGTATACTCAGTGGCCACTATATTAGGCACACCTGTACATCAGAATGGGGAAGAAATGTGATGTAAGTGACTGATCGTGGAATGATTGTTGGTACCAGACGGGGTGGTTTGACTATCTCAGAAACTGCTGATCTCCTGGGATTTTCATGCACAACAGTGTCAAGAGATAACAGAGAAGAGCATCTCTGAAAGAACAACACATCGAATCTTGAAATGGGCGAACATCAGAAATACACTTAGTGGCCATTTTATTATATACCTCCTGCACCAAATAAAATGGCTACTGACTGTAAATTTATTATCAAAGTACATATATGTTATCATGTACTATCTCGAGTTTTACTTTCTTGCAGGGATTTACAGGAAAACAAAGAAGTACGATAGAATTTATGAAAATAAAGGCCAACAACCTGTTCCTGGGACAATTTTCTGTGCTGGTTAGTTTTCATGATTTCTTGATAGCTTACATGGGCTATGTATAGATATATATGGTATTCCATTAGTAACAACAGATTAACAGGTGCACGTTGTGAACTTTGTGCAAAACTTGTTTATGGGTAATATCATTTTGCATTTTTGGTGATGTATTTCTATTTTTGTGACTGAATTGCTGCCTGTACACAGAAATAAAACAACATTGTTGAAGCTTTGATATAACTCAGTGTCATTGGTTTTACACTCTGCATTCACACTGAGATAAACTTGCAAAACAGTATATATCTTTGTGACCATTGGTGTTGCTTGTAGGCAAAGGATGATGGGAAAGTAACCAGTAAGACTGAACTTTGTTGACTGACATCTGGCATCATAATTATACACTTGGAGCTTAAGGTTCAGAGATGCAATGAAGGTTGGAAAGTCGTATTGTTAAACAAACTAACTTGTGGATTATGGTCAGTCAGATCTTTGAAGCTGTTGCCGTGGTGATGCAGTGACAATGTAAAAAGACTCAGGTAATAGCGCAGCACACACAAGATGCTGGAGGAAATCAGCAGGTCAGGCAGCACCTGCAGAAAGGAATGAACAGTTGATATTTTGTGCCAAGACCCTTCACCAGGACTGGGAAGGAAGAGAGAAGAAACCAGAATAAGAAGATGTGGGGAGGAGAAGGAGCACAGGCTGACAGGTGATAAGTGGAAGCAGGTGAGGGGGAAGGCAGGTGAGTGGGGGATGAGCATGAAGTAAGAAGATGGGAGGTGACAGGTGGAGGAGATAAAGGGCTGAAGAAGAAGGAATCTAATAGTGAACAGTGGGGAATATAGTGGATTAAGGGAGAAAGGGAAGGAAGAGGGGAACCAGAGGAAGTTGATGGGCAGCAGAGGACAAGAGCACTTTTCTCTCTGTGCATGCGGATAATAATGGATCAATGCCAGGATCATTATACTAAAAAGCAGTTACTGTCCTTAAGCT
Source organism: Mobula hypostoma (assembly GCF_963921235.1). Lineage (NCBI taxonomy): Eukaryota > Metazoa > Chordata > Chondrichthyes > Myliobatiformes > Myliobatidae > Mobula > Mobula hypostoma. The sequence goes on from NC_086110.1 coordinate 56,066,198, forward strand.
TTAAGGCTGATCAACACTTCCTCCCCCTAACCCACCACCACTACTGTATTATTTTCTGTCAGAGTCACTTTATGTACAGACACTCCTGTACCTAGTGTCACTTAATGGACATACTGTATAATCAATTTACGTGCCATATATAAACTACATTATGTATTTATATTTAGTGTGTTTTTATATGCTGTGTCAGATCCAGAATAACAATTATTTCATTCTCCTGTGCACTTGAGTATTGGAAATGACAATGACATTGACCACTTTTGTTTCTCTATGCAGGGATAGCATTAAGCTGAAATGGACTAACATGGATAATCAACAGAGTAGTTTTATCTGCCCACAAGTCTGCAGCTCTTTCAATAGAAGAGTGATTAACTGCAACTTAGTAGCTAAACACTGATTTAGTGAAGGAGCTGCTGAAATGAGAGTTTCAGTCCATTCCCATTTTATTGATGTTCTGGTTAGATGGCGTCCCTTTTTCTAGATCTAGTGATATAACATTGCTGATGATATGGTCGAGGAATTCAACACAATACTGTACTCCTTAAGAAAACATTTAATTCTGTTTAATATGAAGTTTCATGCTGGAAGTTAATGAAAACATGATTCACATCCCATTTTCTGTGCAATCATATACTAAGATGTCATCATTAATATTCAGTGTTCCTTTAAGTCCTGGGAGAGTATACTGTGTGAGATTCTCAAATACTTAAGCTGCAGAGTCACACTTAAACAGAATCCAGTTTATTTGGAGAATACCATTAGATATTAGTTCTAATGTAAGCCTACTATGACGAATGCTTTGCAAAATACTTGGAACATCGACCTTTGTGATAATTTCATAATGGCTTCTATTATGTAAAGCTCTTGTTTGATTGGTTGACTGGAGTCATGATCACCCATAGAGATGACTATCTGCATTTCACCTTATGGTTTCATGACAACTTGTACGGGTGAAAGCCATGGAATTAACTATTTTCCATCTTTTCTGCAATGCCAAGAGCAAGCAAGCATTCACATAGCCTGTGAACATGAAGCAGAACTCTGCGATGTGGCTACATGGCAGGCTGTATGCTGATAGCAGCTTGGGTTTGACTCCCTTCTGTCGGTGCGGTGATCCAAAAATCATGTGTAGAGATTAGATGACGTACTTGCAATGAAAATCTGATGCAACCTTAAGACTCAAAAGGGCACTGTGGTCATCCGAGTTTACACGGAATGTCATTCTAAAGCTCTTAGATTTGAATGTGGCTTATGATAAAAACATTTTCAGAACTGCCAGAGCTGTAGTTCTATTGTAAGGAAATATCCTAGTCTTAGCAAAGTTAGAATAGGTTGACATGGAAATGTTTTGAAAATGGTCAGATGCAATGCAAACAATAAATGTTGTAAATAATTAGGTGGCATTTTGAAATGTTATTTCAGACTTTCAGCTCCTGGAGATAGTTTTAATTTTCATTAAGAAATGTGCCTGTATAAAACAGTGACATTGATTTGTAAACTTTCCCTCCTATCTGCTGTTGAGTGCTATGGTTTATAACAAACGTGCATTCAGAATTACCAGAACTGTTGGTGATCCCTTGTACTGGCTTCAACACTTAACAGATGTCTTGAACTCTGTTGCACTAATCTAGGGATGTTGGCAAAATAGTTGAGTTTTTCCTCACAACTTTTTTTTCCCTGAGCACAGCATTTTGCTTTGTGTGAGTAAGCATAGCACGGTGAAACCTCTAATATGGATGCTGTACTGAAGCTGGCATTTGTTCTCTTTATTTGCAAGAACTTTTGTCCTTTGGACTCATTTAATATAGTAGTTCATTTAAATGGGGTAAACTGTCTGCAGCCAGTTTAAAAGGTTTTAAAAGTTTAAAATTTGGAATGGTTTAAAAGGAGACTTATAACAAAGTCTAAATTGTAATAACATACCACTCTCCCTTGTCGAAGTGACAACGAGTCAAGTTGCTGAGGTATTCTGTGGTTCCCACATTGGCCTCAACAGCCACCTCAGAACACATGAAACCAAAGTGCAACTAAACCATTCTTGAGTCTAAGAGACTGCCCAAGAGGAGAAGAAGAAGAAAGAAGAGAAGGGGAAAGAGATGGAGGAGGAGGAAAGAAGAAGATTGTTGAGATACTTTGTTGGGGTGAGGTGCACATGAGCTAGGAATAAATGAAGAGATCAGATTCTTCTGTGCTGGTGATATGACCACCACAGAGTTGCAGAATGTTCGCTGTGAAGATATCATAAGCACACTTACTGAAGCATGTTCTGACTCAGCATGTGGGAATTATTCAGGTGAAAACAGTGTCTAATGGTTATGTGGTCTGACCTGGGACTGATCCATGAAACATTGGCTAGTGATATTTCTTGCTCTGTAATGAACCACCTTACGCTCTGCCACTGGTATTCCATGGCTGAAATGCTGAAGGGTTACGGATGACAAATGTGGCTGTGTTTGGTGAAGCCTAACTTGGAACTAAAGTGGAGGAAAAGGAGATAAATCAGAAGGCACATATCGCGATTTTGGGAAAGATGCCTTTATGTGAGAATGTAGAGAGAGCGATTCAGTTCCCAGGTCACAGATGAGTTTGTAAATCTGGTGGGAGCAAAGGATGTTGGGAATGGTGAGGGTGGAGTGCCAAGGGAGGATAGTGGGACAGGTGGCAGAGAAGGAGTGCCAGGGTTAGGGGGTGGCACTAGTGCAGATACATTCAGCCCTGAGACACCAGGCAATATCATTTGATTCCAAACATTTGGTTTATTTAATATTTCTTTGGTGCTTCCTGCCTTCTCCCCTCTGTTTCCCTTTTCCCAACCATGATTCCCCTCTCTCTGTGCGCCGTTCCCACTCAGCCCACAATAGAGGCTCATATCGGAGTCAAGTATTACCATCACTCACATATGTCATGAAATTTGTTTCTTTTTTGTTTTGCGGCAACAGTACAATGCAATAGATAAAATTACTACAGTGCTGTGCAAAAGTATTGAGCTCTATCCCTGTATATATGTGCCTAAGATTTTTGCACAGTACTGTATATCTTTTTTTTATATGAGTACACAAGGTAGCATACATAATATAAGAGTGCCTTAAGGTGTACCGTGTGGTATAACTTTCATACATTTTGTTGTTGCCCAGCTGGTAGTTGGGAGTTTACTGCCCTCATTGAAGGACTGTCCATTAATATCTCTGTTTCTGCTATTTGTCTTTACAATAGCAGCACCCATGGGGCTATGGCTACGATGCACATACTCTCAGTGGCCACTTCATTAGGTACAGCTGTACACTCATTTGTTAATGCAAATATCCATTCAGCCTATCATGTGCCAGCATCTCAATGCATATAAGCATGCAGACATGGTCAAGAGGTTCAGCTGTTGTTCAGACCAAACATCAGAAAGGGGAAGAAATATGATTTTGATTGGAATGATTGTTGATGCCTGACAGTGTTGTATGAGTATCTCAGAAAGCTGATCTCCTGGGATTTTCAGGCATAACAGTCTCTAGAGTTTACAGAGACTGGTACAAAAAAAACAAACAAAAAAAAATCCAGTAAACAGCTGTTAATGAGAGAAGCCAGGGGAAAATGGCCAGACTGTTCAAGCTGACAGGAAGGCAACAGTAACTCAAATAACCACATGTTACAACAGTGGCATGCACAACATGTCAAAACTTGAAGTGGATGGGCTATAGCAGCAGAAGATTATGAACATACACTCAGTGTCCACTTTATTAGGTAGAGGGAGTACTTAATAAAGTGGTCACTGAGTGCATTTTCCCAGTGGTAATCTATTATTTATTGAATGCTTTAATGGATTGTCATCCAAAATGATTTGATTTGTATCCTACTTTTTATCTGGTTGTACTTTATCAAATCATGTCAGTGAACTATGTCAGTAACTGTCACAGGAACTTGGAGGAAGTTTCTGTTTGGAAAATGTTATTATCATTACATTTTGAAGCGTGGATATATTCTGAGAGAGGCACAGTTTTCAATACAGACAGCATATCAAAACAAAGCAGCCAAATTTAATGTAGATATAGTACTGCATGTCCTATACTGTAAAACCATAAATAATGTTCCATATGACAAGCAGTTATGGAGTAACACCTCCAAACTGCCCAGAAGAGAAGTGGGTTGTATCAATCAAATCTGTGCTGACAACTTGGAAGACTCACAGATTTTTCCAAAACCTACATAAGCCTGCATTGCAATCAGATATCACTTTCTTTAATTTTATTCCTTTTGCCTGCCTTGTACGTACTTCAAGATTCAAGATTGTTAATTGTCACACTTCTGTACTTAAGTGTCAAGGAGAACAAAATGACTGTTACTAAGATTCAAAAAACATACTAAGCATAAAGCACCCAAAAACAAAAAAACACAATGAAATTAAGTACATAAGATTAGCTTATACACATAGACAAATTGCATTTTTATAAAGTGACACTAGGCACAGGAGTATCAGTACATAAGGCTTGCCTTCTATAAAATTACATGTTACTTGAACTCAGTTCACTATAAGAAGGATGTGGAAGCATTGGAAAGGGTACAGAGGAGATTTACCAGGATGCTGCCTGGTTTACAGAGTATAGATTATGATCGGAGATTAAGGGAGCTAGGGCTTTACTCTTTGGAGAGGAGAAGGAGAGGAGACATGATAGAGGTGTACAAGATATTAAGAGGAATAGATAGAGTGGATAGCCAGTGCCTCTTCCCCAGGGCACCACTGCTCAATACAAGAGGACATGGCTTTAAGATAAGGGGTGGGAAGTTCAAGGGGGATATTAGAGGCAGGTTTCTTTACTCAGAGAGTGGTTGGTGCATGGAATGCACTGCCTGAGTCAGTGGTGGAGGCAGATACACTAAGAGACTACTAGACAGCTATATGGAGGAATTTAAAGTGGGGGGTTATATCGGAGGCAGGGTTTGAGGGTCGGCACAACATTGTGGGCTGAAGGGCCTGTAATGTGCTGTACTATTCTACGTTCTATGTTCAATTAATGTACATAGTTATTTGTTTAAAAGGTGAACTGTCTGCAACTACCAATAATACTGAATGGTTTAAGAGGTGTTTTTTATTCCAATAATCTACAACCCTCTCTTGGCACCGTGACAGAGAGTCATTCCACTAAATTCCAGTAATACTTTCCCAACTCCTTCTTGAAATATTGATTTTAATTTTCCTCTATTTATGATGAATGAAACTCATTTGCTCCAATAACACAGTTATTTTAATTATGCTGCTTGCCTGCTGATTTTCAAACTTGGAATGTGAACAAAAGGAAAGGGATAAAAGACAAGGAAGTTGCTAAAGGCAGGAATCAACTGGAAATAGGTGAGATTATGTGAGGAGATTACCTGGAAGCAAAATTATTTGACATTGAACTGAGGGCAAATTTACTGCTTCAATCAATAGTTTATATTTTGTTGCCCTCCTGAGGGTGGTGTGCATTTATTTCTCAATGATATACACCCTGCAATGCTATTAGCTGTAGGTCAATGCTTTATATCATGATTTCGTTGGATGAAGAAATTGGGCATACAGAAATACTGGGAAAGATTGGATATAAAATAAAACAAATTGAATGCATCATGCTGAGAGACTGCTTCCTCTTAGTGGAGTATCCAGACACAGGGACATGATCTTAGGATATCAGGTTATTCTTAGATGTGGAGAAATTTCTTTGCTGAAGAGGTCGTAATTTTTTGGAATTCCACACTTCAGAAAATTAAAGTTGTCCACTTTTGTGTGTTTTCAAGATGAAGATGCATTTTTTTTGTTACTGAGCGTCATGGGCATGAAAAGAGAATAAGGACAGGGAGTAAGAATAAGAACTACCCTCACATCTGCCTTTCTACTCAATAAAATCTTAACTTGGTTCCAATACCACTTTCTTCATCGTTCCCCAAAATCCTTGATTTCTGTACAGTCAAAAAATCTATCATGACCTTGAATATATTCATTGACTCTGCCTCCAAAGTACCATTGCATAGAAATTCTAGATGTTTACATCCTCTCGAAAGAAAAGACTTATCTTTGTCTAATATGGGTGATCCTTTATGACCTTTTTTCCTAGATTATGCTAAATTCCTCCTCAAGGGGAAAAGCCCCCTCTCAAAATCCACTGCAATAAGATCATCTCTTATACTTCTAAACTTGGATCAATCAATTTAATCCTTTCAGAAAAGCCCCCAATGCAAGTATACACTTCTTTAAAAAGGAGACCAAAGCCATATGCAATACTCCTGGTTGAATTCTACGAACACTACCTCATTCCATTTGCTCTCTTAAGCTTTAAATATTTAATTTTTAATATAGTGTAATATATTGAAATTAATAATATATTTAATATATTGTAATTTATAGTGCATTTTATGTGTCGCACTGTACTTCTGCCACAAAAACAATACATTTCTTGACATATATCGGTGATAATAAAACTGATTCTGATAATGATTCACTTATCTCTTTAACTTGAACCAAATGGCCAGACACATTTTCTGTGTTTAAGTTTTTTTCCCCCTCTGCAAAAGACCATAGTAATTCAAATGTGCTGAAGTTAGGCATGTAGGTTTAATTAGTCACTCAAATAAGCATAACTGTTCAGGGAGACATGAATGATTACTTAAGTGTCCAGTAGAAACAGGACACCTTAGTCCCCTCTTCTGCTGGCTGGCATTACAGCATAAAAGCTTCAGCCTGTGTCGCTGTGGAAAATCAGCCTCCACATCTCAATCCTTATAAAATGCATCCGCTTTATGAATGCAGAGAGCACCGTAAGATATTTAGCCAGCACTGGTAACAAACATAAAATAATTAAACAAAATAAGTACGAGTTGTTCTTTCCTACTCCTTTGCAAATTATTGCTATTGCTATTGTTAACTGGAAAATATAAAACACAAGGAAAAACATTTAAGCAAATAGGCTGACAGGTTTTCTGTTATTGTCAACTCCTTTTGATTACTCATTTACAGAGATTTCAGACTTTCTTTTAACTTACTGATGGAACTCTGAAATATATTTTTCTTGTGCAGTCCAGCAGGGTTGTATCCCCACTGTGCTGCTTGCTCCCCATTGGATAGTATGACAGAGCAGCCTACCTCTCTCTCCCCCAAGAGCACACGGTGCTCGTACATTTAACACAGGATTTCACAGCCTGGGGTCCACAGATCCCTCAGTTAATGGTAGGAGTCCATGGCATAAAGAAAAGTTGAGAACCTTGATAATAACATCAGATTTATAGAACAGCTCATTGTTTGATTATAACTCTGGAGGACTTAGTGCCAGAAAATACAATAGCTGACTGCCCCAAAGACTATGGGATGAGTCTATCAAACTGTGTTGGAAGTGGCTGAAATTCTTCTCCAACCCTGAAGAACTCCTGCCAGAAGTAAATTTGATGAGTCCTTTGCAGATTGCTTTGCTTCATTTTGCCAGGCCCTTTTGGACCACCTAGCTGGTCGATCCTACAGTAGGTTTCCTCAAGTGCATCTGAAAATGGGAGCCCTTCAATTTTATAGCAAGCTTTAGGCAGAAGTGGGGTGACTGATTTAGCTTCTAAAATGTTTTCTGTGTTTTCATTCTATCTCTAGTTACTGGAAGAATGCAATGGAAATGGTGTGAACATCTGAAGTAATTGGTTACTGCCCTCTCTAAAATGTTTAGCCTTCTTCTTACTGTTGAACATAGACTTAGTAATAGTTAACTCAGGTTGTCAAAATTCTGAAATACAGATTAAGTTGTTCAAGGTATGGCAGACATTACACTTTATCTAATGAAGCACACAAAGGGACATAGAGGAATCTGAGTAAACCAGCTGAGTGAATTCACTTTGAAAACTGAAAGTATTTTACATTTTGGAAGAGACCAGCTGTGCAGTAGAGATTATCCTTCCAGCTGAACCTGCGTTTACTCATCTTCTGTTGCTGCATAGTCCATGGTCTGCAAAACCTGGCCAGCTTCAGTGAAATACTGGAAGAATTCCACAAGTCACTTCTTCACTTCTCCTCCCCTGCCCATTGCCACCCTCTGGTTTCCCTTCTCCTTCCTTTTCTTTCATGCTCCACTGTCCCCACCTCAGATTCAGATTCATTTACTTATCGCAAACACAACGAAGCACATGGCGAAATCTAGCATTTGCATTAACAACCAACACAATCTAAAGACGTGCTGGGGAACAGTTCGCTAGTGTCGCCACGCATTCCGCAACATGGTGGGCCAAAGGTTCCATTTCAGTGTTTCCATGACACCACTCAGTTTATTGGCAATAGCCACTTGCAGGGTTACCCAAGCCGGGAAGAGGGCTCACATGGCACAGGTTACTCCAATTCAACCACTTTGCAATACGAGGTGTTACTCGCATAAACTTAGGCCTCCTACCACAGAGTGAGGGACCCCCCATGATTGCCAGTTCTCTCAAGTATAAGCCAACTGCTTAGTGCAGACAGCCTTGGAAAACAGCAACTATGGGTTCTCGTGTTGGTCTCAGGCAGAGCAGAAGAGGTGGTTTTGCAGTGTCCACAAACAACCTTGCCTCCTGACAGAACACATCGGTAGTACGCAAGTGGAACAGGTCATAAGCTTTAAGTTCCTCGGGGTCAATATCACAAATAACCTGACTTGGTCCAACCAAGCAGAGTCCACTGTCAAGAAGGCCCACCTGTGCCTTTACTTCCTGAGAAAACTAAAGAAATTTGGCCTGTTCCCTAAAACCCTCACTGATTTTTATAGATGCACCGTAGAAAGCATTCTTCTAGGGTGCATCACAACCTGGTATGGAAGTTGTCCTGTCCAAGACTGAAAGAAGCTGCAGAAGATCGTGAACACGGTGCAGCACATCACACAAACCAATCTTCCGTCCTTGGACTCACTTTACACCGCACGCTGTCGGAGCACTGCTGCCAGGATAATCAAGGACACGACCCACCCAGCCAACACACTTTTCGTCCCTCTTCCCTCCAGGAGAAGGCTAAGGAGCTTGAAGACTCGTACGGTCAGATTTGGGAACAGCTTCTTTCCAACTGTGATAAGACTGCTGAATGGATCCTGACCCGGATCTGGGCCGTACCCTCCAAATATCTGGACCTGCCTCTCAGATTTTTTGCATGACCTTACTTTCCATCTTTCTATTTTCTATTTATGATTTATACTTTCAATTTTTAATATTTACTAATTTTTACTATTTTTAATATTTAACATTTGTAATCCAGGGAGCAGGAAGCGCAGAATCAAATATCGCTGTGATGATTGTACGTTCTAGTACCAATTGTTTGGCGACAATAAAGTGAAGTAAAGTAAAGTAAACACGGAGACAGAGAAGGTGAGGGGTGCAAAACTAGTTTGAGGCAATTGTCTCATTGGCACTTCATGGGATCTTGGCAACAAGTCGGCCTTCAGATGCGAACCTATCCGATTCTTCTTCTTCAGCCCTCAACTCTTCCACCTATCACCTCAGAGCTTCTACTTTATTTTCCCCTTACCTACTGTTGCCTATCCCTTGTCAGCATGTACTCCTCTCACTTTCCCTACCTTCTTATTCTGGCTTCTGCCCCCTTCTGTTTCAGTGAACAACAGTGCAAGACTTAATCAACACAGATTGTGGATTAGACTCTGTGGTTCATTTTATATTGTGCTTCTGGTTTCTGGTTACTCCTTTTTTTGTTGTTATTTTGGGATCACAAACACTGAGCTGAACTGAATATTCCTGGACTCCTATGGTTTTTGTGTTTTATATTCTGTATTTTTTTGCTTTTTTTTATTGCTGTGTGATTTGCTTTTTTGTGCGTGGAAGGGGTTTGATGTTTATTCTTTGAACAGGTTTCATTTTTTTTGTTTTGTGGCTGTCTGTGAGAAGGATGAATCACAGGGTAGTATACTGTATATATACTTTGATAAGTTTTTTGTCAGTTTTTTCAGTCTTGGTCTGTCCTGTGTTTTATGATATCACATTGGAGGAAATAATGTATCATTTCTTAATGCATGCATTACTAAATGACAATAAAAGAGGACTGCGTGTCTTCATAATCATCATAATAAATGTACTTTGAATCTTTGATATTAAATCTAAACCTGAACCTTTCCAGTCCTGATGAAGTGTCTCGACCCAAAATGTCAACAGTTTATACCTCTCCTTAGGTACTGTCTGATTTGCTGAATTCTTCCAGCACTTCAATTTGTTCATTTATTTATCTATCTTGTATGCGTTACTCAAGATTTCCAGCATCTGCAGAATCTTTTGTGTTTATGATCAGCTTCTGTAAAGTCTGTGAAATCAATTTGGCTGCCATTCTTTTTTGACTATCTTTATGAAACGCAGATGTGAGTGGCCTGTAGGCAAATTTGTTTTAAGGTTCAGATTTTTAACATTCAAGCTTTTGACATGCAGCCAACCCACCTGCTTATGCATGTCAAATTCATTCTTTTGAGTGATGAGGAGACCACAGATTTTTATGAAGATCTGAGTCAGATGGATTCTTTCAGCCAGTTCCTTTCTATCTGACCAAATTAAATTGAGTACAGAGACCTTCAATATCTAAAATAAAGTTATCTCATGGAATGCAGAATATATTATTCTAGTCAATGCAGATGTATACTTTTTGAATGACAACTTAATAATTAAAGGAGCAAATTGTGGTCCATATCTAATATATTGAACATTATCAATGGCATTTATTGGCTTAGTTTAAAAATTCTGGGATCGGGTTTCCACAGCTGTGTTGTGTTTTGGGATATTTTCTTAAATTTGACTGTACGGTACATAAACAGTGCACACATTCTTCTCCTTGTACAGCCCATTATAACAAGGCAAGTATAGTAACTGTAATAGACCAATGTGGAATGTACTCTCAGAGGGATTAATGGGAATTAACAAAAATACACCATGGAGGCATCAGCCTTAGGCTAAATACAATTGCAGGCATGGTCAGCTGCAGGGAAATGCACAAAATTCCTATTTAACTATTTCCCTGCTGATTTGACAACTATTTATCTCTGATTTACTCAATATGAAGACTTGATTATGGTTATTAGTTTTTGTTCATCCTACCCTACCTTTTACCCATCCCAACATGTAATAATATGTAAATAGATGCCTATTTTCAAGTGGAGGCTGCTTTAAAACATGAAGACTAGCTTGCGTTTGGGTTTCAGCCAACTAACTGTGTAGTCATACACCTGAATCCAACTTAGAGAGCTTCCCCCCTTCCTTTCCAATCCTGAAGAAGGGTCTCAGCCTGGAACGTTGACTGTTTATTCATTTCCATAGGCGCTGCTTGGCTGTTGGGTTTCTCTCGCATTTTGTGTGTGTATGTTGCTTTTGATTTCTAGCATCTGCAGGTGTTCTCATGTTGGAGAGATTCCCTACGGATTTCAGCTCTAATACAAAGAAGCAGCACAATGCAACCAAATTTCCACTCTCTCACAGGAACAGCAGTTGGTGAATCTGGACAGACGTCTCAGGGTTATATAATCAGCCCCATACAGGTTTGCATTTGTCCTTGTAGGTGCAAAGTACTTTCCACACACAGAGGACAATACCAATTGTACTGCGTATCATTACACTCACACTGCTTGGCAGAGTATTAGAATAGATCTTGTAGTTTAAATCTGAGTATTCATGAGAGATTATAGAACATTAATAGCAGCAGAAGTTTGCACTATTGCCAGTAGCATTCTCATATCACGGCATATTCCCTGATTTACCATATATAAAGTCTGGTGATTTATCTTTATAGATAGATAGATACTTTATTGATCCCAATGGAAATTACAGAGTCACTGTAGCATTACAAGCGTACAGATATACACACTTACAAATATTAGAAGAGAAGTAAGAAAGAATAAAAAATAAGTTACTTTGAACAGTCTAACAGGACGGGTTCATTACTTCCCCCTATAGGTTGACTGATTATAGAACCTAATGGCCGAGGGTAAGAATGACCTCATATAGCATCTATTACTAAAAGTGGGATGCAGAGGTCCATTTAAGGGACTTGTAAAAGTGGAATAGGAGCTATCTTTGAGTGTGGTGGTATGTGCTTTTAAACTTTTGTATCTTCTGTCAATGGGAGGAGGGGAAGAAAAATGACTTGGATGGGAAGGGTCCTTGATTATGATAACTGTTTCCCTAAGGCAGTGGGAAGTATCGACAGTGTTGATAGTGGAGTGGTTGCATTGCATGATGGACAAGAATGTGTTCACAACTCTCTGCAAATTTCTGTGGTCTTGGGCAAAGCAGTTGCCAAGCCCAGGCTGTGATGCATCTGATGCGATGCTTTCTACAGTGTATCTGTAAAAATTGGAAAGGGCATGCTGGATTTCTTTCACCTTTTGAGAAAGTAGAGGTGTTGGTATGCTTTCTTGGTATAGTGTCTACATGGCTGGACCAGGACATTTGTGATATTTATATGTAGAAGCTTTCAAATATCTCCACCTCAGCATCAGTGATACAGACAGAGAGATCTACTCCACTCTACTTTCTGAAGTCAAAAGCCAGCTTAGTTGTGGAGAAAGTGGATGGTGGACACCCACTAATAAAGTGGACTGCTTTGTCCTGAAAGGTGTTGAGCTTCCCTCTAACTCTCACTAGGAGAATCCACTAGTGTTTCAGAGCACACAGTACCCAAATACTGCTGTATTAGAAGTTTTGCTTTGTAGGATAGTTCCAGGCAAATCTAAACCTTATATCGAAGCCAGCTGATAATTCACCACATGTTACAAATTCTGTCTGATAAAGAGATCTGAAACATCAAACTTGAAAACAAAAAACACAAAAGAATAAAAGGAATAAAAATAACATTTGAAATAATTTAATATTCCACATTTTTACCAATTTTATGTACTTGCAATTGTTCCGTTTTCTATTAGATGCAAGTTTATCTATCCAATAAGTCTCTGTGGATCTTATTATCGTATTTTAATAACATATTTGTTTAATGCTCCACAGGGAGAATTATCCAAAAAAAAAGTCTTATTACATTAAGGGATAATATTCTGCATCTTGTTTCTTGTTAGAATTTGCCAGTAGCTTTACAGTGCATGCAACATCAAAGATCCCCAAGTATAAATACCAGTAAATTTCAGGATGGTCCAGAAGTCAGATTTGCTGGAATGCAAATAACTCCAGAGCTGTAAGATAGGAGCAGATTGCAGAGATAGGTATCCAAAAAAGGATCTGCAAACTGGCACAGGAACTTTATGCACAAGGTTTTCCTTAACTGGAAGCCAATGTGGGTCAGTAAGCAAGGCTGATAGATGATTTATGCTTTGTGTGAGTGAAGGTATATCAGCAAAGGATTAAATATTGATGCTATTAACAAAGAGGCAACTATCCATTGCCTTGGACAAAGACGGAATCAGACTTTGCTTGACTATATCTGCCACTTCTTTTTGCATTTTGGAAACATAGAAAACATAGAAAACCTACAGCTCAATACAGGTCCTTCCACTCAGGAAGCTGTGCTGAACATGTCCTTATCTTAGAACTACCTAGGCTTACCCATAGCCCTCTATTTTTCTAAGCTCCATGTACCTATCCAGGAGTCACTTAAAAGACCTTACCGTTTTCACCTCCATCACCGATGCCAGCAGCCCATTCCACACACTCACCACTCTCTGTGTAAAAAATTTACCCCTGACACTTCCAAGCACCTTAAAACTATGCCCTCTCGTGCTAGCCATTTCAGCCCTGGGAAGAAGCCTCTGACAATCCACACAATTAATGCCTCTCATTATCATGTACACCTCTATCAGGTCACCTCTCATCCTCTATCGCTCCAAGGAGAAAAGGTCGAGTTCACTCAACCTATTTTCATAAGGCATGCTCCCCATTCCAGGCAACATCCTTGTAAGTCTCCTCTGTCCACTTTCTATGGTTTCCATGTCCTTCCTGTAGTGAGGCAACCAGAATTGAGCACAGTACTCCAAGTGGGGTCTGATCAGGGTCCTATATATGGTAGCTGCAACATTACCTCTCGGCTCTTAAACTCAATCCCACAGTTGACGAAGGCCAATACACCATATGCCTTCTTAACCACAGAGTCAACCTGCGTAGCAGCTTTGAGTGTCCTATGGACTCGGACCCCAAGATCCCTCTGATCCTCCACACTGCCAAGAGTCTTACCATTAATGCTGTATTCTGCCATCATATTTGACCTAACAAAATGAACCACCTCACAGTTATCTGTGTTGAACTCCATCTGCCACTTCTCAGCCCAGTTTTGCATCCTATCAATGTCTTGCTGTAACCTCTGACATCCCTCTACACTATCCACACCACCCCAACCTTTGTGTCATCAGCAAATTTATTAACCCATCCCTCCTCTTCCTCATCCAGGTCATTTATAAAAATCACAAAGAGTAGGGGTTCCAAAACAGATCCCTGAGGCACACCACTGGTCACCAACCTTCATGCAGAATATGACCGGTCTACAACCACTCTTTGCCTTCTGTCGGCAAGCCAGTTCTGGATCCACAAAGCAATGTCCCCTTGGATCCCATACCTCCTTACTTTCTCAATAAGCCTTGCAAGGGGTACCTTATCAAATGCCTTGCTGAAATCCATATACCTGTACACTTTATCTACGGCTCTGCCTTCATCAATGTGTTTAGTCACATCCTCAAAAAATTCAATCAGGATCGTAAGGCACGACCTGCCTTTGATAAAGCCATGCTGACTATTCCTAATCACATTATGTCTCTCCAAATATTCTTAAACCCTACATCTCAGGATCTTCTCAATCAACTTACACTGAAGTAAGACTCACTGGCCTATAATTTCCTGGGCTATCTTCACTCTCTTTCTTGAATAAGGGAACAACATCCGCAACCTTCCAATCTTCAGGAACATCTCCCGTCCCCATTGATGATGCAAAGGTCATCACCAGAGGCTCAGCAGTCTCCTCCCTCACTTCTCACAGTAGCCTGTTGTACATCCCATCCGGTCCCGCTGACTTATCCAGCTTGATGCTTTCCAAAAGCTCCAGCACTTCCTCTTTCTTAATATCTACATGCTCAAGCTTTTCAGTCCACTGCAATTCATCCCTACACTCGCCAAGGTCCTTTTCTGTAGTGAATACTGAAGCAAAGTACTCATTAGGTACCTCTGCTATCTCCTCCTGTTCCATACACACTTTTGCACTGTCATACTTGATTGGTCCTATTCTCTCATGTGTTATCCTCTTGCTCTTCACATACTTATAGAATGTCTTGGGGTTTTCCTTAATCCTGTCCACCAAGGCCTTCTCATTGCCCCTTCTGGCTTTCCTAATTTCATTCTTAAGCATCTTCCTGCTAGCCTTATTGCTACAATATATTCGAATCTTTTAAGACCGTAAGATATAGAAGCAGAAACAGGCCATTTGACCCATCGAGTCTGCTCAACCATTCAAACGTGGGCTGATTCAAATCTTCCAGTCATCCCCATTCCCCTGCTTTCTCCCCATACCCTTTGATGCCTTGGCTAATCAAGAGGACTTACATTTATCTATGAACTTTTAGCACAGCAGTTCTATCACTTCAGAATTCTTGCTGTATGATTCAATGACTCCAACTTACTTTCCAACTGATTTGGTTATATTGCTCTCAGTTGGTAAAATATTGGATTGAAGTTTGAACACACAAAAGCAGTCATTCAAAACCAAGTTGACTATACCTTTCCTGGGGTCTTAAACCCACAGTCCAAAGGAAGCATTATACTGTATATACTGTATACTATATTAACAGGCATCTCTGGTTATGAATACAACTATAAAGAACACAAGTGTCCCAAATCCAGTAACAGAGAGCTTATATTTTATAGGATAAATTACCCGATCAACTTGCTTTTAGAAAGACCATTTACTGTGACAATTTGTGTGGCTCTACTTATTTAAAGTACAGCAGCAGCTCTGTGCATACTTAGTGTTATCTAACCTCTCTGCCAAATTATATGCTTGACCCGTGAGTTCCTCCAACAAGCTGTTTATTGCTCTATATTTGGCTATCTGCAGTGTCAAGTGGCTCTATATGTAGAGTTGATCGGCTCCACTCAGTAAATATAGTTTTAATAACAAACAGAAAATATTGAAACCCCTAATATGTCAGAGAGCACCAGTGGAGGGTGGAACAGTCAATATCCTTTCATGAGATCTTCATCATCCTGAAACATTAATTCTAAATGGTCCTCTGCAGATTGACTCGACGAAGAGCACTTCCATTATATTTTGATCCTCCTCAGAGTTAGAGCATTTACAGTGTATATTTTTGTAAATGTGAGAGGGGAGAAATATAAAGAAGGGAAAGTTTTTGCATGGAGCATAGTAGTTATCTAGAATGAGCTGCCAGAGAAGGTGACAGAGGCAGATATAATTACGTATTATATTTAAACTGCAATTAGAGAGGTACTTGGATGGGAAAAGGATTAACAGGGTACAGAACTAGTACAGGCAAATAGAGTATTCTAGTTATAGGGCATCATCGTTGGCATGGCTGAAGAAGGCCGAAAGAGCGCATTTCTGAACTGCACAAATCTAAGATTCTAAGTTTTGAATTCATACCAGTTTTGTTTTGTAAGTGGACAGTGTTCTAAAATTTATTTTAGCTGGAGTGAAATGGGCTATAGAGGCTATACTCAGGTGATGGATGGCCCTTTACCATGCCTTGCACAGAACCAGGCAGGTCTGACAATTTGCTCACTGTCCATTAAGTTTATTTGTCACAAAAGCATCCCTAACAGTCTGCACCTGAGTCTTCTACTACATTACAGATGCATGGATGTCCTCTTTGTCAGTCCCTAAACCAGATTGCCTTGCCCCACACAAGATTGCAGCCTGCTTCAGTGTGTCCTTTGCCATGACATGCATTCCTCTGAGATACTCTATATTTGTTGTGTAGCGACTAGACTCCTGTTTGTCTAGGGTGAACTGGTGTTGACCCCGCCAACTCTGTAATTGCATTGGTGTGGATACTGTGGATTGCACCCAGGTACAAGCCCACGATGGTACACGATAGGCAAGTAAATGATTACACTTTATAATTATTTCTCGGTGATGGGTTAGTAGAAACAAATAAAATAAAGGCGCCAAATCAGTAAATGTTATCAGTTCTGTGCACTAATAATTCGTTGGAGGTCACGAAATTCGACATCCGTTCCTCCCCTCGATCTCCTCCGAACTCCGTCGACCCTCGACTGGGATCACTCCTGGTGATCTACCAGAGCGCTCGACTCACGTCCAACCTCTTCTCTTCTCCTCCGCCAAAAGCCCACGCTTCTCCTCCAGTTCCCGCACATACAGATAGAATAACATGACTTCCATTGGCTAGCAAGTGAATAATCACTAATTATAACCCAAACATGCCGCTACAGAGAACCCCTTACTCAGCAGTTATCAATACAGAGAAGCCATTTTGCCAGCCTTAACAATTAACATTACAATGAGTATTACTGAGAACCCTACATTCTTCCCCCACTGAATTTAGTCATGCCCTCATGACGTTCAAATAATTTGCCATCCCTTCATGCAAAACACAAAGCCCAATCCAAGTGTAGAAAGCAGTGACATAACTCCCCAAAACAGTGGAGACCACACCCTATTCCCCAGGTGCTACAGAGGCCAACCTCTCTGGGGGGTTCCTACTTCTCTGAGACCTGCGTACCCCCTCTCCTAGCTCTTCCACCTCAGCCACTACAGGGGACCCTTGGGAGCGATGTGGTGAACCCTCCCACGAGCGGTCACTCAAACCTCTCTGCACTCTGGAACCGTCTGCCTCTCGTTCAAGCTCCACATCCTTTCCTTCAGAGCCCTGCGGTACCACCGACTGCCCATCACTAATACCCCCTTACCCCATCTAACCCAGTGGGGGAATGGCCAGGAGTCTCTTCCTCCATCATGGGGGCATCAGCGAACGGCAACAGGAACCAGTCATCTGAATCATCATCCTCCGAATCAGTAACCCCCACAGGGACTGGGCCCGGGCCTGTCTCTTCCGGGGTGGGCTTTTCTGTCGCCCCGTGGGTGTGCAGAGTCCTTGTACTAGATGCAGCCGCCATGTCAGGCTCCCGCTCTACCTGTACATCTTGTCCCAGGGGCAACAGGTGATCCCGATGGAGAATCTTGACAAGCCCCTTTCCATCCTCGGGCCGCACCCGGAAGACCGGTAAATTTGGCATCTGACTCTCCACCACATAGGGCGTGGCTGCCCAGCGATCAGCCAATTTGTGCTTTCCAGGTAATCCCAGATTCCTTGTGAGTACAAGGTCTCCCAGTAGGAGTTGAGAGAACTTTACTTTCTGGTCATACCTCCTCTTATTTCCCTGATTCTGCCAGGCGGCCGCCTCCCCAGCCAACTCGTAAGCCCTTTTCAGCTCTCTCCTCATATCAGACACATACTTCAAGTAAGGCTTCTGCGACACCTCACCCGCATCAGTCCTGAAACAGAAGTCAATGGGCAACCTTGCCTCGCACCCAAACATAACATAATAGGGCGAGTATCCAGTAGCTTCGTTGTGCGTACAGTTGTAACAGTGAACCAGATGCCCAATATGCCGACTGCATCTGCTCTTTTTACTGATCTCCACAGTCCCGAGCATGTCTAGCAATGTCCGATTAAACCTCTCCGGCTGGAGATCGCCCTGCGGATGATAGGGCGTGGTCCTCGATTTCTTAACCCCCAGCATGCCCAGTAACTCATAGATGAGCTTACTTTCAAAGTCCCGTCCCTGGTCATTATGTATCCACCAGGGAAGGCCATAATGCACAGAATACTTCTCCCATAGCACTTTTGCCACCGCAGTCGCCCTCTGATCCTTGGTAAGAAAAGCTTGAGCATACCTGGTGTAGTGGTCCGTGATGACTAAGACATTCGCAGTGTTTCTGGCATCGGGTTCTATGGCCAGGAAATCCATACACTCCAGGTCCAAAGCCCTGCACTCTGCAAGTGTGACAAAGGAGCAGCCTGCCCAGGTAGTGTCTTCCGGCATATGCAACGAACGCAGGACTTGCAGTACTCTTCAACCTCCGACTTCATTCGGGGCCAGTAAAACCAGTCCTTGAGCAATCCATAGGTCTTTTCCACCCCCAAATGTCCAGAGTCGTCATGAAGTGACTTCAACACAACCTTCTGATACTTCTCCAGCAGGACCAGCTGCCAGTGCCGAGGTCGGTCTGGGGGTGATGTTACCTGGTATAAAATTTGGTTCTTCAACCTCAACCGAAGCCATTCTCTCAGTAACAGAGACACTGAAACCTGTTTTGCCTTCTCCGCCCATGTCACATCCCCCTCTTCAACAGCGTGCCAAACAGGACCAATGCCTCAATGGGGCACTATGCATCACCGTCACCGGGAACAAATGCACCAAGGGCATCCCTCGCTTAAAGGTGAATTCCCTTTCCGTGGTCTTCCTGACGATCACCACCATCCTGCGTGCCTGTATCACTGAGGACTTCTGCAACTCACCAGCACCCCAGCTGGAAATCTTCATTCCCCCTCGAGATCCTCCGGGCGTCCACTGAAAGGGCTTCACCCTCAGGCACCCTGGGGAATCTGGGGGTCCCCATCACTCTCGCTACTTCCCTTGGATGTACCAGTCTGGGCTTCAACTGGGCAAACCACATAGTTCCTTTTTTAAATTCCGTGTCCAGCCTAGTGCGGCCACACACTTCCTTAAAAGCATCTTGAAACTCTGGATGTACCGACAGGGTCTCCAAAAAGTCCTCACCTGCCTGCTCCTTGCAGGACCCCAGGAGTCTCCGTACAATAGGGTGTTGGTCCCCACCAGGATGGATACACCCCCAGTCTCAACAGGGGTCTGGGCAAACCAGCACCAAGGCCTCATGAGCTGCTGACACTCCCACCTCGACCTCCAAGAACTCCAGCTGCATTGACAGATAACCATCATACTGGTAATCACCAGAGCTGATACCCCAAATCTCCAGTGCACTGAAGGGTGTCAAGGGTAAATGCTGCAAATACTGATCGTAGAATGAGCGGTACAGCAATGTGACTAGCGACCCAGTGTCGAGTATGGCTTTTGCATTTATTCCCACTATCTGAATCGACATGCTGGATCAGGGTCCCACCAATCCTTCTGGGATTGAGTCTTTTCCTCCCGGGGGTCCCGTGGCACATTGTTGGGAATGTATTTTCCCAGAGACTCCAGGCCGTTCCCTTACAGGGTCTCTTCTAAGTTTCCCGACCTCTCTCCTTGCTGGGGCACACATGGACTCGCTCTCCCAGGGGCCCCCTGCCGGTCGCATTCCTGCCTGAAGTGCCCCTCTTCCCCACAGTTATAACATACATCTCATCTCACAGGACCCCGGCCTCCCACGAGCTGTTATGCAGTCCATCCTTTCAGGGAAGGGCCCTCTCTGCTAGTCCTTTCACGCGGAGGAACCCCTCCTGCCGTGACCCCCTTTACTATTTCCCGAGTGGAGCTGGCCCCAGTCACTTCACCACAAGGGGCTACTATCGAGGACTGCACCGTACTAACAGAGCCCTTATCCGATTCCACTGCGTCCTGCTCCTCCCTCACCTCTCTGAGCAACTGAACGAAGGACGGGCGGGGGGGTTGCGTTCTACGGGACTGCCGGAGACCCATGGCAATTATGTCATTCCTCTGTGCGCCCCTGGCTACCTGGTCTATCCTTATCCGATCCACATCAGTTCCCGAAATGACCCCCCAGCGCCTCAAACAATTTCGCCGTCTCTCTATCCAGAAAAGATACTCAGAAAGCTTTTCCCCTTTCTCCTGACGCAGGCTCCGAAGCCCCCCTAAAAGCTCCACCGTGCTTCCCGTCAGACCAAAAGCCTCCTCTAATGCTTTTAGATACTCAGTCAGAGAAGCATAAGGTTGATTAACTTCCACCCCTCTTACTACCTCATCCGCCACACCCCTCAAACATTTAACAAATCGGTGTCTCTTTTCTTCCTCAGAGCACTGCCACTCACCTAGCAGCTGAGATACGTGCTCTATCCATGTCTCGTAATTGTCTTCCCCTTCGGGGATGAGAGTTCTCCTCGAGAAAACTCTCAACTTCTGATGAGGACCTGCTGCCTTGTTCAGCAGGGAGTTAATGGCTGAGGCCAACTCGAAGCCCTCACCCTTCCGTGGGGGATGGGGACTAAGTAAATCTTCCAAATCTGACCACTCCCTTACTTCATCCCTCAGAAACAATAGGACCCGATCTCTAAAATCTCTGCCCCCAGCGTCAGGCAAATCCTCTGGTGTCCCATCAAACCCTTCCCCTGTGACAATGTGCACGCCCCACTGCCCCGCCTCATCGGGGTCACCGATAGATGCTGGCAGTCCCGCTGCCGTGACATCAGCACCGGTCTGAACTAACACAAAGCCGGCCTCCGCCATTTTACCAAAGTTTCTGGCTACGATTTCAACTTTACCTACAGCTTTTACTGTACTGAACCATCAATTAACACTTCCTCCGAGGTACGCATATTCACCCCACTTAATATGCTGGCATGATTCCTCGATCTCACACCAGTGTTCAATCTTACCCGGGTCCATCTCCATTAGTTTAACCTGGGAAAATTACACAGTATCTGTCAAAATTCAAATCTGGGACAGGCAACCCACAATGTAGTGACTATGCCCCACTAGACTCCCGTTTGTCTAGGGTAAACTGGTGTTGACCCCTCTAACTCTGTAATCGCGTTGGTGTGGATACTGTGTGGTTGCACCCAGGTACAAGCCCACGACATAAAATATCAGACAGTACATGATAGGTTAGTAAATGATTACACTTTATAATTGTTTCTCGGTGATGGGTTAGTAGAAACAAATAAAATAAAGGCACCAAATCAGTAAATTTTATCAATTCTGTGCACAAATAATTTGTTGGAGCTCACGAAATGGGGTATCCGTTCCTCCCCTCAATCTCCTCTGAACTCCATCGACCCTCAGCTGGGATCACTCCCAGTGATCTACCAGAGCGCTCGACTCACGTTCAACCTCTTCTCTTCTCCTCCGTCAAAAGCCTGCGCTTCTCCTCCAGTTCCCGCACATACAGAGAGAATAAAATGACTTTCATTGGCTAGCAAATGACTAATCACTAATTATAACCCAAATATGTTGCTACAGAGAACCCCTTACTCATCAGTTAACAGTACAGAGAAGCCATTTTGTCAGCCTTAACAATTAACATTACAATGAGTATAACTGAGAACCCTGCAATTGTTTATCACTCTGGACTGTCAGGAAGGATATTGCATTTTGGTCATTGTCATCATCATCATCACTTTCTGTCTTCTCTCTACACTCTTCCTTCTTGTTCTTCCCGTTCTTCCAGCTTTATATTCTTCCTTTAGAGTCAGAGAGTACTACAGCACAGGAACACATGCAGCAGCCCATCAAGTCCACACCAATTTGTTATTCCATCTAGTTCCATTGACCTGCACCTGGACTATATCCCTTCATATCCCTACCATCCGTATACTTAACCAAATTTCCCATGAACGCTGCAGTCGAACCCATATCCATCACTTCCTCTGGCCGCTTGTTCCACACTTGCAACACCCTCTGAGTGAAAAAGTTCATCCTCAGTTTCCCCTTAAATGTTTCACCTTTCATCCTTAACTTATGACGTATAGTTTCTGGAGGATGTTGGGATAACAGAGAAGTGTTCCTCACACCTGTTCAAACTACACAGGAAACACCTTTGCAGTAATGGAACAGCACATATGGCAATGAAAGGTGGGGTGTTGCAGACCAATTCAAACAGTAAATACAAATAAGTATTGCTCATGAGAATCCCTCATTGATTCTATACAGCTTCGGATGAAGAGATAGCTCAACCTGGTGGAGCCTTGGTTCATGAAGAAGGATGGCTTCCACCAGCCTGGAGGAATACTGCATTCACAAAAGGCCCTGCCTGTGGAGTGGTTTTCCCCAAGCCCTCATTGTTTAAGGCTGCACAGAGGAGATGAAGGATGCTCATTGATTGTTACATCATTTTAACACTGTAGGCTTGTATGGCTCTAACAGAAGTGAATTGGCGTACTGGAGTCACTGTACCCTTTAAGATATTTGAGGCTTCAACAGGCAAATCCTCTAGGAGAGTTGAGGATTATAGAGCATGCGAAGAAAACCAAGATCAAATCAATCCTTACAGGTAGAGCAGATTTGAGGAGATGAAAGCCCATCTCCCGCTCCTAATTCTTAACGGGTGAGCTGCACTTGGACCCTGTATCTGCAGATACAAAATTATGCCACAACTTTTCCAGGTATTAAACTACAATTTACCATTTGCTATTCTTGAAAACAAAACTCTGTCTGCTTTGACTGTCAAAAAAGTGGCAAGTCTTAAATCTTTCTGAACCAAGCATAAAAAGCTAGTAGGGTCTTGGATGGAGGAATAGTTGAAATAGAATTTAAAAGTGTCCCTAACTGAAAAGTATGTGACCGATTTCTTTATTTATTAACTTCTGAGATGTGTGCATCCTATCAAGGGCAAAATTTATTGTCCATCCCTAGTTGCCCTAGAGAAAGCAATGATAAGGCATCTTCTTGCTGTGGGTTTCTGTCCTTCTGGTATATATATTCCCACAATGTTGTCAGGAGATTAAAGATCGAAGCCAGAGTGATGAAGGAGCAATGATATATGTCTAAGTTAGTGGTGCACGTTGAAGGGGAACATACACCTATGGTCCTTGTCTTTCTTGGTGGAAGGAATCATTGTTTTGGAAAGCGTAATCAGTTGGGTCTAGATGAGTAAATCCAAAGTATTTTGCAGATGCAACAAATATTATTCCTATTTAACATCCAAGAACATTTTTCACAAAAAAACTAGACTTAGTCCAGCAAATATAAATTGCATGCCAAAGAATGGAAGGAAATCACATAGACAACAGCCAAATAAATCACATGTTTCCCTAAGTAAGTTTATCTGTGTTCCAAGACAAGAAAATAGCAGGAAGAATGACAATATTGCAAACTTTTACTGCTTTTTCTTTTAAGATATAGAAATAGAATTAGGCCATTTGGCCCATCAAGTCTGCTTCACAGACTTTTTTTTTCTTTTCAGAGCTTTGCAAGAATAAATAAACAAAATTGTACTGGCAAAGGCCCGTTGGCTCCCCAAAAATCTCCTATTGAATTGTTCAATATGGTAAATAGCAATTCAATGTTGTCCATCACATGGATAAACACACGGAATGAAGATAAAAAAAAGGTAGAAACGAGTGGAAAAATTCGGGAGAAAGTACTATGAAATTGCTTTTTAATATTTCTAGACATTTGAAACCAGTCTGGAAGAATGTCATAATCTATTAATTTTTTTTGAAGTGTGATCACTGCTCAATCAAAAACAGCTCCAGTTCCCACTTGAAGGAAGCCAGTGAAGAGAGTTCATGAACAACTGACTCAACTTATCTATCCTAAAGATCAATGGGACACAGGAGACTTGGATACTGGGATCTGGAGCAAGAAACAAGATTCTGGATGAGCTCAGTGCGTCAGCAGCATCTGTGGAGAGAAAGAGGCAATTGACGCTTCGGGTTGAAACTCTTCATCACAAATCTGGATATGGATGATACATCCAAAAATTGAGAGCTTTGATTCCTCCTAAGCAGTGGATTTGATTTCTTCAAACACATTCTCAACTGGAACATGATGGGCTGACTTTTGCAGTCTGCTGCTGACATTGATAAAGAGAGCACAGAAATCATTGTCAACTTGAACAGACATTATGCTATTTCAACCATGGCAATGTGTGGGTGAAAAGGTTGCATTACAGAGGGCAGCTGAGATTGATTGATTTATTTATTTATTGATTGGGATATGCTGTGGAATAGGCCCTTCCAGCTTTTTGAGTTGTGCCGCCCAGCAATCCCCCAATTTATTCCTAGCTTAATCACAATCTACAATGGCCAATTAATTTATCAGCCGGTATGTCTTTGGACTGTGGGAGGAAACCTGAACAACCGGAGGAAACCGATGCAGACACAGGGAGAACGTACAAACTCCTTATAGGCATTGGCAGGAATTGACCCTGTGTCACTTGTACTCTAAAGCATTCTGCTAACCACTATGCTACAGTGCTGCTGAGTCTTACTTACAAATTATTTAGCAATAGGCTAGGGTGTTCAGACCTCTATTGAATATACAATTTCCAATATTTCCAGGAATGTACAAAAGCTCACAAAATTATTCAAAAGTTTTAAAAGCTCTAAAATAAATTTAAACACTTTGTAAATATCTGAATTAGAAAGTCCTTGATGAAATTTTCTATAAAAACTGTTTGGAAGGATTTAAAAAATCTTTGAAGATTAACGAGTAAGTTAAAGCTTTTTTAAAATTTTTAAGCTGGTTTCTTATTGCTGTTCTCTTGCATTAAAACCAATGGGAAGATATTTCTTGTGGCTTCTCAAACCAGGCAGAGAATCATTGGGGGATGCTTGAGGTAATAGACAGTTGGATTAAATTCTTACTGAGCATTCTACGTCCCAATGATATTGAAATTTGGTAAGCAATTCTTGATCTTTGTGTTCAAAAGTATTTGGGAAATCCTTAAGTTTCTGGGAAAGAATGGCGAATGATAGATATTTCTTTCATCAGAACCAGACCATTTATTTCATTATCTTATAAAGCTCAATCAAGTTAGAGGTTTTCTCTGAAGTGCAGAGTTCCCACATTTCAAATGCTTGAAGATAATTATGACTTGTCACTGCAAGGAAATTAGAAATAGATGCAGCATTCTACATGACATCTGAACTACCCTTTGGAAAAGGATAAAATAATTTACTTTTTAAAATTATTCATCTTAGCAGTTTTGCTCTAAAGAGATCCATCTGTGACTATGTCTACGTCTTTCCAGCCAGTCCTTCCAGGAATATGCAGCCCACAAAAGACTATAAGACATATACATAGCAGGTATATATTTTTCTCATTCAAAATGTAAGATGTAACCAGATCAGATTTATAACCACATGTGAATTTAATTTCTTGAGATTGTTTCAAGACAAGCTGCCAAATGAAATGATGCATTTGATATCATTTTCATATGGAAACTATAAACATTTCTTGATCCTATGTCAGAGAATCCAGCCCAAAGAGTCAAACAGAAGTGAATGGTTTTCAATACCCATCCTTTCTTATGTTTATACTTCAAATTCCGAAATCACCGGAATTTAATTGAGTCATCCAGATTCAGCTGTGTAAGTCTATAGTTCTCCTTCCACTTTTGCATTAGACAAACATTCGCTGGACTTTGAGTTACCTGAGAAATTGCAAAATCAAAAGCTCAATTTGTGGTTATGAATTTTAATAAAAGGGAAAATTTTACCGATTGCTGATTGTGTTAGATGGTTGATACACATTGGAAACAAATGGAACAGTTTTCACAAAAGATTTCCAGAGCAGTATTGCCTGATTTTTAATCATATGTAGGACATGGGCATTTCTGCAGACTTCAGCAGTTGCTTCCATTCTCAAATGTCTTTCAATTTACTGGCTTGTCACGCATTGGGCAAGTCAGCTAAGAATGATAGATCTAGTTCCCTGAAGGATGTAAATGAACAAGATGGAGAGAGACTGCAGATGATAGAATCTGAAGCAAGATGCTCAATGGGTCAGGTAGCAACTGTGGAGGGAAATTTGCAGTCAACATTTCAAGTTGTGATCCTTTATTTGGACTGAAAGATAGCAGGAAGATATAGAATGGTGAGGGGAAGAGGTGCTGCAAACGCTGGCAAGTGATAGGTGGATCCAATTACTGCCGCTCTCTTTAAGGAGTCTGCACTTGCTCTCCGTGACTGTGTGGGTTTCCTCCAGGTGTTCTGGTTTCCTTCCACAGTCCAATAGTAGAGCTACTAGGACTTGATGTTTCAATCCCTATGGTAAGTTGGCACTCTCGATGTTGGCAGTGGGTTTGGAGCGGTGACAAGGAGGGAGGGTAGGTATGTCATCGGGGTCATCGGGTGGGCACCCTCTTTCCTTGACGTTTCGTTGATAAGCCCACGACGTCTCCAGAGGGCTCAACGGTGCTACCTGGCGTCCCAGATACACCTCCCTCAGTTCCATACCCTCCTGTCTTCATCTTGCAGCACAGTCGTTGTCTTTCCTTTTAATCCAAATCCAATTGCTGCTTTCTTCTGCTGCGTTTGACAAGGGCTTGATTGCTTGTTGGAGGGAGTGACCCCTCACCCCCATCTTCTTCAATACACTGGTCATAGATGTAGCAACGAGTTCATCCCTGCATCCCACTTCTACAGGGAAAATCTTGGTAATCTTGGTCTTCCAGCCATTCTGGGCAGCTTCAGCTGCCAGTTCAGAGTACTTGGTCTTTTTCCTCTCATAAGCTTCTTCAACATGATCTTCCCATGGTACTGTCAATTCCACAACATATGCCAGCTTGGCTGTTGTGGACCACAGGACCATGTCTGGCCGGAGTGTTGTAGCTGCAATGTCTGGGGGAAACACAAGCTTTTTTTCCAAGTCCACGTCCATTTTCCAATCCCGAGCAACCTGCAGAATGCTTACATCTTTTGATGTTATATGGTGCTCTGGAGGTTGGCCTGCTGGTACAAATTGTGTAATGTGGACATTTCCTGCCGATGTTTGTGAAGACGTACCGGAGGGTAAGTTAATTGATGATTGTAAATTGCACTGTGTTTAGGCTAGGGTTATATCGGGGGTTGCTGGGCAGCGTGGCTCGAAGTCCCGGAAGGATCCATTCCACACTGTATCGCAAAAGATAAATAAAAGGCATTTGTAATTGTGAGCTGGGGTGAGAGTGTGGTCCAAATGCAGGATATCAGCAGAAATCACAGAGGGAGGAAAATAAGAGGAGGTCTCAAAAACTAAGATAATCTGGTAGCCTCATGATTATTTTCACCAGCCTGTTTAATTAACTGAATACATCTGTTCAAGCTTCCATGGTTGGACTTAAGCTCATTGCCAGATCTATAGTCCAGAGCTCCAGAATTCTGCTCTATGATTGAATCTGTATGCTTGCATGTCCCCTATACAAACTGTCCATGCTTAAGATTTTAACATTGGCAGCAGTGCGGGCAAGTATGAAATTGATACAAATGAATATGCAGGTCACTCACCTAATGAACTCCCAGTCAGCATCATATGTGTTCTGTGAATTTACTGCCCACTTTGGCTTCTGATTGGCTACTAGCTGATTGGCCAACGTCTGTGCAGTTGCTAAAATTGTGTGAGACATTTAGGTACCTTTCTTGTTTTCCGTTGGTGTTAAGTGGAACCAGAAGTTATTGTTGAAAATCCCGATTAAAAATAATAACTGGAAGGTGTTCGACTGTTCTGCTGTGTAATTATGAAATAACTGTGGAACATAGTGTCAGCGGCTGGATGTATTACTGCTGAGCACAAACTCTGAAATGGCTATAATCCTGTCAGTGACTGATTTATAGCCATTTTATAAAGTTTCCCTGCTGCTACGCTATCCAAGTTTTAACGGAACGGTCCAGGGGAAAAACATTGAGAAATTTTATGGCGCCACTCGTAATTTTTAGACACTAGAGTGCCAAAGCTGCCAATATGGCATATCTTGTGGGGTGAATGTGCTCTACCAGCCATATTTTAAATGCAAAAATAGAGGTGTCATTGTGTTTACGAATGAAAATAACTAATGCTTGCAGTAGATCTCAACTTACAAAGGAGGTAAGTTTCTTTATAATATTTAAGCAAATGTGGAACTAAAGGATACAGGGCTGCTTCTCTCATATGTTACAGTCAGCTATCTTGTTCCTCAAAACTCCTCTCCCCTTTGTCATCGTGACCTCTCTCCAACACCAACTTGATCCACACTTGAATCCTGGTTCCAAAATCCTCATCATTCCTTCTGTTGATGGAGAAAGAGAGCCCTCATGAGTGCCTCAGCCAACTTATTTATTCTGCAAACAGAATTCCAAAAAAAAAAGAGATGGTTTTATATGTCAGTGTCAACCAGATTCCTGTGATCAAATTGACCACCATTTTTCTTACCTTGCAACCGTGACAACACTATGGGCGGTGTCCCCATGGTACAGGATGTAGTTCTGCTGCTTTATAGGTCTAGCAACCTGGGTTTAATCCTGATTGTTGTTTTTTTCTGAGTGTATGTTTGCCCAGATTTGCCCACATCTTAACGATGTGGATGCTTGTGAGTTAATTGGCTGCTGTAAGCTACACCTAGTACAAGCAGTTAGAATCGATTGACAATGAGAGAGAGAGAGAGAGAGAGAGAGAGAGAGAGAGAGAGAGAGAGAGAGAGAGAAACAGGGAAATAGAAGGGAATAGGATTTGTGGGTTTGATCTGGGAAGTGGCATAAACTTGAGCTGAATGATATTTCAAAGTTTGAAAAATATGTGAAACCATCTCTTGGATGTGATGTGCTTTATGATGTCCTGATGATGTGAAGGTTGCAATGGGAGAACTTTTATCTTTTATAGAGACACAGAGTCACACAGCAAAGCAATGTCTCCTTCAGTCCATTGATTCCTTGCCTGCCTTTGTGCACCTATCTACAATAACCCTGCACTAACCTGGTTTTTATCCTCCTCACAATATCATCAGCTATCCCCGGTTTCTCCACTCAGACAAGCCAAGAGCAATTTAGAGTGGGCAATTAACTTCCTGACCTTTGGCACGTGTCAGGAAAGTAGAGAACCCAGAGGAAAACCCATGCTGTGCAAATTCTGTGCACATCAGACATTCATCAGAGATGACACCCGACCCGCTGGGTTCCTCCAGCAGTTTGCTATTTGCTCCATATTCCAGCATCTGCAGTCTCCTGTGTCTCAGTTGCTAGTTGTGCTCTGTGACTCTGCATGAATGCCAGTGGGGAAGTACTTCTGTGGCAAATCCTCTCTCAAAACCTGGGCAATTGTAGACCAGGTGTGGGTTCCACCAGCCCACTCACTATAAGTGCAACTACAAGCAGGAAAGACAATATAAAACACACCTGTGCTTGTTTTAATGCTCTTAAATACTTCATTGAGTTTTGATGCTTTAGAATGATTTTATTTACTTTTCAATTCTCTTCTATAAATTTTCATTTTTTTTATTATACGGTAGGTTTTATTATAACCAGGTTATGAATGCATGACTTACGGGCGCCCCGTTCATTTGAAGGAGCATTTGGAAGACTGGTGGAATGGATGGGGTTGGATTTGTGGTTGCTTCAGGGCTTCAGGTATCATCTACTGGGTGGGAAGGGGTAAGTCAGACTGACCAGAGCTGGGAGCCATGGGCAAACTTACACGCTCACTTACAACATCAGTGAGGCTGGTTGCCAACCACTTTTACTGTGCCTACCTGTTTGGTGTCTCTCTATAGCTGTTCCTGTAATCCTCTCCCACACAGTGGGAGAGTCAAAGAGCATGAAAAATAGACCTTTCAGGCCATCTTGCCCATGTTGACCACGGTGCATGTCAGGCTAGTCCCATATGCCCATATTTGGCCCATATTCCTCTGAACCCCAACTACCTTATGCAAGAATGTCTTTTGAATGTTGTCATTGTACCTGCTTCAACCACATTCTCTAGCAGATTGTTTCATATACATACTAACCTTCATGTGAAGACATTGGTTCTCAGGTCCCTGTTAAATTTTTCACCTATCATCTTCAAACTACTAGTTATCCTTCCCAGAGAAAAAGACTATGCACATTCACCACTCAAGTTTTTATGCATTTCTATGAGTCCACTCTTTAATCTCTTATGCTCCACAGAATCAAATCCTAGCCTGCCCAATCTTTCAAAGGTTTCAAAGGTACATTTAATGTCAGAGAAATGTATACCATATACATCCTGAAACGCTTTTTCTTCGCAACCATCCATGAAAACGGACGAGTGCCCCCAAAGAATGAATGACAGCTAAATGTTAGTCTCCCCAGCTCCCTCCCTCCTGCGCATAAGCGGCAGTAAGCAATGATTCCCCCCTCCCCACACCAGCACCCACCACCGAGCACTCAAGCACGAGCAAAGCAACAGCAAAGACACAGACTTGCAGTACCCCAAAGACTACTTGGTCACCAGGTATTCGACATACCCCAATCTCTCTCTCTCTCTCTGTCTAATAAGGGAGGAAGAGATGTCTCCGTTTCACAGTGAGATGGAAGACATAACAAACAACTCACTGGTTTACAATGTTAGAAGTCTGATGTGTCACTTTTTCCGAGCTCTGTGCCCAAAGATCTCGGATCTCTGGGCACACAGCTGTAGATCTTCTGACTCCCCCAATGATACACCAATCTCCTGCCATGACACCGACCTTCGATCCGCCCGTCTCCATAGCCACAAGATCTCGGCCCTCTGAAGGTGAGCGGAGCTCTTAGGCCAAGCCCTCGGCGTGCCGAATAACAGCCAGTAGTGAAACCCCGAGAGCGGGTTCCATTCCCACAAAGAACCGATGTCAGCGTGTAACTCCAGGTCAGGGTCTTCAAAAGAACCCTGAAAGGGAAAAATAGAGATATTAAAGATGGAAATAGAGCTGTTTCCAAAGATGCAAGCAAAGGAGTTGCCATTAGGCACCATTAGTCCTCCTAAGCTCCTCCTTCTCTATACCTGTTGCCTTCATATCCTGGCAGCATCATTGCAAATCTTCTCTGCACTCTTTCCATTTTTAATGATGTCTTTCATATAATAGGGTGGTCAAAAGTACACATAACACTTCAAGTGTGATCTCCGAAACACCTAGTATACGGTCATTTTTGACTTATGAATGGTTTGGGTTATGAAGCAGTCCCAGGAATGGAGACTTGTTGTAACCCGGAGATGCTTGTAATTCATTATTCAACACCTTAAACGTTTCTGAATCTCAGGAATATTTAGAAACACTGAAAAGGTTTTCTAGTCTTGGTGGCTGTCAAAAGCTTCCAGAAGAGTTTTGATCAGAAGTGTCACTTCTCATGACACTTTGTGCCATCTGAGTCCCATGCATCAAATAAAGCTGTACTTCTTGATTCTAGGACCCTCCTGGCCGCAGTATCAGCAATATGCTCTTGCCTGGTAAATATTTGACACTGGAAAATGTAGACAAAATGCCCTGCTCCGTAAAATCTGGGACATTATTTATGAATTCTGGAGTAGTGACCCTGATATTCCCCCAGAAAATAGATGGAAAATCATGCATGTTACACTGGTGAATAATACTAAAACAGTTTTAAATACAAATTTGTAACAGTCAAACGTTTGAGATAACACTGCGCCAATCAATGATTGTACTGATGGAACAAATAAACACAAAGTGGATGTCGTGAGATGAGACTCAACTAGGAAGAACCACAAATAAGGCTAGTTAGAGCCAACATTAGCAAATATAGGTGAACTGTAGCAACAAGTTCCGACTGCGAGAAGTCTGAGTAATAAATTTAGAGGAGGATCAGTCCAACAAAGGAAGACTTGTATTTGGAATGGTCAAACAGATTTCACTTATGCAGAGGGATAACAAGTAGTGAGGAATGAACAGAGGGAAATGGGAAAAGGAACAGGTACAAACTCAGTGCTCCCACAATAATATACAGAGGATTGCCTTATAGTAGAGACCATCAAGAATAAATATAACTTTTCAGTTAACTTATTACCGGCCATTAGAATAGTTTTAGTAAACTTCTACCACCCATATTGCCAAATCATAACCACTCAGTGTAAAGAAACACCATCATCTCTATGCACCTTTCACCCACCTCTGCCCTTGGTCCAATGATGTACAGATAGGAACTGTTCTATTAACTAACCTAAGTTGTTTTGACTTACTTTAACTAGCTGTGAAATATTTTGGAATATACTGAGGATGTAAAAGGTACCATATCAGTGCAAGTTCTTTCACTTTATACTTATGGTCTTTCAGTAACAGTTTTGGTTTTAGAAGCAAGACTTCTGATGGTCATCACAAATGCTGATGATCCCAAAACCATATAACAATTACAGCACAGAAACAGGCCATCTCGGCCCTTCTAGTCCGTGCCGAATGCTTACCCTCACCTAGTCCCACCGAACTGCACTCAGCCCATAACCCTCCATTCCTTTCCTGTCCATATAGCTATCCAATTTAACTTTAAATGACAACATCGAACCTGCAAGGTCTTAGCAAATTTATTTTAAACCTTTGTTCTTTAAACATAGAACACTGAATAGTATAGCACAAGAATAGGCCCTTCAGCCCACAATATCTATGAATTAGATTTCAAAAATGAAAAATGTACCAAAGACTCAGGAGAAAAACTCTCCACTGGTATTGTACTCAGTGTGGAAGAAGATTGAAGTCAATTATCTTAGTCGAAGACATCAACAATCAAATAATTGGTTCATGGATCCCAAGAGATCATTGCAGGAGTTCTCAGTCTTACTGTTGGTGCATCTATTTTCAGCTGCTTCATCAGGAACCTTTGCTCCTACATAAACTAACAAGATAGGTATTTGGAAATCAAGCTCAGCCTTGAGTGGTGTCAAGTTCTAGAATGTGCCTAGAATTGGATTCATCCTGGAAAATGAAGAAAATTCCATTACCTTGCTAACTTGTGTTCTCCCAATAATGGAGTGGCATTGTGTGGGAATGCTGATAATGACTGTAAAACAGTAATGTTTGTTTGCAACTCATCAAATTATAAAGTAATCCATGCCCATATATGGCTAGACATGATACATGATGGAATACTTGCTCAGTGCTTCAGTAGTTCTAACAGCTTCAAAAAACTTTGCATCGCTTCAGGACACAGTAACATCCTTAAAATACATGTCACAAATCACATTAAGTTTGGGCCCCTTTGCTGCTGAGGAACTCTGGCTACATTGTGGGTCATTCACAAGGTGCACTGTGGCAACTTGTAGGGGTTCCTTCAACGAGATCAAAAGCTTAGGGGGTGCAAGAAGGGAAACTTCTTCACTCAGAGGGTGGTGAGGGTGTGGCACAAGCTGCCAGTGCAAGTGGTGGATGTGGCTTTGACCTCAATGTTTAAGAGAAGTTTGGATATCTATGTGGATGGGAGGGGTATGGAGGGCTGTGGTCCAGGTGCAGGTTGATGGGACTAGGCAGGTTAAATGGTTCAGCACAGACTAGATGGGCTGAAGGGGCTGCTTTTGTGCTATAGTTTTCTAAGACTTTCTAACAAATTTCAAGCGCCACCACAGCTTCTACTTCCTGGAAGCGTGTTAAGCGCTCTGAATACCACTACACCCAGGGTTTATAGAGTCAAAGAGTCATAGGGATAGAGCATGAGAACAGCTGAAGGCCCCATAGGTTCCAAGAGAACTGTAAAGTGCTTAGTTTACAATAATCCTAATATAGTCCCATTTTTTATTCTCCACACATTCTCACCAACTTCCTCTAGGTCCTAAGCCCAGCTGAACACTCAGGGCAATTTATCTGTGGCCAATTAACCTATGGATCTAGATACCTTTGGGATGTGGCCTGAACATGGGGCTGCTGAGGGAAGGAGGGCCTCACCCATTCACAGGTAGGACATGAAACCTCCACACAGGCAACCCTAGAGGTCAGTTCATTGGTGCAGGAAAGAAGTGTATCTACTAACTGTGCTGTTGTGCCACCCTTACAGATTACACATCACCCTGTCTTAGATGTAACACCATTCCTTCATGCTTACTGAGCCAACATCCAGGACATCCCTTCCCCCAGCTCTTGGAGAGACTACAGAACACGGACTACAGTGGCACCTCCCGATCCCCTTCTCAGGGGAAATTAGGGAGGGGAAGTAAATGTTAACTTGCACAAGCAATGAATGAAAAAAAAGGAACTGTACGGAGGACACCACATAAATTCTTCAACAAAAGCTTCGGTTAGGAATAAAAGGCCAGTGGAATCTGACCTTGGAAGTATTCCTGCAGGAACTGACAAGAAATAGAACGAAGAGGAGATGAGCATTTTAGTGCTATGAATGGAGATAGAATCAGAAACGTCATAGAGAAGTACAGCACAGTGCCAGGCCCTTTGACCCATCTAGTACATTCCAAACCATTTAAACTGTCTACTCCCAATGGCCTGCACTAGGACCATAGCCCTCCATATCCCTATCATCCATGTACCTATCCAAACTTCTCTTAAACATTGAAATCAAGCTTGCATGCACCAATTGCATTGGTAGCTCATTCCACTCTCTCAAAACCCTCTGACTTGAGAAATTTCCCTTCATGTTCCGCTTAAACCTTTCACCTTTCATCTTTAACCCATGACCTCTAGTTGCAGTCCCATCCAACCTCAATGGAAAAAGTCTGCTTGCATTTACCCCATCTATATCCTTCATAATTTGTATCTCTCTATCAAATTTCCTCTCAATCTTCTATGTTTCAAGGACAAAAGTCCTAACCTATTCAATCTTTCCATATAACTCAGGTCCTCCAGTCCCGACAACATCCTTGTAAATTTTCTCTGTTCTCTTTCAACATCATTTACATCTTTCCTGTAGGTAGTTGACCAAAACTGCACTCAATACTCCAAGTTAGGCTTCACTAATGTCTTATACAACTTCAACATAACATTCCATCTCCTGTACTGAACACTTTCATTTATGAAGACCAATGTGCCAAAAGCTTTCCTTATGATCCTATCAACCTGTGACACCACTTTCAGTGAATGATGGACCTGTATTCCCAGATCCCTTTGTTCTACCACGCTCCTCAGTGCCCTACCATTCACTGTGTAAGACCTACCCTGTCCTGCCAAAGTGTAACACCTCACACCCGTCTACATTAAATTCCATCTGCTACTTCTCATCCGTTACTGTGTGGTCGGGAATCTTTCGGAGGGTAGGCCTCAAAATCCCCGGCCTTGCCTGCTTTTGGTGACCGAGAAGGAGGTCGAATCGTTCGGACAGAGATACCGCTCAGTACTCGGTGTCGGGGAGCTGATCAGAGCTGGAAGTTTTTGGATGACTCAGAGTCAGATTGTGGTCAGCATGGCAGGGAGAGTTTTTCTTCCCTCTCACGTCTGCGTGAGATGTGGGACATTTGAGAAACTTTGAACTTTACTGTGCTCACGGACTTTCTTCATCAAGTTATGGTATTGTTACACTGTTTGTAACTATATGTATAATTATGTGGTTTTGTCAGTTTTTTCAGTCTTGGTTTGTCCTGCGTTTTGTGATATCACACCAGAGGAAATAATGTATCATTTCTTAATGCATGCATTACTGAATGACAATAAAAGGGGACTACGTGTCTTCATAATCATCTCATTTTTCCAGCTGGTCTAAATCCGCTTTAAACCATGATACTCTTTTTTGCTGTCTGCTGCACCCTCAGTCTTGGTGTCATCTGCAAATTTGCTGTTCTAATTAAACACAATGTCATCCAGGTCATTGATATAGATGACAAACAACAAAGGACCCAGCACTGATCCCTGCAGTACTCCACTAGTCGCAGGCCTCCAGTCAGAGAGGCAACCATCTACTGCTATTCTCTGGCTTCGCCCTTAAAGCCAAAGTCTAATCCAATTTATTATGTCATTTTGAATGCTGAGCGACTGAACATTCTTGACCAATCTCCCATGTGGGGTGTTGTCAAATGTCTTGCTAAAATCCATGTAGACAACATCCACCAACTTGCCTTCACCTTTCCTGTCAACTTCCTCGAAATCTGTATAAGATTGGTTAGACATGACCTTCCAGGCATAAAGCCATGCTGACTATTCTTAATCAATCCATGTCTATCCAAATATTTATACATCTGGTCCCTTATAAAACCTTCCAATAACTTTTACACCTCTGATGTCAGGTTCACCAACTTACGATTTCATGGTTTATTTTTAGAGCCTTTCTTAAAAAGTGGAGCAACATTGGCTATCATCCAATCCTCTGGCACCACACCTGTCGCTAAGAATCACTTAAATATCTCAGCTAGGGCCGTGACAATTTCTGCACTTGCCTCCCACAGGGTCTGAGGGAACACCTTGTCAGGCCCTGGGGATTTATCCACCCTAATTTGTCTCAAGGCAGCAAACATCTCCTCTGTAATTTGCATAGAGTCCATGAAGTTGATACTATTTTGCTTTGCTTCTACAGACACTGTGTCCATTTCCTGAGTAAATACAGATGCAAAAAAATGCATTGAAGGTCTACCCCATCTCCTATGGCTTCACACATGGATTACCATTCTGATTTTCCCAGGACCACTTTTATTCCTTGCAATCCTTTTGTTCTTAGATAAAACTTTTTCATTCTTCATAGAGGTGCACTGATGAAAGAGTGTTGATTACTCAGTTAAAATTTGCAAGTAAAGGATAAAGATCTTTATGTCCAGCTGATGATTTGCAGCTCTAGAAGGTGGCCTGTACCTAACGTGTGAGTGAGGGCCTCTGTCGGTCAGAGTTGTCAAGATATTCAAGCCTGGGCAGTATGATATGGAGAGAAAGCTGTTATCCATGTAGCAAGCTCTCCCTCTCCATGCATCTGATGAACCTAAAGGAACGGCATAGACGGATACAGTTTGGTACCAGCAACATCGCAGGAGTTGCCCAGTCAGCTTTGAGCTCATTGTATGGCTGCCTTAGGGACCCCAGCTCTGGATTTTTCCCTTGGGATTTACTCCCGAAGCCTCCTCGGTGTGTGGTATAGCTGCAAGGCAGTGGAGGTTTGAGATCAGAGTTTTCTTTTACCGAGGTGGGCTGTCAACTATGGCTGTTGAGCTCCATCTGCCCGAAGTAACTGGTCTTAAGGTGCCAGTAACCCACCTTTGCCCCTTCTCCTGTCAGTAGAAATGGTTCTGTTGGACTTAGTATCTAAGCCACATGTGAAGGTTAGGAACTGGACATGGTTGTCAGAAGCTATTTGAGCTGCAAGCATTGGAATCATTTAATAGGTAGTGGGAGCTTGTCTCCGTTACCACCCCCTGTCTATAACAACCTTAAGGAACCTCTATTTAATATGATCAATGGTTAAAACTATAATGTTTGGATTTGTTGAGTCCCTATATGCAGACTGAATTAAGAACCATCAAATCCGCCAAGAGAAGGAAAGTTCAGCAGCAGTGGAGAATTATCAATTTCCTTTTGTACCTAGCTGACCATTTTAAATGGAAATAGAGAGAAGTAGAAACTGATTATTTTACCCAAAGAATTTCTTGAACTTGAAACAGTTGAAGTAGAAAGTGTTACACTTTTTTGAGGAAATTGTGATTAATACTTGAATCAATACAAGAAACACTACAGGAAAGAGAGAAGCAACAGGATTGGTTTTTATTTAGTCCAGTAAAGATCCAGTAATAGCAGAACCACCTCCATCGAATGATTCTGACGTCAATATACACAATTCCTGCTTTGACTTTCTTATTTAGTGGAGTACTGTGGACAACTTTGCAGTTCTGGCAGACTTCAAGAAACAGCCCAATTCAATCCAAGAAGGCAGGCCAAGAAAATCCTCAATAGAAGGGCCAAGTAGAAACTGACAGGAATGGATCAGATCTGCTGGCGTTGATACATGTTCCATTTGATGTGCACCTCTGTATGGCCCCCATTGTGCAAAGATGTATAGCCTTGTGGGTAAGAACTCATCACATTTCCATAATCTACCTGAAGCAATTTATATCTCTAATTCTCGCATATCTGGGGAAAATATCATCGGAATTTGTGTCAACTACCTGTCTCCATGTAAGGTCATAAGATAATAGAACACATACTTATGGGTGTGCACAGAAATTATGGGGGTGAGCAGAACAAGCCCACAAACTACTAATTTCGTTTGTTGCCCAAGACTCTAGCAAATTTCTACAGATGTACAGTAGAGTGCTTTCTAACTGGTTATATCACTGTTTGGTATGTTCCAATGCGGAGGATCTAAAGGCTGCAGAGGGTGATAGATTCAGCCAATTCCATCATGGACACTAGCCTCTCCACCAGCAAGGATGTCTTCAAAAGTTGTTACCTCAAGAGTAGCTATCATCATTAAGATCTCTCACCATCTGGTACACGCACTCTTTTCACTGCTGCCATCAGGGAGGAGGTACAAGAGCCTGAAGTCACACACTCACTGTTTTAGGAATAGCTTCTTAACCTCTGCCATCAGAATTCTGAACAGTCCATGAACCTGTGAGCAGTAGCTCACTATTCCTCTTTGCACTTTTATTTTTATTGTAAATTTGAGTAATTTTTAATGTCTCACTGCTGCCTCAAAACAAGTTTTGCAACATATGGAAGTGATAATAAACATGATTCTGATTCTAATTCTGTATAGTAAAGATCCTCACATTTGCACCTATGTGTTTGATATGTATCTGTTTAAAGTATCTGTCGTGGTCTGGTCTGTGAAGTCCGCATTCTGGTTCACGGTCCGGTCCATGGACTCAGGACTCCGGGTCTTCCAGCTGTCCCTTGTTTGACTAAATCAAAGGCACCTGATTCCCATCTTTGGGCTTGCAATATAAGTAGCCTTGGGAGTGAGTATGGGCTTCTGTGGCGGTAATGCACCATTAAGCTGGATGCCAACCGCCGTAAAACAAGATACAGACAGTATGGGCTTCTGGTTTGTCTTGTCAGTCTCACTTGGAGTAACCTGCTGATGAAACCATTTGTGATCTCTAGGCCTGGTTGGAGGACAACTGCTTCATGGAGCCTTGTTGCCACTTGTTGGAGTAGTCTTTGTGGTATGGATTTGGCTGTTTCCTGCGCCAGCTGCGTGGCTGTCAACCACTCTGAGCTAGGTAGGGATCTGGCTGTTTCTGTTACCCCAGAGCAGAGATGGAACTGTCTGTTGTTCTTTGGTGTTTGTCTCTTCTTGTCCTTGCCTCTGGGGTAAGTCAGGCTGTCGTGCTGTTGCCCTGTGGGGAGTCATGTCTTGACCTTGCCTATGTTGGGTAAGTCTGGCTATTCTGCCGTTACCTGATGGAGAGACGTGTCCCACCTTGGTGTGGAGATGAAGTTGAGTTCTGGCTTGTTGAAGGTAGGTCCTGGCTCTATATTGAGGATCCCGCGGCTGAGCTCCAAGAACCCAGGCCCCGAGGATCCCGCGGCTGAGCTCCAAGAACCCAGGCCCCTGCCTCAAGCCATGTCATGTCCTTGCCTGGTTCTCGGGTCTGAGCCCGAGGCAAGACCCAGATTCTGGGGCCTTGTCCAGTCTTGGGGTTGGAGTCCAAGCCTTGTCTCCTAGTCCTTGGTTCCTAGTCCTGGTCCTGCTTTCCCTAGCCCTACTCTGCATTCTTGTCCCTGCTCCTTGCCTCAATCCTGTCACATCCCTACTCTAGTCAAGTCCTGTTCCTTGTACTTCAGTGTCTGTGTCTTGCATTTGGGTCTGTTCCCAGTACCCCTCCCAAAGTAGACATGTTAACTTCCTGTTCAGGGATTTACATGTTAATAGAATAATAATTAAGGTCTGCTGAAGTATCTGGCATCCTGTCAACAATTAGACCAGGTGGGGATGATTCTGTTAGTGTGCGAACGCAGTTCTTGCAATGCATCTCCCTCTTGTGATCTGAGTCACACATCAGAAAACCCAAAACTATGTGTACAGTGGCAGGGATTAGTAAACTGCACTGAGTCACAAAGTAACCAAGGATGATCTAGGACTATACTGTGAGAGAGTTAATAAACTCTTTCTCTGTTTGTATAAAGTTGCTGTCGGCTTAAGTTCCCGGGAATATGAATTTCAAGTCTTTTACT
Source organism: Mobula hypostoma (assembly GCF_963921235.1). Classification (NCBI taxonomy): domain Eukaryota; kingdom Metazoa; phylum Chordata; class Chondrichthyes; order Myliobatiformes; family Myliobatidae; genus Mobula; species Mobula hypostoma. The sequence goes on from NC_086110.1 coordinate 56,106,738, forward strand.
GGCACTAGTTGTTCTCTGGCTGATATGTATCCTAATCTGACTAGACAAGCATTTATAAAGTTCAGGGGAAAGTAGCTCTGACTAACAATCGCACGGACATCAAGCGAGATCAATGTCACATGGAACAACGTTTACTTCCATAAATTAATTGTCCTCTATTAATCACATTCATTTGATTCATAATAAAATCATGCATGAAAACTATCTAATTCATAGTTACTGAGGTACTCCTTAATTATTTACAAATGGAAGAGAAAGAAAAATAGTTAGATTTTACAAGTGTTGCTGTTAATATTTGTTCTAATTTTTAAAAATCTTCCGTAACATGGAATTCATTAGAGTATAAAATATGATATGCCTCCTTTGTTCTGCTCTGTACATTCACTGAATTGTCATTATTCTGCCACACATTAGGTGTTTAACTCAAGGCAACTGGAGATTTTCTATAAATTTGTAGTGGTCATAGATTATTGTGATCTGCATGCCCAATTTCCACTGATTGATTCTGGTTTTACTGGTATATGTTCCTGAAGCTGGAGGAAAACGCAAGCAAATTTTGCTTCTAGACCTTGCGCCAACTGTGCAGCATCTGTTTACTTTTAAAGCTAAGCTACTGTGGTATCACAGGGGATGCAAGTGGCTGCATTTAAGAGTTTAAAAATAATGCTAAAGAGTCTTTGTTGCCCAGCAATGTACTTTGCTACGGAAATAGCCATTTAATCATCACTAACAGGTCAGATTAACTGCCTTAATACCCACTTTTTCAAACACATTTACACAACGTTGAAGTGTTTACTGTTGTTGACGATTTGAGATCGACTGTCCACTAATTTTACTTCAGGTCTTTTATACTACGCTTTAGACAACACCACAGTCAGGGAGAGTGGAAGTCACTGGAGTCAATGCAGATATTGAAAGAGTGGATGTGCAAAGTATTTTTTAAAGAGTTGGAGATTCTAGGACCGGAGGACACATTCTCAGAATAGAAGGCTGTCCCTTTAGAACAAAAATGAAGAGAAATTTCTTTAGCCAGAGAAATTCATTGATTCAGATGATGGAGGAGGCCAAGTTATTGGGTATATTTAAAGTGGAGGCTCATATCCTCTTGATTAGTGAGGATGTCAAAGGTTACAAGGAGAAGGCGGAGGAATGAAGCTGAGAAGGAAAATAAATCGGCCATGAGCAGACTCAGTGGGCCAAATGGCCAAATTCTGCTTCTATGTCAAACGAGAAGATTTGCAGATGCTGGAAATCCAAGCAACACACAGAAAATGCTGCCTGGCCTGCTGAGTTCCTTTAGCATTTTGTGTGTGTTGCTCTGCTCCTCTGTCTTGAGAATGAGACTCAGAAGCTGAATCGTAATCAGATTTAACATCACCAGCATGTTTCTAGAAATTTGTCAACTTAGCAGCAGTACAATGCAATACATGATAATATAGAAAGAAAAAAATAAGTAGATCAATTACAGTAAGTATATGTATATGTGTGTGTGTATATGTGTGTGTATGTGTGTGTGTGTGTATGTGTGTGTGTGTATATATGTGTGTGTGTGTGTGTATATAAAATTAAAAAGTTAGATTAAAAATAGAGCAACACAGGAATTATATACATAAAAAAAGTTAGGTCAGATTGCTCTCCACGGTACATCTATAGAAATTTTTGCGTGTTGTAGCTGACAAACCAAATCTCTTCAAACTCCAAATGAAATACAGCCACTGTCTTGCCTTCTTTATAGCGGCATCGATGTATTGCAACCCGGTTAGGTTGTCGGAGATCTCGACAACCAGGAACTTGAAATTGTTCACTCTTTCTACTTCTGATCCCTCCATGAGGATTGGTTCATGTTCCCTTGTCTTACTCTTCCTCGAGTCCATGATTAGCTCTTTTGTCTTACTGACATTAAATGGAAGGTTGTTGCTGCAACTCCACTCAACAAGCTCCTGTATGCCTTCTCAGCTCTATCTGAGATTCTACCAACAATGTTTCTGTGGTCAGCAAATTTATAGATGGCATTTGAGCTATACCTAACCATACTGTCATGGGTGCAGAGAGAGTACAGCAATGGCTAAGTACACACACCTGAGGTGTGCTTGTGTTGGTCATCAGCGAGGAGGAGACTGTACGTTTTTCCATAGGAGCTGCCTGGCCTGCTGAGTTCCTCCAGCATTTTGTGTGTGTGTGTTGCTTGGATTTCCAGCATCTTCAGATTTTCTCCTGATATAGGTACTTGCATTGTCCAGCTGATCTGAGGCTGTGTGAAGAACCATTGAGATTGTGTCTGTTGTAGATCTATTGTGGCGATAGGCAAATTGCAGTGGGTCCAGTCCTTGCTGAGGCAGGAGTTCATTCTAGCCATAGCCAACCTCTCAAAGCATTGGTGATAGTTGCTAAGGCAACTCGCACTACTCTTGGGCACTGGTATAATAGTTACCTTTTTGAAGCCAGTGGGAACTTCCAACCATAACAGTGAGAGATTGAAAATGTCCTTGAATACTCCTGACAGTTGGTTGGCACAAGTTTTCAGAGCCTTACCAGGTACTCTGGTTCTTATGGTCTTGTACTCCGAAAATCACTTCTGATAACTGCACAGTTACAAGAGATTAAAAATGATTTTCTGTACATAATTTATATGTAGCTATTCTGTATTTTTCTTTTAAAGGAAGTTACCTTAATTGGGAGGGTTACTGTAGTGCCTGTTTCTTCAGCACTTAAAAATTCTTATGTTCAGAGAAGATTGACTTTGTGCAGACTATACTGTCTATCTGAGTCATATTCTCTCACCTCCAACTTATTGCAAATGGGGTGTTGTCAACAATAACTTGTGTATTTCCTGTTATATGGAGAACTACATTATCCACAAAGTTCTCTGGGATGTCCCTTAGAATAAGTAAAAATTAGTCTGCTTGTTTGTCAATTCAGTGGTTGTGTGTTGTGATTGTAGCATAAATAGAAATACAAGACTTTCTTTCTCCAGTCTGTTGTGTGGTATTTTTTATTTTGGTGATAGAGATACATCACAGAGCATTATCTTATGGCAAATCATTTTGATGGTAATAATCTACACCAGTGATTCCCAATGGGGGCGGTACCACCACCCAAGGGGGTGGTTACGTGTCCTAAGGGGAGCATGAGGGGAAAGAAGTCATTAATTCTTGGAGGGTGGAGTAAGCAGCACCCTACTTGAAGCATGGGACCTGACCAACCGTGGGTAGAGCAGGCACTTCTATAAAAATGGATGAGGCACTGGAACACAGGAAGAACCATAGCTCTGCAGGCGGTGAACACTCATCATCACAACACGTCTGAAACTCAGCAATCTCTTCGGACCTGACCTACCAAACAGACACTATCCTGGCTGCATAATTTAGCAACCAGAGTGCCCAGTAGTTCCCCATGACTCTCAGCATGGAGTGAGTTCATGCAACTTAACAGTTGTAAAGTCAAATACACCCTCTCAACTTTCTCTACAGATCTACAGAAAACAGGTCACACAATGATACAGGACTATCCAGAACCAAACAGTGAAATATAGCCAGTCAGTGAACTTTCCAACCCTGAGGATTCCTCTTGAGGTGTTCAAATAAATTTTCTTTTATAAAAAAGGTAAAAACAAGTATCAACGGAGAATCAATCCACGACAAGCTCAAAATGTATATTGAGGATAAAAGTCTTTTGATTAGGAACATGATTTCTTCTGCAATAGATGGAGCACCATATATGATAGATCGCCATGCTGGTTTAGTGACATCTATGAAAAAAGAAATTCAGAAGTCTGTTTGCAATCCATTGTGTAACTCATTGTCAACATCTCACTGCTGAAAACCTCAGCTAGCGCCTTTTTTCAAGCGTGACTCTTGTAATATCTGCTATCAACAAAATTAAAGCTCATCCATTAAATAGTAGAATATTTCACCAGTTATGCCGAGATAATGATGAAGAGTTTGAACGCTTGCTTCTTCACACTGAAGTGCGACAGCTGGTGAAAGGCTGCTACTTAAAACATTTCTTTGATCTTTTGACACTGGTTGAATGTTTGCTCAAAGTCAACAAAACCTTGGGAAACAAAATTAAACTTCTGCAGGAGATGTGGCGTACCTAGCTGATGTTTATGACAAAATGAACATTCTAAATATGAAGCTGTAGGGCGAGAATTTCAATTTGATCCAGACAATAAGTGCTGTGTCCTCTTTTATTATAAAATTGGAAATGTATAAGCAAAACATGGGGACTGGCACACATAAATGTTGCTGGTGAACGCAGCAGGCCAGGCAGCATCTCTAGGAAGAGGTGCAGTCGACGTTTCAGGCCGAAACCCTTCGTCAGGACATGGGTTTCCCTGCATGGAAAGTAAGGCACTCTCTTTTACAGACAATGATTTGCAAGAGTGCTACTTACACCTGCAGTCACAGAAGAAGGATTTTCAGAACTGATTCAAGGATTTGAAGGATCTGGAAATTCCGGACTGGGTAATTAACAGATTTCATTGCAAGGTGGAAGAACAGGAGGAGAGCTTGCAAGAAGAAATTATTGAAATTCAGAATGGTGAAGCAGCAAAAATGCTTCTTAAAAATGTTGGCTTTTTTGGTATGGGGCTAGACTGTCATATGAAGGTTCCTGGTCTTTGGAGAAGAGCCAAATTGCTCTTCATTGCTTTTCCATCCTCATAACTTGTTGAAAGAGGTTTCAGTGCAGTGAAATACATACTCACAAAAAACAGAAATGGGTATTGTTACACATAGGGCCTTAAGGCTTTTGCTGTCACAACTTGAACCAGTAGGATAAAAGTGATGCAGCCTTTATCTGAAATTCTGAATTTCAGAGACAGTGGATAACATGGAATCAATATTCTGACTGCACTTAGGGACACCAATGAGTTGCTAAGCCCTCCTGAGGATTCCATATAAAAAAGTAGCAGGCAGTTCTGTGTTTGTCTTTTAAGCAGTCTGAGTTCTGCCTTAATTTTCTAAGTGCTTTTTTATCACCAAGCCACAGAGCTGAGATAGTGACAAATATAACCCATGAGTGATCAGCACTGTTTCTCTTGAGTGCCCATTGAACCTATGCAGAAACTCAAAATGGTTTCCAGATGGCTGATTTGTTGACCACAGTAATCTATCTTCTGCTCTGTCTCTTACTTGCTTTTTAAAATCGTTTTTGAACAGAGTTGGTGGAACTGATTTGATTTTCATCCTAAGAATTTCCGATCTGTTACCACACTGCCAAATTTTGGATTAAAAACTAACAATTAAATTTCCCAGCTGTTTCCTAGCATGGTAGCATAGTGATTAGCACAACACTTTACAGTACCAGTCACCAGAGATTATACGTTCTCTCTGTGACCGTGTGGGTTTCCTTCGGGTGCTCCAATTGTCTCCCACAGTCCAAAGATGTACCAGCCGGTAGGTTAATTGGTTGTTGTAAGTTGTTCCATGATCAGACTAGGATTAAATCAGGAGATTATTGGGTGTCGCAGCTCAACAGGCTGAGAGGACCTATTCCACATTATCTCACAGAAACATAGAAACATAGAAAACTTACAGCACAGTACAGGCCTTTCGGCCCACAAGGCTGTGCTGAAAATGTCCTTACGTTAGAAATTACCTAGGGTTACCCATAGCCCTCTATTTTTCTAAGCTCCATGTACCTACCCAGGAGTCTCTTAAAAGACCCTATCATATCCTCCACCTCCACCATTGCTGGCAGGCCATTCCATGTACTCAGCACTCTCTGCATAAAAACTTACCCCTAACATCTCCTCTGTACCTATTTCCAAGCACCTTAAAACTGTGCCCTCTCATAATAGCCATTTCAGCCCTGGGAAAAAGCCTCTGAATATCCACATGATCAATGCCTCTCATCATCTTATACACTTCTATCAGGTCACCTCTCATCCTTCGTCGTTCCAAGGTGAAAACGCCGAGTTCACTAAATCTATTCTCATAAAGCATGCTCCCCACTTCAAGCAACATTCTTGTAAATCTCCTCAGCACCCTTTCTACGGTTTCCACATCTTTCCTGTAGTAAGGTGTCCAGAACTGAGCATAGTACTCTAAGTGGGGTCTGACCAGGGTCCTATATAGCTGCAACATTACCTCTCGCCTCTTAAACTCAATCCCACAATTGATGAAGGCCAATGCACTGTATCCCTTCTTAACCACAGAATCAACCTGCATAGAAGCTTTGAGTGTCCTATAGACTTGGACCCCAAGATCCCTCTGATCCTCCACACTGCCAAGAGACTTACCATTAATACTATCTTCTGCCATCATATTTGACCTACCAAAGTGAACCACCTCACACTTGCATGAGAAAATCTGCAGATGCTGGAAGTTCAAGCAGCACACACAAAAAATGTTGGTGAATGCAGAAGGCCAGGCAGCATCTATAGGAAGAGGCACAGTCGATGTTTTGAGCTGAGACCCTAGACCCTTCGTCCTGACAAAGGGTCTTGGCCTGAAATGTCAACTGTACCTCTTCCTATAGATGCTGCCTGGCCTGCTGCGTTCACCAGCATTTTTTGTGTCACCTCACATTTATCTGGGTTGAACGCCATCTGCCACTTCTCAGCCCTGTTTTGAATCCTATTAATGTCCCGCTGTAACCACTGACATCCCTCCACACTATCTACAACACCCCCAACCTTTGTGTCATTGGCAAACTTATTAACCCATCCCTCCACTTCCTCATCCAGGTCATTTATAAAAATCACAGAGTAGGAGTCCCGGAACAGATCCCTGAGGCACACCACTGGTCACCAACTTCCATGCAGAACATGACCCATCTACAACCACTCTTTGCCTTCTGTGGGCAAGGCAATTCTGGATTAACAAAGCAATGTTCCCTTGGATCCCATGCCTCCTTACTTTCTCAATAAACCTTGCATGGGGTACCTTATCAAATGCCTTGCTGAAATCCATATACACTACATCAACTGCTCTTCCTTCATCAATGTGTTTAGTCACATCCTCAAAAAATTCAATCAGTCTCGTAAGGCAGGACCTGCCCTTGACAAAGTCATGCTGACTATTCCTAATCATACGAGGGGTGATTGATAAGTTTGTGGCCTAAGGTAGAAGGAGTCAATTTTAGGAAACCTAGCCACATTTATTTTTCCTACATTTACACACTTAGTCCAGTGGTCGTGGAGCATATGGATCCTTTCTTTGTAGAAGTCGGCATCTTGGACCTCCAGAAGTGGTCCACAGCAGGGGTAATTGCTAAGTTTGTGGCCTGAAGTAGGAGATGAGGATAAACTTCAGACTTTCTGCATTTTCACCCAGAGCTGAACTGCATATGTATGTAATGAGGGCTGTATAACTCATATCCTTCTATTACCTTAGGCCACAAACTTATCAATCACCCCTGCTGTGGACCACTTCTACAACCAATCCACAGTTGTAACTGGACTAAGTGTGTACATGTAGGAGGGGACTATGTTGAAAAATAAATGTGCTAGGTTTTCTAAAATTGACTCCTTCTACCTTAGGCCATCAATCACCCCTTGTATTATGCCTCTCCAAATGTTCATAAGTTCTGCTTCTCAGGATCTTTTCCATCAATTTATCAACCACTGAAGTGAGACTCACTGGTCTTTAATTTCCTGGGTTATCTCTACTCCCTTCCTTGAATAAGGGAACGACATCCGCAACCCAATAAGGGAACAACATTCATAATCTCAATAAATAAATAGAATGAAAGAAATTCATTTTGATAATCTGTTTTACACGCTGATTCCTGTCATTAACATCACTTGCAGTGAAGAGACAAGTTTCATGGATTCTCCTCAAATGTGATACGCATCACACTGAGCTTCATACTCATTTTTATTTCATACTGTGTCTGGTACCATCCTTGAGCTCAATACACCTGTGGCTCCCATTCGGATGAGTGGCTGCTGACCTGCCACGTTAACTCTATTTCAATCCATGCAGATCTGTCTGCTCTGCTCAACACACAGCATTTTCTGGCTTCATTTTTGAGTTGTAGCTTTTATAGTATTTTGCTTTTGCGTCACTGATCTACGCTAGCTTGGACAATGACGTTAACCATTTACAATGAGCTGTCAATTACAAAAGAAAGGCTATACTTTGCTAGAATGCCCAAGACAAATGGATGAAATTGATGAGATTTCATGTGTTTCTTTCTCCAATCTGTGTTTTCATTTCAAGTGCAAGTTGAAGATAGTTAGGAGCAAGCAGTTTGTTGCAAGTGATGCATTTATTTTGTTCCATTTTATGCTGTCATTTCACGAAAAAATTAAATTGGATTAATGCGTCTGGGGGTCCAAATTAGGGTTTGAACTGTATGTCGGTTCAAAGTTCAGAATGCAGCAGATAAAATAACCTAAGCACAAAATAATCTGCAGATGCTGGGGTCAAAGCAACACTCAACACGCTGGAGGAACTCAGCAGGTCGGGCAGCATCCGTGGAAAAGATCGGTCAACGTTTCGGGCCGGAACCCTTCAGACGAAGGGTTCTGGCCCGAAACGTTGACTGATCTTTTCCATGGATGCTGCCTGACCTGCTGAGTTCCTCCAGCGTGTTGTTAGATAAAATATCCTGATGCAAGGAAACAGAGCTAATCATAGGAAGACTGAAGCAATGGGCCCAAAGTGATATTAATAATAAGCTGCTGTCTGTTACACAATTAAATAACCCTCATTTCATTTACCTGTCTTGTTATTAACTTCTTTAACCTTGTACTGTCATCTTCCTGTCTCTTAATCTCTCCAGTCTTTCACCCAATCATAGGACTTCCCTCTTGATCTCTCTGAAATTCACCAGCATCTGCATGTCTCTGATTTTGATCTCATCGTGAATTTATTATTGCAAAATAGTGCAGGAAAATTAGACAAACAAATTGATGCTAATCTAAAAGATGATCTACATGTTTCTGATTTTACCAAGAACTGGTGAAAGGTCACTTACCTGAAATGTTAAATTCTCTTTTTCTTTCTACAGATTTATTTATTGAGATATAGTGATAAATCTGCCCTTCTGGCCCTTTCAGCCACACTGCCCAACAATCCCCTGATTTAATCCTAGCCTAATCATGAGACAATTCACAATGACCAATTAACCTACCAACTAGTACATCTTTGGACTTTGCGAGGAAACTGGAGCATCCAGAGGAAACCCATGCTTTCAAGGGGAGAATGTACAAACTCCTTACAGTCAGTCTGTGATGTGTGGCCAAGTGGTTCGGGTGTTGGACTAGCAATCTGAAGGTCGTGGATTCAAGCATTGGCTGGGGCAATGTGTGTGTCCTTGAGCAAGGCACTTAACCACACAATGCTCCACTCGACCCAGCTGAGAATGGGTACTGGCAAAAATGCTGGGGGTTAACCTTGCAATAGGCTGGCATCCTATCTGGGGGGGGGGTGTCTCGTACTCTCAGTTGCTTCACGTCATGGAAACCGGCATAAGCACTGGCCTGATGGGCCACAAGGCTCATGACAGACGTTAATCTTTAATCCTTACAGTCAGTGGCAGGAACTGAACCCATGTTGACCTGTGCTGCAAAACATTTTGCTAACCATTATGCTATCGAGCAGCCCCATATGGAAGACTATAGATTTTAAGGGTAGAGTTTATAATTTTATTAGAAATCAATTCCTCAAATTCAAATCATAACTTATAGAAACAGCTTTTAGTTTAGCATCAATTTGTTTGTCTAATCTCCCTGTACTATTTTACAATAATAAATTCACGATGTTATTAATATTTTCATTGTCCCTCTTATTGAGACTGCAGAGACACAAAATGATCTTTTGAAATCCTTATTGTTATGAACTCGCACATAATTTCTAGCAGAAGTTAGTGCACAGCACCGATGCTGAATGAGCCACATTACTTCTCTTTTGGGAGAGAGTTATCCAGAGCCAGTGTAATGAGTCTGAAACTAATACGAATGAAACTGGAACAGAAGGCTATCACAGTGATTCAGTAAGATTATATTAGTGAAAAGATGAGCAATGCATGATTCCAAGCTTTGTGCTTTAATCATTAGCTTTTGTTGAATTATAATTGGTATTAGTTCACGTCAACATTGCACTGGCGTGATTGCAGTAGCAGCTGAGCTTGTAAGTTAGGAGGTTGAGAAGATTTGATATGTCTCCAAAAACACTCAAAAGTTTCTACAGATGTACTGTGGAGAAAATTCTAACTGGCTGCATCTTCATCTGATATGAGGGTGGGGGGTGGTTACTGCACAGGATCAAAGTAAGCTGCAGAGAGTTGTAAACATAGTCAGCTCCTTCAAGAGCAGTAGCCTCCATAGTATCCAGGACATCTTCAAGGAGTGATGCCTCAAAAAGGCAGTGTCCATCATTAGGAATGCTCATCATCCAAGACATGCCTTGTTCTCATTGCTACCATCAGAAAGAAGATACAAGAGTGTGAAGGCACACACTCAGTGATTCAGGAACAGCTTCTTCCCCTCTGTCACCAGATTTCTGAATGGACATTGAACCCATGAACAATATCACACTACTTTTTTCTAATTTTGCACTACTTATTTAATTTAGCTATTCACATTTTTTCTCTATTACACCCTATCCTCATTATATGCAAGGGGTACGTTCCTCGAAGTTGACGTATAATGTGAAATCGCATAATGTGAATAGTTATTTAAATGGAGAAAATAGGGATGCATTCCAGAGGGCTTCCTAAATATGTTTTATCTGTAATTTATTCACATTTTTATACCAATATGACACAAAAGCAGACAACATTTATATTATATTTGATCAACTTAAGGTAATATTCAATGTAATAAATCATAGAAAATTAACATCCGAGGGTGTACAGTACTCACCAACAGTGGCAGGTGTGTTCACTCCGGGAGATGAGTGGTTGTTGTGGTGTCGGGCAGCTTTACACAGATAAGGTGGATGGTTGTGGTCGTCAGGATAATATCAAGCACAGCAAGAGGTGAAGGAAGACTCGCAGAACTCTTAGAACTGCCGGCAACAGATGATTTCAGCGATTTGCATAATGTGAGGGTTGTTTGCTTGGCAGCATTTTGTTTTTCAGCATAAATTTGCTTGTAGGGAAGAAGGGTTGATGGCAGGGAACGACTGAAATGCTGACTCTGTTCTAAACTTGGGTCCATGTCCATCGCCATTTGTGCCAAGTGTTCCGACTTCCACCATTCCCTCACCGTTGGTAAACTCCCGGGATTTTCAAAATCGTCTGCTGCTTGCAGCATCTGAGAGATAGTTTGCCATTAAAAAATAGGAACGCCTTGAATGTGGATCACACCGGTCCAGTGGTTGAATCAGCGATGTTGTGTTAGGCAGCAGGAAACGCACGGTTATGTTAGGATGAATGCTGTCCAAATATTTAGGATAGGCTGGCACATTGTCAAGCAACAAAAGAACTTTAAAGGCAAGGTTCTTTTCCCGGCAGTAGCGTCCCAGAGCTGTGTTACCTTCAGCTGATGCTGCGCTGTTTATAATTTCCAACTTTTTTTCAAGTGTTTAAGCGGTTCTCTGCTGCTTGGCTGACGGCCCAAGACATGACATCGGATGCTTAGGAGGCATAGTTAAATATTTCAAGCACAAAATCACTGCACTGTAGGTAAAACCAACTAAAGTTTAAGATTGTGCATCCACACCTTGCCAAAACCAATGTGAGAGTGGCGGGAGTGAAACTGTGAGGTGCACGCACCTGACTTGTATTAGCGGGAAAGCAGTACTCCTCACATAACTGTGAATTTTGGACGCATATAATGAGACGTTAGTAGAAATAGGTTCCTCACATAACTGTGAATCTGCATAGTCTGAGACGCATGTAACAAGGATAGGGTGTACTAAGTATTGAATTGTACCGCTGCCACAAAGTCAACAAATTTCACGACATATGCTGGTGATGTTAAACCTGATTCTGATATCCAAGGAAGAACCTAAGATGCTGACTGACCTGCTGAGTATTTCCAACTTTTTTCTCTTTTTATTTACGGTGATAAAGGGCTACGAATTCTGCATGAAGGGTTGTTGCCTGAACAATCCGTTAAGCTGCTCTCTCCATTCTGGCGTATATTGTACTTGACACTGATATGGGAGTTTTGCAAGTTAACAAGGCTGGCATTCACTTGTGCATTCTGGAGCCTAGATTACTGCTGGGTGGTCTATTCATTATTTAATTTTCAAGCAATATGGGATTCTTTCAAATAGGAAATTCAAACATGAATATTTTATAGCCTTAATATTTTCTTTTATTGCTCTTGGGTTTCTATGCATTTATAAAAGGGATATGTGTCAATGTTTAATTCATGCTATCTGCAAATCCAGTCAATGATTTAATAGAGTGTGACGAGAATACACATAAAATTAAGATGTTTGCTGGCCTGGGTTAGCATCAGTGGCATCAGCAGTTGGTCTGCCACCTGCCCTCAGGGGGAAGGAGAGATAAGGAACAATGAAGCAGCATCTGGAGATGTGTAATGAAGGGACGGGAGAGAGAGCTGTCTAGAGCGGCTCCCCCTTTGAACCCTGAACTGTTTGAAGTGATGGACAGGCGATCTGGAGATGTGTAATGAAGGGACGTGGGAGAGAGAGCTGTCTGGAGTGGCTCCCCCTTTGAACCCTGAACTGTTTGAAGTGATGGACAGGCGATACCCCAGCAGGGGGATAAAAAGGGACAGTTTCGCTAAGGCAGGACACACACGACACCCGAGGTAACGAGACCCTGGAAGCGGTGCACCTCTCACGAGTCGGTGGGAAGTATCGGACCTTAAACGCACAGGGTGGAAAGGTACGATCAGTGGGAACCCGGTGTGTGTCCACCCTCGCTTGGGTGCCAGGTTCACTGCAGAGGATCGACTGCATCTGGAGGAGGGGTCACAGTCGATGACCTCAGGTGACATCACAAAGGACCCGCCCAGAAAGCTGCTTGTGAGCAATATCGCCGGTCTATGAGTGGAAGCCGTTTCTGAATGATCAGTTGTCTCCCCCCTCCCCCCTCCCCCTCCCCCCTCCCCCCCCAACATTGTCCATCACCATGGCAACGATTACTGCAAACTGAACTACTAAATTGGACTGAACTTTGTGTCACTTTGAAATTGGTCATTTATCCCTAGACAACGATAGAGCTTGATTGATGCTGTTATCTTAATTCTGTGCACATGTGTGTTTATCATTGCCGAACTGTTGCATTTATTATCCTTTCGATTACTGTGTTGCTTCTTTCTTTAATAAAACTTTCTTAGTTCTAATAATCCAGACTCCAACTGAGTGATCCATTTCTGCTGGTTTGGCAACCCAGTTACAGGGTACATAACAAGAGTAAAATTATGGATTCACACCAGCTAACTCTAGCTGATCTGGCTTTCAAAATTCTTGTCCTTTTTTGGTGTTATTCTTGAGCAGTTTTGTTTACATTTCAAAATTTTGAAGCATCTTTGTGTTTTCAGTTTCTCAGCCCAAAAAATCCACCTCAAATTTCTGTGATAACCCTCCCAGAAAAATACAGATAACAAGGTAATTCAAATGGTTAGTTTTTCCAGGTAGTAAATTTGGTGCTAACCATACACCATATATTGGTCTGCAGGATCAGTGTCAATCATTGCATGGCAGTAGTTTAGCAGGATTGCTGTTCTGTAAATCATTATTGTAGATTTTTAAAATCAATTATTCATAATAAAAATATAAAAATAAACCATGCAATGCCTTTTCTGTCAAAGACAATGATGTCAGTACTATTCTACAGTAATGTAGAATAATTATATTGCAGGAAAAACTTCAATAAACAGCTACACCAATAATTTTGGCATCTAACTTACCAAGACTCTGTTTCCAACACTCTTCAAACTCACGGCAGGCTCTGTTTCCAGCATACCTGCTAATCTCTCTGGATTTTGTTTCCCATCCAAGTAAAATGAATTAAAAGCGGGTTGTAATATTTATGGGAGCACCATCCAACAGTCCAGAAAATCTGCTGGTCTGTCACCACTAAGTTGCTGGGTGCTGGATTGTCAGAGACCCACGCTCAATGGTTTAACTTCTCTCCTCTGCCGTCATATATCTGAACAACCCATACACCCTTGACTATTACACTATTTTATTTTATTTGTAACTTACAGTATTTATTTTAAGTCTTGCACGGTACTGCTGCCACACAATAATAAATCTCACAATATATATAATGGTATATATAATTATTTGGATAGATGGGGTCTGATTAGGAACAGTCAACATGGATTTGTGCGTGGAACGTCACCTGATAGAAGTATTTAAAATTATTAAGGGGATAGATGGAGTTGACATGGATAAGCTTTTTCCATTGAGAGTGGGGGAGATTCAAACAAGAGGACATGAGTTGAGAGTTAAATGGCAAAAGTTTAGGGGTAACATGAGGGGGAACTTCTTTACTCAGAGTGGTGGCTGTGTGGAACGAGCTTCCAGCAGAGGCAGGTTCGATGTTGTCATTTAAAGTTAAATTGGATAGCTATATGGACAGGAAAGGAATGGAGGGTTATGAGCTGAGTGCAGGTTGGTGGGACTAGGTAAGAGTTTGGCATGGACTAGAAGGGCCGAGATGGCCTGTTTCTGTGCTGTAATTGTTATATGGTTATATATAGTTATATAGCAGTGATAATAAACCTGATTCTAATTCTGATGCTATGTAGAACTCACCAAACTGAAGTGGCCAGTACATTCAGGTTAGTACTGGTCTTCATACTTCACATCATTTTCCTACTGTACTTCATCTCACCCAAACGATATCTCTGTAAACCACCTTGCTTCACGCACTCACCTAGCTTCCCTTTAAATGTATCTACAGTTTTCACCTTAACCATTACACATTATATTAAGCTCCACACCCTTATCTGTCTGTAAGCACACCATGGTTCAATGGATATATGGCTAGACTACTAACTCAGCAGCAGTAAGTGTAGAGACTGTCCATTGTGAACTGTTAAAATGAATCTATTCATGTTAATTTTGAGAAATACAGATTCAATTCAGCAACAGCACTGATGTTGTAAATTACTGGGCCACTGAGGGAGAGTCAGGAATAGAACTTAGCTACAAAATAACAGGAATTCTGCAGATGCTGGAAATTCAAGCAACACACATCAAAGTTGCTGGTGAATGCGGCAGACCAAGCAGCATCTCTAGGAAGAGGTACAGTCGGCGTTTCAGGCCGAGACCCTTCATCAGGACTAACTGAAGGAAGAGTTAGTAAGAGATATGAAAGGGGGAAGGGGAGATCCAAAATGATAGGAGAAGACAGGAGGGGGAGGGATGGAGCCAAGAGCTGGACAGGTGATTGGCAAAGGGGATATGAGAGGATCATGGGACAGGAGGCCCGGGAAGAAAGACAAGGTGGGGAGAACCCAGAGGATGGACAAGGGGTATAGTCAGAGGGACAGAGGGAGAAAAAGGAGAGTGAGAGAAAGAATGTGTGTGTAAAAATAAATAACGGATGGGGTACGAGGGGGAGGTGGGGCATTAGCGGAAGTTAGAGAAGTCAATGTTCATGCCATCAGGTTGGAGGCTACCCAGAAGGAATATTAGGTGTCGTTCCTCCAACCTGAGTACGGCAGTGTCTGCATCCCTCCCCACTGATCTCCTTTCTGGCACTTATCCTTGTAAGCAGAACAAGTGCTACACATGCCCTTACACTTCCTCCCTTACCACCATTCAGGGTCCCAGACAGTCCTTCCAGGTGAGGCGACACTTCACCTGTGAGTTGGCTGGCGTGATGTACTGCATCTGGTGCTCCCGATGTGGCCTTCTATACATTGGCGAGACCCGACGCAGACTGGGAGACCGCTTTGCTGAACAGCTACGCTCTGTCCGCCAGAGAAAGCAGGATCTCCCAGTGGCCACACATTTTAATTCCACATCCCATTCCCATTCTGACATGTCTATCCGCGGCCTCCTCTACTGTCAAGATGAATGCACACTCAGGTTGGAGGAACAACACCTTATAAGTCCGTCTAGGTAACCTCCAACCTGATGGCATGAACATTGACTTCTCTAACTTCCGCTAATGCCCCATCTCCCCCTCGTACCCCATCCATTATTTATTTTTACACACATGTTCTTTCTCTCACTCTCCTTTTTCTCCCTCTGTCCCTCTGACTATACCCCTTGCCCATCCTCTAGGTTCCCCCCCACCCCCGTCTTTCTCCCCAGGCCTCCTGTCCCATGATCCTCTCATATCCCCTTTGCCAATCACCTGTCCAGCTCTTGGCTCCATCCCTCCCCCTCCTGTCTTCTCCTATCATTTTGGATCTCCCCCTCCCCCTCCCACTCTCATATCTCTTACTAACTCTTCCTTCAGTTAGTCCTGATGAAGGGTCTCGGCCAGAAACGTCGACTGTACCTCTTCCTAGAGATGCTGCCTGGCCTGCTGCGTTCACCAGCAACTTTGATGTGTGTTGCTTAGCTACAAAATAAATGGCTAATCATATAAAAACTGAGATACACAGACATTTCTTCTCTCAGAGGTAGGAATTCCCTACCTATGAGGGTGATGGTGGTCAAATTATGAGATATACTTATGGTGGAAGTAGGTAAATATTTGAAAAAACATGGTATTGATCATATTGAATGGTAGGACAGGACTGAGGGGACTGGTAGCATACACCTGCTCCTACTTCATTGAATTCTTACAAAATTATTGATGTTGTCTTCAGTGAACATTTATTGATCATCCCTGATTATAAAGCTGGAAATATAGTACAGCTTTATCATCTGTAGTAATACAGATAATTACAGATTTTTTGGTTGTGAAGTGGAGATACGTCTCTACCTAAGGAGGTGTAAGGCACTCCTTCCCTCCGATGGTCTGCGGGTCACTCTTGGGCAAGGTGTAGCATCTGCTTTGCCCCCTCGATCAGGGTTGCGTGAAGCCATGGAAGCAGGTGATGGATGATTGTATGAGCAGCATATGTAAATCACAATTCCTGGTTATGTGACCACTGATACCAAGCAGGCAATCTCTGAAGAATATTGATAATGGCTGGGATACCTGTCCTGTGAAGACACTGCCCAGAAGAAGGCAATGGCAAAGAACTTCTGTAGAAAAATTTACCAAGACCAATAATGGTCACTGATGTCATACGATATGATGCATAATGGTGATGATGAATTACCGATTATCTGTACTTTGCTGTGCATTTGATGAAGATGCCACAGTGGTCAATGAGGAGTTGCTAAGGACTGAATAAAAAGGAGAAGAAGCTTATATTTTGGACAGAATGATTTGTCTCTGGGAAGGAAAGTTGAAAGAGGCAATGTTCTCTTTATGCGCATTGTTCTTAACCATTTTGTGATTAAGACCATTGGTTTAAGAATTGCTGTCAACAATGTAGACAACTGCTGCAGCATTTTATAGATTGTATACTACTCCCAATATATAGAGTATGTGAAACTACCACCAAGGTCTGGGCTATGCCAAATTGTGCATGCAATGTGCTCTGGGTATTGGAGAGGTGGCTTCAAGATCTGAATCATTAAATACAATGTCCACGAAATAGGAGCACACTGCCCTTCTTATCCTCTTTTTTACGTGGATTAAAGAGAACCAGTTGTGGGAATCAAAACAGAGTGATGGCAGTGTCAGAAAGTGCTTACATCCAAAGAAGATTTAGAGCCAAAGTAATTCTTTGTTTACACTAGCATTTGGAAGGCAGAGAGCATACAGCATCTGCCAAATCTCACATTCCTTGCGATAAACATAGATGATTCTGAGCTCTATTTCTATGGCCAGAATCTGCATATAAGGACAAATTTTGAGTACTTTTGTCTGATGTGAGGTTAGTTGTGGCAATGCCATCTGTTCTGTTCAATTTTACCACCGTGATAAGTATCCATCTGACATTGATGGTCGTAACAGGCATTATCACTGAACACATCTCTGCAAGAAGGGCAAATTCTATTCAATGTCATGCAGTGCATTTGAACATAAAGTCAAATATAAGCATGCAAATGTGTCACAAATGTTGTGAGCACTGGGTCTAAGGTAAATTCAGGTCTATAACTGTGACTCAAACAGTAGCATAGCCTCAGAGATGGAAGATATCTGGATTCTAGTTCCACTTCAAAGATTTGAAGGTAACTCCAAGGGTGGCTTCAGTGATGTCCTGAGGGAACATTACAGTGTCAATGGGGTGATCACTTAGCTGAAGAGTTCAAATCACCTTCCCATCTTCTCACCCAGGTGACACATAAGATGATATGTTTCTTTATCAAGGAAGGATAAATATTTGAATAAGTACTTTGATAATAAATTTTGACTTCAAACAATCAACATCACTACATCAATCTCACTAAAGACAGATAAGTGTTTGAGTGAACTTGAAGTCAACCAAAGTTTTTGGAAACCGAGTTTTACCAACAAAAGATGAATTTCTATGTATTATGGATTCCTATACTTGAAGCTGAGTTTGTTGTCTGCATTAATATCCACTGTCCCAGTATAAGCACTGATTCGGAATCCATCTTTGACAGAAGTGACTCTGTTCAAAACAATGGAAGGAATTGGCAGAAACTATTCAGCAAACATGCGGCAGTTTCAAAATAGCATTTTCACAAGTATGTGCACACATACTTACCAAGTACAAGGGAAAAATAAAATCAGAGGGAATCTAAAACAAGACCCAAGTTTCAAGATTATTTCATGATGTACATTGAAACATGTAGTGAAATGTGTCGTTTGTATTAACAACCAACACAGTCTGAGGATGTGCTGGGGGCAGCCTGCGAGCTTTGCCATGCTTCTAGTGGCAACAATGTTCAGCAGAACAACATGCAGCCAGCATCCAACAAGACCAACATAACAAAAGCAAAACAAACCATTCCTACCTACCACAGATGCAAATAAGAAAAGTGGACCAGTAAAGTACCTCGAATCTGATTGGAACTAATAACGATCTGTTAAACATTGTGAAGTGCATTCTGACTCCTGTCATTTGAAAAACAATTAGCCACAATGCTATCCATTCCCATTTGTACTAAGCTGAGTGAGTGAGGCTTCCATTGGTCAGGGTCAACCGTGGATATTGCATCCAAGCTGTCTAGCCTGGGCAGTACAATATGGGAGAACAGGCTGTTGCCTGTGTGGCAAGCTCCCCCTCTCCACTGATCCGATGAACCCAAAGAAACGGCAGAAACCGATGCATTTTGGCACCAGCAGTCATCGCAGGAGTTGCCAGTCAGCGCTGACCCCAGCTTCTGGATTTTTCTCTTGTGGTTTACTCCCGGAGTCTTCCTCATGAGTGGGTTTTGCCAGAAGACAGTGGAGGCTTGACATCAGAGTTTTCCTTCTAGATCAGCTGCCAACCGAAGTTGTGCTTTTTGATAAATTGTACTTGTTGAATTTCTGAAGCTGAAACTTGGGTGGTTCTTACCCCTTGGTGCCGAACTTTTCTGTCTTGTGACTAATCAAATGCAGATCCTGTATTTAAACTAAAATTTATAGTTTGCAAGTAGTCAGATTCTGAGTGCTGTCTGCAGGTATCAGATAGAATGATAGAACACTTACTTCTAAGGTACCCCGCCTTGTCCAGCTATTGTCACCTTGTGAGGAGTGGAAGTAAGAGATGCATACTTACATCTCCTGCACCTTGGTGATCAGGACAGATTGGGAGATGGGGAGAAAGGTGAAAAGGAGAATGAGCATAACATTATATTTGGTTATTGATGAGTTACTGTTGTCTAAAAATCTGTGGCAGTGTCACCAAAAATAAGCAGTACCCTCATCTTCAGAGTAGTGAGTTGATGGACGCAGGCTTACCCCTCAATTTGTCTATTGCTGTTAACCCTGCTTATATGGCAAAATTTCCAGCAAATGATAAATTATAAATGATGTACTGTGTCTGGGTGTTGCTTGATAAGAATTGCATTGGTACTTGACATGGTTAAATATCTGCCAGTATGTGATCTGGGAATATGGTTTGGTCCTGTAGTATATGTGTGATGGTGTGTGAGACCATTAAATCATAGGTATTCCTTCCTCCTCACATGTCCATATGACAGAATCACAGATCTTTCCATTAGCAGCTACAATTTGGCTAGTTTACTAGGGGCATAGTAGGAACATAGAACATAGAAATCTAGAGCACGCCCAGGCCCTTCGGGCCACAATGTTGTGCTGATCATGTAACCTACTCCAGAAACTCCCTAGAATTACCCTACCGTATAGCCCTCGATTTTTTTTTTTTAAAGCTCTATGTTCCTATCTAAGGGTCTTTTAAAAGAGCCTGTTGTATTCACTTCCACCACCATTGCTGGCAGATCATTCCATGCACCCACCACCCTCTGTGAAAAATTTATTCCTGACACCCCTTCTGTACCTACTTCCAAGCATCTTAAGACTATGCCCCCTCATGTTAGTCATGTCAGCCCTGGGAAAAAAGCCTCTGACTGTCCACACGATCAATGCCTCCCATCACCTTATGCACCTCTATCAGGTCACCTCTCATCCTTCGTCACTCCAAGGAGAAAAGACTGAGTTCACTCAACCTATTCTCATAAGGCATGCTCCCCAATCCGGGAAACCTCCTTGTAAATATCCTCTGCACCCTCTCTATGGTATTCACATCTTTCCTGTAGTGAGGTGACCTGAAATGAACACAGTATTCCAAGTGTGGTCTGACCAAGGTCTTATAAAGCTGTAACATTACCTCACGGTTCATGAACTCAATCCCATGGTTGATGAATGCCAACACACCAAATGCCTTCTTAATAACACTTCAACCTGCACAGCAGTTTTGATTGGCCAATGAACATGAACCCAAGGTCTCTCTGATCCTCCACACTGCCCTTAAGGAGTCTTACCATTTAATATTATATTTTGTCTTCAAATTTGTCCTAACAAAATGAGCTACTTCACACTTATCTGTGTTGAACTCCATCTGCCACTTCTCCGTTCAGTTCTGCATCCTATTGATGTCCTGCTGTAACCTCCGACAACCCTCCAGACTACCCACAACAAACCCAATCTTTGAGTCATCAGCAAACCTACTAACCTGCCCTTCTACTACTTCATACAGGTAATTTATAGAAATCACAAAGAGAAAGGATCCCAGAACAGATCCCTGCAGGACACCACTAGTTATCAACTTTCATGCAGAAATTGAACCATCTATAACCACACTTTGCCTTGTTGATGATGCAAAAATCATCACCAGAGGCTCATCAATCTCTTCTCTCGCTTCCCACAGTAAACTAGAGTATATCTCATCCAATCAATGGTTTTCAATTGGTACATTTAATGTCAGAGAAATTTATATAATATACATCCTGAAATTCTTTTTCTTTGCCACATCCACAAAAACAGAGGAGTGCCCAAAAGAATGAACGACAATTAGATGTTAGAACCCCAAAGTGCCCCCAATTCTTCCCTCCCATGCACAAACAGTAGCAAGGCAATGACACCCCACCCCCTCCCCCAGTGACTTATCTAACTTGATGCTTTTTAAAAGCTCCAGCACATCCTCCTTCCTAATGTCTATATGGTCAAGCGTTTCAGTCCGCTGTAAATCATCCCCACAATTGCCAAGGTCCTTTTTCCTGGGATACAGGACAACAGATAGCAAACTTCCCAAGAATGCTTGCTGTGGTCCAGTAGGAATCCTAATTGCTAGATATTTTTCATGGATGAGTGATGAGAGGTCAATGCATTTAGAATTTGCAAGGTTACTGGTGTAGTTGTAAGGAGATGTGATTTTATGATGTATTCACTTGCCTAAGCCATGGAGGTGTGTCATTAAACCTCATGAAGAATTACCTGCCAGTACTTGGGTTAAAATCATGGTATTGATCTTGAGTTACATTTGCTCATCTGTCACTCTATTGATCACCTGGTGAGATCTCTGGACTTGTGCAACTGGACGTCTTATTTTCTCTCCATTCTTTGGGAACCACAAAGGAAGTTGAGGTGATTCCTGTCGCTTGTGCTTCTGGTAAAAGCTCTTGCCTTGAAACATTAAAAACATTTCTCCTTCTGAAGCTGAGGTGTTTCCAGAAGTTTGTGTTTGTATTTCATGCCTTCAACTAACTTGCTCAAATTTTGGAAATGATTTTCTGTACTGTTTGTTGGCAATGAGCACCTCTATCTTAATGTGTAGAGCCAAGTTGATGCAAGCCACTCAGGAGATTGGACCCTGCAGGCTGAGATTCCTCTGTTATCATTTCAGAGGATCTGTCTGGGCACAGCATGTAAGTTCCATTACGAAGAAAGCATGGCAGCATCTCTACTTTCTTACAAGTTTGCGAAGATTTGGCAAGACACCTAAAACATTGATAAACCTCTAAGGATGTGTGGTGGAGGGTATATTGACTGGTTGCATCACAGCCTGATATGGAAACACCAATGCCTTTGAATGGAAAAGCCTACAAAAATTAATGGATATGGCCCAGTCCATCACGGGTAAAGCCCTCCCTGCCACTGAGCACATCTACATGGAGCTTGTTACAGGAAAGTAGCATCCATCATCAAAGGTCCCCACCATCCAGGCCATGCTCTCTTCTCACTGCTGCCATCATGAAGGAACTCCAGGAGCCTTAGGACCTACACCACCAGGTTCAGGAATAGTTATTACCCCTCAGCCATCAGGTCCTTGAACTAGAGGGGAAAACATTACTCAGTTTCACTCGCACCATCATTTAACTGTTCCCACAACATATGGGCTCATTTGCAAGGACTTTTCACCTTATGTTCTCAATACTCATTATTCATTCTTATATTATTTCATTTATTATTATTATTTTTTTTCTTTTTGTATTTGCACAGTTTGTTGAGTTTTGTATTGGCTGTTTGCCCTCCTGTTACATGCCGTCTTTCTTTGATTCTGTTGTGTTTCTTGTACTTACTGTGATTGCTCGCATGAAAATGAATCTCAGGGTTGTATATTGTGAGTGACATGTATGTACTTTGATAATAAATTTACTTTGAACTTCGATCATGTTCTAAAACAATAAATTATGTATTTATAAACATGAGATTCTGTAGATGCAAGAACTCTTGAGCAACACACAAAGTGCTAGAGGAACTCGGCAGATCTGGCAGCATCTGGGGAAGAGGAATAAACAGTTAACATTTTAGAGAAGACATGATGGACTGAATAGCTTAATTCTGCTCTTATGTCTTATGGTTTCTTTTAAAAATCAAAATAAACTTTTCTAACCAAAAAGAACACAATCTATGTGGATTGGAAATTATATCTCCACATTGCTGATAATCAACACTGGCACACCTCAGGGATGTGTGCTTTGCCCACTGCTCTACTCTCTCTACACCTAGGCACAGCTCAAATACCTTCTATAAATTTGTTGGCAACACAACTACTGTAGGTAGAATTTCAGATGTTGATGAGAATGTGTATGGGTGATATATATCAGTTAATTGAGTGCTATCGTAGCAACAACCTTGCACTCAGTGTTAGTAAGACCAAAGAAATAATTGTATATTTCAGAAAGCATAAGATGAGGAAACGCCGCAGTCCTCACAGAGGGATCAGAAGTGGAATGAGTGAGCAATTTCAAGTTATTGGGTGTCAACATCTCTGGTTCTATCCTGGGCCGAACATATCGATGCAGCTACAAAGAAGGCACGACAGCAGCTATATTTCATTAGGAGTTTGAGGAGATTTGGTTTGTCACCAAAGACACTTGCAAATTTCTACAGACGTACCATGGAGAGCATTCTAACTGGCTGCATCACTGTCTGGTATGGTTGTGGGGTTGGTGGGGGGAGGTGGTCTACTTCACTGATTTGAAATAATCAGCACAGTGTTGTAAACTTAGTCAGCTTCATCATGGGGATTAGCTTCCATGGTATCCAGGACATCTTCAAGGAGTGAAGCCTCAAAAAGGAGGCATCCATCATTCAGGACCCCCATTGCCTAGGACATGCCCTGTTCTCATTGGTACCATCAGAAAGGAAGTACAGAAGCCTGAAGGCACAAACTCAAAACGATCCATGAACAGCTTCTTCCCCTCTGCCAACTGATTTCTGAAAGGACATTGAACCCATGAACACTACTCCACTACTTATTTTTAAAATTTCTATTTTTTCACTACTTATTTAACTATTTAATATATGTATACTTACTGAAATTCAGTTTTTTTCTCTATTATTAGTGTTGCATTGTATGGCTGCCACAAAGACAACAAATTTTCCGACATATCCCAATGATATTAAACCTGTTCTGATTCTAATAATATAAAAAAATACTTTCACAAATAAACTATGCAATGCCTTTTCACTCTTACATTCATAGTTAATGCTTTCAGTACTGTTATGTTACATTCCATAACACCAATAGCATTTCTGTCATTCATGTGGCTCCCCAGGGTGGTAATTAAGGGGCTTCTTCCCTTAACCCAAACTTGGGCCTAGACCCTTTATCAGGCCCCACACACCTTTCCCTTCACGTGGTGCTGCCTTCACCTGTCAGCTTGTACTCCTCCCACCTACATTCTTATTCTGACTTCTGCCCCCTTTCCTTCCATTCCTGATGAAGAGTTTTTGCCCAAAATGTCGACTGAACATTCCCCTTCCCATAGTTGCTGCCTGACTTGCTGAACTCCACCAACATTTTGTGTGTGTTGCTCAAATTATGCGCTTATTGCCAGGCAGTTGAAATTATTGTATGGTGTGGAATTGTCCTAGGTCTGGCCTATTGGCATCGGTCCCCGTGTGCTGTTCAAGATTTGGGGTGGGGAGCGTAAATAAACTGACCCTCTACACTTGAGATCAATCCTGTGATGTAGATTGCTCTGTATTTCATGAGTGTCTTGGGAATGGATCCTGTAATCCTACCATAATTTCCCGGGAGTGACTAATGCCTTTAGAACTGATTTTAAGTCTCTCATAGCCGGAGGAAATTTAAAAAAAAACATTCAGATGGACTTAAATAATTAAAGTTTAGGAATTAAGAAAAAAGTAACAAAATTAGAAGCACAGTAAAAAATAGTAAAATTTTAAATACATTGAGATAAAATATGCGACCATTAATAATTCTCACTTTTCTTTTCCCAGGCTTGGCAAACCCTTTGTATTCCCTTTCGAAAGCCAGACATGAAGTGACATTGATCCCTCAATTCAATGTTACACTGCTCTGTCACTGGGCTTGATGAGTCCACGTAAGGTCAGATGACTTTGATTTCTGTCTTTAGCTGACTATACATGAACTCCAAGACTTGAGGAGTTGTACAATATAGAATTTAGAACATAGATCAATGAAATACTGGAAAAGGTCAATCAACCCGTGATATCTGTGCCAACCATGATGTCAAATGACACTCGATGGCATTTTATTAGGTACACCTGTACACCTGCATGTAAATGCAAGTACCTGATCAGCTAATCTTGTTGCAACAACTCAATACAAAAAGCATGCAAACATGGTCAAGAGATTCATTTGTTGTTCAGACCAAATATGTGAATGGGAAAGAAATGTGATCTAAGTGACTTTGACCGTGGGATGATTCTTGGTGTCAAATTGGGTGGTTGGGGTACCTCAGAAACTGCTAATCTCCTGGGATTTTCATGAACAACAGTCTCTACAGTTTACAGAGAACGGTAAGAAAAACAAACAAACAAAAAAAAATCCAGTGAGTGATTGTGGGCAATAACACCCCGTTATTGAGAGAGGTCAAACGAGAATGGCCAGACTCATTCAAGCTGACGGTAACTCAAATAACCATGTGTTATAACAATGGTATGCAGAAGACTATCTCTGGATGCACAACACATTGAATCTTAAAGTGTTTAGGCTACAGCAGCAGAAGACCACGAACATACACTTAGTGGCCACTATAGGGTGCAGGGGGTACCTTATAAGGTGGCCACTGAAATGTGAGCTAAATCTCTTTTGCTTGCCCATAATCCATACCCCTCCATTCACTGCTTGTGCGAATGTTTATCTAAAAGCTGCTTAAACACCACTATCATATCTGCTTCCAGTTCCAAATCTTTATCAAGTACATCCAATTTAGCCATCAGAGCCTTAATACAATTTTGTCTTGGATTTTCATCTGGCAATTAAACAATTTACACTTTAAAAGGCCTTGAATACTTCTATCCTGAAGTAGGCTGCAATTAACTCTACCAATCACGATGAAGTTCACATAATATTTAAACTGTCATGGAATCTTGGTAATTATAGCTTCTGTTACAGCTTCTCTCTTAGCCTGATTATTTTAGAATATGTTAGAAGTGAATGCCCTCTATCGATAACTTGAATGTTATGGATAATTTGGCCACAAGTTTAGGCTTTTTGGTTCACTTTTGGTAGCCATAAATGTATATTCAGGATTGAATATTGTGCTAGACTAGTAATTCCATCTCATACAGAGACGCTAGCTACTGCTGGAAGAGAATTTCTAATACAGAATAATTTCACACGTACCTGTACATCAAGACATAGATGATGAATTATTTTACTCGCTCTGAAGTATTGTGGTATTAATTGGATCTAGGTCCGCAGTGGTCTCAACATTCCCAGACTGTCATACACCTTTTAGTCTGCAGCTCTCAGTCAATGCCATTTCAATGTGCACGCATGATGAATGCCAAATTTTGATTGTGAATATCATGGAAGAAAAATTCAATACCATTTTTGGCGTAATCAGGACATGAAACTTTATCCAGCAGGAAACTGAAGCAAAGCTGTTTATTAAGTTCTTTGTTCCAAAAATATTTTGCTCAAAATTGCCTCATACTTTTGTTGACCCCTCCTGTGATTAATTCAATGAATCCTGAATGACTTAGTTTGAATAAGCAATTAGCAGCAATGGGCTGTCAGCTCTAGTGCTCTATCAAGATCAAATTTAATATGATGATTTAGATCGTGCTGGAAACATAATTCTCCATTCAGCAAGCAAGGCAAAGCAAACATCTGGAATCATGGATATTTTGTCAAGATGATTGGGGATTGCGAGAGCAAACACTTTCTGATACTGAAGGGTATGGTGACTTCAACGGATGCTTCTGTAGTTGGAAACTTTTTTGACTTGAGGTAAAATTGAGTAAGCTGGGGCTTTCCCCTTTGGAGCAAAGAAGAATGAGAGTCAACTTGATAGATGTGTATGAGAGGTTGAGATAGAATGGGCAGCCAGCATCTTTTTCACAGGGTAGCAATGACGAATATCAGAGGACATCATTTTAAGGTGATTGGAGGAAAGTTTAGAGGAGGTGTCAGTGGTAGGTTTTCTACACAGAATGGTAACTGCCCTGAATGCACTTCCATGGTGGTGGTAGAGGCTGATCCATTAGAGGTATTTTAGAGGCTCTTGGATGAGCACATGGATGAAAGAGAAATGGGGAGTCATGGGGTATGTAGGAGGGAAAGGTTAGATTGATTGTGGAGTAGGTTAAAATGTTGGTACAACATCATGGGCTGAAGGGCCCGTACAATTCTATGGCTCCTAAACCAAGATTCAGTACAAGTTAAACTATATTAGTAGCTGTTACTCAAGCATGTTTATGTACCACTATCAAACTAAATTTATTTTCGAAGTATGTATATGTTGCCAAATACTAACTTCAGAATCATTTTCTTGTAGTCATTTACAGGAAAATAAAGACATAAAATTGAATTTGTGCAAAAGCTATACATAAATAGGGACTGACAAAAGTGCAAAAGGAAACAGATTGTGGAAATAAACAAAATGCTGAGAACGTGAGTTGTAGAGCCCTTGAAAGCGAGCCTGTAGGATGTGGAATCAGTTCAGAGCTGTGGTGAGGTAAACTTATGCATGCTGGTTTAGGAGCCTGATGCTTGTAGGTTAGTAACCGTTCCTGAACCTGGTGATGTGGGAGCTAAGGTTCCTGTACCTCCTGCCTGATGGTAATAAGAAGAGAGCATAGTATGACTTACTTTCCTGAGACTCTGAATTCTAGTTCTTGACTCCTCAAGGGGAAGATATTCTTATAACATCTATCCTGTCAAGTCTCCTCAGCATCTCATAAGTTTTGAAAAAATTATTTTAGATTCTTCCAGAATCCAAAAGAATTACAGTCTAGGACCAGAGAGCACAACCTCAGAATACAAGGACATCCCTTTAGAACAGATGAGGAGGAATTTCAGACGAGGGAAAATCTGCAGAAGCTGGAAATCAAAGTAATACACACACAAAATGCTGGAGGAATTTAGTAGGCCAGGCAGCATTTATGGAAAAGATTGAACGGTCGACTTTTGGGCTGAGACCCTTCATCAGGACAAGAGGTAGAATCTCTTTAACCAGAGAGTCATGAATCTGTAGAATTCTTTGCCACATTTGACTGTGGAAGCCAAATCAATGGGTATGGTATATTTAAAGTAGAGATTAATAGGTTCTTAATTAGTAAGAGTGCCAGAGTTTATGGGGTAGAGGCAGAAGAATGGGTTTGACAGGGAATATAACTCAGCTACGGATTGAATGGAAGAACAGACTAGATGGGTTGAATAGCCTAATCCTGTTCCCATGCCTTCTGGTTTTATGGATACCATTGAAGGCCAAAGTTTCCGAGAGAGCTTGATAATCTACAGCATGTTTCAATGGATTAGCCATGCATATTGAGAGGAGGAGGAGGTTGTGAATTTTTGGAATTGTCTACGATAAAGGCCTGTAGGTGCTCAGTCAATGCTGGGATGGATAGATTATTGGAAAGTGTGAGCTGAAATCAGATCTTATTGAGTGGCATGCTAAGGATGATGGGGCTGTAGATCACCTCCTACAACATATTTTAATACTTTTCATATGGAATCCAATGGTTCAAGAAGCAAATACCTTAACAACATTAGCTAGATTTAGAGACGAGCATTGGTCTCATCAAGTTTTCAAACCATGCACAGGCTGTCCTTGAGCACTGAGCAGACTGAAAGGTGTAGGCTTGTGGATTGCCCCTGGCATATTCTCTTTCTTCTTCAATATTTTTATTAATTACTTGTATAGACAAATACAAAATACATTATGATATTATGGAAACAGAAACAAGATTGAATCTCCCCATAACTATGTACTAGACAACGGGGTGACCCATTGGGGCACCCTTTGACAGAAGGGTAGTGTGGTATAATGTGACCAGAATGAACATTAAATTTTCCTGAATGCTATTGCTATCACTTTGCTTTGGAAACTAAAGTAGAAAACCTCAGTTTATTAAAGAAGAATGACATGTAGCAAAGCAAATATAGCTCCTCGTTTAATGAAGGACATCATTTCTGGTTTATCTGCCACCCTTGTGCCTCTTGTTGTCATTCTGGAGACGTGCAGTCCTTTCATCCCCCGTCTCTTCACCTCTTCTGCTGTTTGTTGTTTGACTCTGACCCTGGAGATGTGCATTTCTAAGCTCCTTTGTCTCTTTCTCTCTCCTCCTGTGCCTGTTTTTGTCATTCTGGAGACATGCAGCCCTTTCATCCTTCGTCTCTTCAGCTCTTCTGCTGTTTGTTGTTTGTCTCTGATACTGGAGATGTGCATGCCTCTCCTCCTCTGTCTCTTCTTCTCTCATTTTTTGTCCTGACTCTTTGATCCTGGAGTCGTGCGGCCCTGGCCTCATCCGATTCTTGTTCTCTCCCTCTCCTTGCCGCTTCCCGATGAGGTTTGGCGGCATCTGTTGACCATAATGTCCCCCTTCCCTTTCCATGCTGCATAATTAGGCTGACCATTTTTTTTACCCTAACTCTGGATAGAAGATACGAAGCAGTAACACCAAAGGATGCTGATTATTCTTGATGATGTGGTTGGCGCTCTCCTAAATGGACGTGATATAGTCGCCGCTGCCCTTTGACTGCAGCAAAGGGTTTTATGGGTGTCTCGAAGTACGTCATTGCAATAAGATTTAATTATCTCTTATTGGTGGGTGGCAGTTAGATCTGTCCCAAACCTCCACATGCTGATGGTGATTAGCAAAATATGACCCCTCGAAATAGAGCTGCCCTGCCCTTTTGCTCCGGTAGGTGTCGCTGCTGAGGCTGGCCGTGCGCATGCGTCGGGCTGTCGCGTCTCGATTTCCATGATGGCCGATCGGATCTCAGGTGAAAGCCAGCCTGTTGATTTTTGGCGAATGAGCAATTTTATATGAATATATAACCTTGAACTTTGCCTGCATTCTATAAGTTAGCACATTTTAATTTGATTTAGCCAAAAAAGTGCCGCTGTAATGCACCGTTTGTGCTAATTGGAGGTCACAAACAGACAAACAGAGCATGAGAGCTTTAGTAGTATATAGATTGTAAATTAACCATAATATTGAAAAGGTATATTTTATTCTAATCTAAAGCAAAATCAAAACCCCATAACAAAATAGAAAAGCGAGAGAGAAAAAACAGCTGTTTGGTTAAAAGAAAAGTAAAATAATCTCTGACATATAGTCGTAAATTCAAACATATAATAGCCATCATCATTGCAGACCAAATCAAAAATTGTGAAAGTAGTTCCAAAAAAGTCCCCATAATGTGAAAAAATCTTGTCTAGGTATAGAAATAGAACACCTAATCTTCTCTAGATTTAAACATGACATAACATCAATCAACCAATGGGCATGAGTAGGTGGAGCAGCATCTTCCCATTTGAGCAACAAAACTCTTCAGGATAAAAGAGAAATAAAAGCCAAAATATGCAAATCATTCGGCTTAAGAGTAAAATCATTTCCTCCAACAATGCCAAACAAGGCAGTCAGAGGGTTGGGTTTAAAGTTTACTTTAAAAAGCTCCGAGAAAGTTTGAAATACTTCTTTCCAAAATTTATCAACCTGCGGGGAGGACTAAACATATGCATTAGAGAGGCCTCTTCGACATTACACCGATTACAGTATGGAGAAAAATCTGAGGAAAAATAAGAGAGCTTATCTTTAGTCATATAGGCTCTATGAACCACTTTAAATTGTAAAAGAGAGTGACGCGCACATAACGAAGAGATGCGAACAAGTTAAAAATTTCATTCCAAGTATCCTCATCAATTGAAATCTGTAGGTCATGTTCCCAGAGGTTTTTAATTTTCTCCAATGGAATGTTTCTCAATGCCAACAACATACTGTAAATATTAGAAATAGATCCATTATGAAAAGGTTTCAAAGAAAAAATTGTATCAATTAAATTCTTATCTGGACACTTAGGGAATGTGTAAAGTTGTGAACGCAGGAAGTCTCTAATTTGTAAATATATAAAAATGTGGGCTTTATGAAGATTATATTTAATAGATGATCAAATGAAGAAAGACTATCTCCAACAAATAGATCCCGAAAACATTTAATACCTAGTCTATTCCACTCTTTAAAAACTACATCAGCCAAAGAAGTTTTAAAAAATTAATTAGAAAAAATGGGACTAGAGAGTGAAAAACCAAATAACCCAAAGAATTTTATAAGTTGTAACCAAATCCTCAAAGAAAGTTTAACTACAAAATTATCAGTTAAATTACTTAAGAATAGAGGAATTGAACAACCAAGAAGAGAAATAATAGAAAATTTATTAACAGAATTAACTTCTGAAGAAGCTCAAACCTGACAGTCTTCATGATTAATGTAGTATATCCAAAACACAAGGTAGTGTATGTTGACTGCCCAGTAGTAAAACCTAAAATTGAGTAGGGCTAATCCCCCATTTTTTTAGCTTTCTGAAGATGAACTTTGTTTATTCAGGGTTTTTTTTTCCATAAGTAAGAAGATGTAATCGAATCTAAAAAATTGAAAAAGGATTTAGAAATAAAGAATTGAAATAAGTATAAAAATTTAGGCAAAATATTCATTTTAATAGAATTAATACGTACAATCAGTGAAAAAGAAAGGGGAGACCAATTTGATAGTACCTTCTTAACATATTCCAAAAGAGTGATAAAGTTTTCTTTAAAAAGAAATTTATAATTCTTAGTAATTGTTATACCCAAATACGTAAGTTGATTTAGTACAATTTTAAAATGAAGGTCAGAGTTGACTGATACCAAATTATTCAAAGGAAAAAGTCCAGTTTTATGAAGATTAAGTTTATATCCTGAGAACTCAATAATTTCAGAAAGTAAAGAGTATTAAGGGTAGAGAGGACTCCATATTAGAAATGTAGAGAAAAAGGTCATCAGCATGAAGTGACACCATATGAGTGATACCCCTCCTTAAAATACCTGAGATGTCAATGGATTCATGAAACGCGATGGCGAAAGGCTCTAGAGCCAAATCAAATAGCAAAGGACTCAAAGGACATCCTTGTCTGGTTCCATGTTGGAGATTAAATGGTTTAGAACTCTAAGAGTTAGTAAGAACCCGTGCAGTGGAGATGAATAAAGTAATTTAATCCATTGAATAAAATTGGAACCAAATTTAAATTTTTCTAATATTTTAAATGAATAATTCCATTCAACCCGGTCAAAGGCTTTCTCATCATCCAAAGAAATCATGCATTCCGAAGTTGCTTTAGAGGGAGAATAAATAACATTCAGTAAACGGTGAATGTTAAAGTGAGAATAATGATTTTTAATAAATCTGGTCTGGTCATCAGAGGTAATAAAAGGCAGAATGTTTTCCATCCTATGAGCCAAAAATTTAGATAAAATTTTAGCGTCAACATTAAATAAAGAAATAGGTCTGTAGGAAAAACAATCAGTTGGATCATTATTCTTTTTGAGAATGTTACATGCTCAAGGAGATCTGTTTTTTTGAGAATGATGTAATGCTCTTTTGGAGGTCACCTGATGTGATTTTCCTGCCGATGTGAGGTCATGTGATGACGTGCCCCGTGACTATATAAGGGTCGACTCAGGTGACGTAGTGGGATTTTTGAGTTTGTAGATTTCCAGATGGAACGTTTTGTGCGTCCATTTCTGTTGCGTTTGTTTTTGTGATGCAGTTTCATTTTTAAAACGGAAGGTGCGTTCTCTTACAAGATATTGTATTATTGGACCGGAAATTTTTGCTGGATGTGTTGATTTACTCAATTCCAACATTCGAAGGGAGAGTGAAGAATTCATCGAAGTGCAGGATCGAGAGGAGTCGGCATCATTTGGCAGTTTAATAAAGGATCGACCTTACTGAGTCTTCGTTTGGAGTAGTAGCTACTTGCATCGAGATAACTCTTGCCAGAAAGAGCAATGAGTTCATGAAAAATGGTGCTCTCTCTAAAGGAATTTAAGGATAGTTGATTTAAACTGTTTATTTTTGGCATCGTGAATCCTGTGGACAGAACCAGCAGTAAAGGTGCATCTGTGAAGAAATCTTTCTCCAGAGAAGTCACTCCCAATTGAACATGTAAATCTGTTGGACTTTTGAAGTTATCGCTTCAAGAACTATATCTGACTGTGTTGCTTTAAGAACTGTTTTTGCATTTAACGCTTTAAGAACCAGAGCCGAGTGGAGTTGGTGAACGGCTGCATATCTGTTAACTTCCGGTTAAAGTTTCCTTTGTTTTTTTTCCCTTATCGTTTATACGTGTTTAGTAAATGTTTGGTTGTTTTTTTTATATAACTTGTCTCGATTAATATTTGTTGTTGCTGGTTACGTAACAAGAACAAGTGAAATAGAGGCATCATAAAAAGATTATAGCAACCTACCTAATTTAAAAGAGTCAGAAAGAACAGAAAGTAAGTGAGGAATAAGCGAAGGAGCAAAAGCCTTGTAGAACTCTCCAGAAAATCCACCAGGACCGGGAGCCTTCCCCAAACTCAGAATGGACAAGCTGGGCAATTTCCTCGGAAGAAAAAGGTTGATCTAACCATTTTTGATTCACTTCAGAAAGTGAGGGAATACCTAAACAATCTAAATAATTATTCATCGCAAAATTGGCTTTAGGGGAATCTGAACTATACAGTTTAGAGTAAAATTCTCTAAAAGTATCGTTTATTTCTAATTGATCAGAAGTTTTATCACCATTTGCTTTGGAGATTTCCTTAATTTGACGTTTAACTGTTAAAGTTTTAAGTTGATTAGCCAAAAGTTTGCCCATTTTATCACCATGAACATAAAATTGACTTTTATCTTTTAAAAGTTGAGTTTCAACAGCGTTATTTAAGAACAGATCATATTTAGTTTTAACTGCCACACGTTTTTTTTATACAAAACAGGATCGGGATCAGAAGTGTATTTTTGACCTAAATATTTCAGCTGATTGGCTAAATCAGTTCTCTCCTTATTAGATTTTTTTCTTAATACTTACTGTATAGGAAATAATTTGGCCTCTAAGTCTTGAAAGCATCCCAAATAATAAGGCTAGAAGTGCCATCTAGCGTATTCTCTTCAAAGAAAAAAGTAATTTGACTCTTAAAAATTGTAAAAAAGCCTTATCCAATAGTCAAATTGGATTAAAACACGAAAATCTGTTTGATCGAGAAACACCTGGAAGATTTAAAGATAAAAAAAATGGGGTCATGATCTGTAACAGCAATTTCTTTATCATCACAGGATTGAACAGAGGGTATCAAATGACTATCGACAAAAAAAAAATCAAACCTGGAATAGGTATGGTGAACATGAGAAAAAAAAGAGTATTCTCTACTTGTTGGGTATAAAAACCCCAAACATCAATAATGTTACATTTCATTAGAAAAGATTGGATATAGAAGGCAGATCTACTAATATTCGATCGTTTCAAAGAAGAACGGTCTAAAACAAGGTCAAGACAATAATTAAAGACCCCTCCCAAGATCAAAGAGTACGAATTTAAGTCTGGTAAAAACGAAAAAAAAAATGTTCAAAAAAGCCAGGATCATCTATATTCAGAGCATAGAGATTAGCAAAAAACATTAGTTTGTTATCTAGTTTCCCTGAGACTATACCGAACCACCCATTGGGGTCAGACATTACATCATGTTGAACAAAAGCAACTGAATTCTCAGTCAAAATTGAAGTACCTCTGGCCTTGGTTTGAAAGGAAGAATGAAAAGCTAGACCATTCCAATGTTTGAACAAATGCCCGCAGTCAGATCTGCGAACATGTCTCTTGAGGGGGAAAAAAAAATTATTGAGGCATTCAATTTCTTAATATAGGTAAAAATCTTATTGTGCTTCACAGGGTGATTTAAACCTTTCACATTTAAACTAAGAAAATTAATATTGTATACCATTTGATTATGTTTAAAACAGAGGTAAACAGAGGTTAAACATATAAACCACTGGAATATACCAAAAATCCAAAGCTTAAAATTCAAAAAAATTGACCAAGCAATAGATAAGTCAGGGGTAACAAAACAGCTGATAAAAAGGAAAAAAAAAACAGCCCACTCCTGTCCACGCCCTCCAAGGAAAAAAATCACCCAAGTGAGGGTGAAAGCTAATCTACTGATAAATCTCTCCCCCAGCATCTTCCTGGCAAAGCTGCAGGAGAAGAAAAGATTAGCACAGAATGAATTCCAACCTAGACTAAATAACCTTCAAAAGAACTAAAAAAATTCAAAACATAATGTTTGCAAAAAAAATTACAAAGAAAACTTACTGAAGTTAAGTCTATTAATTTCCTAAACAGAAAAAAATAAAGAAAAAGATGAATTATTTATGAAAAATATATCGAGAAAAAGAATTATTCTATAAGAAAAGTAATAAACACAAAAACTGCACAATTGCAACAAATTGATCAGTCAAACTGAGGGAACAAGGTTATATGAAGCAGAAATAAACATTTTAAGTTCTGGAGTTGATAGACTAAATATTATTCCAAAGAGCTAAAAAAGAGTTCAAAACGTCATGTTGAAAAAAATTAACTCAGCAAAGAAAGTACGATAAGAACAGAAACTAATTATAAGAGTATACAAGAATAGAAGAGAGAATTGTTCAGAAAAGGATGTACTCAACCATTAGATTGCAAACATCCAACAACAATGAATCGGTCAAGCTAAGGAAGCATAATTTATATGATACAGTATTAAACAATTAGTCTTCTGGACTTGATTTGGCCTGAAAAAAATTGTGCACTTCCTCAATCGAACGAAACCACTTAGGAGATCCTTTTTCCAAAATGATCCTGAGGCAAGTGGGGTAATTTAGTGAAGGTTTATAGCCTTTGTTGTATAACTCCGCCATAATCTTTTTATACTTAAAACATTCGTTTAATACCTCAGGCGAATAATCTTTGACCAGCTTTATCTTATAATCTTCAAAGTTAATCATACCTAACCGATGAGATTGGTGAATTATAGAAACCTTAGTTTGGAAGACACGAAAAGCAATTATCACAGGTCGAGGTTTTTGTTGAGAGACGGGTCTAAACACTGGGATTCGGTGTGCCCGGTCTATTCTTCGTGGAGTATCCAAAACATCAGAAAACAAATGAGCCAACAGATTTGCAAAAAATTCTGCAGATCCCTTGCCTTCGACCAACTCAGGAAGACCCAAAATTTGTATATTGTTCCTCCTTGATCTATTCTCCAAAGTGACAATCTTTTGTCTTAAAGATTCAATGATTTTCAATTGTTTATCTCCAAGCTTTTCCAATTCATCCGTCTTAGTGTCCAGTCTGGTTAAAGCATCTTCATACTCTTGAATCTGAGTAGTATGTTCCTGTAAAGTTTTTTGCAAAGTCTGCAGCAGAATCTCCATTCGTTTAAGCTCTGTGGTAACTTTTAAACATACATCCGAAAGTTGTTCAGAGGTTTTGCTCTGAGCTTTCCGAATTAGTTTCACAATAGCTTCCATAGTCACAGAAGGATCCTCTTCTTTTTTTGAAGTTTTGTCACGAGACATCAGAATACTCCAAAAGTAACTTTTTTGAAGCAGATTGGATTCAGTAATTTAAAAAGAACGGAGCCGTTCGAGAAATGTGTCTACTCCATGTAATGGCAGTAGGAGGAGTCTGCAGCATATTCTCATACCGTGTTGGTCGTTGACGCAAACATTGCATTTCACTGTATGGTTCAGTGTTTCAAGGTACATGTGACAAATAAAGCTAATCTCCATCTGTGGTGGCTGGCTCCTCACTCCAGGTCTCAACTGTTGAAGCCCAGCCTCTTTACCCATGTGGGTATGATTGGCATGGACTTTTCAGGTTGGACTGTCTTTCCTGTGCTCTTTCAGGTGTTGCTCACTCCACTCAATACCCATATTGACGTTCATCAATTTTCCCATGCCACAGTGACCTTGATATTCAGCTTCCAAAATTCAACTCTAAGTTTATTACCATCTTAGGCATATATGTGTAAGGTGACATACATATATCCATAAATGCCATGAAAATTGGCTTTCTACAGCAGCAGTACTGTCTCCTACAAGGACAAATATAAGATCACATAAATTAACTTGCATTTCATAAGACAAAGTGGATCTTATAAATGTGCAGGGTAGCCCCATTCACTGAGCAAGCCACACTTGGCCAGATACCATCAGAAGGACAATTTAAAGGAGGAACTAAGCAGAGGGCAATGGTAGGAAACATTATGGAGTGGAAGTACCTTGTCTGCAGAAAGGTATAAGGTTTATAAATACAAGGAGAAAATGCCAACACTTAATAGACATGAAACCAGACAAGTACTGTTAAATTAACTGAGCCATATAGAGTTGGTTTCAAGGACATTCCTGAACAATTTCATATTCTGTTTAGAGGGTTTGATAATATTTCCAACACTTGTTTAGGTTGACAGAACATCAATAGTATTGCTTACACTTTTAAATCTTTCGTGCCCCAAGACGTAGACGTTTATTGCTTTTAAGATACATTATGCAGTATTCACATGTCAACAGTCAGTTGTCAAAATATTAGATGTTAATCTATCCAAAGCAGATCATATTTTAGAAAACACTTCTTTTTACTCATTTATATTCTGTACAGTCTCAGACTGGAGAGTGAAAATATTCCTCATGTAATTTTGACTCGAGTTACTGGAATATGATACCATATTAAAGTTAAACATTTACACTGTTTTATGTCTGGGTTTTTGACAGATGCGAGCTTTAGCTTGGGTTTGAATGAGATAATTTCTACAGACATTGAGAAATAGAATATGGATTTCGAATAACTGGAAGGAAAATTGAATGGGACCACCATCTGTTTGTTGAAGAGCTGACTTCCTTGTGCAATTTTTATGTGGCTGAGAAGCAGAAGGAGGTAATTCAAAAGATGTGATTGTTCTCTGACAAAGTGTTGTTACATCATCTATAGTCTTCATCTGAGACAATTAAGAATACGAGGTATAATTGATAAGTTCATGGCCTAAGGTAGAAGGAGTCAATTTTAGAAAATCTAGCACATTTATTTTTCAACATATTCCCCTCCTACATATACACACTTAGTCCAGTGGTCGTGGAACATACGGATCTTGGACCTCCAGAAAGTGCCCACAGCAGGGGTGATTGATAAATTCATGGGCCTAGGTAGAAGGGGATGAGTTATACAGCACTTGTTTCATGCACATGCAGTTCAACGCTTTGAGTGATTATGCAGAAAGTTTGAAGTTAATAGCTCAAGCTGTGGACACTTTCTGGAGGTCCAAGATCCGTATGCTCCACGACTGCTGGACTAAGTGTGTAAATGTAGGAGGGGATTATGTTGAAAAATAAATATGCTAGATTTTCTAAAATTGACTCCTACCTTAGGCCATGAATGCATCAATCACCCCTCGTATATACAGTGGTGCTAGAAGGTTTGTGAACCCTATAAAATTTTCTCAATTTCTGCATAAATATGACCTAAAATGTGATCAGATCTTCACATCCTAAAACTAGAAAAAGAGAACCCAATTAAAGAAATAACAAAGGACATTATACTTGTTCATTTATTTATTGAGAAAAATATTATTGAGAAAAATGATACCATATTAGAAACATAGAAAAACATAGAGACATAGAAAACCTACAGCGCAATACAGGCCCTTTGGCCCACAAAGTTGTGCCAAACATGTCCCTACCTTAGAAATTACTAGGGTTACCCATAGCCCTCTATTTTTCTAAGCTCCATGTACCTATCTAAAAGTCTCTTAAAAGACCCTATTGTATCCACCTCCATCACCATTGCCGGCAGCCCATTCCATGCACTCACCACTCTGAGTAAAAAACTTACCTCTGACATCTCCTCTGTACCTACTCCACAGAACTTTAAAACTGTGTCCTCTTGTGGCAACCATTTCAGTCCTGGGAGAAAGCCTCTGACTACCCGCATGATCAATGCCTCACATCATCTTATACACCTCTGTCAGGTCACCTCTCATCTTCTGTCACTCCAAGGAGAAAAGGCCGAGTTCACTCAAACTGTTTTCATAAGGCATGCTCCCCAATCCTGGCAACATCCTTGTAAATCTCCTCTGCACCCTTTCTGTGACTTCCACATCCTTCCTGTAGTGAGGCAACCAGAACTGAGCACAGTACTCCATGTGGGGTGTGACCAGGGTCCGATATAGCTGCAACATTACCTCTCGGCTCCTAAATTCAATTACACTGTATACTTTCTTAACCACAGAGTCAACCTGCGTAGCTGCTTTGATCGTCCTATGGACTCAGACCCCAAGATCCCTCTGCTCCTCCACACTGCCAACAGTCTTACCATTGTTACGTAATCAGCAACAATGAATATATAATTGAGTCAGGATTTTATAAACAAACAAACATTTATTAAACTCTGCTTAACAATAGTGAAAAGTATTTAAACAACTAACTTAACTGGAAGTTAACAGCTACACGGAAGCTCTGGAACAATTCTTAAAGTGGTAAATTTGAAAGTTCAAGTGATTTACACAGTCAATAAGGAGAGACTTCTCTGGAAACGGATTTCTTCGAAGACGTGACGTCACTGCTGATTCTCCAAAGGATTCATGACGAAGGAAATACGGCGGCTTAAAGGAACTGGCAACACGCATCAAAGTTGCTGGTGAACGCAGCAGGCCAGGCAGCATCTGTAGGAAAAGGTGCAGTCGACGTTTCAGGCCGAGACCCTTCGTCAGGACTAACTGAAGACTCTTCCTTCAGTTAGTCCTGACGAAGGGTCTCGGCCTGAAACGTCGACTGCACCTCTTCCTACAGATGCTGCCTGGCCTACTGTGTTCACCAGCAACTTTGATGTGTGTTGCTTGAATTTCCAGCATCTGCAGAATTCCTGTTGTTTGGGCTTAAAGGAACTGACCTTTCTCTGGCGAGTGAACACTGCACAAACTTCTCCGCTCTTGCAGGAGTTACCTCAGATGCATGTCACTATTTCTGAACGAAGACTCAATATGGTCGATCCTTTATAAAACCGCCGAAAGACTCCAACTTTTTCCACTTCTTTCTTCATTCTCTAATCCTGAACTGTAAAGGAAAAATTATAGATGCAACACACAAAACTGGCAGCGATTGGCAAAACCGTGAACACTGATATTTGAAAATTAAAATAGAAAGTAAAACTCTGTTTTAAAATGAAACTGCATCATGAGACAAATACGCAACATAACGGAGTAACTGACGAACTAAAAAACTGCGTAACAACAGGAGTTTCCTGTTATATACCTGCTGAGAACAGGTCATCATGTGACCTCACACTGGCGGGAAAATTACATCATGAGTTTGAGTACAGCGAGGAAATTAAGAACCTGGTGGCATGGTGTGAAGACAATAACCTATCTCTCAATGTCAGCAAGACGAAGGAATTGGTTGTTGACTTCAGAAGGAGTAGCGGACCGCACGACCCAATTTACATCGGTGGTGCGCAAGTGGAACAGGTCAAAAGCTTTAAGTTCCTCGGGGTCAATATCACAAATGACCTGACTTGGTCCAACTAAGCACAGTTCACTGCAAAGAAGGCCAACCAGCGCCTTTACTTCCTGAGAAAACTGAAGAAATTTGGCCTGTCCCCTATAACCCTCACTAATTTTTATAGATGCACTGTAGAAAGCATTCTTCTAGGGTGCATCACAACCAGGTATGGAAGTTGTCCTGTCCAAGACCAAAAGAAGCTGCAGAAGATCGTGAACACGGCGCAGCACATCACACAAACCAATCTTCCGTCTTTGGACTCAGTTTACACCGCACGCTGTCGGAGCAGTGCTGCCAGGATAATCAAGGGCACGATCCACCCAGCCAACACACTTTTCGTCCCTCTTCCCTCTAGGAGAAGGCTCAGGAGCTTGGAGACTCATATGACCAGATTTGGGAACAGCTTCTTTCCAACTGTTATAAGACTGCTGAACGGATCCTGACCCGGATCTGGGCCATACCCTCCAAATATCCGGACACGCCTCTCAGTTTTTTTGAACTACCTTACTTTCCATTTTTCTATTTTCTATTTATGATTTATAATTTAATTTTTTAATATTTACTAATTTTTACTATTTTTAATATTTTTAATATTTAATATTTGTAATCCAGGGAGCGGGAAGCACAGAATCAAATATTGCCGTGATTATTGTACATTCTAGTATCAATTGTTTGGTGACAATAAAGTATAAAGTATAAAATATGTGACCTCCACAAGACACTCAATTACATCATGGTCGTAAGACAGTCACAAGATAACCACAAGGTATGCAACACCATTAATTCTATATTCTGCCATCATATTTGACCTACCAAAATGAACCACTTCACACTTATCTGGGTTGAACTCCATCTGCCACTTCTCAGCCCAGTTTTGCATCCTATCAATGTCCCGCTGTAACCTTTGACAGCCCTCCACACTATCCACAACACCCCCAACCTTTGTGTCATCAGCAAACTTACTAACCCATCCCTCCAATTCCTCATCCAGGTCATTTATAAAATTCACAAAGAGTAAGGTTCCCAGAACAGATCCCTGTCTCTTATGTGACAATATTCCCATCCCTGGAACCACTTTGGTAAAGTTTGTTTCACTATCCTCTTAATACAATTGTGCTCTCCCATGTACAGAAAAATCTCAAACCAGCGCATAAATATAGATTAGATAAACATCTACCCTATTGGTTTGTCATCCTCCTCTCTCTATTTTGAATTCATTTATTCTTTCCATAATCAATATGTTGAAAATGAACCAACACACCAATTGTTTCATGAAGAAGAGTATTTTTATAAAGAAAAAAGTGATCTATTTAAAGAGTCCAAACTAAAACAATCAACTTTCTGAGGAAAACATTATTTAGAAAGTGGTAAAATGCCATTCGATATGCACTTCAATTAACATCATTAGGACTGCAGGTTTAGTTAAGCAATGCATTCTTAATTGTATAGAAAGTAACATAATTGTGATAATACTGACCAGACCATTTTGTTCAGTTATTTTATTGCTATACTGTAATGGATTGAAAATATCAAACATATGTCAAAAATTATAATTGGTATTTGACTTCAGTAGCAACAAAATAGTGAAAAAAAATTCAGGCGGTAAATGTTAACATCCGCTTACTGCCTTATTCCAAGGCCAATTAAATGTGGATTGCATATTTTTCTGAAACATACAGCCTTATAAATCCTTGCACTGATATTCAAATAGATCTTCTTTGGCATCCTAATCACTTTATTAGCTCTTACAATTGTCCTTGAACAAAACAGATGCAAACAAACTTTTAGTTAATGT
This sequence comes from Mobula hypostoma, assembly GCF_963921235.1. NCBI lineage: Eukaryota > Metazoa > Chordata > Chondrichthyes > Myliobatiformes > Myliobatidae > Mobula > Mobula hypostoma. The sequence goes on from NC_086110.1 coordinate 56,149,108, forward strand.
CAATCAGAAATACTAAAAATAAATAGAAGACTCTCAGTCCTTTTATATCTTAAACACTGATTAACTTTTCAATGTAATTATTTCATCCTCAATGTCAAGTACAAATTAGTGCTGTTTCCCACTAGCAGATTAACCTGGCAGACTTTAACAATGAAGAAAGGCCCTAGTCAACAGCCAACAAACTCTCTTCTTTCCAAGAAATGCCATACTTCCATACTACCCCCTCTGCCCCCGCCGCCACTTCCCCATTGACCAACCCAACCTCCCACAGGCTGCTAAGTTCAAGGTCTGGATGTGTTCAGTCTCCAAGGGTGTTGCCACAAGCATTCCAGTGACTGAGCCACACAAGTGACCCTGGGATGGATTCCACCTCTGAAATTGACCCAAAGACCTGCCCTTAGTTTTGTCAACTGTGAAAGCTGTGAGGGATTTTTAAGAGTAATCTGCAGATGCTGGAAATCCAAGCAACACATGCAAATTGCTAGAGGAACTCAGCAGGCCAGGCAGCTTCTATGGAAAAGAGTACAGTCAATATTTCGGGTCTCGGCCCGAAATGTCGATTGTACTCTTTTCTACGGATGCTTTCGGCCTGCTGTGTTCCTCCAACATTTTGTGTGTGTTGCAGGGAACTTTTAATATCTTTTAGATGATGTGGATTTTCAGAGACTTAAAGATTGTTGACTTTCAAGTAAAATAATTAAACAAACCGGGAATTACTAATTTAAATAAATATAAAAAAATGTTAACTGAAAGCACTAAAAAATGATAAATTATTTGAAAACATTTGGTACATTCTACTTTCCTCAGTTGCATGAAGCAGATTTGCGCAGTCTTAACAGCGTGACTGTAAGCATGATTTTACGTTTCACATCATCTAAAGAAAGATACATAAACTCACTGTGTACAACCCATGGTGCTCTGTATGCTAAAGGGTACTTTGATAGATTACACTTAAATTGGAAACATTAGTTGACAACTGAGAATTCAGAAAATGCATTGTATTTGGAGGTGAAGCTCATACTCTGGGATCATATGAAGAAATTGTTGGTTGAAGAGATTATGAGATGGCTCAAAGATGAACTTCCTGCAGGAAGTGAAAATAAATGTACATGCTTAAGCAGGAACTTAGATCTCCTTGTATCATACTGTCCAGCCTTCTCCAATTCTAGGATTCCTATATAATACAAGATCACCATTTTAAGTTTTTGCTAATTGTCCAACAGTGTGGCAGTGTATATGCTAATCCAGCCAGAATATTTGTTTCTACTTCTAACTCCATGATTCAAAGATAATGTTCTAAACATCCAAATGTCAGCTTTATTTACCACATGTACGTTGAAACATGCGGTGCAATTTGTTGTTTCCAACAAATCAGATCAGCAGGGATTGTGCTGGGCAGCTGCAAGTTTTTTCCATGTTCCTGCTACCAACATAGCATGCCACATCTCACTAACCCTAACGGTACATGTTTGGAACGTGGGAGGAAACTGGAGCACCCGGAGGAAAAATACGAGGTAACGAGGAGAATGTATAAACTCCTTACAGGCAGTGGCAGGAATCGAACCCCGATCTTACAGGTCATGCTGTAAAGCGTTGTGCTGACACTACCGTGCCAATTTTTGCACTAAAAGTATTTAATCAATTGAACAATAAAGTTACAAGTAAGGCTAAATAAACTTGAGTATTCAGATGCTTATTTTTGAGAGATTGAATTAAATGGTTGATACATCCATAAGGCTTTCCTGATATTTTTTTCTGAAGAATCAACGAATTTTGATTCTATTTAATTTGTGCACATTTGTAGAAATGCATTGATTTCTAATATATTTCCATGAGAGAAAATCAAATCTTGGAATAGAATCATAGAATGGTAACAGAACAAGGGGAGGCCCTTCAATTCTTTCTGTCCTAGCCAGCACTACAAGAGCAGTGCAGTTAGCACCCCTCTCTTGCCCTTGTTCTGTGGGTTTGGAATTCTCTGTTTTCAAGTTCAGATCCAATTTCCTTTTGAAAGTAGCCTCTACTGCTCTGCTGGGCATGCCAGATGTAAATAATTTAAAGTGGAAACTGTTTCTGGAAAGAAGCCCACTAACCTCAGTCCATATGTCAATGATACAGTTTGTACTATTCAGTGTTGACCTCCGGCATTTTCTCAAAAAAAATTGGAAAACTATTAAATGGGTTCTTGAATTAATATGGAAACTTGAATATCCCAATTCCTGACTGCAATTAATGAGAAAGTATACCGAACATTTATTCTGCATCCTCACAGATTTAGCACTGATGCAAGCTTCATATTTATACACCTCACAACCTGTCTACATTGTCAGTGGGCAAACCAGGACAGCCACATCATCCAAAGAATTATGCAACACTCAGTGATACATTTCCTTCCCTCAGGTATTGGCTTATTATTGTCTCATGTAGCAAGATACAGTGAAAAGCTTGTCTTGCACGAAGTTCATATAGTTCAAATCATTACACAGTGCATTGAGCTAGACTAATGTAAATCAATAACAATGCAGAATAGAGGATAAAACCTACCAAAAAATGCAGTGCAGGTGCAAGAACATAATGAGGTAAAATATGAGGCCAAGAGTCCATCTTATAATACAAGAATACAAGCGACCCCCTCCCCCCCTCTCTCTGCATTCTGCAGGGATCGCTCCCTACACAACTCCCTTGTCCATTCGTCCCCCCCATCCCTCCCCACTGATCTCCCTCCTGGCACTTATCCGTGTAAGCGGAACAAGTGCTACACATGCCCTTACACTTCCTCCCTTACCACCATTCAGGGCCCCAAACAGTCCTTCCAGGTGAGGCAACACTTCACCTGTGAGTCAGCTGGGGTGATATACTGCGTCCGGTGCTCCCGATGTGGCCTTTTATATATTGGCGAGACCCGACGCAGACTGGGAGACCGCTTTGCTGAACATCTACGCTCTGTCCGCCAGAGAAAGCAGGATCTCCCAGTGGCCACACATTTTAATTCCACATCCCATTCCCATTCTAACATGTCTATCCACGGCCTCCTCACTGTAAAGATGAAGCCACACTCAGGTTGGAGGAACAACACCTTATATTCTGTCTGGGTAGCCTCCAACCTGATGGCATGAACATCGACTTCTCTAACTTCCGCTAATGCCCCACCTCCCCCTCCTACCCCATCTGTTACTTACTTTTATACACACATTCTTTCTCTCACTCTCCTTTTTCTCCCTCTGTCCCTCTAATATACCCCTTGCCCATCCTCTGGGTCCCCCCTCCCTCCTTGTCTTTCTTCCCGGACCTCCTGTCCCATGATCCTCTCGTATCCCTTTTGCCTATCACCTGTCCAGCTCTTGGCTCCATCCCTCCCCCTCCTGTCTTCTCCTATCATTTTGGATCTTCCCCTCTCCCTCCAACTTTCAAATCCCTTACTCACTCTTCCTTCAGTTAGTCCTGACGAAGGGTCTCGGCCTGAAACGTCGACTGCACCTCTTCCTAGAGATGCTGCCTGGCCTGCTGCGTTCACCAGCAACTTTTATGTGTGTTGCTTGAATTTCCAGCATCTGCAGAATTCCTGTTGTTTATAGGCCCTTCAATGTTGTGCTGACCATGTAACCCACTCTAGAAACTGCCAAGAATTTCTCTAGCTCATTGCCCTCTATTTTTCTAGGCTATGTGTACCTACCTAAGAGGCTCTTAAAAGACCCTATTGTATCCGCTTCCACCACTACCTCTAACAGTGCATTCCACACACTCACCATTCTCTGTGTGAAAAACTTACCCCTGACATCCCCTCGGTACCTATTTCCAAGCACCTTAAAGCTATGCCCCCTCATCTTCTTGTCTTGATGGTCTTCTATTTTTTTGAAGGGTTCTTTTGGGCTTCTTTATGTTCTAAGGAGACAAATCTCAAGGTTGTATAATATATACATATTTTGATAATAAATGTACTTTGAATTTCCGGACATCACAATATTGAGTAGTTAGATGTCCTGAAATGGCGATTATAGCTGGGATATGGAGTTTATCCAGTGAATATTCTGCACACTGGAGTTTATCCAGTGGATGTTCTCCCCACTCTATTACTCAGTCAGTAAACTAAGGATATTTGTCTGCAGATAATAGGCTGCATGAGGCAAATGATAAAAATACAAATTCATAGGTCTTTTTCAAAATTCAAAGTAAATTCATTATCAAAGTACCTATGTGTCACCATATTTATGGTGCCAATAAGTGGCGACTCTTTGTGTGCAGCTCAGATGTGAATCATCTAATATTGCTGTATAGAATGTAACACACTGTAAGGTTTCACTGCTAAGGTAATGGTTTCTCTGTAGAGACAATGCTTGGGTTATGACTAGAGATAGCGGTGTTTGTTATCCACTGAGCAGATGTTGTTCTTTCTTGTGTGTCTGGGAGAGGGATTTTGTGGTCTTTTGCCGGGGAGAAATGAGGAGAGAAGACACGAATGGAGAGATTTGGTAGACCGCCAGACGGAGAGGACTTAGAGCGAGGGTCGGAAGGTCAGCGAAGATCCGAGGAGGTTGATAGACAAACGGCCTTATCAGTGAGCTCCAATGTCTGCACATTAGACTGTTTCATGAGAATGGGCCCTTTTCTTTTTTTGTTTCTTTAATAACCATATAGTCAAGTTAAAAATTATAGAGCTCAATCATTTACCCACAGGTTGTGTATTGTTTGTTATTTCATGGTACTGATTTGTAATAGGGGGCACATCGCGCAGCATCCACCCAAGCGAGATTTCTTAAGTTTGGCCAGGCCGGGGACTATCATCCCCTAGATTAAGCCGCTGGCCGAAATGAGAGTTACAATTGTGGGGGTTACGTTCGGGATTGATTCCGTTGGATGCTGTGTGATTATCCTGAGCATTGAACCGGTGGGGTAGATATTCGTACTCCTGATGAATTGTTAATTCGCCTGTTAAGTACTGTTAAAGTTGTGTTTGTGGGCAGAGGTTTGATAGAATGGCTGGCGCAGCTCTCGTTTTAATGCAGACCAGCACTGACGTAGCGGTAGCTGGGGGCAGAGATTTCAAAGACAGGGTTCTATCGTTTCTGAGAAGTGAGGGGAAGGAGTGGTTGGATTTGCAATATCTAGTTAGTCCCCATCCCCCAGGGGAGAATGAAAATTCTGAGGTAGTATCCACCCTTACTTCTCTGGCGAATAAATGGAAAATCAGGTTCAAAGTCCCAGCTATGGTAGGCTCTGCCTATTCTCTGAAATAACGCCCACTCTAAAGGGGAGGAGGAGTATGAGACTTGGTGGAGTGGACCTCCCACTTGTTAGATGAGTGGCAGTGCTCTGATGTAAAGCGACAGAGGTTGGCTGAAAGTTTGAATGGGTGGACCACTGACCTTGTGAGAGCCATCAGGTTAAGGTATCTCATAGCGACAGCTGTCAATTACATGCAAGCACTGGACAATGCTTTTGGCCCAACAGGAAGCCCAGTAGAGCTCATGGTGGGGTTTCAGAACATGCGTCAGGAGAAAGGTGAGAAGCTTTCTGCTTTTATTTTTCAGCTAGAGAGGCAGGTAAATTGCTTGGAGTGCAGAGGGGTCATTCAGGCGGCTGAGGTGGATCAGTTAAGAATGGACCAGATAGCCAGGAGCGCCCAGTCCCAGGACCTGATTGCTTGGGGTCTCCACCAGTCTCATAAGACGTGCCCCCTTCCATCTTTTGTTGAGCTGATCAGAGAGGTACGGGAAGAGGAGAACGCATCGGAGGCGCTGGAGGCCTCCGTCAGCAGGGTACAGTCCTCGGAAATATTCCCCTGCGGTGAAGTGACCACAGATAGCCTACCCTGGGGAGCGGTAGAGGAGATTGTGGCAGAGTTGAGAATGGAGATGTTTTGGCTATTATCAGTGGGTGTGACACCCCCCACCCCCCATATGATGGAGCTGATGGCGGGCTGGATCCCCCAAGAGGACGAACAATGCAGAGGGCTGCTGGCAGCGGGTGTCATGCCAGAAGGAGAGTGAGCCCCCGGTACCTAAGCAGAGATAGTTGTTGGGAAAACTTAGAGGAGACCCAGTGAGGAACTGGTTTCACTGGCCCCGGATGAAGTCGTAGGTTGAAGAATACTGCAAGCCGTGCATTCGATGCATACGGTGGAAGACACTGTCTACGAGGGCAGCGCCCTTGACCCACTTGCAGAGTGTGGGGCCTGTGGACCTGGTGTCTATAGACTTCCTGTCAATAGAACCCGATGCCAGCAACACGGCAAATGTCTTAGTCATCACGGACCACTACACCAGATATGCTCAGGCTTTTCCTACCAAGGACTAGAGGGCGTCTATGGTGGAAAAAGTCTTGTGGGAGAAGTATTTCATCTATTATGGCCTTCCCAGGTGGATACATGGTGATCAGGGACAGGATTTCGAGAGCAGACTCATCCATGAGTTACTAGGCATGCTTGGAGTCAAGAAGTTGAGGACCACACCCTATACCTGTGGGGTGATCCCCAGCCAGAGAAGTTTAATCAGACCTTGCTAGACATGCTTGAGACCCTGGAGATCAGTAAGAAGAGCAAGTGGAGTCAATATTTTGGGCATCTGGCTCACAGTTACAACTGTACGCAAAATGAAGCTACTGGGTACACGCCATAATATTTGATGTTTGGGCGCAAGACGAGGTTGCCCATTGACCTTTGTTTTGGGACTGACGAGGGTGACTTACCGCAAAGACTTCTCTGAAGTATGTGTCTGTCATGAGAAGAGAGCTAGAAAGGGCTTATGAATTATCTGGGGTTGTGGCTGCCAAGCAGAATCAAGGAAATAAGAGGAGGTACGATCAAAAGGTGAGGTTCTCCCAACTGCTGCCAGTAGACTGAGTCCTCATAAGGAACTTGGGGCTACCTGCAAAGCATAAGTTGGCTGACCACTGGAGGGCTACGCCTTATGTGGTGGAGAGTCAGATGCTAAACCTACCAGTTTTCAGGGTGAAACCAGAGGATGGGAATGGGCCTGGCAAGATTCTCCATTGGAACCACCTGCTGCCCCTGGGTCAAGGGGAGCAGGTAGACCCAGAGCCCGACTTGGAGCCTACACCTAGTTAGAGGACTCCTCTGAAGCGCAGGGCGACTGCAGGGCCCACAGCAAGTGAGGTTAGGCCGGCCCCCACCCCTGAGGGGGATACTGATTCAGAGGATGAGGACCTGGATGTGTGGTATATGCCACCTTTCGCTGACTCCCCATTGACTGAGGAAGAGACTCCCAGCCCTTCCCCCGCTGAGTCAGGTGAAGTGGGGGGTGGGGGCCATCTGTTTGCAGCCTGTGTTGCAGTGGGACACTGCAAGGGAGGAAGTGGGGCTTGGCTATAGGACAGAGGGCTCCAAGTTGCAGGTGGGCATGAGTGATAGATCGGGGAGGCCTCGCCAAGTAGACCAGAAGTATTCCCAGTAGTGTCCGAACCTGAAGAGTTGGATGAGGGGATGCGGAGGTCTCAGAGAATTAGGAGACCAGCGGATAGGCTGGCCTATGTAGCACCAGGGTCAAAGATTGTGACCCCTACTGTTTTGGGGAGCTATGTCACTGCCTTTTGCACCTGGATTGGGCTTTGTGTTTTGCAGGAAGGGTTGGCGAATTATGTCAACGTCATGAGGACATGACTAAATGGAGAGAGTTGCAAGAACAACTACAGCCAAAATCCACAGTCACAGCAATGGGTAATTCAGAAAGCAACACCATCTTAAGACACTTAAAAAATCTACTGATTCTTAAAATCGCCACAATAGCAGTATGGTCAAAAGAAGACAAATTGTGTATATACAGATGAACCATATAATAATAATAATAATAATATTGATGATTAAAAGAGGGAATTGAAAGACTTTAGAACATGAATAAGGTATACATTGTCCCGATAGTAATATCTACAACTGGTATCATCCCAAAGTCACTACATAATAACATTAAACAATTAGGGCTAACAGTAATATGTATGTAAATCTTCAGAAAGCCACAATACTAAACACCATCAGAGTAGTTTAAAAGTTCCTAGCAATTGACAAATGAGCATACTTGGCTATGTCCGTACCTCAAGTTTTACCAACTTGAGATGAGATCAAAAATAATAATAACAATAAATAAATAGATAGATATATATATATAGCTAGATAGATTGAGAACATGAGTTGTAGATTCCTTGAAAGTGAGTACATAGGTTGAGTGTTGAGGTGAGTGAAGTTATCCACTCTGATTGTTGAAGTGTAATAACTGTTCCTGAACCTGGTGCTGCAAGACTTAATACTCCTGTAGATCCTTCCCAATGGCAGCAGTGAGAAAAAAGCATGGCCTGGATGATGCTGGCCCTTGATGACGATGCTGCTTTCTTGTGGAAAATGCTCTTTGTAGATGTGCTCAATAGTGCGGGGGGCTTTTCCTGTGATGGACTGGGATCTATTCACTACGTTTTGAAAGTTTTTCCATTCATGGACATTGGTGCTTCTATATCAGGCTGTGATACAACCAGTCAGGATACTCTCCACTGTGCATCTATAGATGTTTGTCAAAGTTTTAGATGACATCCCAAATTTGTGTAAACTTCAAAGAAAATAGGGAGACTGCTATGCCATGCAATGCACTCAGGTATTCTGGAATTCCTGGTGGTTCCTTGGACAGAAGCATAATAAAGTTCTTCAACAGAGCTATATAGATTCTCCATATCTGAATGTTACACATATTGATGTAGTAAGTCATGAGAAAAGGATTCCTCTGAAGGGAAAATAAGTTAATTGCAAAATAGACCTTGAATCCAATTTGAACAGAATGTTCACATTTGTTCATAAAAATGTTAGCAGAGCAGTTACCTCACTTCCATCTTGCAGCCAAGTTATTAATCATATACAGATTTCAAAGTGTAACTCAATAGCAGGAAGTGGTACTTCACCTCTGTCCTAGTTTAAATTATGTTTAAATAATGCTGACTTAAAACAAATACAGTGCCTAGAATTTAGATTTCATGCTTTATCTGGTGCCTTAAATATCATCGCATTTTTCTCTTATGAAAAAGACTGAAATTGAGCAAATCAGAAATATGAACCCATTGTAATGATTTAAAATCAGAGACCAGTTCAGAAATAGGACAAAGCACAAGGGAACCAGGGAAGCAACCAGGCCACCACAGGAAAGGCCAAGTGGGAGTGGGCTCCATCTGTTGCTTCCAATTTTAAGAATCCCAAGTCAAGTAGAGCTAAATATCAAAACTCCATAAGAAACAGCATGAACTGCAGACCTCTGGAAACCTTTGAGATGATCTATTGTAACAATTAGATCAGAGATTCTTTCACTGACAGGTTAATTCACAGCAAAGAGGGACATGAGAGATTTAGGCACCCTTGGCTAAATATTGGTTGATAATATTAATGTTTAAGATTACTGTGTGAAGTAGTGATTTTGTCTGCATGTTCTATTCTCTAGAATGCCTTTCAAGTTGCTTCATCCAGTCAGTACCTCCTGCCTGCGCACTGATGTGTGATGAAGATGCTGGGACATCCTTCAGCAAACTTCCCCGTCATTCTGCTTCTTTTGTTCCAGCTGTTCCTGAGCTTGTTCAAAGTTCAAAGTAAGTTTATTATCAAGGTACATATGTGTCACTATACACAACCCTGAGATTCATTTCCTTGCAGGCATACTCGATAAATCCACAATAGAATAATAACCATAGTAAAATCATGAAAGACAGCATCAAGTTGGGCGTTCAACCAGTGTGCAAGAGACAAGCTGTGCAAGTACAAAAAGAAAGAAATAAAAACAAAAAATAAAGATAAATATCAAGATCATGAAATAAAGAATCATGAGATCATAAGACAAAGAAGCAGAAGTCGGCCATTTGGCCCATCTAGTCTGCTCCGCCACTTTATCATGAGCTGATCCATTCTCCCATTTAGTCCCACTCCCCCGCCTTCTCACCATAACCTTTGATGCCCTGGCTACTCAGATACCTATCAATCTCTGCCATAAATACACCCAATGACTTGGCCTCCACTGCTACCCATGGCAACAAGTTCCGTAGATTCAGCACCCTCTGACGAAAAAAATTTCTTCAGATTTCTGTTCTGAATGGGCGCCCTTCAATCCTTAAGTCATGCCCTCTTGTACTAGACTCCCCCATCATGGGAAACAACTTTGCCACATCCACTCTGTCCGTGCCTTTCAACATTCGAAATGTTTCTATGAGTTCCCCCATCATTCTTGTAAACTCCAAGGAATACAGTCCAAGAGCGGGCAAATGTTCCTCATATGTTAACCCTCTCATTCCCGGAATCATTCTAGTGAACCTTCTCTGTACCCTCTCCAACGTCAGCACATCCTTTCTTAAATAAGGAGACCAAAACTGCCCACAGTACTCCAAGTGAGATCTCACCAGCGCCTTATAGAGCCTCAACATCACATCCCTGCTCCTATACTCTATTCCTCTAGAAATGAATGCCAACATTGCATTCGCCTTCTTCACCACCGACTCAACCTGGAGGTTAACCTTAAGGGTATCCTGTACGAGGACTCCCAAGTCCCGATGCATCTCAGAACTTTGAATTCTTTCCCCATTTAAATAATAGTCTGCCTGTTTATTTCTTCTGCCAAAGTGCATAACCATACACTTTCCAACATTGTATTTCATTTGCCACTTCTTTGCCCATTCTCCCAATCTATCCAAGTCTCTCTGCAGACTCTCCATTTCCTCAGCACTACCGGCCCCTCCACCCATTTTAATATCGTCAGCAAACTTAGTCACAAAGCCATCTATTCCATAATCCAAATCGTTGATGTACAACGTAAAAAGAAGCGGCCCCAACACGGACCCCTGTGGAACACCACTGGTAACTGGCAGTCAACCAGAATAGGATCCCTTTATTCCCACTCTGTTTCCTGCCAATTAGCCAACGCTCTATCCACGTGTGTAACTTTAAAACCATATCCACACATGTAACTCCTTGAAAGTGAGTCCAAAGGTTGTGGGAACATCTCAGTGAAGGGGCAATTGAAGTTGAAGTTGAAGCTTGTGCTCCAAATCTCATAGGTTCTGTAGTCGCTCTCCTGCTTTTCTTCAGACACTATTTGCCATCTTATAGGAAAGTAGTCGGTCTCACACATGTGGGCAGTGAACTATAAAGACATTTTAAAGGCAGTAGAATCTCATTTTCAGACCAAGGCCTTCTTTGACACTTTCCCTATACTTGTATGACTGTTCTCTTAACAATCACTTGTATTAATTGCAAACTGCACTAATGTGCATAGCCAAGAACAGAAGTGCATCTCTCGCAGGATCAATTCCTGTGGCTAATGTAAGCTACTGACATCAGATGACAGCTTGGCCTCCCTGAGCAAGAGGATGATATGCATGTTTTGCAAAATCATGTTGCTGTCATCATTAAATTCTTTTCGTGATCCACAAACGGTGATCAAATCTCTTGCTGAGGAAAAGAACTAGATTGTCACTGGGAGCAATGATGGTCTTGAGTGCAGTCAATAGTAGCCGGGACATGAAAAAAGTCAGAATTTTGGCAAATCTCTTTGACTGAAACACCCCCAGAATCAAAAGCAGATGAAGAAATTTTTATCTGAATGGAATGTCTAGGTGGCCTCACTAATGCTGCAGTGAACAGAAATTTGAGGGATTACTGTAATCTACATATGGAAATGTTTTAAAGTAACAATAACTCTGACCGCAATAGAATTAACAATCTAGAACTGAACATGGTTTATGGAGTTCTTTCAAACTCAAAGAATACTAAGTTATAGAGTCCTTGAAAGTAAGTCTATAGGTTCACTGATTCAAATTCTTACCAATTAATGTGGAAATGTAGGTTTTGTAGGTTTTCTATGTTTCTATACCCTAGGTAATTTCTAAAGTAAGGAAATGTTTGGCACAGCATTGTGGACTGAAGGGCTTGTATTGTGCTATAGGTTTTCTATGTTTCTACGTTTTCTATTTTTTTTTTAAATCCAGTTCTGTAATTTATTGTTCCAGAGAAGTCCAGGTAAAATTTGGTGCCTCTGGTCTCTGTGGGATTAGGCACTTCACTGCTGGGCAAATATCCTTAGAAACTTTGTCCCATTCTCTGTGGCCACTCATGGACTAAAGGAGTGTTGTCAGCCATGTCAACACTAAGGCACACCTGGAATGAGCATCTCAATACCAATATCAAGCACAAGCAACAAACTCCCAGAGCTAGAGGAAGAATGTCACAGAACTGAAGTGCTGGAAATTCAATGCAAAATCAGAACATACTTGAAACATTGAGCAGTTAGGCAGCATCTTTGGAAAGGGGAATAGTATGTGGTTCAGGTCTATCAGAACATTTAGTTGGTGATAATTCCATTCAATCTGAAGGAAAATGAACCTCAGAGTTGGATATGGTGACAAATATGTACCTTGATAATAAATTTACTTTGAAATTTGAACATGTAAATTTTGAATGATTCCTTGAATGCAGAACTGATGGTCTTCCATTGCTTTTGATCAAAAAAAGAGTCATATAAATAATTACTTAAAATATAATTCTAATCTTGAAAGTAATGAATGTCAAATGCTTTATTCTTCATCATATATTGCCTAGCCTTCTTATGTTTGACTGCAGGAATTGCTCCTTTTGAAAACATCCCAAACACTGCAACACTGCACTGATGGGAAGATGGGCTGTTGCTTTATCCTGATGAAGGGTCCCGGCCCGAAACGTCGGCTGTACCTCTTCCTACAGATGCTGCCTGGCCTACTGCGTTTCATCAGCATTTTGTGTGTGTGTTGGCTGTTGCTTTATCTTTGTTTGCAGTCTAGGTTTATCAATGCATAGATAAGTGTTACGTTTCTGTGTCATAGCTGGCAGAATATTTTTTCTGGTTTTATAGAGAGTATGAGAGAAACAGGGAGATAGGGGATTCATTATCACCATCTACAGGTTGCAAGAGATCTGTTCACTCTTGTACACCTCATTGCTGCCATCTGGGATTCTGCCAACAATAGTGGAGTCATCCAACACACATCAAGGTTGCTGGTGAACGCAGCAGGCCAGGCAGCATCTCTCAGAAGAGGAACAGTCATCGGTGATTTTATAAAGCTGTGCCCAGCCACACATTACAGGGAACCGAGAGAACAGAACAGTAGGCTAAGCATGCGTCCTGGTGATGCACCAATGCTGATTGTCAGCGAGGAGGAGATGTTATTACTGATCCACACTGGCTGTAGTCTCCTAGTGAGAAATCATTGATCCAGTAGCAGAGGGAGGTACAGAGGCCCAGATTTTGAAGCTTGCTGTTCAGTACTGAGGAGATGTGTTGAACATCAATCTGTAATCAAGAAACGCCAGCCTGATGTAGGTTTGCTGTTGTCCAGGTGATCTAAGGCCAAGTGGAGAGCCAGTGGGATTGAGTCCGATATGGACCTGTTGTGGTGGTAGGCAAATTGCAGCAAGCCCAAGTCCTTGCTCAGACAAGAGTTAGTTCTAGCCATGACCAATCTCTGAAAGCACTTCATCACAGTAGATGTGAATGCCACTGAGCAAAGGTTATTGAGGCTGCTCACCCTGGTCTTCTTGGATGCCCTTTTGATGCAGGTTGGAACCTCCAGATGAAGCAGTGCGAGACTGAAGATGTCCTTCAACACCCTATCAAGTTGGCCAGCACTGACTTCCAGTACCCTGCCCTGCCAGATACATCTCTGAGGGTTCACCTTTTGAAGAATGTTCTGACATCATACTCCATGACAGGGATCACAGGCTTGCCAGACGCTATGGAGGTTCACACAGGCATGCAAAAAAAGGCATTGAGCTCATTGGGGCGTGAAATAGCCACTTATGCTGTTAGGTTTTGCCTTTTGGGAAGTAATGGCATGCAAACTCTGCCACAGCTGTCAAGCATCTGATTATGTCTTTAACTTCACAAGGAATTGCCTTTTAGCTCTCACAATGTCCTTCCGTAGGTGGTACCTGGACTTTTTATAGGATTCAGGACTGATGGTCTTGAACACCACAGATCTAGCCCTCATCAGAATGTGAATCTCCTTGATCATTCAGAGCTTCCACTTTGGATGAACTCACAAGATCAGAAGCTTGAGCCTCTAACTTAAATCATCCTGATTGTTAACTATTAAGATCATTGTTCACTATTAAGATCATTAGATCTTATATACCTGGACTTCTTGTAGGGTTCTGGATCCCCAGTCTTGAATGCCACAGATCTCACCCTCATCAGGCTGTGAATCCTACAGTTCATCGATGGCTTCTGGTTTGGGAATGTCTGGTATGTTCTCAAAAGGCACAAGCTCATCCTCACAGGTGACTTTAACCAGGCCTGTTTGAAGAAAACTCTGCCCAATTATCATCAGCATCGAACTTGCCACACCAGAGCTCCCAACACACTTCTACACTGTGATAAGGAATTCCTATGGTTCCTTTCATAGACTACATTTTGTCAAATCACAGCATTTGACTGTACTCTTACTACTTGCATACACACAGGGCCTGAAAAGCAAGGCCCCAGTGACCAAGGCAACTAGGAGATGGTGGCGGGAGGCAGAGGAATGGTTGCAGGATTGCCTTGAGTCAGTGGACTGGGCCGTGTTCAAGCACTCATCTGAGGATCTGAATGATTACACCAGGATTGTAGCAGATGTGTGCTTAGCCCCGTGCTCTACTCGCATTACACCTATGACTGTGCGCCACCCCATATATAAGTTCGCTGATGAGACCGCCATATCAAAGGTGGTGAATCAGTTTACAGGAAGGAGATTGAAAATTTGACTGAGTGGTGTAATAACAACAACCTCTCACTCAATGTCAGCAATGTCAGGAGAGGGAAACCAGAGGTCCATGAGCCCGTACTCATCGGAAGATCAGAGATGGAGATGGGTCAGTAACTTTAAGTTTCTGGGTGTCACTATCACAGAGGACCTGTCTTGGACCCATCACATAAATATAATTGCAAAGAAAGCATGACAGCATATCTATTTCCTTAGGAGTTTGAGGAGATTTGGTATATCATCAAAAACCCTGACAAACTTCTATATCAAAGTTGCTGGTGAACGCAGCAGGCCAGGCAGCATCTCTAGGAAGAGGTACAGTCGACGTTTCAGGCCGAGACCTTTCGTCAGGACTAACTGAAGGAAGAGTGAGTAAGAGATTTGAAAGTGGGAGGGGGAGGGGGAGATCAGAAATGATAGGAGAAGACAGGAGGGGGAGGGATGGAGCCAAGAGCTGGACAGGTGATTGGTAAAGGGGATATGAGAGGATCATGGGACAGGAGGCCCAGGGAGAAAGACAAGGGGGGGGGGAACCTAGAGGATGGGCAAGGGGTATAGTCAGAGGGACAGAGGGAGAAAAAGGAGAGAGAGAGAAAGAATGTGTGTGTAAAAATAAATAATGGATGGGGTACGAGGGGGAGGTGGGGCATTAGCGGAAGTTAGAGAAGTCAATGTTCATGCCATCAGGTTGGAGGCTACCCAGACGGAATATAAGGTGTTGTTCCTCCAACCTGAGTGTGGCTTCATCTTTACAGTAGAGGAGGCCATGGATAGACATGTCAGAATGGGAATGGGATGTGGAATTAAAATGTGTGGCCACTGGGAGATCCAGCTTTCTCTGGCAGACAGAGCGTAGGTGTTCGGCAAAGCAGTCTCCCAGTCTGTGTCGGGTCTCCCCAATGTATAGAAGGCCACATTAGGAGTACCGGACGCTGTATATCACCCCAGCCGATTCACAGGTGAAATGTCGCCTCACCTGGAAGGACTGTCTGGGGCCCTGAATGGTGGTAAGGGAGGAAGTGTAAGGGCACGTGTAGCACTTGTTCCGCTTACAAGGATAAGTGCCAGGAGGGAGATCAGTAGGGAGGGATGGGGGGAGGAATGGACAAGGGAGTCGCATAGGGAGCGATCCCTGCGGAATGCAGAGGGGGTGGGAGGGAAAGATGTGCTTAGTGGTGGGATCCCGTTGGAGGTGGCGGAAGTTATGGAGAATAATATGTTGGACCCGGAGGCTGGTGGGGTGGTAGGTGAGGACCAGGGGAACCCTATTCCTTGTGGGGTGGTGGGAGGATGGAGTGAGAGCAGATGTGCGTGAAATGGGGGAGGTGCGTTTGAGAGCAGAGTTGACGGTGGAGGAAGGGAAGCCCCTTTCTTTAAAAAAGGAGGACATCTCCCTCGTCCTGGAATGAAAGGCCTCATCCTGAGAGCAGATTCCCCCCCCCCCCTTGTCTTTCTCCCTGGGCCTTCTGTCCCATGATCCTCTCATATCCCCTTTGCCAATCACCTGTCCAGCTCTTGGCTCCATCCCTCCCCCTCCTGTCTTCTATCATTTTGGATATCCCCCTCCCCCTCCCACTTTCAAATCTCTTACTAACTCTTCCTTCAGTTAGTCCTGACGAAGGGTCTTGGCCTGAAACGTCGACTGTACCTCTTCCTGGAGATGCTGCCTGGTCTGCTGCGTTCACCAGCAACTTTGATGTGTGTTGCTTGAATTTCCAGCATCTGCAGAATTCCTGCTGTTTGCGATTTAAAACAAACTTCTATAGATGTTTTGTGGGAAGTGTATTGACTGGCTGCGTTACGGCCTGGTATGGGATCACCAATGCCTTTGAGTGGAAAATCCCACAAAAGGTAGTAGATTCGGCCCAGGACATAACGGGTAAAGTCCTCCCAACCACTAAGCTCATCTACATGAAACGCTACCGTAGAAAAGCAGCATCCATTATCAAAGATTCTCACATCACAGGCCATTCAATTTTCTCACTGCTGCCATGAGGTAGAAGGTACAGGTGCCTCAGGACTTGCACCACCAGGTTGATGAACAGTTACTACCCCTCAATCATCAAGATCTTGAACAAAAGAGGATAACTACACATATTCTATTTCTGGTGTTCCCACAAATGACAGTCTCACTTTAAAGACACTTTATCTTGTTAGTTCATGCTCTCGTTATTTTATACCAATTATTTATATTTGCATTTGCATAATCTGTTATAACTTGATCCTGTTTACAGTTACTGTTCTATAGATTTGCTAAATATGTCTGCAGGAAAAAGAATCTTAGGGTTTTATGTGGTGACATGTATGTACTCTGATAATGACTTTGACTTTGAGTTTGAGGTCTTGATGAAGTCAGTGATGACATTGGTATACTCACTCATATCTGAAGATGAATCCCTGAAAATGGTCCAGTCCACCAATTCAAAGCAATTATGCAAATATTTTTTCACTTCCCCTGACTATACATTCGCCCTCCTCACCACTGGTGATGTGGTCCTCAGTATCTGTCTATATGCAATGAGTAGAAATATGTCAGGTGATCAGACTTGCCAAAGAGTGAGTGTGGGATGGCAGGCATCATTCTTGATGGTGGGGTAAAAGTGAATGAATATGTTGACTCCACTGGTTCCACAGGTGACATATTGGTGGTAGTTTGTCAGGGACATCTTCAAGAAACCAGACAGGAATGGGGAAAAGAGATGAAGAATTGTGTTCTGAATGAAAGATCAACATGTTAGTCTTGTTTTACTTGCTATAGACATGGCTTGAATTGTCAAATATTTCCAGCAGTTTCTATCGTTAATGGAGGAAAGAGGATGTTAGAAGATATTTGGAGAAGACGCCCTTTGCAGAAAAAAGGGGTACATAATGAGAGAGCTAAATATTATGACATGTGAAAGGAAATGAAGCAATATAACTTGCAGAGAATGTGTATTGGTTCAAATGCCTTGTATTATCTTTGCCACTATTGCAAATCTTTGAATTTGGACCCTGTAGCTATTCTTTGGATGGTAGAAATTCCACTGACAGTTCATACTCCCTTCTAGCTCCATAAATTTTATGTATCACATGCACCAAAGGCTAAAAAAATGTATGCCAGTAGAAATTGTAAAACTATTTTTCAGGCACTACCATTTTGGAGGCATACCATGTACGAATCAGTCTACAGCAGATACAGAGCTGTCATGGGATGATTAATGACACTGTTGTTTGCATCGACAGATGTTCAGAATTATCAATCACTACATGTCTGAAGGGAAAAATGTTGTTAAATACTTATCAAGTGCAAACAGATATCCAAACAAAACCACCCCACCTCTCAAAGTTAAAATTCTACCATTTAGTTTTCTTATGCATCTGGCCAAATTGTTTTAATCTGAGTGTATGAACACGTAGTGTATATACTGCATGGGATATCCCTAAGCAGGGAATTGTTAATTAGCTTACCTGTGTGCATTATATAAATTTTGTTTTTCTATAGATTTGCAAATGTCACAATTTATAAATTCATACCCACTCCTGCAGTTGGTCTTCCATGAATGTAAGAACTGGATTTCCTGTGAAATAATTGTTGCACAGCAACTTCATTGATGGGAACTTAAAAATTATAGGACAGAGTATAATGTTGGTCTAGTCACCACATGGAAGCAGCTTGTGAATGACACATTCTAAGCAGAAGGTCTTGGATTAGATTCTAATTCACTGCTGCCATAACAAAAATCCAGACATTCCTTTCAGTGTGTTTTTCCTGGTTCATTCATGGGATACAAGTGTATTTGGAGAAGCCAACATTAACTGTCCTCCTCTAACTGACCTTCAGATGGGTAGCACTGAGATCTTATATTTAACAGCCACAATCTACTGGGAGTTAAAATTTCTCTCACTGGATCATAGGATAGGGACTTACAGGGTTTAACCTAGAGATCAAAGAACACAGATGTATTTCCAAGTGTATAACTTGAAGAGGAGCATGGTGAGATTCACTTGGGTGATGCCCTTTCAGCTTGTGCAGATTAATGTTTTAAATGGATACCCCTCTATCCTGAGGCTGTGCCCTCTCGTCCTAGACTCCCCTACTCTTGGAAACATCCTTTCCACATCTACCATGTCCCATGTCTAGGTCTTTCAACATTCAAAAGGTTTCAATGAGATCCCCCCCCCTCAACTTTCTAAATTCCAGTGAGTACAGACCCAGAGCCATCAAATGCTTCTCATATGATAACCCTTTCATTCCTGGAATCATCCTCATGAACCTCCTCAGAACCCTGTCCAATGCCAGCACATCTTTTCTTAGATGAGGAGCCCAAAACTGTTCACAATACTCAAGGCGAAGCATTACCAGTGCCTTATAAGTAGGTCTATATGAAGCACAATCAGTAGGATCTTTATCTTTTTTAAGAATTAAAGAAATAGAGGCCTCATAAAAAGTAGAGGGTAAGTCACCTTTCACAAAAGAATCTTTAAACATTTCCAACATATACGGAGAGAGCAACTTTCCAAATTTTTTGTAAAATTCTGCAGGATAGCCATCAAGTCCTGGGGACTTACCAGATTGCATTGAAAAAATGGCTTTATGAATTTTGGCTTCAGTAATTTGAGCATCGAGAGTCTTTTGATCCTCAGCCGAAATTTTAGGAAAAACAATCTTGAAGAGTCCTGACGAAGGGTCTCGGCCTGAAACGTCGACTGCACCTCTTCCTAGAGATGCTGCCTGGCCTGCTGCATTCAGCAGCAACTTTGATGTGTGTTGCTTGAATGTTGATGCTAAGATTTTGTCAAAGATAATGGCCAATCGGTTGGAGAATATTTTGAGTAAAGTTATTTGTAAAGATCAAACAGGCTTTATAAAGGGTCGCTATTCCTTTTCAACTGTTCGGAGACTATTTAACATTATATATTCATCCTCTTCCAAAATTCCACAATGTGTTGTATCTTTGAATGCTGAAAAAGGGTTCGACCGAGTCAAATGGAAATATTTATTCAATGTTTTAGAGAAATTTGGCTTTGGTGTTAATTTTAATATTTGGATTAAAATGATATATTAAGCCCCTATTGCTACTGTTGTTACTAACAATTGTAGGTCTCCTTTCTTTCAGCTTTCACGGGAGACAAGGCAAGGCTGTCCATTAAGTCCTTTGTTGTTTAATTTAATATTAGAGCCCCTTGCTGTTGCTCTTCGTGAGGCTAAAAATATCCATGGGATCTTTGTGAATGAGACCATGCATAAAGTCTCTCTTTATGCTGATGATTTATTGGTTTATATATCCAACCCTGACGAATCCATTCCTGCCCTGCTAAAATTATTTAATGAATTCGGAGGTTTTTCAAATTACCAGTACCTTATAAAGCTACAGCATCTCATCCTTGCTCTTGAATTCTAGACCTCTTGAAATGAATGCTAACATGGCATTAGCCTTCCTCACCTCCGACTCAACCTGCAAGTTAACCTTTGGCGTGCTCTGCATGAAGACTCCCAAGTCCCTCTGCATTTCAGATTCCTTTATTTCTCCCCGTTTAGAAAATAGTCTGCACATTTATTTCTACTACCAAAGTGCATGATCATGCAGTTTCCAACATTGTATTTCATTTGACACTTTTTTGCCCATTCTCGTAATCTGTCTATGTATTTCTGCTTCCTACCTATTTCCTCAACACTACCTGCCCCTCCATCAATCTTTGTATCATCTGCAAATGTGGTAGCAAAGCCATTTATTCCATCATCTAAATCATTGATTTACTGTATTAAAAAGAAGTGGTGTCAACACCGACCCCTACAGAACATCACTAGTCACCGGCAGCCAACCAGAAAAGAATCCTTTTATTTCCACTCGTTGCCTGCTACCAATCAGCCAATGCTCTAAGCATGCCAGTAACTTTCCTGTAATACCATAGGCTCTTAACTTGGTAAGCAGCCTCACGTGTGGCACCTTATCAAAGGCCTTCTGAAAGTTGAAATACACAACATCCTCTGCATCCCCTTTACTTATCCTATTTGTAATCTCCTCAAAGAATTCAAACAGGTTTGTCAGGTAGGTTTTTCCTGAAGGAAACCATGCTGGCTTTGTACTATCTTGTCCTGTGTCACCAAGTACTCCATCACCTCATCCTTAACAATTGACTCTCACATCTTCCCAACCACTGAGGTCAGGCTGAATTATTTGGGACACAATTGGATGCATGACAGGGTTTGCATGCTATTCCTTCCTTTAAGGCAAAACCTGATAGCATTAATGACATTGATCACTCACTCCCTAATGACCTCAGTGCATTTTATGCACATTTTCAAAGGAAGAATAACACTACATCTTTGCAAATCCCCACAGCATCCTGTGTTCCAGTGATCTCTGTCTCAGAGGCTGATGTCAGAATATTCTTCAAGAGAGTGAATTCCCACAATATATCAGGCCCCGATGGGCTTACTTGGCTGAGTACTGAAAACCTGTGCCGACCAACTGGCTTTAATGTTCGAGGACACGTTCAGCCTCTCGCTGCTATGGTCTAAGATTCTCATCTGTCTCTAGAGGGCAACAATCATACCAGTGTCCAAGAAGAGCAAGGTGAACTGCCTCAACAACTATCACCCTGTAGCACTCTCATCTACTGTAATGAAGTGCTTTGAGATGTTGGTTATAGTTAGAGTTAATTTTTGTCTCAGTGACAGCCTGGACCTGATGCAATTCGCCTGCCGCCACCACAGATCTACAGTAGACAATTTCACTGGCTCTCCACTCTGGACAACAGCAATGCATATGTCAGGCTGCTGTTTATCAACTATAGCTCAGTATTCAAGTCCACAATCCCCCTCAGTATTAATTACCAAGCTTCAAAACATGGGTCTCTATACAGAAGATTTGAGAGATCACTGTCAGTACAAATTGGTGAAACATCTCATCCTCGCTGACAATTAACACAGGCAATTAACCTTAGGACACGCACTTAGCCCACTGCTCTAGTCTCTAACTCATGCTGTATGGCTAGACACAGCTCAAATGCTATTTATAAATTTATTGATGACAGCACTGTTGTTGGCAACAAGGTGGCATATGGGACTGATAGAGATCAACTGGTTAAGTGGTGTCGCAAAAATAACCTCACATCAACAGAATTGAATGAGGGCTTCAGGAAGGAAGTAGGGAGAACACACACTCAGACTCACTGAAGACTCAGCAGTGGAAAAGGTGTGAAGCTTTAAGTTCCATGCATCAATGTCTCAGAGGATCTACACTGGGCCCAACTCACTGATACAATCATGAAAGCAGCACACCAGGTGGCTTCACTTTGTTAGGAGCTTGAGGACATTTGCTAAGTCACCACATTTGATTATGAGAGCATTCTGATTGGTTGCATCACTGCCAAGGATGGAGGCTTTGATGCACAGGATTGAAAGAAACTGTGGAGGGTTGCAGACTCAGCCATTTCCAAAACAGGCATAACCAAAGAGCAGCACACATCAAAGTTGCTGGTGAACGCAGCAGGCCAGGCAGCATCTCTAGGAAGAGGTACAGATGACATTTCAGGCCGAGACCCTTCGTCAGGACTAACTGAAAGAAGAGCTAGTAAGAGACTTGAAAATGGGAGGGGAAGGTGGAGGGGGAGATCCGAAATGATAGAAGACAGGAGGGGGAGGGATGGCGCCAAGAGCTGGACAGTTGATTGGCAAAAGGGGTATGAGAGGATCATGGGACATGAGGCCTAGGGAGAAAGACAAGGGGGGGGGGGAACCCAGAGGATGGGCAAGCAGTATAGTCAGAGGGACAGAGGGAGTAAAAGGAGAGAGAGAAAAAGAATGTGTGCATATAAATAAATAACGGATGGGGTATGATGGCGAGGTGGTGCATTAGCAGAAGTTTGAGAAGTCAATGTTCATGCCATCAGGTTGGAGGCTACCCAGATGGAATATAAAGTGTTGTTCCTCCAACCTGAGTGTGGCTTCATCTTTACAGTAGAGGAGGCCATGGATAGACATATCAGAATGGCAATGGGACGTGGAATTAAAATATGTGGCCACTGGGAGATCCTGCTTTCTCTGGTGGACAGAGCATAGGTGTTCAGCGAAACGATCTCCCAGTCTGCGTCGTGTCTCGCCAATATATAGAAGGCCACGTTGGGAGCACCGGACGCTGTATATCACCCCAGCCGACTCACAGGTGAAGTGTCGCCTCACCTGGAAGGACTGTCTGGGGCCCTGAATGGTGGTGAGGGAGGAAGTGTAAGGGCATGTGTAGCACTTGTTCCACTTACAAGGATAAGTGCCAGGAGGGAAATTGGTGGGCAGGGATGGGGGAGATGAATGGACAAGGGAGTCGCGTAGGGAGCCATCCCTGCGGAAAGTGGGGGGGGGGGAGGCAGGGAAAGATGTGCTTAGTGGTGGGATCCCGTTGGAGGTGGCAGAAGTTACGGAGAATAATATGTTGGACCCGGAGGCTGGTGGGGTGGTAGGTGAGGACCAGCGGAACCCTATTCCTAGTGGGGTGGCGGGAGGATGGAGTGAGAGCAGATGTGCGTGAAATGGGGGAGACGCGTTTGTGAGCAGAGTTGATGGTGGAGGAAGGGAAGCCCCTTTCTTTAAAAAAGGAGGACTTCTCCCTCGTCCTGGAATGAAAAACCTCATCCTGAGAGCAGATGTGGCGGAGACAGAGGAATTGCGAGTACATCTTCAAGGGGAACATGCACAACATGCTGAAGGAACTCAGCAGGTCAGGCAGCATCCGTGGCAGCAAACAGTCAAAGTTTCGGGCCGAGAGCCTTCGTCAGGACTGAAGAGGGAGGGGGCAGGGGCCCTAGAAAGAAGGTTTGGAGAGGGTGGGAAGGAGAAGGCTGGTAGGTGCCAGGTGAAAAACTAGTAAGGGGAAAGATCAAGGGGTGGGGGAGGGGAAACAGGGAGGCGATAGGCAGATAGGGGAAGGCACAATGGATTGTAGAAGGAGGCAGAACCATGAGGGAGGTGACAGGCAGCTGGGGGAGGGGACAGAGTGAAACTGGGATGGGGGAAGAGAGGGGGAGGGAATTACTGAAAATTGGAGAATTCAATGTTCATGCCAAGGGGCTGGAAACTACCCAGACAGTATATGAGGCGTTGCTCCTCCAACCTGAGTTTGTCCTCATCATGGCAGTAGAGGAGGCCATGTCTGTTGTGGCGGATGGAGCGGAGGTGCTCGAAGAAATGGTCCCCAAATCTGCATCGGGTGTCACTGATGATGAGGAGGCCACACCGGGAGCACCGGATACAACAGATGACCCCAACAGACTCACAAGTGAAGAACTGCCTCACCTGGAAGGACTGTCTGGGGCCCTGAATGGTGGTGAGAGAGGAGGTGTAGGGACAGGTGTAGCACTTACGCTTACAGGGATAAGTGCCGGGTGGGAGATCTGTGGGGAGGGATGTGTGAACCAGAGAGTCACGAAGGGAACGATCCCTGCGGAAAGCGGAGAGGGGTATACAAGGAGAGATGTGCTTAGTGGTGGGGTCCTGTAGAAGATTTTGGAAGTTGCAGTGGATGATGTGCTGGATCCGGAGGCTGGTGGGGTTGTAGGTGAGGACAAGGGGAACTCTGTCACTGTTGTGGTGATGGGAGGATAGGGTGAGGGCTGTTCCCAAATCTGACTGTACGAGTCTCCAAGCTCCTGAGCCTTCTCCCAGAGGGAAGAGGGAAGAAAAATGTGTTGGCTGAGTGGGTCATGTCCTTGATTATCTTGGCAGCACTGCTCCGACAGCGCGTGGTGTAAAGTGAGTCCAAGGACGGAGGATTGGTTTGTGTGATGTGCTGCACCGTGTTCATGATCTTCTGCAGCTTCTTCCAGTCTTGGACAGGACAACTTCCATACCAGGTTGTGATGCACCCTAGAAGAATGCTTTCTACGGTACATCTATAAAAAGTAGTGAGGGTTTTAGGGGACAGGCCAAATTTCTTTAGTTTTCTCAGGAAGTAAAGGCGCTGGTGGGCCTTCTTGGCAGTGAACTCTGCTTGGTTGGACCAATTCAGATCATTTGTGATATTGACCCCGAGAAACTTAAAGCTTTTGACCTGTTCCACTTGCGCACCACCGATGTAAAATGGGTCATGCGGTCTGCTACTCCTTCTGAAGTCAACAACCAATTCCTTCGGCTTGCTGACATTGAGGGATAAGTTATTGTCTTCGCACCATGCCACCAGGTTCTTAATTTTCTCTCTGTACTCAAACTCATCATTACCCGAGATACGGCCTACAGTTGTTGTGTCATCAGCAAACTTATATATTGAGTTCAATGGAATCTTGGCTACACAATCATGGGTGTACAGTGAGTACAGCAGGGGACTGAGTACACAGCCTTGTGGGGCACCGGTGCTCAGAGTGATTGTAGAGGAGAGCTTGTCCCCTATTTTTACAGCCTGGGTCCTGTCTGTGAGGAAGCTGAAGATCCAGCTGCAGATCTGAGTGTTAATACCCAGGTTCTGGAGCTTAGGAGTCAGTTTATTTAGAATGATGGTATTAAAGGCAGAGCTGTAGTCAATGAAAAGGATCTCAATGGCTATCACACGTCCTTGGATCACCTGCACAATGTAAATACCTATGTCAGGATGCTTTTTATTGACTACAGCTGAGCATTTAACACAATCACTCCTACAGTTCTGATCGTAAGGCTACAATACCTAGGCCTCTGTACTTCCCTCTATTACTGGATCCTCAACTTCCTAACCGGTAGACCGCAATCCATGCAGATTGGAAATAACATCTCCACCTCACTGACAATCAACACTGGTGCACCACAGGCATGTGTGCTTAGCCCACTGCTCTACTCTTTCTACACCCACAAATATTTGGCAAGGCACAGCTCTATTAATTTGCCGATGATACAGCCATTGTTGGCAGAATTTCAGACCAAAGGGCGTACAGGAGCCAGATGTACCAGTTAGTTGAGTGGTGTCGCAGTGACAACCTTACCCTCAGTGTCAGCAAGACCAAAGAACTGATTGTGGACTTCAGAAAGCGTAAGACGAGGGAACACAAACCAATCCTCAGAGGGATCAGAAGTAGAGAGAGTGAGAAGTTTCTGGGTGTCAATATCTCTGAGGACCTAACCTGGACGCAACATATTGATGTAGCTATAAAAAAGGTAAGATAGTGACTATATTTCATTAGGAGGTTGAAGAGATTTGGTTTGTCAAATAAAACACTCGATAACTTCTACAACGTACCGTGGAGAGCATTCTGATTGGGTGCATCACCCTCTGTAACGGGGGGGGGGGGTGCGGGGGATGGTGCTACTGCACAAGATAAAGTAAGTTGTGGAATCTTGTAAAATTAGTCTGATCTATCATGGGTACTAGCCTCCATAGTATCCAAGACATTTTCAAGGAGCGGTGCCTTAGGAAGGCAGTTTCCATCATTAAGGATCCCCACCACCCAGGACATGCCCTCTTTTCATTGTTACCATCAGAGACAAGGATCAAGAGCCTGAAGTCACACACTCAAAAGAACAGCATCTTCTCCACCATCAGATTTCTGAATGGACAATGAACCCATGAAGATTACCTCACTACCTTTTTCTTTCTCAAACAACAGGAATTCTGCAGATGCTGGAAATTCAAGCAACACACATCAAAGTTGCTGGTGAACGCAGCAGGCCAGGCAGCATCTATAGGAAGAGGTGCAGTCGACGTTTCAGGCCGAGACCCTGACGACAAGAGTCCTGACGAAGGGTCTCGGCCTGAAACGTCGACTGCACCTCTTCCTATAGATGCTGCCTGGCCTGCTGCGTTCACCAGCAACTTTGATGTGTGTTCCTTTTTCTTTGTTTGTTTTGGCACTACTTGTTTTAACTTAGCTATTCAATAGATATAAATATACTTGCTGTAATTCAGTTTTTTTCTCTATATACTTATCATGTATTCATGTATTTCATTGTACTGCTGCTGTAAATTTAATGAATTTCACAACATATGCCAGTGATATTAAACCTGCCTCTGATTCTGAAAGTTAGGTTATGATAGACCACAACACATGATAGACTATAGAACCTGTCAGATACATGTCAAAAGTACTTTAAACTTCTCTGGGACACATTATAATTTTACAGATGCATAAATGTAGGAATGCATTTTGATCCCAATGCTTTGACTTGGAAACTGTTCACTTGCCAATGTGGTGCACAGAAGTGAAAAAACAGACTAAGATTTAGTTCAGTGTGCATTTATCATATTTTACAAGCATCTTCCAATATTTCTCCTTTAATTTTAGATCTTGACTTTTGATACATTCTAATCATCTGACTTGGCCAAAGCTGACAAAATTTATTCCTATTGGCGTAACATTCCTAATTCCACCAGTTTGAACGTGCTTGTTTAACTGTAAGGTTAATCTACAATATTATTGCTCTCCAAAAAAAAAACACAAAACTGCAATTTCAAAAGTTATTGCATAACTATACATTTTTGACAATTACTACATCATTGCTAAATTTGTGGGCAATATTTTTAATTTGTTAATATCATATAGTAGATTATGAAAATTAGACCGATCACATGCCCCTATGTTTGTTTAGACAGACTTCATTAACACAGAAAGCATAGTAGCTCAGATCATCTGGATTTACTCAAAAATCATTTGGAGAAAAATTAGAATCAGATTTATATTATCTTATATAATGTAAAATTGCAGAAGCAGAACTGTGAAAATACAGAAAATTACTATATAACAAAATAAATAAATAATGCAAAATAGGTCTAATAAGTTCATGGGTTCATGGACGATTAAGAAATCTGCATTTGAGGGGAACAAGCTGTTCCGAAGTCATTGAGTGTGGGTCTTCAGTCTCCAATACCTCCTCCCCGATGGTAGTAATGAGAAGGCAGCATGTCCTGGATGGTGAGCATACCTAGTGTTTGATGCTGCCTTCTTGAAGAAGCTCCTCTTGAAGATGTAAACACAAACTACTCTGCAGATGCTGGGGGCAGTACCTATACTGGTACTGCTCCCCAACTTTTCCTTCGCTACGTTGATGGCTACATTGACGACTACATTGGTGCTGCATCCTGCACCCATGCTGAGCTCGTCAATTTCATCGACTTTGCTTCTAACTTCCACCCGGCCCTCAAATTCACTTGATCTATCTTGGACACTTCTCTCCCCTTTCTCGATCTCTCGGTCTCTCGGTCTCCATCTCTGGAGACAGACTGTCCACTGACATCTTCTATAAGCCCACTGACTCTCATAACTACCTTGACTATACCTCTTCCCACACTGCCACATGCAAAAATGACTCCCAGTTCCTCTGTCTCCACCACATCTTTCCAATTGTGATAAGACTGCTGAACGGATCCTGACTCGGATCTGGGCAGTACCTTCCAAATATTTGGACCTGCCTCTCAGTTTTTTTTTTTGCACTATCTTACTTTCCATTTTTCTATTTTCTATTTATAATTTATAATTTAAATTTTTAATATTTACTATCGATTTGTAATCCAAGGAGCGGGAAGCGCAGAATCAAATATTGCTGTGATGATTGTACGTTCTAGTATCAATTGTTTGGCAACAATAAAGTATAAAGTATAAGTAAGCAAGAACAACAATTATAAGGAAATAACTTATGAAGCATTGGATTCAAACGATTTATAGGGTATACTTTTGGTGAAATTCATAAATATTTCAAAAAATTTAATGATGACATTGCATAAAAAACCTTTCTTTACAGTTAATGAATAAAAACAAAAATGGTGATTTCCAAAGGTATAGTGTTGTGTATTTAATATTTAGCTTATAATTGAGTAATATTGTAAATATATTGTTTAATAAAGCATTCTTTGTTTGTTTAAATAATTTATTATGGTTTATATGTAAAAGTATGTGAATGACATATGCCATCATGCCACTGCATATGTGTGCCACACTAAAAGCAGAAATCAAAATTAAACACACATACCTCTTTGATCCTCTGTTTGTCTTTCAATTAGTTTTATGTTTTGGAGTTACAAAACATAACAGTGGCTACAAGGAAATTTGAATGAACCCAAGATGAAAACTTACCTGTTGAAGTGCTGTGAGATGTTTGCATTAAATAAAAGTGCAGTGAGATATTCAAGGTAAAAAATTGCAGCACTTCTTTTTCTTCACACAAAGAGAAAGGTGTTAGAATTTAAAAAAGGCAGAAAACAGACAAAATCACAGGTTCGTAAACAATGAGAACCAGGTGATAAATAATCATAAATTTAACAAAAGTGCAGAAATGGCTGCCTACATCAGCAAGATAGACGCGTTCAATTGAAGACGAAAATAAATGGACTGTATAGGGAAGAAAAAAGATAAAAGCTGAAGTTTCATTTGCAAATGAGCACTAATCTGCATGCTGTTGAAAAATATGATTATGATGAGAGTGACGCAGGACTGGTATGCCCGAGAATTGCAATGTAAAAACTAGCAAGAGACAAGCAATGTGGTTTACACCACAAGTGAAGAGCAAATTAATCCATATAGAATTGGACTCTGGTTCTGCTGTCTCAGTCATTCCACAAAATGAGTTTGAAAGGCATTTCAAAGATACTGACCAGAAGCCTGCAGATATCCAAATTATACTGGATAAAAGATAACTCCTGTGCGAATGGCATTCATAACAATGAAATGCAGCAACCAACAAGCCACATTGGGAAGTCAGGAGGCTCAGCATTGTGGGGCTGTGAATGGCTGAGACAACTACAACTCGAGTGGAGATCCATCCACCATATGTATGCCACATCCCCCTGCAACAGAACTGAAAGCTAAGTAAGGAAGATACTGGATAATATCACAGCAGTGTTCAAGTATGGCACTGGAAAACTCAAACACATCAAGGGTAAAATAGTATTAAATGAAAATTCCACACCCACGTTTTACAAAGCCCATCCGTTTTTTTAATCCATCCATGATAAAGTAGCTGGTGAGCTAGAACGCATGGAGGCTGAAGGAATTCTTTCCAAGTTTGAGTGGAGCCCATGGACAATACCAGTGGTCCCAGTAGCTAATAGGAATGCGTCTGTCAGGATTGGTGGCGATTTTAAGGTCGCTATCAACCCAGTACTGAAAGCAGATCAATACCCTCTGCCCAGGGTAGGGGATATCTTTGCAAACATTTCTGGAGGAAAACACTTCAACACCTAGAGTCATAGAAAAGTACAAAACAGAAACAGGCCCATCAGCCCAACTAGCCTGTACCAAACCATTTAAACTGCACAATCTCATTGACCTGCATAAGGACCATAGGCCTCCATGCCCTGCCATCCACGTACCCATCCAAACTTCCCTTAAACATTGAAAGTGAGCTCACATGCACCACTTGACTGACAGCTCATTGCACACTCTCAAGACCCTCTGAATGAAGAAGTTTTCCTTCATGTTCTCCTTAAATGTTTCACATTTCACCCTTAACCCATGACCTCTAGTTGTAGTCCTGCCCACTTAGGGGAGGCCTACCTACAGATGGAGATGGAAAAGAGTCCAAAGTGTTTTTCATTGTCAATACTCAAAGGGATTTATCACTATAATAGGCTTATTTTTGGAATACCATCCTCTGGCAGAAAGCTATGGACCGGGTGTTGCAAGGCTGCCAAGGCACTTATTTCCAGCTGGATGACCTTGTTACCTGTAAAGATGACAAGGAATATTTTTAAAATCTCACAACAGTGTTAAAAAGATTGGAAGAGTTTGGGCTCAGAATATAGTGCAACAAGAGTGAATATTTTAAACCAAGTAGCCTTACTTTGGTGACACCATTGACACACAAGTGTGTCAGAAAATTCAAGCAGTACTGGATGCCCCAATGCCAAAGGGTGTGTCACAGTTGTGGTCCTTTTTAGGATTTGTCAATTACTACAACAGGGTCCTGCCAAAAGTGGCTACTGTGCTCCACCCCTTGAACTCATTACTACAGATAGGGAAGAAATGACAATGGACAAAGCAGTGTGAGGTGGCTTTCCAAAAGGCAAGGGAAATGGTGGCAACAGACACTGTACTCAGAAATTATAATCCACATTGCCCAGTGAAGCTTGGCTGTGACACCTCATCTTATGGTATAGGTGCAGTCATGTTATGAGTGATGAACATGAAAATCCCATATTACTGCAGAGAAAAAACATGCACAGCTTGACAGGCCTTGAGTCTGGTTTGAGGAATAAAACATTTCCATCAGTACTATGTGAAGGAGTTTACCCTCATTACTGCTAATCAACCATTGATGTCCATTTTCAATCCACAGAAGGGTGTTCCACGAACAGCAGCAGCACAAATGCAGAGATGGACTGTTTCTAGGAGGATGCAATTACAAGATCAAATTCAGGAGGACAAATAAAACTAGGTGGATGGCATAAGTCATTAAAATACTGTGCCATTAAATGTAGAAAACTAATCATAATTATCTCTTGACTCATGTGTTTGTCTTTCAATTTTGGAGTTACAAGGTAGAACATATAGAGTCATACAGCACCACAGCACAGAATCAGGCCAGTCCGCCTATCTAGTCCATGCATAGTTCCATCAATCTTCATCTGGACCATAGCCCTTCATAACCCTCCCATGCATGTACTCATCTAAGCATCTCTTAATTGTTGCATTCAAACCCGCATCCACCACCTCCGATGGCAGCTCGTTCTACTTCTGCAGCTCCTTCCAAGTGAAGACGTTCCCCTTCAGGTTCCGTTTAAATATTTCACGATTCAACCTTAACCTATGACCTCTACTTCTAGTCTTACCCAACGTCAATGGGAAAAGCTTATTTATGTTTACCCTATCTATACTGCAGAATTCCTGTTGTTTGCGTCATAATTTTGTATGTTGTTTTTCAATCAAATCTTTCTTCATTCTTCTGTGCTCCAGGGAATAATGTCCTAACGTATTCAACCAGTCTCTATTGATTCATCTGAAGTTCTTTATCTTATGGTGAATTGAGCAAGTCAAATAAGTGTTTAGTTGAACTAAAATGCACCAGCATGTGTAACTTATACTGAAAAAGTTATTTTATTTAGAGTTTCTGTTGGCATGTCCGTGCATGCTGTCATTCTATTCTTGCCACAGAATCCAGATGATAAGTTGAACGTTATCAAAATTACACTCTACATTTAGCAGAATATCTGCACGATGTTTTGCAATACTCATAGGCAGATCAATCAAAATGACAGCCAAAGATAAGCAGTCCGAGGGCTTGTAGAATAATTCAAATGCCTGAACAGAGAGGCTAGGGAAAGAGTTGATAATGGACTTTGGACTTTTCAGTAAATGTAGATTCCTGTCAGCTGGGTTACTGCCAAAGAGGAATAACAACTTGGCTGTTAAAGGTTGAGAGAGGGAAGAATAGCTGGGAAAGGGCAGAAAAGAATATCAAGAAAGAAATATAGAAAACATACAGCACAGTACAGGCCTTTCAACCCACAAAGCCGTGCTGAACATATCCTTACCTTAGAAATTACCTAGGGTTAGCCATAGCCCTATTTTTCGAAGCACCATGTACCTATCCAGGAGTCTCTTAAGAGACCCTATCGTACTCACTTCCACCACCACGGCCAGCAGCCCATTCCACACACTCACCACTCTGCGTAAAAAACTTACCTCTGATATCTTCTCTGTACCTACTTCCAAGCACCTTAAAAACATGTCCTCTCATGCTAGCCATTCTAGCCCTGCGATAAAGCCTCTGATGGTCCATACGATCAATGCCTCTCATCATCTTATACACCTCTATCAGATCACCTCTCATCCTTCATTGCTCTAAGGAGAAAAGGCCAAATTCACTCAAGCTATTCTCATAAGGCATGCTCCCCAAACCAAGCAACATCCTTATAAATCTTCTCTGCACCCTTTCTACGGTTTCCACATCCTCCCTGTAGTGAGGTGACCAGAAATGAGCACGGCACTCCAAATGGGTCTGACCAGGGTCCTATATAGCTGCAACATTACCTCTTGGCTCTTAAACTCAATCCCACGATTGTTGAAGGCCAATATACTGTATAACTTCTTAACCATAGAGTCAACCTATGCAGCAGGTTTGAGTGTCCTATGGACTCGGACCCCAAGATCCCTGTGGTCCTCCACTCTGCCAAAAATCTTACTATTAACACTATATTCTGCCATCATATTTGACCTGTGGTCTGGCTTGGTGGCACAATAATACCAACGCTGGACTCCGGAGCGAAGGTTCCCGAGTTCGAATCCAAGTTGGGTTGAGTGTTGAGCTAGCAACTTGGCCTTGTAAAAACAAGAATAGCTTGCTACAGAAACACCATCAAAAGACAGTGACTCAATAACTCCATTGCTGAGTTAAGGGCTATTCTTCTTCTTCTTCGTATTTGACCTATCAAGGTGAACCACCTCACACTTATCTGGGTTGAACTCCATCTGCCACTTCAAAGCCCAGTTTTGCATCCTATCAATGTCCCGCTGTAACCTCTGACAGCCCTCCACACTATCCACAACACCCCCAGCCTTTGTGTCATCAGCAAATTTACTAACCCATCCCTCCACTTCCTCAGCCAGGTCATTTATAAAAATCATGAAGAGTAGAGGTCCCAGAACAGATCCCTGAGGCACATCACTGGTGACTGACCTCTATGCAGAATATGACTCGTCTTCAACCACTCTTTGCCTTCTGTGGACAAGCCAGTTCTGAATCCACAAAGCAATGTCCCCTTGGATCCCATGCCTCCTTACTTTCTCAATAAGCTATGAGGTACCTTATCAAATGCCTTGCTGAAATCCATATACACTACACCTACTGCTCTTCCTTCATCAATGTGTTTTGTCACATCCTCAAATAATTCAATCAGGCTTGTAAGGCACGTCCTGCCTTTGACAAAGCCATGCTGACTATTCCTAATCATATTATGCCTCTCCAAATGTTCATAAATCCTGCCTGTCAGGATCTTCTCCATCAACATACCAACCCCTGAAGTAAGACTCACTGGTCTATAATTTCCTGGTCTATCTCTACTCTCTTTCTTGAATAAGAGAGCAACATCTGCAAATCTCCAATCCTCTGGAACCCCTCCTATCCCCATTGATGATGCAAAGATCATCAGCAGAGGCTCAGCAATCTCCTCCCTCACCTCCCACAGTAGCCTGGCGTACATCTCGTCCAGTCCCAGTCACTTATCCAACTTGATGCTTTCCAAAAGCTCCTGCACATCCTCTTCCCTAATATCTACATGCTGAAGCTTTTCAGTCTGTAGTAAGTCATCCCTACAATCGCCAAGGTCCTTTTCTGTACTGAATATTGAAGCAAAGTATTCATTAAGTACCTCAGCTATCTCCTCCGGTTCCATACACACTTTTCCACTGTCACAATTGACTGGTCCTATTCCCTCTTGATCTTCATAAATTTGTAGAATTCCTTGGGCTTTTCCTTAATCCTGTCCACAAGGCCTTCTCATAGTCCCTTCTGGCTCTCTTAATTTCATTGTTAAGCTTCTTCCTGCTAGCCTTATCATCTTCTAGATCTGTATCATTACCAAGTTTTTGAACTCTTTTTTTCTTGACTAGATTTACAACAGCCTTTGTACACCACAGTTCCTGTACCCTACCATCCCTTCCCTGTCTCATTGGAACGCACCTATGCAGAACCCCACACAAATATCCCCTGAACATTTGCCACATTTTTTCCATATGTTTCCCCGAGAACATTTGTTTTCAATTTATGCTTCAAAGTTTCTGCCTGATAGCCTCATATTTCCCATTACTCCAATTAAATGCTTTCCTAACTTGTCTGCTCCTATCCCTCTCCAATGCTATGGTAAAGGAGATAGAATTGTGATCACTGTCCCCAAAATGCTCTCCCACTGAGAGACGTGACACCTGACCAGGCTCATTTCCCAATATCAGATCAAGTACAGCCTCTCCTCTTGTAGGCTTATCTACATATTGTGTCAAGAAACCTTCCTGAACACACCTAACAAACTCCACCCCATGTAAACCCCTCACTCTAGGGAGATGCTATTCAGTATTTGGGCAATTAAAATCTCCCCCCACAACAACCCTGTCATTATTACACCTTTCCAGAATGTATCTCACTATCTGCTCCGATGGCCCTGTTACTATTGGGTGGTCTGTAAAAAAACACCCAGTAGAGTTATTGACCTCTTCCTGTTCCTAACTTCCACCCACAGAGACTCCGTAGACAATCCCTCCATAACGCCCACCTTTTCTGCAGCTGTGACATTATTTGTGATCAACAGTGCCACGCCCCCACCTCTTTTGCTTCCCTCCCTGTCATTGAGGCTTGTAATATATTCAGAGGCTGGAAATTTAGAGTGATTGTGGAGGTGATTTGAAAGTATAGAGAGAATGGTTGCAAAGTTTTAAGAACAAGCAGAGGCTGTGATTTTAATGTAAAATTTATATCCACAATCAGAAACATGTACTGTTGATTGTAACCTAATCTCTCTCTTTGAAAAACAGCTATTAGCTTGCAGGTAGATGTGTGAACACAAATGCTGATGATACTTTGAATGGGCAGTATTTGAATGTGTTCAGGAGTATATCAGGTAGGAATCTTAACATGTTTAAAGGTTTTTGTTTGCCTCACCTTCAACAAAAAAACTTTAAATATGCTTAGACTCCTACCTGATATTTCCAATTCAAAATAGGTACGTACTTCCTGCCTGCTCTGTTTGTGGTTCAGGAAGCCAATACAACTGTGAAACTAAAGGCAATGGAGTTTCTCAGTCAATTCCTTTGATAAGAAATAGGACAGAACTTGCCAAGATATCACATTTGTATTAATAAGTTGGCTAAGCTGATAGGTCACAGCAAGACTGAAGACGATTACTTCTTTAAGATCTTCCTTGTTTACCAGGTAGTGATTTCTGTTGGATTCAGACAGCATTCTCATCATGAGATTGACACGTAACAGTTAAAGTCTTTCCAGGGCTTGATTTGTGTGCCTGTTACTTCAAAGCCCCTGGCATAGAATAAGGCCATCTCAAGGCTTAATGGTTGTTATTAAGTAGCCAAATATGGCAGTATTTGATACACAAAATTCTATAACATCGCTTACGAGAAATCTGCATGAAGGAAACAACAGTTTGTGCCAGTTTAGAGACAGTTGGCTGAAACAAAAGATAAACCAAACTACTAAAGAACATCAGTGATGGGAGGGAGGTCTGGTGGTTTTCATGCGTGCTTCAATCTTCAGTGAAATGCTTTGCATTGAAAGGTTTAACGACATAATCAGTCAAGCTGGCAATGAACTGTGTTGAACACATGAAAATCTTTAATATATGTTGCAATCATTAACAATACAAAATGAGCAATTACTATTTTATGTGACCACCATGAGAAATAAAAACTAAATTCATCAAAATGCAACAGAACTCATGCCATGATAAACAAAAATCCATGAGTAGAGTGTCGGGCCGGAGGCTGGGGGGGCTATGGGTTGGCAGTCGATTCCCACGGAAGAACTGAATTCGAGCTGTTGCTCTCCTCAAGGCAGATGATATTTTCGAGTCGCCGAGACTCCATGTGATTATTGGTGTGGTCTGTATTTTATATGGTCTCCTTCAGTTTTCTATATTTTCTTTCTTTTTGCCGATTGGCAGGTGGACGATATGTTGATTTTTCGGCGAGGGATGTGTTGGGATCTGATGTTGCTGTTTTTCCATGTAGGCGGCCTTCTGGTTTTTTTTGTGTGGGAGGGGCCTGGGGGCCAGGGGTTTGATTTTTTAGCTGCTGTGTCCAGGTGGGTGATCTGTCACATTTTGTGCAAGGGAGGGTTTGGAGGATTTGGGGTTTGCGAGTTTTGTTTACTATTCTTTTTTGTGCGGGGGGGGGTTGATATTTTTTCTTTCAATGATCTCCATGGTTTTTCTGTCTATCATGACTATCTGGAGAAGATGAATCTCAGTTGTAATCTGTGTATATATTTTGATAATAAAGTGAACCTTTGAATTTTTGAATCATTGAAAATAGAACAGCAGAGTACAGGCGCTTCAGCCCACTGAGGTATTCAGATTTTTTAGACATATTCCAATATAAATCTATCCCTTCCCTCCCATATACCCTTTATTTTTCTTTCATCATGTGATAAGAGTCTTAAATATCCCTAATGTATCTATCTCTACCAACACCTCCAACAGTGGGTTCCATGTTTAGCACTTACCATTCTCTGTGTAAGATGCCCATACTTTCCTCCACTCTTCTTAAATTAATGCCATCTCATATTAGCCGATGCCACTCAGGGAAATTGGTGCTGATGGTCCAGTCAATCTATACCTCTTAACAACGTATACTTCTCTATCAAGTCATCTCTCATCCTCCTTCACCCTAAAGAGAAAAGCCATATCTTACTCAACCTTTCCTCATAAAACATGCTATTTAATCCAAGCAGCATCCTGATACATCTGCTCTGCACTCTCCCTAAAGCTTTTACATCCATCCTATAATAAAGTAACCAGAAATGAACACAGGTGTGGTCGAAATAAAGCTTTATAAAGCTGCAACGTTACGTTGTGGTTCTTGAATTTAATCCCCTGACTAATAAAGGCCAATAGATCATATGGCTTCTTAACAATCCTATCAGCCAGCATGTGAACTTTTAGGGATCTGGGGACACAGACTCTTAGATCCCCATGTTCCTCCACACTGCTCAGAATTCTGCAATTAACCTTCCATGCTGCCTTCAATTTTAATCTTCCGAAATGTATCACTTCACGGTTCTCCAGATTGAACTCCACCTGCCACCTCTTAGCCCAGTTCTACATCCTATCACCATCCATTGTAACCTACGACAACTTTCAACTCTATCCACAATACCACCAACCTTTGTGACATCTGCAAATTTAATAACCCACCATTTCACTTCCTCATCCAAGTCATTAATAAAAATCTCAAAGACTAGGAGTACCAGAACAGATTCCTGTGGAACACCACTAGTCACCAGGCAGAATATGCTCCAACTACAACCACCCTCTGTCCTCTTTGGGCAAGTCAATTTTGAATCCATGCAGCCAAGTTTTCCCTGGATCCTATGCACGTTGACTTTCTGAATGAGCCTACCATGGGAAATCTTGTCAAACACCTTACTCAAATTCATATATACCATATCCACTGTTCAACCTTCATGAATTTGTTTTGTCACTCCCTTGAAGATTCAGTTCTTGTGAGGCACAAGCTGCTCCTCACAAAGCCATCCTGACTATCTCTAATCAAACTATGCTTCTCGCAAAGTTCATAAGTCTCAGAAAATTCTCTCCATTAGGTTTTGCACCACTAATGCAAGGCTCTCTGGTCCATAATTCCCATTTTTTTCCAAATTGCCTTTCTTGAAAAAAGGAATAACATATATTACCTTCCAATCTTCTACTACTTCTCCTGTGGCCTGTTAGGATGCAAAGATCATTGCCAATGGCAGAATAGTTTGTTCCCGTAGTAATCTGGAGTTCATCATGTCTGGCCCTGAGGTCTTATCTACCCTATTGTTTTTTCCAAAAGTTCCAGCACATCCTCTTTCTTAACCTCAATGTGTTCCAGCATGCAAGTTTGCTCTATGCTGACCATACATTTAATGATTCTTATTTGTGGGATAACTTTACTAAAGAGATGGTGACATTTCCTCGATGCTAGAAACTGTATTTCAGAGGTAATCTGTTGCATATATAGTTGCTTATATGCTTTTGAAGCTGTAGAAGATATTATCTAAATGAAAGTTCTATTTCAATACGGTACCCTAAACTATGAAGAAAACTAGGCTTCAAATATTTTATTTTAAAGTGACTGTTGAACTTGTACCTGAACCTGAATGTTTTCACATTTTACCAACCCTAATATAGCTAAATTTCTTTCACTGTCTCTCATCACGCATACACACTACACTCAGTGGCCACTTCCTTAAGTACACCTGTACACCTACATGTCAATGCAAAGATCTAATCAGCAAATCAAGGGGCAATAACTCAGTGCATAAAAGCATGCAGATATGGATAAGAGGTTCCGTTGTTGTTCAGACCAAACATCAGAATGGGGAGGAAATGTGATCTAAGAGACTTTGATTGTGGCATGATTGTTGGTGTCGGATGGGGTGGTTTGAGTATCTCAGAAACTGTTGATCTCCTGGGATTTTCAACACAAAACAGCCTCTAGGGTTTACAGAGAATAATACGAGAAAAAAAAATCCAGTGAGTGATAGCTCTGTGGATGAAAACACCTTGTTCATAAGCGAGGTCAGAGGAGAATTGTCAAACTGGCACCAGTAACTGAAATCACCACACGTTACAGCAGTACTGTGCAGAAGAGCATTTCTGAATACACAACACGAGAAACCTTGAAGAGGATGGGCAACAACAGCAGAAGACCATGAACATGCACTCAGTGGCCATTTTATTAGGTGCAGAAGGTACTGAATAAAGTGGTCACTATGTGTACTATATATCCGAGTTACTTGATTAATAATCCATAATATGTTCTGGGCTACAAGTTAAAATTCTACCATGGCAGCAGGGGAATTTAAATTATTGATTATATATACTTGGCATCAGAAATGGTGAGCATAAACCAATGGGACTGTTATAAAAGCCCATCTGCTTAATGCTCTTTAAGTGATCTATTATCTGATCTAGAACATCACTCATAGCCAGCTGGTGGCGTAGTGGCATCAGTGCCAGACTTTGGAGTGAAAGCTCCTGAGTTCGAATCCAGCCGGCTTCCTTGCATGCTGGGTTGAGCGTCGAGCTAGCAACTTGGCCTTGTAGAAATAAGAAAGCCTGCTAAAAAAAAAACAGTCATAATGCCATACCGGTGACTCCATTTGGAGTTAAGGGCTTTCTTCTTCGGAATGCCACTCAATAGCAAAATAGTGCTGTGTACTGTGGGAGTATTTTCCATACAGAAAAAAAGCAAAGGGAAAGCAGAGAACTCTTGGCCAGTTAGCCTAACATCTGTTGTTTGGAAAACAGAGGCTTATACTTTATGAAACAGTAATAGGAGACTTAAGAAAAGCATATTACAATTCAGCAGAATCAATATACTTTTATGAAAAGGAAGATGTTTTTTTGAACATGTTGTATTCAGGATGGATCAAGGGAAATGAGTGGATATGTTGCATTTGTTTTTCTAAAAGCCACATGAAAGGTCACTCCACAAGTTAAGGGCTCATATTATTGAGGGTATGGACAATCCACAGCCACTGTGTTCCTTTCTTTCCTTTCATCCGTCCCCTCACTCTCCTTATTCCAACTCTACCCCCATCCCCAGCTCCCGTTATCCAGTTTCATTTCTCCACCTGGAACACCTGCCCATCACCCACACACTTAACCTAATGGGTCTCCTTTCGACTCCCTCAGCTGGTTCCATCTGTTCTTCACCTTCCCTTCTCTAGTTGCCTTCATTAGCTTCTACACATGTCACATTCCAGAACCTGCAGCTTGTCTCTCTACTTATTTTCTTCCAGTGTCTTGTCGAAACCTCTCCTGCTCCTCCTCCCCGCTAACATGGCTTCATTTGCTCCTTTGTTTTTCACTCTCCTTCTGCTTCTATTTATAATCTACCAGCCACTATCTCTCAACTCCGCCCATCTGCCCCGTTCAGCAGAAAATGAAGCAATCATTGCTACATGTAGCAAGAACCAGGTATCCTTCAGGCATTAGCTGATAAGAGACAAGTAACATATGTGCAATAAAACTGCAAAACATGGACCATCACCAAATAGAGACTCTAGAAATCAATCCTTGACATTCAACACATTACAACCCTCTTCATCCTCCTCCTGGGGAGGTGGGGTGGGGGTGTCTACATTTGTTGAGTAATTAATCCAAACCATTCCTTAACCATAGGTTTCAGTTTTGTCATCCATCAGAAATGTTAACTTTGCTTCTTTTTCCAGCATTTCCATAAAACCAAAGATCGTAAGATATAGGAGCAAATTAGGCCATTTGGCCCATCAAATCTTTTCCGTAATTTCATCATGGCTGATCCATTTTCCCTCTCAGCCCCAATCTCCTGATTGCTCCCCGTGTCCCTTCATGCCCTGACTAATCAAGAATCTATCAACCTCTGCCTTAAATATATCCAATGACTTGTCCCCCACAGCTGTCTGTGGCAACAAATTCCACAGATTCACCACTCTTTGGATAAAGAAACTCTTTCATCATTTCCATTCTAAACAGATGCCCCTCTATTCTGAGGCTGTGTTCTCTGGTCTTAGGCTTCCCTGCCATAGGAAACATTCTCTCCATATCCACTTTATCAAG
Organism: Mobula hypostoma; assembly: GCF_963921235.1. Lineage (NCBI taxonomy): Eukaryota > Metazoa > Chordata > Chondrichthyes > Myliobatiformes > Myliobatidae > Mobula > Mobula hypostoma. The sequence goes on from NC_086110.1 coordinate 56,190,027, forward strand.
GCCTTTCAATATTCAATAGGTTTGAATGAGGTCACCCCTCATTCTTCTATTCTTTTAAATTCCATTGAGTAGAGGCCCAGCACCACCAAATGCGTCTCTATATGACAAGGCTTTCAATCCCTAAATCATTTTCATAAACCTTCTCTGAACCCTCTCCAAAGTCAGCACATCCTTTCTTAGAATGGACATTGATCCCTTGGACACTAACTCACTTTTTTTTTTATAAAGTATACAGTGTTGCTGTTCTTTTGCACTTTTTAAAATCTATTCTATATACATATATACTGTAATTTATTTATTTATTATTATTTTATTTATTATTTTTTCCATCTTCTATATTATGTATTTTATTGAACTGCTGCCGCTAAGCTAACAAATCTGATATCACATGCTGGCGATAATAAACCTGATTCCAATTCAAAACTGTTCACAATACTCCAAGCAAAGCCACACCAATGTTTTATAAAGCCTCAACATTACATCCTTACTTTTATATTCTGGTCAATTCCTATTTTATGTCTGTGTCAGAGTCATTGACCAACTGATGTGCTATAGCCTCTCCTTTGTGCCTTTCCATAAGGCGCAAAATAAAGAGTGTGATGGAAAACTCTATAATTGCCTAATGAGTGGAGCTCCAACATCTCACAAGATGCTCCTTTCAGCACCAAAGAGCCTGTTCCTTTATATCCATTTCGCCACTCCATGTGTTTCTGAATGATGTCATCTAGTAGTACTTTCTCACCAATAACCTACTCACAGACGGCAATTTGAGTTTTCCTCGAATTAGTCCACTCCAGACCTTATCACAGCCTTGGTCAAACTGGGACTAAAATGCAGAATTCCAGAGGAGAGGTGAGTATATCTGTCTTTGATATTAACAAAACATTGCATTGCATGTGTAAGGGGTTTCTTCTTTTATGTTACTACTAAGGCTAATAAAATGGTTTCTTTGTTATGTTAGAATGAAATGGGTTCTCTGATGTTAACTGCTGAGACAGTGGTTCTCTCTCTAGCAGCTTGTTTGGGTTATAATTACTGATAATGAGAATTGTATTCATTTGCTAACTGATTGGGATAGATGTTATTCTTTCTTGTGTCTGTAAGCTATTGTTTTCGTGGGGTTTGGGCAGAAGGCGTGATGGGGACAGAGAGAGGCGACGCGATGCTGTAAGCTGGGCAATGGAACGGACCCCGAGTGGGAGATTGAGGACCAGGGTCTTCAGCGAGGAGAGGAGACGAGGACAGACTCGAGTAGAGCATTTGGTCGATCACCGAGGGTGGTCCCATTCGGAGTTCGGAGGACATTGACTGGAGGAAGGGGGACCCGGTTCTGTAAGAGCTCCAACAATGTGTGCACGAACTGGTTAATAATAATGGCGCCTTTTTCTTTTTTTTAAAAAAACAGTTAAACAGTTATTATTTTGTTCCTTTACTACCTACACAGTCAAAGTAGGAGTTATAAAGTGTACTCATTTAATCGCATATGGTGTACTGTCTGTTATTTGGCATGGTGGGGTACATCACACAGCATCTACACAAACTTGATTACCCAGTTTGTCAGGGCCGAAGGCTGCTCCCCCTAGACAAAAGCGAGCTGAGTGAGCCTGAGGCTTTCCAGGGGGCTACACATGTAACTTCAAGATGTTCAAATAAGACTGAATCAATGAGCAAGTGAAGAAAAGCACTCCTATGGCGAGAGCCATAGAACCTTCTAGAAAGAAAGAGGGCTGTGTTTGTCAGAGATAAATCATCTCAGCCTCAGGACATCACTGTTGGAGGTCCTCAGGACAGTGACCCAACAATTTAAAGTTTAGGTAAGTGTATTGCCATGGACTTTGGTAGAAAGAATAAAGGAGCAAACTATTTTCTAAACTGAGCAAATTCACAAATCAGAGGTGCAAAGAAACTTGGGAGTCCTTGAACAACAGGAATTCTGCAGATGCTGGAAATTCAAGCAACACACATAAAAGTTGCTGGTGAACGCAGCAGGCCAGGCAGCATCTCTAGGAAGAGGTGCAGTCGACGTTTCAGGCCGAGACCCTTCGTCAGTCCTTGCACAGGATTTCCTAAAGGCTAACTTGCAGGTTGAGTCAGTGCTAAGGAAGGCAAATGCAATGTTAGCATTCATTGCAGGAGGACTAGAATATAAAAGCAAAGATGTAATGCTGAAACTTCATAAAGCATTGGTCTGACTGCATTTGGAATATTGTGCGTAGTTTTGGGCCCCTTATCCAAGAAAAGATGTGCTGGCATTCAGAGGATCAAGAGGGGGTCACTAGAATGATCCCAGGAATGAAAGGTATGAGCAGCATTTGATGGCTCTGGGCCTGTACTCACTGGAGTTTAGAAGAATGAGGTGGGGGGGGGAATCTCATTGAAAACTATCGAATATTGAAAGGCCTAAATAGAATAGACGTTGAGAGAATATTCCAGTGGGACCAGAGGGAACAGACTCAGAATACAAGGATGTTCCTTTAGAGCAGAGATAAGGAGGAATTTCCTTAATCAGAGGTTGGTAAATCTGTGGAAGTCATTGCCACAGATTGGATATAGTTAAAACAGAGGTTGATAGTCTTTTGATTAGTAAGGGTAACAAAGGTTACAGGGAGAATGCAGGAGAATGGTGTTGAGAGAGATTAAAATTAACCATGGAATAGCAGAGCAGACTCAATGGGACGAATGGCCTAATTCTGCTCCAATGCTTAATGGTCTTATGTACTTTTTATAATTTTCCAAGCTCTCACTTCCTAGGGATCACAACTGACTGCAACCCTTAAGTTAATTTTTCTCCACCTGTATATATTTGTGCATCTATAAAGTACACTGCAGTAACTCACTCAAGTTACTCCAACATCCTCTCCAATGCCCATAGGCTCTAGAGCCTAGAAGAATAAGGGCAGCAGGTGCACGAGAACTCCATCACCTTCAGGAACCCCACCAATTCCTGTAACACCCGAACTTGGCAAGTGTTCAAAGTTGAAAGTTCAAAATAAGTTGATTATCAAACTACATGTAGTCACCATATACTCCCCTGAGATTCATTTTCATCTGGGCATTCACGATGAACATGAAGAAACACAATAGAATCAATGAAAAACCATACACAATAAAGATGGACAACAACCAATGTGCAAAAGACAGCAACCTGTACAAATACATAAAGGCAAAAAATTAAAATAATAATATTAAAGAAATATGCAATGAATATCAAGAACATTTGTTGTAAAGTCTTTGAAAGTGAGCCAATGTTTTATCATTGATGGGTTTAAATCCTTAAACCACTTTCCTAACTGCTATTTGGTGCTGCCCAGCAATTCCCCAATTTAATCCTAGCCTAATCATGGAACGATTTACAAGGACCAATTAAACTACCAACCAGTACGTCTTTGGATTGTGGGAGGAAAGCAAAGCCCCCTGGAGGAAACCCATGTGATTACGGGGAGAAAACTCACAAGGAAAATGTACAAACTCCTTACAGACTGCGGTGGGAATTGAACCTGGGTCGCTGGAGCTGTAAAGTGTCGAGCTAACCACTGTGCTACTGTTGCCACCACTACGGAGGAAAGTTCCCCAGAAAGACTATGGCCATTGTAAACGACAGTTCACCACCAACTTCTGAAGGAAAAGTAAGGAGGAACAAGAAATGCCAGCTTTGACAATAAGGTCCAAATTACAACAAATTAAGAAAATTTTAAAAAGCATAGTTGCTTGCTAGGTCAGTTCAGAGGATAATTAAGAATCATTGAAAAGGCTGAAGTCAAGGATGGTCCTGGCCAAGTAATGATGACAAATTTCCTTCTTTAAATGATATTTATAAATTTGGCAGGTTTTCATGATTGTCCAGTAGCTTTACAGTGACCCATTACGCATACTAGCTTTTCTTTCCACACTTCTTTAGTTCTTGGATTTATGTTCTTCAGCTGTCAGGGTGAGATTTGAATTCATGTCTCTAGATACTGTTTCAATAACCTTTTACCACAGCATGCCAAGTGAAATGAAATATTTTGTAGTTTTTATTTTAAGTTGAGCTGCTTTTTTATTCTAAAATGAACAGCAAAACATTTTTCTCAGCTCTGTCTACTGTCAAAAGAACATTTCAGAAAAAAATCATGCTGCTTGCAAGTGACCCAATTTCTGCTTTAAACAACCGTGAAATATTTTGTAAGATTTTGTAAATAACAAAACAATATAGTCTGTGAATTAGATAGCTCTAGCAGTTTCTGTGTTCCTAAACTGTCGACAACTTTGTTATTCAGATTAAAATACATTCTGTTATATTCCGTTGAGCACCTCCACTCCATCCGCCAAAAGTGGAACTTCCCAGTGGCCAAACATTTTAATTCTGACTCCCATTCCTGTTCCAATATGCCAGTCCATGGCTTCCTCTTGTGCCAAGATGAGGCCACCCTCAGGGTGGAGGAGCAACACATTATATTCCATCTGAGTAGCCTCCAACCTGATGGCATGAACATCGATCTCTCCTTCTGGTAATTTTTTCCTTTCCCCTCCCCTCTTCTTCTTTTCCCCACTCTGGCCTTTTATCTCTTCTCACCTGCCTATCACCTCCCCCCGGGTCCCCTCCTCCATCCCTTTCTCCTATGGTCCACTCTCCTCTCCTATCAGATTCCTTCCTCTCCCACCCACCTGGCTTCACCTAACACCTTCTAGCTATCCTCCTTCCCCTCCCCCTACCTTTTTATTCTAACATCTTCCCCTTTCCTTTCCAGTCCTGAGGAAGGGTCTTGGCCCGAACCATTGACTGTTTATTCATTTTCACAGGTCACTGCCTGACCTGCTGAGTTCCTCCTGCATCTTGTGTGTGTTGCTTCTTCAGGTAGATGCATTTTGTCTTAATTCTTTTGGTAAATATTGTCAGATCTTAGCAGTTTCTGAAAGGAGATTTAATTTATGTATTGCATTCTGCTACACTTTTTGATGCATTGTCCATGGATAAAGTCATAGAATAAAATATGAAGTTTAGACAGAGATGATAAATTTATGAAACAAAACAGAACTAATGAAAAGCCCTCGTTTTTTAAAAAAAATTCTCTATCGAATATTGGAACAACATCATTTTCAAATTGGTCTTGAAATATTAGTTTCAAATGACATTTGATTTGGGCCATTGCTGCATTAACCACAAGGTTACAAATATTTGGCTATAGCTTATAAAATTTTGAAGTATCTCCAATGGTTCAAGTTCCTTGTAAAACCTGACAGGTGCTGTAGGTATAAAGCCTAGATTATTATTTTTGAGATTTCCCAACCACAAGCAAGAAAGTCCAACAAGCAAGGCAATTCATCCAGAGTTGAGATATTAGATACTTCTTGACCAATTGAAAATCAAACGATTATATACAATTAGAGGAAAGTATAAGGGGGATGGTAGAGGTAATTTTTTTATATACAGAGAGTGGTGGGTGCGTGGAACACTCTGCCAGTGAGGTGGTAGAGTTAGATTTATTGGGACATTTAAGAACCTCTTAGATAGGCACATGGATAATAGAAAAATGGAGGGCTGTGTGGGAGAGAAATGTTACATTGGTCTTAGAATAGGTTAAAAGGAAGAAACAACATCATGGGCCGAAGGGTCTGTACTGTGCTGTAATGTTCCATGTACTATGTTCTATGTAAAAGTTCTAGGTTGCTCTTTTCCAGTTCTGATGTTTCTCTTTCCATCGATGCTGTCAGAGCTTCTGGGTATTTCCAACAACGATGCTCTTCGTTCAGTTAGATTAGATTAGATTATTTTTGTTTGTCACATGTACAAACGCATGTCAAAACATACATTGTTGCGGCACTTGCACAATCCTCGCTGACTGATTTGATGCAGACACTTCTAGCGGCAACATAGCATCCATACAACTCACCCACTCTAACCATCTTTTTGGAATATGGGAGGAAACCAGATCACCCGGAGGAAATCCATGCACATGCGAGGACAGCATAAAAACTCCTTACAGACAGCAGTGGGACTGGAACCCATGTCTTACAGCTGGTAATGCATAGCATTGCACGAATTGCTATGCTACCGCACTGCCTCCCCCCCCCCCCAGTTATCAATGTACAATACATTCTACTCTGTTATTAACCCATTTAGATCAGCCCCAGGCTGTGTTTATTATTATGTTCAATGTCAGTAAAATGATGTTTATCTGTACTGTTTCACTCCCTTATTCCCGTTTCCACTTAGCTATTTCTCCAATCTGAACTCAAATATTGACATTTTTTCTGCCTGGACGTGAGTTACTCAGCAGTCCATATAACAAGAGTTTACTTGAATTATTTCTGTCCTCTGACTCTTGTTTATGGCTTTACATCTGCTGGGGAAATATTCTTCTTTTATCTGCACCAAACATATCCTTGCATCATTTTAAGCATTACTATCACACATCTCTCACATTGCACAATCTCTCTTGTTCAAGTGAAAACAAAACATAATCTAGAGTTTGTCAACAAATAGCACAATAAGTGCAAGAAAGTCAAAGACAGGTTTATTGTCCTATGCAGAAGTAGATGTTCTCAATGATGGAGCACCCATCAAGAATACAGCCCTCCCCCACCATTGAGCACATCCACATGAAATGTTGTCACAGCAAAGCAGCATCCATATTTTGGGCTGAGACTCTTCTTCAGGACTGAAAAGGAAGGGAGAAGATGCCAGAATAAAGAGGTGGTGGAGGGGACGGAGCATAGCTAGAAGGTGATAGGTGAAGCCAGGTGGGTAGGTGAGATAAAGGGTTGGAGTGGAAGGAATCTGACAGGAGAGGAAAGTGGACCGTCGGAGAAAGGACAGGAAGAGGGGACCCAGGGGGAAGTGATAGGCAGGAGAGAACTGGTTAGAGGCCAGAGTAGGGAATAGAAGAAGAGGGGAGGGGAGGGAATTTTTTTTACTGGATGGAGAAATCGATATTCATGCTATCAGTTTGGTGTCATAAGGGGGTGGCTGGGAGCAGACCCAAATGCAAGACACAGACACTGAAGCACAAGGACTAGGTTAGTCAAGAAAGCAAGGGAAGTGGGGAAGAAAGGATGCTGGACATGACACAGGGCCTGAGCGAGACAAGGAGACAGGGCCTGGTCTAGGACTTCACCAGGATAGCGGAACCAAGACATGGAACTTGGAACTAGGAGCCTGGACTAGGACTCTGAGCCAGAGACTGGACAAGGACCTGAAACCTGGGTCTTGACTCGGGCTTGGACCCCGGAACTAAGCGAGGACAAGACGTGGCTACAGGATGAGGAGAGGCAACAGGACAGGACGTGAGACTCCTGGTCAGGACAAGGGAACCTCAGTACAGGATGAGGGAACCCCAGCACCGGGCTAGGCAAGGTACTTCTGGGATGGGCGAGACACATGGGACAAGACAAGAACACAAACCCATGGCTTGGACAGGACAAGGTTCTTGGATCGCGGCTAGGACTGGACGAGACCCCAAAGTCTTGACTTGGTCAAGGGAGAGACAGGAACGCAGAGCCTTGGTCAAGGGAGAGACAGGAACATGAAACACAGAGCCAGGACCCCTCCTTGGAAACAAGGCGTAGGGCTGGGACTCATTACACAGAATGCAGAATACGACGGGACGGTTCCCAACACAGGGTAGCAGCAGACGGCCGGACCTACATAGCAAAGGCGTGGACACAGACGGTTCCCAACACTAGATAGCAGCAAATGGCCAGACCTACCTAGCAAAAGCGAGGACACAAAGACAAATCCCAACACTAGGTAGCAGCAAACAGCCAGACCTACCTAGCGAAGGTGTGAACACAGAGATAGTTCAAAACAATGATAGACAGTTCCTTATCTTGCTCCAGCGATTGAACTAGACAGCGGTGCAGGTGAGGGTTACAGGCGAGGCGAGGCTTCAGACACAGGTTGCAGGGCATAGCAAGACTTCAGGGGTAAGGGGCAGAGAAGGGATTCAGACAGGGGGTGAGAATAGGAACAATCCAGAGGCTGAATCCTGAAACTATTTATGAAGCCAGCCCAAATGAGAATTAGCTGCCTCAAAAGATACTGGGGAAAATCGGAAAACCTGGAATAAGGAACATGGACTGGACCATGAACTGGACCATGAACCGGAATGTGGATTTCATGAACCGGAATGTGGATTTCCTGGACCGGACCATGACATTTGGAGGCCAACATCAGGGACTCTTAGCACCCAGAACATGCTCTCTTCTCACTGCTGCCATCAGGAAGAAGGTACAGGAGCCTCAGCACTCCCACCATCAAGTTCAGGAAGAGTTATTACCTTTAAACCATCAAGCTCTAGAACCAAAGAAAATAACTTCACTCAGTCTCACTTGCTCCATATTATGGATATTATTCTATAGATTTATTGAGTATGCCAGTAAGAAAGTGAACCTTTAGGGTTGTATATTATGTACTCTGATAATAAGTGTACTTTGAACTTTGTACTTTGAAGTACATGTATGCACAGGGGTAATGAAAAACTTGTAGCAATAACACAGGCACATAGTTTCTGATAAGTGGCATTCACAAGAGAAATATAAACACTATTTTCACAAGAAAAAATACAATTAGAACAAAAGAATAAATGTAGCAGAGATGAAGGAACTGAGAAAAGGGAATAGCATTTTTATAGGAGCCAGGGTGGGAAGAGTCAAGATAGACGTAGGAATTGGTAGGTTCATCAAAGTTAGTCTCCAGAGATAGAGGCAGAGAGATCAAGAGAGAGATAACAGAAATGGTTCAAGTGAATTTAAGGGCAGAGTGGAAGTTGGAGGCAAAGTTGATGAAATTGATGGTTATATGCATTTAGAAAAAGCATGCAGTGTGGGGTAAAGGAACTATGAGTTTAGAGGCAGTGGATGGGAGTTCTCCAGAGTTGAAGTCAATGATTGTGTTGGAGACAGTTTTCTGATAGTCCAAAGTGAGGTGAAACAGCATTCATTCAGGTAAAGAGGGATCTTTGAGGATCTAACCTGGCCCCAACATATTGATGTAATTACGAAGAAGGCAAGACAGTGGCTATATTTTATTAAGAGTTTGAAGCGATTTGGCTTGTCAACAGATACACTCAAATACTGCTATAGTTGTACCATGGAGGTCATTCTGACAGGCTGCATCACTGTCTGGTATAGAGGGGCTACTGCGCAGGACCGAAAGAGGTTGCAGAAGGTTGTAAACCTAGTCAGCTCCATCTTGGGCACTAGCCTACCCAGGACATCTTTAAGGAGTGGTGTCTCAAAAAGGTAGCGTCCATTATTAAGGACCTCCAGCACCCAGGGCATGCCCTTTTCTCACTGTAACCATCAGGTAGGAGGTACAGAATCCTGAAGGCACTCACTCAGTGATTCAGGAACAGCTTCTTCCCCTCTGCCATCTGATTACTAAATGGATTTTGAATCTTTGGACACTACCTCACCTTTTTTTTAAATACAGTATTTTTGTTTTTGCACGTTTTTAAAATCTGTTCAATATACGTAATATATTTACTTGTTTATTTATTATTATTATGTTTTATTTTATTTTTTTTTCTCTCTGCTAGATTATGTATTGCATTGAACTGCTGCTGCTAAGTTAACAAATTTCACATCACATGCCGGTGATAATAAACTTGATTCTGATTCTAATGAATGTTTCTGACAGAACCAGCATATTCAGGTTTATATGCATATAGATGCTAGTTTTCCAATTCTGGTTCGTACTTCTTTTCCTTCATATCAGACATTATCGCTGGGAATCTACCTTAAAAACCTTAATATTCAAGAGAGAAAGCAATTTTGATCTTTCATTTCAATTAGGTGTGAAAGCAATCCAATTTTCTGTTTTATTGGAAAACTGCTTATCGTGCATTTAGCATATTGTACTATAAGTTGAGTTTCTCAAAGGTTTTATATATTAACCTTTGCTATATATTGTAAATCTTTTGTGTAAAACAAAAGGAAAGCCTTTAGCCATTTCTTAATATTTCAACTGCAATGTTTTCTGAACATTAACCCCAATTGTTCTGGTTCTGGACAATGCTAAGCCTACATTTATTCAGAATATAATAATAATTATTTTATAGCTACTGCAGGGAATTATATGTGCAATATTTTATACACATGGAATTTAGGTATCTTCAGTCCTCTCAAGGGCTAACTGTACTTCCTGTTTGGGAACTAATGGAAAACTTTGCCCCTATTTCTCAGAGCCAGCATCAAAATCATTTATATAGATTTTGAACAAAAGTAACTTCAGAACCAGTTTCAAAATGAGTGAAAACATTTCTCCCAAACCAATTATAATCTGCTAAATTTATCACTACTAGCTTCTTTTTTCTTTAATAGAATATACCCTGAGTCAACTATATTAGGTACCCCTTGTACTTAATAAAGTCATCACTGACTGTATGGTTGGGGTCTCTTACTGCCTTAGCCCCTCCGTTTCTTGGTTTCATTGAGATCAGAGGTGCTCTTCTGCACAACGCATGGTTATTTGATTTACTGTCACCTTCCTGTCAGCTTGAACTTCGTCTGACCATTCTACTCTGACCTCTCTCATTAACAAAGTGCTTTCACTCACAGGACAGCTCCTCACTGGATTTTTTTTTTGTATTTCACAACATTCTCTGTGAACTCTAGAGACTGTTATGCATGAAAAGCTCAGGAGATCAGTAGTTTGTGAGATGCTCAAATCATTGCATCTGGCACCAATAAACACTCCATGGTCAAAGTCACATAGATCACATTTTCTCCCCCAATCTGATGTTGGGTGTGGACATCAAATGAACCTTTTGATTATGTCTGCATGCTTTTATGCATTGAGTTGCTGCCACACGATTGCCTGATCAGATATTTGCATTAACAAGCAGATGTATGGGTGTACCTAATCAAGTGGCCAAATGAAGGTCTATCCTGCCTCTTTGTAACCTTTTCAAAGTAACCTCCCGCCATTTCTTTGCAGTCCCAAGCGAAAGTTTCGTCTTTTATCTGAAGTCAGCCACAACACTTCTGGCTTTCTAAAGTTAGTCCTTTTATAACCTGAGGTTCCGGATTTTGTTCTGGGTTTTTCCATTGTTAGCCAGTCTGCTTGGTGTCCCACAGCTCATTTACCAGGTTTAAATGAGGCCAGTGCCTTAACTCAATGGGGCCTTTTGGCACAGCAATGGGCACCTGAACAGCTTACCTAAGGGATAAGACTGACCCCACCAAACAGTTCCCTGCCATTCCAGAGGCATGACACCAGCTGCGAGAAATAGTGCATATACACTAAAGGAAAGTTGTTATATTTAAATATGAGGACTTGGAAAAACTGAATTTCAAAAATCACTTTCCATTAACATTTTTCTTAATGTTGCTGTATAGGGAATCTTGCTTCATAAGATAATTAAAGTTTCACAGGACTACAGTCACTATTGGATTGTGCACTGTCACAATAGTCTTTTGCTAACTATTAGAAAAAATAATCCTCCACAAATAGCTTGAACTTTCAGCTAGATATTATTCAGAAAACAGCAGGTTTGATCTTTACAATGACCAACCATGCAGTTCTGGAACCACTTCCACACAAAAAAACCCACCAGATACCAATTAGTTTCTCAAGCAATTTCAAGCCGCAGCTAAGACAGGAATCATTTCAAACATCCATTTTCACCATGGTGTTGATGTGCACGATATTAAAACAAATGATTCAGCAACACAAAGAATCTTTCCAACATCAGTTGCACAAGTGTCAGGTAATGTTTAGGGAGGAGGGAATTTTGTTCAGAAACATACCAGACAAATGATCCAGCAGACTGATTCTCGATGTAGACACTCATCTGTTTTCCTTGACTAATCATGTCTGTTGGTTGAGGTGAGATCCATTCATTACACACAAACCTCAGCCAAAATGGTAATTGAAAGGAGTGCATGGTTGCTGAATTCAAACTTGGTGAAACTTGACAAGAATTGAAAATGAAATGACTGATATCATTTCTTTCCCCCTATAACATGTGTTTCTAGCTCAGGAAGAAATTTGTGGTCTCAAAGGTTCCTATGGAATAGGATTATCATTTCCAGATTTTGAATTGTTACCATTCCTGATTCATAGAAACATAGAAACATAGAAAATAGGTGCAGGAGTAGGCCATTCAGCCCTTCGAGCCTGCACCGCCATTTATTATGATCATGGCTGATCCTCCAACTCAGAACCCCGCCCCAGCCTTCCCTCCATACCCCCTGACCCCCATAGCCACAAGGGCCATATCTAACTCCCTCTTAAATATAGCCAATGAACTGGCCTCAACTGTTTCCTGTGGCAGAGAATTCCACAGATTCACCACTCTCTGTGTGAAGAAGTTTTTCCTAATCTCGGTCCTAAAAGGCTTCCCCTCTATCCTCAAACTGTGGCCCCTCGTTCTGGACTTCCCCAACATCGGGAACAATCTTCCTGCATCTAGCCTGTCCAATCCCTTTAGGATCTTATACGTTTCAATCAGATCCCCCCTCAATCTTCTAAATTCCAACGAGTACAAGCCCTGTTCATCCAGTCTTTCTTCATATGAAAGTCCTGCCATCCCAGGAATCAATCTGGTGAACCTTCTTTGTACTCCCTCTATGACAAGGATATCTTTCCTCAGATTAGGGGACCAAAACTGCACACAATACTCCAGGTGTGGTCTCACCAAGGCCTTGTACAACTGCAGTAGTACCTCCCTGCTCCTGTACTCGAATCCTCTTGCTATAAATGCCAGCATACCATTCGCCTTTTTCACCGCCTGCTGTACCTGCATGCCCACTTTCAATGACTGGTGTATAATGACACCCAGGTCTCGTTGCACCTCCCCTTTTCCTAATCGGCCACCATTCAGATAATAATCTGTTTTCCTATTTTTGCCACCAAAGTGGATAACTTCACATTTATCCACATTAAATTGCATCTGCCATGAATTTGCCCACTCACCCAACCTATCCAAGTCACCCTGCATCCTCTTAGCATCCTCCTCACAGCTAACACTGCCACCCAGCTTCGTGTCATCCGCAAACTTGGAGATGCTGCATTTAATTCCCTCATCCAAGTCATTAATATATATTGTAAACAACTGGGGTCCCAGCACTGAGCCTTGCGGTACCCCACTAGTCACCACCTGCCATTCTGAAAAGGTCCCGTTTATTCCCACTCTTTGCTTCCTGTCTGCTAACCAATTCTCCACCCACACCAATACCTTACCCCCAATACCGTGTGCTTTAAGTTTGCACACTAATCTCCTGTGTGGGACCTTGTCAAAAGCCTTTTGAAAATCCAAATATACCACATCCACTGGTTCTCCCCTATCCACTCTACTAGTTACATCCTCAAAAAATTCTATGAGATTCGTCAGACATGATTTTCCTTTCACAAATCCATGCTGACTTTGTCCGATCATTTCACCGCTTTCCAAATGTGCTGTTATCACATCCTTGATAACTGACTCCAGCAGTTTCCCCACCACCGACGTTAGGCTAACCGGTCTATAATTCCCCGGTTTCTCTCTCCCTCCTTTTTTAAAAAGTGGGGTTACATTAGCCACCCTCCAATCCTCAGGAACTAGTCCAGAATCTAACGAGTTTTGAAAAATTATCACTAATGCATCCACTATTTCTTGGGCTACTTCCTTAAGCACTCTAGGATGCAAACCATCTGGCCCTGGGGATTTATCTGCCTTCAATCCCTTCAATTTACCTAACACCACTTCCCTACTAACATGTATTTCGCTCAGTTCCTCCATCTCACTGGACCCTCTGTCCCCTACTATTTCTGGAAGATTATTTATGTTCTCCTTAGTGAAGACAGAACCAAAGTAATTATTCAATTGGTCTGCCATGTCCTTGCTCCCCATAATCAATTCACCTGTTTCTGTCTGCAGGGGACCTACATTTGTCTTTACCAGTCTTTTCCTTTTTACATATCTATAAAAGCTTTTACAGTCCGTTTTTATGTTCCCTGCCAGTTTTCTCTCATAATCTTTTTTCCCCTTCCTAATTAAGCCCTTTGTCCTCCTCTGCTGAACTCTGAATTTCTCCCAGTCCTCAGGTGAGCCACTTTCTCTGGCTAATTTGTATGGAATACACTTGAAGTGATGAATATTTCAAGTGATTTGACGAGAGGAGGGGGTGTTGTGCAGAAGGAGAGAAGGAACATGTTAGTGTAAGACTTAAAATCACCTTATCCACTGTAAGCTCCAGTCAAGCAGCACAGGGATGACATGAACCCAGCCATCTGAAATTTTATCTGGGTTAAAACAAAGCATGAATCCATTTGAAACTCAAGTGGTTATCATAGATAGTCAACGTGGCTTTGTGCATGGGAAATCATGTCTGATAAATTTGTGATTTTGAAGAGGTGACCAAGAAGATGGGTGGGGTAAATGCAGTAGCTGTTATCGATGTGAACTTTGGCAAAGTAGACTGGTCCAGAAATTTAGATTACCATGGAGTCCATGTTGAACTAGCCAATAGGACACAGAGTTAACTTGGTGATAGGAGACAGAAGGTGTTAATGGAGGCTTGTTTTTCACCTTGCAAGCTTGTGACCATGAATACGCCATAGGGTTCACTGATGGGTCCATTTTTGTTCATCATTTTTATTAATGCTTTGGATGGGAATGTAGGAATGGCATGGGAAAATTGGGCTAGGGGCTTGTTTCTATGATTTATAGCTGTATGACCTACACAGGAATAGCCACGGAACATCTGATCAAGTTCTGTGCATCTAATAATCCTACCAGTTGAGCCTATGTACAGTAATAAACAGTCATTTCCATGAATTTACTGGCCACAAAGTTTGTCTAAAATTAATAACTGGTTAAAAGAACACCAACTCAGAACCTCCAGTGAGTGGAAGGAGCATTTCTAAGAACAATTTCTGGCACATGAAAGTTACCTCCTTCCCTTTGACAGGATTCTGTCCATTGTATCAGTCATCTGTAGCTTGTTAAGAAACATTACTCATTTGCTAACATTCACCCAGTAATCTCAGTTTTGTTGCAGCAAGATATCGGACTAGATATTCCATCTTAAGGACTAGAGTGTGGAGTTGCTAATGGCTGGGAGACACAACTTTACTCATTCTTTCTCCATACTTTCCTTTGCTACTGCTCCGTGACTCCACTAAGTGTGGGAAAAGCATAATAGAGGGATGAAACTTGAGGATAATGATGATGAGCAAGTAAAGTGATAGTCTACTAAAGGGCTAGTCATGGTTATAGACTCCAGGTGAGCTCAGAAACTGATCTGGTGCTGGATTTTGGATTGGGGTGTGGTGGTGGTGGGGGGGTGGGGGTGTTGGTCACAGACCAATGACTGTTAAATATGACCAGCAACTAATTAGCAGTAAATACAATACTATCCATTTGCATCATTAAATTTCATTCATAATATTTCTCATTTTCAATCTACTAACACTTATTGTGATCTTGATATGGAGAAATAATAATCATTACACCCTGCGAAGAGTATATTGCATCTAATTTAAAGAGCTTAAAACTGAATAAAACATTTGTTTGGCCAGATTTGAAGTATTGAAGTTCTGATTGCCAAACTATAGGAAGAATGTGGCGGGTTAGGAGAAGAGTTTTTCGGGGAAGAAAGTTTAAAGGATATTTGTGAGGTAGGTGTTTTTTTTACACAGAGATTGATAGGTGCTGGAATGCGCTGCCAGAGTAGGTGGTAGAACAGAAAAACACAGCAATATTTAAGGGGCATTAAGGCAGATGCAGGAATAAGCATGGAATAAAGAGATATGTACCATATGAAGGCAGATTGAATTAGGTTAGATCAGCAATATGGTTGGTGAAAACTTAATGGGCAAGAAGGCCTGTTCTTGTGCAGTACTAATCTGTGTTCTATCAATGCCTGGAACATTTTGTAAAAATTACAAGTGTAACTTCATATCTCTATTGTCGGGTTACAAGCTATCTGAACAACTATTAACACCGTGCTTTCATTTCTTAAGAAATCTAGGGCTACGCTGAGATAGGAGATATCAAGGGACCAAGCATGGACTTTTGCATGGATACAACACAACTGAAATCCTGAGTGATCCACTCTCACTTTTATTTTACATGGTTGTTGTGCTCTTGTGACAATTTTTTCACTCTTCAAAACAGAAAAAGAAAAGTAAGAACCACACAAGGGAAACCCAACGGGGGGGGGGCGCGGGGGGTGGGGTGGGGAAGAAGATTTTCAAAGTAAGGTCTGATTATAAACTTAGAAGTGAGGACTGCTTATTAAGATTAATCATCGAAGTATAATCAAAGCCAGGTTTAGAATTCAGCATTGTAAAATGTTATGGTCAGAACCAGAGTTCTATTGGGATATTTTAATGCGTTGAAAGCATTTCCTTGGATGTAAGTGAGATACTAGACAAACACGTGGAAAACGAGATTTGCTTTAGGCTTAATGAAGATGCATTTTTGACGGTTGTATACTGTGCAAAAAACTGGGCAATTCGTATTTGTACACATGAAAGATTTACACAGATAACTTCATTTATTACCTGTATTTTTTCTATAGCATTGCATAAAACTATTGTTCAAAAGTATAATTTTTTAAAAGATGCCTTGACTTCCTTAATAAATTTCGTTTTAGGTTCAAGACACAACAGTCAGCAGATGCTTGAAACTACAGCAAAAACAAGCTGCTGGATGGGTAGCATCCGTGGAGGGAAACAGACAGCCCGTTCAAAATCATTACCATTACCAAATTGCTGACAATCAATGTTTAGGATGTGACCATGGACTACAAAATCAATTGAGCTGTCACGCAAGGACAGATTGGAGGGTGGGGATCCTGCAGTGAGCTATTCACCTCTTGACATATCACCTTTCAGCAGTCTACAAACCACAACCAAGAGTGTGATGGGATATCGGGAGAAGTTATTTGTAATATGTCAACGTCAACGAAGAGTGATCCCCCCCAAAAAATGAAAAATGCACATATCTGCCCAAATTCTTAGCATTCATCCCAAAACATAATCATACAACTTCCACTCACAACTCCATATTACATTTTGCGTGCCAACTCATAAACTGTTCTGAGTGTTGAATGAATTGTATAAAGATCAGACTTGAAGAAGCCCTCCACCAAACAGGAGGTTTTATTAAATTTTAACTAAGAATGGAGCATATAAACTAAGATGTTGAATTGTTTAGTAAGTTTATTACTGTCTGATGGGAAATAGTTGCAAGCAGCCTGAAAGTAGCAGGGAATAACCTACTCTCTTATTGCAGTATATATCACAGTTTTATTCAAAATGTACCAGTAAAGTACGCGCAAAAATTCCCTGAATTACATTCAAACAACATCCTGCCTTTTCTGAGTATAGTCAAGACGTTAAGCTGACACATAAGGAGGTCCTAACTCACATTGTCATTCATCTTTTGATGATATCACTGGGTGTTGACTTTTTGGCCATTGGCTGGAGAAGGAATGTTGCTGTGTCTTTTCCATAAGGTGAAGGCTGGAAAGAAAAGGAACCAAGGAAGATATCTCTTGTAGGGCCCTGAACAGCAGAACCACCAGAAGGGAAGTTTAAGGTTCCTTGCTACTAAATCAGATAGTACAAGAACCCAAGTGAAGCATCTGACCCATATTTACCTGAATGCCATTGATAGCTTTGGCAGGAATGTTTGCATTTCAAACACAAAATACCCTGCAGATGCTGGGGCCAAAGCAACATGCACAAATGCTAGAGGAACTCTGCAGGTCGGGCAGCAGCCGTGGTAACAAACAATCAACGTTTCGGGCCGAGACCCTTCGTCAGGACTGAAGAGGGAGGGGGCAGTGGCCTATAAAGAAGGTGGGGGGAGGGTGGGAAGGAGAAGGCTTGTAGGTGCTAGGTGAAAAAGCAGTAAGGGGAAAGATCAAGGGATGGGGGAGGGGAAGCAGGGAAGGGATAGGCAGGAAAGGTGAAGAAGGAATATGGGAAAGCATGATGGGTAGTAGAAGGAGGCGGAACCATGAGGGAGGTGATAGGCAGCTGGAGGAGTGGGAAGAGTGAAAATGGGATGGGGGAAGGGAGGGGGAGGGAATTGCGAATTCTCCAACTTCCAGTCGAATGTTTCACCCCTCTTGTTTGATAACAAGACATTTCAAGATACTAGTAATCAGCATAAGTACACCAATCTTACTGGCACGCATGAAGTCACATAACACCCGAATATGAATCTGAATGGGTGTTGAATCTACTGGAAGCAACATCCAGCAATAATCAGCTATGGAAGATTTTTTTTTGTGTGATTTGCAGTCTTTAGAAGAGATGAAAGAAGATGCTTGCCTTTCACAATAATCTTTAGTTACCTCTTTGATGTGGGTGAACATGAAGGATTGACTAATGCTGTTGTCATCTCCAATAGTGACTAAATATTAAACAGAAGGGGGCCGGGTTATTAAACACAAAGAGTTTAAAAGCCGCACACAGTAGATATGGATACTTCTGGATATTTTACATACCCATTACCCTTCCGATGAACCAAATCTCCTGGCACATCCTACTCCACATCTCTTTTCCTCTACAAGGTCAGGAAATGGATTTTGGGTATGCAAAACTTGTCCAAGAGGAACCCAGTTACAGTTGCTGCAAAAAGTTCCTTGTGGAACATAACACTTTAGATAATCTTTTAAGTCCTATCATTGGCTTCCTCAGAAAGACAAAAGACTGTTCATGTTGGTGATATTTAATGGTATGCATACTGACTATGTCAAACTTTTACCTGCTACTGCATTTGGGAAGTAAAATCCGAAGAAACTTTGCTGAAGGGTCAGATGGAAATATCAAACAAACTGAGTCGTCAGTCCTCAGTACTATCTTACTATTCAGTTGCTTCACCACTTCTGACTAAGAATATCGTAGTATTATTCTTATGTGCCTTTCTAAATTTATGATTGTACAATTGTTTTAGACCATACAGCTGAATTATTTTGGTTTTAGATGGTCTTGTCAGTTAAGATGTGCTCCTATTATAAGTATGCAAGTCTATGGAACTATGTGTCTACATCCAAAATTCTGTAGTAAATGATGCAACTCATGGAGGGGTATTCAGTCACCTGCTATTATCTTTGTACTTAAAGGAGCATAAAATCTCCATGTATGCGTTGTGTTTAGAGATGGGGATTCCCCCACCAAGTGTCCCCTGTGTGCTGAATGTGATGCTTACAGCTCCATGTGGCTCATTCAAAGTCACAACGTCAGGATGCAACAGTGTTCATGTGGAGCATAAACAGCTTTGCAAATCACCTGATTTTTATATATATTAATCAGCTTGATTCTGTTTCCTTGAAGCAAGGAAAGTCTTAGACAAAATGTGCCAGTATTTGCTGATTTCTTGCAGGCGGAAAGGGAGAACGGGTCATTGCCACAAGAACAGTAAGAGCATGAATGAAAGCTTTGAACTTCCACTTGATCGTCCTTAAATCTTTCAACCTTTCTACAATCTTCATTATTTTTTAGATTATGGGGACACTGAGTCCTCGTTTATTGTCATTTAGAAATGCATGCATTAAAAAATGATATAATGTTCCTCCAGTATGATATTACAGAAACACAAGACAGACCAAGACTAAAACTGACAAAAACCACATAATTATAACATATGGTTACAACAGTGCAAAGCAATACCATAAAAGAGCAGACCATGGGCACGGTAAAAAAATGTCTCAAAGTCCCGATAGCCCCAACATCTCACACAGATGGTAGAAGGGAGAAACTCTCCCTGCCATGAGCTTCCAGCGCCGCAAACCTGCTGATGCAGCACCCTGGAAGCACCCAACCACAGTCCAACTCTGAGTCCGTCCGAAAACTTCGAGCCTCTGACCAGCCCTCTGACACCGAGCACCAAGCACCATCTCTGCCGAGCGCTTCAACCCCACCTCAGCCGCCAAGCAACAAGCAAAGCCGAGGAGTCGAGGCCTTCCCCTCCGGAGATTTCAGATCACACATTAGCGGCGGCAGCGAAATAGGCATTTCAGAAGTTTCACCAGATGTTTCTCCGTGCTCTCACATCTGCCTCCATCAAATCAGAATTGTGCACGGCTTTCTACTTGACAGATAACAGATATTCATCACCGGAGAGGCCACGCGTGCTGTGTTGCGCTGCCATCTTCTCCTCCTGGTTTTATGAAGTCTTTGTCACTACCATTGCTATTTTTCTTCGTTGCTCTTGTCATGGTCCGGTCTGTGAAGTTCACATTCTGGTTCACGGTTTGGTCCATTGTTCCTTATTCCGGGTTTTCTGGTTTCCCCTTGTCCTGTTGTGCGTCTTAATTGAGGCATATGATTCTCATTTTGGGCTGGCTACATAAACAGCTCCTGGGTTCAGCTTCAGTTGCTGGTCTGTTCCCTCCCCTTCCTCTTCCTTCTGAAGCCTTGCCTGCTACCTTCGCTTGTGTTCTCATCTGTAACGCTGTCAGGTTCAACTGCCAGGGCAAGATCGGGGCCTTGTTGTGTCTAGATAAGGAACTGTCTTTCATTGTTTGGAACTGTCTCTTTGTGTCCTCGCCTTCGCTAGCTAGGTCTGGCTGTTTGCTGCTACCTTAAGTTGGGAACTGTCTCTGTGTCCACGTCTTTGCTAGGTAGGTCTGGCCGTTTGCCGCTACCTTGAGTTGGAAACTGTCTCTGTGTCCATGCCTTCGCTAGGTAGGTCCAGCCATTTGCCACTACCTTGAGTGAAGATCTGTCTCTCAGTTTCCTGTGTATGAGTCTCAGCCCTACGTCCTGCTCCCTAGGAGGGGTCCTGACTCTGTGTTCCATGTTCCTGTTCTCTCATGACCAAGGCTCTGCATTCCTGTTCTCCCTTGACCAAGGCCCTGCATTCCTGTCTCCCTCGACCAAGTCAAGGCTTCATGATCTCATCCTATCCACATGCCTTGCCCAGCCCAGGAGTACCTTGCTCAGCCTGGTGCTGGGGTTCCCCCATCCTGTGCTGGGGTTCCCTCATCCTGTCCAGGAGTCTCACGCCCAGCCCTGTTGCCACTCCTTGTGCTGTATCCATGTCTTGTCCTAAACTAGTTCCGGGGTCCGAGCACGAATCAAGACCCAGGTTCTGGGTCCTTGTCCAGTCTCTGGCTCCGATTCCTAGCCCAGGCTCCTAGTTCTCAGTTCATTGTCCAGGTTCCATGTTTCTTGTTCATGTCCTAGCCCAGGCCCTGTATCCTAGTCTCGTCCAGGGCCTGTGTCATGTTCAACGTTGTTTCTTCCCAGCTTCCCTTGATTTTTTGACTAACCTAGTTCTGTTCCTTGTACTTCAGTGTCTGTGCCATGCATTTGGGTCCGCCATCAACGCCCCCCTTATGACAGCTCTTGTCTTACAAAACAAGTTGGATTAAATTTCAAGTTTACTGGGATTCCGGTGGCTGTAGTACTTGCACCAGACCTTGGTACAATAGTTTATAGCTTGGTGCTTTAATAATGTGCTCATTGCTTTATCCATTTGAATCAGTAATCAATTTTATTCAATGTTATTGCTACTTTTCATTAGAATCCAGTTTAGTTCCTTGTTTTATAACCAAAGCAAATTTGTATGTTGTGAGCTGTTTTTTTTATAATCGTAATATGTAGTCAGTGTTTTACTTCCTTCTGTATTCTCCATGCCCCAAGTGCAACTATTTCAATAGTTACATAGTTCACTTCAGTAATGTCATATTTACAATGGGAGCACATCTTAACTGACAAGACAATCGAAAACTAAATTAGACTCTATGGCTACTTTATCAGATACATTGGCACAGCTGCTTGTCAATACAAATACCTAATCAGCCAATCATGTGACAGCAACTCAATGCCTAACACATACAGATATGATCAGAGGTTCATTTGTTGATCAGCCCAGCATCAGAATGGAGAAGAAATGTATTCTAAGTGACGTTGACAATGGAATGATTCTTGGTGCCAGACAGGATGGTTTGAGGATCTCAGTAACTGTTGATCTTCTGGCATTTTCACGCAAAACTAGTCTCTAGAGTTTCTGAGAATGGTGTGAAAATAAACAAAACAAAACATCCAGTGAATGGCAGTTTTAGAAACATAGAAACATAGAAAACCTACAGCACAATACAGGCTCTTTGGCCCATGGTACTGTGCCAAACATGTACATACTTTAGAAATTACCTAGGGTTACCCATAGTCCTCTATTTTTCTAAACTCCATGTACCTATCCAGGAGTTTCTTAAGAGACCTTATCGTATCCGCTTCCACCACTGTTGCCAGCAGCCCATTCCATGCACTCACCATTCTCTGTGTAAAAAAAACCTACCCCTGACATCTCCTCTGTAGCTACCTCCAAGCACCTTAAAACTGTGCCCTCTTCTGTTAGCCATTTCAACCCTGGGAAAAAGCCTCTGACTATCCACGTGATCAAGGCCTCTCATCATCTTAAACACCTCTATCAAGTCACCTCTCATCCTCCGTCGCTCCAAGGAAAAAAGGCCGAGTCCACTCAACCTATTCTCATAAGGCATGCTCCCCAATCCAGGCAACATCCTTGTAAATCTCCTCTGCACCCTTTCTCTGGTTTCCACATCCTTCCTATAGTGAGGTGACCAGAACTGAGCACAGTACTCCAAGTGGGGTCTGACCAGTGTCCTATATAGCTGTAACATTACGTCTTGGCTCTTAAACTCAGTCCCACGATTGATGAAGGCCAATGTACCGTATTCCCCACAGAGTCAATCTGCACAGCAGCTTTGAGTGTCCTATGGACTTGGATCCCAAGATTCCTCTGATCCTCCATGCTGCCAAGAGTCTTACAATTAATACTATATTCTATCATCATATTTGACCTACCAAAATGAACCACTTCACACTTATCTGGGTTGAACTCCATTTGCCACTTCTCAGCCCAGTTTTGCATCCTATTGATGTCCCACTGTAACCTCTGACAGTCGTCCACACTATCCATAGCACCCCCAACCTTTGTTTCATCAGCAAATTTAATAACCCATCCGTCCACTTCCTCATCCAGGTCATTTATAAAAATCACAAAGAAAAGGGGTCCCAGAACAGATCCCTGAGGCACTCCACTGGTCACCGACTTCCATGCAGAATATGACCCATCTACAACCACTCTTTGGCTTCTGTGAGCAAGCCAATTCTGGATCCACAAAGCAAGATCCGCTTCGATTCCATGTCTCCTTACTTTCTTAATAAGCCTTGCATGGGGTGCCTTATAAAATGCCTTGCTTTAATCCATATACACTACATCTACTGCTCTTCCTTCATCAATGTGTTTAGTCACATCCTCAAAAAATTCAATCAGGCTCGTAAGGCACAACCTGTATTTGACAAAGCCATGCTGAGTATTCCTAATCATATTATGCCTCTCTAAATGTTCATAAATCCTGCCTCTCAGGATCTTTTCCAACAACTTATTAACCACTGAAGTAAGACTTACTGGTCTATAATTTTGTGGGCTATCTCTACTCCCTTTCTTGAATAAAGGAACAACATCTGCAACCCTCCAATCTTCCGGAACCTCTCCCGTCCCCATTGATGATGCAAAGATCATTGCCAGAGGCTCAGCAATCTCCTTCCTCAGCTCCCACAGTAGCCTGGGGTACACCTCATCCAGTCCTGGAGACTTATCCAACGATGCTTTCCAATAGCTCCAGCACATCCGCTTTCTTACTGTCTATATGCTCAAGCTTTTCAATCCACGTAAATCATCCCTATAAACGTCAAGATCCTTTTCCATAGTGAATACTGAAGCAAAGTATTCATTAAGCATCTCTGTTGTCTCCTCCAGTTCCATACACACTTTTCCACTCTCACACTTGATTGGTCCTATTCTCTCACATCTTATCCTCTTGCTCTTCACATACGTGTAGAATGCCTTGGGGTCTTCCTTAATCCTGCCCACCAAGGACTTCTCATGGCCCATTCTGGATCTCCTAATTTCATTCTTCAGCTCCTTCCTGCTATCCTTATAACCTTCTAGACCTCTAGCACTACCTAGTCTTTTGAACCTTTTATAAGGTTTTCTTTTTTTTCTTGACTAGATTTTCATCAGCTTTTGTACACCCCAGTTCCTATATCTTACTGTTCTTTCCCTGTCTCATTGGAACATACCTATGCAGAATGCCGTGCAAATATCCCCTGAACATTTGTCACATTTCTGCCATACATTTTCCTGAGAACATCTGCTTCCAATGTACGCTTCCAAGTTCCTGCCTAATCGCCTCATATTTCCCCTTACTCCAATTAAGTGCTTTCTTAACTTGTCTTTTCCTATCCCTCTTCAATGCTATGGTAAAGGAGATAGAATTATGATCACTATCTCCAAAATGCTCTCCTACTGAGAGACCTGACACCTGACCAGGTTCATTTCCCAATACCAGATCAAGTACAGCTTCTCCTCTTGTAGGCTTATCTACATATTGTGTCAGGAAACCTTCCTGATCATACCTAACAAACTCCATCCCCTCTAAACCTCTTGCTCTAGGGAGATGCCAATCAATATTTGGGAAATTAAATTCTCCCACCACGACAGCTCTGTTATCATTACACCTTTCCAGAATCAGTCTCCCTATTTGCTCCTTGATGTCTCTGTTCTTATTGGGTGGTCTATAAAAAACACCCAGTAGAGTTAATAACCCCTTCCTGTTTCTAACTTCTACTCACAGAGACTCAGTAGACAATCCCTCAATGACTACCTCCTTTTCTGCAGCCGTGACACTATCCCTGATCAGCAGTGCCACGCCCCCATCTCTTTTGCCTCCCTCCCTGTCCTTTCTGAAACATCTAAAACCCGGCACTTGAAGTAACCATTCTTGCCCCAGAGTCATCCAAGTCTCTGTAATGGCCACAACATCATAGCTCCAAGTACTGACTCATGCTCTTAGCTCATCTGCTTTGTTTATGATGCTTCTGGCATTAAAATAGACCCATCTCAAACCATCAGTCTGAGTGCATCCCTTCTCTATCACCTGCCTATCCTCCTTCTCGCTCTGTCTCCAAGCTTTCTTTACTTGTGAGCTAACAGCCCCTTCCTCCATCTCTTCAGTTCAGTTCCCACCCCCCAGAAATTCTAGTTTAAACTCTCCCCAATAGCCTTAGCAAACCTCCCCACCAGGATATTGGCTTCCCTCAGATTCAAGTGTAACCCATCCTTTTTGTATAGGTCACACCTGCCCCAAAAGAGGTCCCAATGATCCAGAAATCTGGCTCCCTGCCCCTTGCTCCAATCCCTCAGCCGTGCATTTGTCCTCCACCTCACTCTATTCCTATAGTCACTGTCACGTAGCACAGGGAGCAGTCCTGAGATTACTACCTTCGAGGTCCTGCTTCTCAACTTCCTTCTTAACTCCCTGTAGTCTGATTTCAGGACCTCCTCCCTTTTCCTACCTATGTCATTGGCAACAATATGTGCCACGACCTCTGGCTGTTCGCCTTCCCACTTCAGGATATCGCGGACGTGATCTTGCTGGCAAAAGTACCTTGCTAATGAGAGAGGTCAGAGGAGAATGGCCGGACCGGTTCAAACCGACAGGAAGGAAAATTCCTGACAAGAAAGGAAGTAACTCAAATAATCACACATTACAACAGTGGTGTGCAGAAGAGCATGCTTTAACACACAAGTCAGGCCTTAAAGCAAATGGGCTACGGCAGCAGAAGACCTTGAACATGCAGTCAGTGGCCACTTTATTAGGCACCTGAGGTACCTGGTAATGTAGCGCCTGAATGTATTTCACTTATACGGTCTAAAAGCTCCTGAGGTTTTACTGTTTAACATGCTCTAAATGGCAAGCACTGTGGTGCAGTGTGCATGGTCTTTGTGATACACAGCAGTTACTAGAATAGATTACACTGACAGCAGCTCTTCAGGTCCAACACTTGAGCGGACAAAGATAGCAGGCATATGGGAACACTGCCGCCTCCGTGTTGGATATCATCCAGATTTGGAAGTCTATCACCATTCCCTCATTGAGGAATTTCTCACTCAATTGCACTGTGCGAGTACCTTCACCAGAAGGACTGCAGCGATTGAAGACTTTTTAATGGGCATTAAGTACCGTGCTTGTCAGTAATAACTGATGAATGAATACATAAATAAACAACAGATTCAAATGTAAACTGGGCCAAACTGTTTAGTTCTGCTCTCATGGTCTAAAAGTGAGTCATGGCCCATTTTACTGTCTCATCCAGTTGGGGAGTGTGTAGTTTTTGTGCCTTTCATGTGAAGTCAGCCAGGTTTTCCCCCAGGCAACAAATTAAACAAAGAATAAATTGAAAACTGAAAATCACTCATCTTATATAGGAAGCGACTATACAAACACAGCCCTTATCATCAGAAGGCAGATAAATGGGAGCTGTATATTGTAATTATAAAACTAGCACTCAAGGAGATTTTATGGAGTATTGCTGAAGTAGTTGTCAGTGTTCAGGACTATTGTGCGGAGTAATTGGCAGCAACTTTGTGATCTCTGTGCACGATTTTACAACTGTGAATACACCACAGTTGCCAGCAGTGACTTGCCAGGGAAGAGCAGGTCGATCTCCAATTCTGAATATCACATGGTGTTTCGCATAGATGAGGAACACTTACATCATGAATGATTATGAATTGCATGTTGGGTTTGAGGTTATGGAAAGAACATATGTCCCACTTTGCTTTGAAAAGTAAGAAATGGTTGCAAGAGTTCATGTAAGGGCTTAGTCATTTAATTTTTTCATTTATTTAAATTTAAAGATACATCACAGTATCAAGCCCGTCCAGTCCAATGAGCCGGTGCTGCCCAAATACACCCATGTGACCAACTAACCTACAAACACATGCGATTTTGGAATGTGGTTGGAAGTTAGAATACCTGGAGGGAAACCCATGTGGTTGAGGAGCAAATGTACAAACTCCTTATAGACAGTGTCAGGAATTGATCCAGGGTTGCTGGCGCTGTAAAGCATCATGCTAATAGCTACGATACCGTGCTAGAAGAGGAGGCCCATTTTAAAAGACAATTAGATAGTTATCAATTCTTTTAAAAGGGAATTTTAAATCTGTAATTGGCTGGTTAACTTTATATCTGAAAATGTTTCAATGTGGTTGAGGTATTTAGTTTATTGTAAACGTTATGAGCTTTCTAAATGCTTGTGAAAGTTAAAGAAAATCAGAAACATTCAATGCTTTTAAAAGATTTCAGTTTATAGTTCTGACTAAATTTGAGGGTGCGTTTTAGCGAATTGTCAACTTTTATTTGTATTGTATGCTTGCTCTGGGCACTCTGTAATGCACAAAACACATCCTTACCACAAAGAATCCTTCCAGATTTTTCTGCAAAATTCTTCCTTGGAGGATTGCAAAAGGTCTGCCATAATTTACCAAGGTCAGCAGGAATCCGGCAGTGCTTATAAAACTTACCCAAATATGAACATATACTTTACAGGGTTTATAAAGCATCTTACATTTTAAAGAAAGTTATATGTTTAGACAAGCAAATAGAACATGTACAGTATATGTTTATAAGCATATAAAATATATAGAATGCTTTTCAGTTGGCTACAGAGTATCCTTAGAAAATCTGCATACTAGACATCAGTAGATCTGCAAAATCTGTTTTGTGTTGAAGCACATACCCTCCCATAATGTAAAAGATCTGTACTGGACTGAAAACAAGTAGATTTGCTCAAAATACTGTTTCAACAGTATTCCAACGGCTTATACTAGCTGGAATTTAGAAGATTGAGGGGGGATCTCATTGAAACGCATAAAATCCTAAAGGGATTGGACCAGCTAGATGCAGGAAGATTGTTCCCGATGTTGGGGAAGTCTAGAATGAGGGGTCACAGTTTAAGGATAAAGGGGAAGCCTTTTAGGACTGAGATTAGGAAAAACTCCTTCACACAGAGAGTGGTGAATCTGTGGAATTCTCTGCCACAGGAAATAGTTGAGGCCAGTTCATTGGCTATATTTAAGAGCGAGTTAGATATGGCCCTTGTGGCTAAAGGGATCAGGGGGTGTGGAGAGAAGGCAGGTACAGGTTTCTGAGTTGGATGATCAGCCATGATCACACTGAATGGCGGTGCAGGTTCGAAGGGCCGAATGGCCTACTCCTGCACCTATTTTCTATGTTTCTATGTAACAATACTTTTTCTTGGTTTATATTCTTATCTATCCTAATGCCTGGGCATTAGGGAACTTTGAAAACCTGTTCTTGGTTTGCTTTTACTTAAACCTATACATTTGTAAAATAACGGGATCCTTCACAAATCAATTGATATTGCTGGAATTTTTTTATTTACTGGAATGCTTGCTCAGCATAGCACAAGGAGTCAGAAAAACAACTTGTGAATGCAGTTATCCTAAAGCTCTTTGGAAGTCTAAGGCCTATCGTAGGGATTGTGGAACTTTCAGAGGTATCTGAGAATGTGAATCTCCTCAAACATTTCAACGTAACCCAGTCTGGATTTTATCACCATTTTCCATGAAGACTTAGAATACTTTTGATTAATGTTGTGAAAAATTCAGAATCAGGTTTATTATCACTGACGTTATGTCATGACATTTGTTGTTTTGCAACAGTTATATATGCAATACAAAAACATATAAGTTACAATTTAAAAAATATATTTTATTTAAATAAATAATCCAAAAAAAAGAGCAAAAATAATGAGGTAATCTTCATGGATTCATTGTCCCTTCAGAAATCTGATGGTGGAGAAGAAGGAGCTATTCCTTTAGGTTTCCGTTCCTTCTCTCTGATGGTAGTAATGAGAAGAGGGCATGTCCTGTGTGGTGAGGGTTCTTAATGATGGATGCCGCCTTTTTGAGGCATCGCGTTGTGCAGATGTCATCAATGGTGGGGAGGCTAGTGCCCATGATGGAGCTGGCTGAGTTTATTATCTTCATGTTGACTGGACTGGAGTCGCAGATGCTCTATTCTGGAGATGAATGATTCATTATAATCATTCTAGTCCCTTCTTGGTTATATTCCATTTGGTGTATTGCATGACCAATACATGAAATCAATATAACTATAAAAGGAGGTCTATCATGAGTCATTGTTGAAATCCCCCACAATAATGGGGAAGTCATCAGTGTGTGCTGTTTCATGCCTCTTAATCATCGATCTCAGTTCTTCTGCCAGCTTCACGTCTGCCTAGGGTGTAATGCAAGCAGGATAACAGCAGATAACTCATGGGCATCATGGTAGCATAGCAGTTAGCATGATGCTATTACAGCTCGGGGAACTCCAGAGTTCAGAGTTCAATTTCAGCGCTGTAAGGAGTTTCTGTACGTCTTCCCCATGAAATGAGTGGGTTTTCTCCAGCTCCTCTGCTTTCCTCCCACAGTCCAATGATGTTTCAGGTAGGTTACTAGGCCGCTGTAAATTGCCTCATGATTAGGAAAGGGTTAATCGGTTTGTCGGAGGTGGATGAGGTGGTATTGCTCAAAGGGCTGGAATGGTCTACATAGCGCTGTGTCACTAATTAAAATAAAATTTTAAAACTCCATTGGCAGATGTTATGAACGACATTTGACCTCCAGATGTTTCAGATTGGGGGAGCAGGACTGAGACAAACTGTTGTGTTTGAGCACTACCATGAGTTAACAAAGCTGCAAAAGCCACCTTTACCTGATGATGCTGATCCCAAACCTGAGGGATTGCTTAAGAAAGAGAGCAGTTTGAAAAGTAAGCAAATCTACCATATTTTTCAACAGTTTTAGTTGGGAATACAGTATTTTGGAATAACTTAATGAGCTGGTCCATGACGCTTGAGGATGACAATTGCATAACAGGAACATCTTGCACACATTCCAATCATCCAAACAACACTTCGTTTGGACCACAGATCAATAACATGTCATTGAACAATGAATGCTTCAGGGAGATTAGGAAATATTAAACTAGGCAGTTCGGTCAGATGATGCCATAAATCACAGAGAGTAACTGGAGAAGTTTATAATCATTAATTCCAGGTTTGTGCACGTATACTCAATTTTGGCCATTTTTCTATCTAAGCAGCAGTTAGAAGTCGTTTCTACTTGATGGAATTTGCATCAAAAGACCAAAGATTAACACTGGGTTGGAATTTTTTGTTGTTGTTTATTCATGATTCATAGCAACATGGTCAAAGTGAATAAGAAAGCAAGCTATCAAAGCCAGGAAGTGACACAGAGAAACAAATAGAGCACTTCAGATGTTAATAACAAAAGAACAAGAACAAATGTAGCGGGAGCAAATTTTACATGGTCATTAGTATTAAGCACACAATATAGTCTCAGCCATTGTAGCATTCCTGTTGTGAAGCTCAGCTCCAGTGGAACTAATCTATGAATATTTGGGTCATTGCATTTTTCTGTTTTCTGTCAATCTCTGTCTTGTGTGCCTCCTATGTTGGATTGCGTTCATCTGTCTGATTAATTAGTTTTTGTGTGTGCTTTATTATTATGATGCTATTACATTGGATCTAGGTTATAAATAGAATATTATATTGGTCTGAAAGTTTGACAAAGGTGGCTAACAACCATGGTCACTGGTTGCTTGGTTGCTCAACACACATTTACATGGAATGGGCCTCCAGTGCATACTTCAGTAAGGAAGCTACCTCTGAACTGATCAGCAAGGCCCTGAACAATATATACCATAGTTTTGATAGTTAGCTATCCTACTGCTTTGAGAGTCAGTTAGGCTGCATCCTTCCAGTCTGAACCAGCTGTGAAATCCATCAAAGAGCTTGAATGTTTCTAAATATTCACATTCATAAGTGGTTAAGGTATTGGTCTAGTGATCTGAAGGTTGCTAGTTCGAGCCTCAGCTGAGGCAGTGTGTTGTGTCCTTGAGCAAGACACTTAACCACACATTGCTCTACGACGACACCGGTGCCAAGCTGTATCGGCCCTAGTGCCCTTCCCTTGGACAACATTGGTGGCGTGGAGAGGGGAGACTTGCAGCATGGGCAACTGCTGGTCTTCCATACAACCTTGCCCAGGCCTGCACCCTGGAAACATTCCAAGGTGCAAATCCATGGTCTCACGAGACTAACGGATGCCTATATAAAAAATTCACATTCAGGAACTAATAAAATTGAACATCTGATTAACAGGTTAAAACAATTAAATGGTTAAAACAAATACATTTAATTTTGAATTAATTGATTTGTTAAATTACCTCTCCCATGCAATTATTCCTCCCCCACTCATCTGACACAAATACCGTGTGCAGATTCTACATGTAAATACTATGGAACTGCAGAATTTTGTATCCCACCGCTGGAACCTATGAAGGAAACATTGTGCTCATGTTATTAGGGCTACTGATTTATCAGAATCAAGTTTAATTACTCTCAATAATTTCTCCTTTGGCACCTCCCACTTCCTTCACACAAAAGGTGTAGCAATGGGCACTTACATGGGTCCCAGCTATGCCTGCCTTTTTGTCGGCTACATGGGACAGTCTATGTTCCAAGCCTACACTGATGTCATTCCCCAACGTTTCCTGCACTACATCGATGACTGCATTTGTGCTGCTTCCTGTACCTATGCAGAGGTCGTTGACTTCATCAACTCTGCCTCCAACTTCCACCCTACCCTCAAATTTAGCAAGTCCATTTCCAACACCTCCTTCCCCTTTCTCGATCTCTCTGTCTCTATCTCAGGAGACAGTTTATCTACTTTTTATAAACCCACTGATTCTCATAGCTACCTGGACTATATCTCTTCCCACCCTGTTACTTGTAAAAATACCATCCCCTTCTCTCAATTCCTGCATCTCTGCCACATCTGCTCTCAGGAAGAGGCTTTTCATTCCAGAACAAAGGAGATATCCTCCTTTTCCAAAGAAAGGGACTTCCCTTTCTCCACCATCAATGCTGCCCTCAACCGCATCTCTTTCATTTCACACACGTCTACCCTCACTCCATCCTCCTGTGACCCTAGGGATAGGGTTCCTCTTGTCCTCACCTATACCACTCCATCAGCCTCCGCGTGTATTATGATTATGATTATGATTATGAGGACACGCGGTCCTCTTTTATTGTCAATTAGTAATGCATGCATTAAGAAATGAGACAATGTTCCTCCAGTGCGATATCACAGAAACACAGGACAGACCAAGACTTTAAAACTGACAAAAACCACATAATTATAACATTTAGTTACAAAAGTGCAAGCAATACTGTGATTTGATAGAAGAACAGTCCATGGGCACGGTAAAAAAAGTCTCAAAAGTCTCTCGATAGTCCCAACATCTCACGCAGATGGTAGAAGGAAGAAAACTCTCCTGCCATGAGCTTCCAGCACCGCAAACTTGCCGATGCAGCATCCTGGACGCACCCGACCACAGTCCGACTCTCAGTCCATCTGAAAACTTTGAGCCTCTGAACAGCTCTCCGACACCGAGCACCGAGCACCATCTCTGCTGAGCGTTTCGACCCCAGCCCCGGCCGCCAGCAACAGGCAAAGCTGAGGATTTGGGGCCTTCCCTCCGGAGATTCTCGATCGCACAGTAGCAGCGGCAGTGAACCAGGCCTTTCAGAAGTTTCTTCAGATGTTCCTCTGTGCTTCTCATGTCCATCTCCATCAAATCAGGATTGTGCACGACCCCTATCTAACAAATAAAATATCATTTCACTGGAGAGGCCGCGCGCGCTGCGTCGCGTGGCCATCTTCTCCTCCCTCCTTATGTAGCACATAATTCGTCGTAACATCTGCCAACTCCAACGGGATCCTACCATCAAGCACAACTTTCCCTCCCCCGCCACCTTCAGCTTTCCGCAGGGATTGCTCCCTAAGTGACTCACTTGTCCATTCATCCCTCCCCACTGATCTCACTCTTGGCACTTACCCTTGCGAGCGGAACAAGTGCTACACCTGCCCTTATGCTTTCTCCCTCATTGCCATTCAGGACCCCAGACAGTCCTTCCAGGTGAGGTGACACTTCACCTGTGAGTCTGTTGGGGTTAGCTACTGTATCCGGTGATCCCGGATTGATGTTCTGTATATCGGTGAGACCCAGAGAAAGTTAGGAGACCATTTTGCTGAGCACCTATGCTCAGTACGCCGGAAAAATTGGAATCTCCCAGTGGCCACCCATTTTAATTCCACTTCTCATTCTCATTCCGACATGTCAGTCCATGGCCTCCTCTACTGTCGCAAAGAGGCAACACTCGGATTGGAGGAGCATCACCTTATATTCTGTCACCTCCAACCTGATGGCATGAATATCGATTTCCAAACTTCTGGTAGTACTTCCCCCGCCCCACTTCAAACCCTTTCCCATTTCCCTTTCTTATCTTATCTCCTTACCTGCCCATCACCTCCCTCTGGTGCTCCTCCCCCCTTTTCTTTCTTCCATGGCCTTCTGTCCTCTCCTATCAGACTCCCTCTTCTCCAGCCCTGTATCCCTTTCACCAAGCAACTTTCCAGTTCTTTGCTTCACCTCTCCCACCTCCATCTCATTTTCACCTATCACCTGGTGTTTATTCCTTCTTTCTCTGAATCCTTATCATTTTTTCTCCAGCCCTCATGAAGCGTCCCAGTCTGAAATATCGACTGTGCCCTTTTCCATAGATACTACCTGGCCTGCTGAGTTCCTCCAGCATTTTGTGTGTGTTGTTTGGACTTCCAACATCCGCAGATTTCCTCCTGTTTGTTAATTACAGAGGAAATTACACAGGCATGAGAGAGGAGTTGGCCAGAATTAATTGGAAAAGAACACTGGCAGAGCAGCAATGATTGGAATTTCTGAAAGCAATTCAGAAGGCACAGGATATATACATCCCAAAGAGGAAGATGTATTTTAAAGGAAAGTCTAATAACAGTAGTCAAAGCCAACAGAAAAGCTAAAAGGATGGCATATCATCGTGTCGTGGTCCTGACCGTTAATTCATCTGGTTATCCTAGTTCCCTTTTCCCCATGTTCTCCTGGGCTCCTTGATTGTGGCACCTGATTCTCTTCTAAACCTGCTGCATAAAAACCCCGGCTCCGCATCCACTTGTTGCCAGACCGTTGCTTCAGTCAGTGCAGTAATTCACGATTCCAGCCACTTAGAATGGTGTATTCTGAGTTTAACTTCAGTACCAAGGTTCCCCTGTGAAACTCTGTCTCTCCGTGTCAAGATAAATATACTGACTTTTTACTTCAGTACCGAGGTTTACCTACGAAATTCTGTCTCTCCATGTCAAGATAAGTACTCTAAGTTTTACTTCAGTACTGAGGTTACCTATGTAACTGCATCTCTCCGAGTTAAGAAAAGTTTTGTCTGCCGCATGCCTTTCTACACTCCGTGTCAAGATAACTGTTGCCTGCCGCCTGTCTCCTGTTTGCCGTTCAGCTCCAGCAAAGCCCTGTGTCAAGAAAAGTATTGCCTGCCGTTTGCCTTTTCATTTGGTACTCCGTATCAAGACAAGTGTTACCTGCTGCCTGTGTCCTGTTTGCCGTTCAGCTCCAGCAACTCCCTGTGTCAAGAGAGGTTTTGCCTGCCTCCTGCTTCTCCATTCACTTGCACTGTTTGCCTGTGTTAATTCTGTCTCTCGACCGCTTAGAATTGTGTATTCTAAGTTCTGTTTGCCTGTGTTAACCCTGTTCCTTGGCCGCTAAGAATTGTGTATTCCAAGTTCTGTTTCTGCGCTGTTTGCCTGTGTTAACTCTGTCTCTCCGTGTTAATAGGAGCATTACATGCTACCGGTCTTCCTGTTCGTCCTCCTGCCTGCTGTTCTCCTCAAGCTACGCTCGGACCCTGGTCTGCATCTCTGCTCTGCCTCGTTCCGCCGCCCGCCTACACTCCCCGTTGGCTCGGTGGTTAAATGCCACCATAGCGACTTGGGTTCGATCCCCAATCAAGCCTTCCTCGCTCCTTGGCTTTCCCTGTAACCGTTAATAAACACTTTAGATTACGCTATCTCTGTGTCTGTGTCCTGTGTTTGGGTTCGCCCCGGTTCCATTGCAACACATTGAGCAAAAATTAGTGAGAAGTTAGAGGATTGGGAAACTTTAAGATCCAACAGAAGGCAACTAAAAAGTCATTGAGAAGGTAAAGATGGAATATGAAAACAAGCTAGCCAATAATATTAAAGAGGATACCAAAAGTTCCTTCAGGTACATAAAGTTTAAAAGAGAGTTGAGAGTGGATACTGGACAGCTGGAAAATCATGCTGAAGAGGAAGCAATGGGTGACAATGAAATAGAGGACGTACTGATTAAGTATTTTGTATCAGTCTTCACTGTGGAAGACACTAGCAGTATGCTGGAATTTCCAGGTATCAGGGGTTGTGAGATGTGTGAAGTTACCATAACTAGAGAGAAGGTTCTTGAAAGGTCTAAATGTAAGTAAGTCACCTGGAGCAGATGGTGTACACCCCATGGTTCTGAAAGAGGTGGCTGAAGAGATTGTGGAGGTATTAATAATGATCCTTCAAGAATTACTAGATTCTAGAATGATTCTGGAAGACCAGACAATTGCAGATGCTACCCCGCTCTTCAAGAAGAGAGAGAGAGGCAGAAGGAAGGATACTATAGGCCAGTTAGTCTGACCTTAGTGGTTGGGAGGACGTTGGAGTCGATTATTAAGAATGAGGTCTCCAGGTATTTGAAAGTACATGATAAAATAGGTCATAGTCAGCATGGATAGGGAGAAAGTAGACTCTGATGTAGCAGCATTTCAGTGGAGTAAAGGAAATTACAGTGGAATGGGAGTGGAGTTGGCCAAAGTAAATTGGAAGGAGATGCTGGCAGGGATGTCAGCAGAGCAGCAATGGCGTGAGTTTCTGGGAAAAATTAAGAAGGTACAGGATACGCTTTGTGCGTGGTAGGTCAGGTTTGACCAATCTGTTGGAGTTTTTCAAGGAGGTTATCAGGAAAGTGGATGAAGGGAAGGCAGTGGATATTGTCTACATGGACTTCAGTAAGGCCTTTGACAAGGTCCCGCATGGGAGGTTAGTTAGGAAAATTCAGTCGCTAGGTATACATGGAGAGGTGGTAAATTGGATTAGACATTGGCTCGATGGAAGAAGCCAGAAAGTGGTGGTAGAGAATTGCTTCTCTGAGTGGAGGCCTGTGACTAGTGGTGTGCCACAGGGATCAGTGCTGGGTCCATTGTTATTTGTCATCTATATCAGTGATCTGGATGATAATGTGGTAAATTGGATCAGCAAGTTTGCTGATGATACAAAGATTGGAGGTGTAGTAGACAGTGAGGAAGGTTTTCAGAGCCTGCAGAGGGACTTGGACCAGCTGGAAAAATGGGCTAAAAAATGGCAGATGGAGTTTAATACTGACAAGTGTGAGGTATTGCACGTTGGAAGGACAAACCAAGGTAGAACTTACAGGGTTAATGGTAAGGCACTGAGGAGTGCAGTGGAACAGAGGGATCTGGGAATACAGACACAAAATTCCCTAAGAGTGTCGTCACAGGTAGATAGGGTCGTAAAGAGAGCTTTTGGTACATTGGCCTTTATTAATCGAAGTATTGAGTATAAGAGCTGGAATGTTATGATGAGGTTGTATAAGGCATTGGTGAGGCCGAATCTGGAGTATTGTGTTCAGTTTTGGTCACCAAATTACAGGAAGGATATAAATAAGGTTGAAAGAGTGCAGAGAAGGTTTACAAGGATGTTGCCGGGACTTGAGAAACTCAGTTACAGAGAAAGGTTGAATAGGTTAGGACTTTATTCCCTGGAGCGTAGAAGAATGAGGGGAGATTTGATAGAGGTATATAAAATTATGATGGGTATAGATAGAGTGAATGCAAGCAGGCTTTTTCCACTGAGGCAAGGGGAGAAAAAAACCAGAGGACATGGGTTAAGGGTGAGGGGGGAAAAGTTTAAAGGGAACATTAGGGGGGGCTTCTTCACACAGAGAGTGGTGGGAGTATGGAATGAGCTGCCAGACAAGGTGGTAAATGCGGGTTCTTTTTTAACATTTAAGAATAAATTGGATAGATAGATGGATGGGAGGTGTATGGAGGGATATGGTCCGTGTGCAGGTCAGTGGGACTAGGCAGAAAATGGTTCGGCACAGCCAAGAAGGGCCAAAGGGGCTGTTTCTGTGCTGTAGTTTCTATGGTTTCTATGGGTAGATGTATTCCAGAAATGAAGAAATACTCAAATGGCAATATAGTATAAACGTGGCTGAGATGTGAAGTCAAAGCTAATGTAAAAGAAGAAAAGAGAAGGCATACAACAAAGCAAAAATAAGTGAGAAGGCAGAGGATTGGGGGGAGGGGAGGGAACATCAACTTAGACCATGAGAGGCCTGCGTCAGGCATTTTCATGCCTTACAACGTACAGATTGGAAGTCTGTGTGGGGCACCACTCCTCGCACAGACAAGAGCAATGTGTGATTAAGTACCTTGCTCAAGGGCACAAATACACTGCCACAGCTGAGGCTCGAACAAGCGACCTTGAGATAACTAGACGAATGCCTTAACCACTTGGTCATGTGCCCAACACAGAGGATTGGGAAGCTTTTAAAACACCACATAGAGCAACTAAAAGAGTCATTAAGAAGGAAAAAATGAAATATGAAAGCAAGCCAGCAAACAATATCAAAGTGGATAGTAAAAGCTTTTTCAA
Organism: Mobula hypostoma; assembly: GCF_963921235.1. NCBI lineage: Eukaryota > Metazoa > Chordata > Chondrichthyes > Myliobatiformes > Myliobatidae > Mobula > Mobula hypostoma. Next base: position 56,227,496 of record NC_086110.1, read on the forward strand.
GTATGAAAAAAATAAAGGAGAGATGAGAGTGGATATAGGACTGCTAGAAAATGAGACTGGAGAAATAATAACAGGGGATAAGGAGATGGCAGATGAACTAAAAGAGTATTTTGCATCAGTCTTCACTATGGAAGACACTAGCTGTGTGCCAGATATTGAAGGGTGTGAAGGAAGTGAAATGAGTGCGGTTGCTATTACAAGAGAGAAGGTGAAAGACCTAAGGGTACATAAGTCACCCCGACCAGGTGAACTGCACCCTAGAGTTCTGAAAGAAGTAGTGATAGAGATTGTGGAGGCATTACTAGTGATCTTTCAAAAATCATTGGACTCTGGCATGGTGCCAGAGGACTGGACAATTGCAATTGTCACTCCACTCTTTGAGAACAGAGGAAAGAGGCCAAAAGGAAATTATAGAACTGTCAGTGTGATCTCAGTGGCTGGGAAGATGTTGGAGTCAATTGTCAAGGATGAGGTTATGGAGTACTTGTGACACAGGACAAGATAGGACAAAGTCAGCATGGTTTCCATAAGGAAATATCTTGCCTGACAAACCCATTGGCATTCTTTAAGGAGATTGCAAGTAGGTAAGATAAAGGGGGTGCAGTGGATGTTGTATATTTTGACTTTCAGAAGGCCTTTGACAAGGTGCCACACATGAGGCTGCTTACTGTGCTATGAGGCCATGGTATTACAGTAATGTTACTGGTATGGTTGGAGCTTTGGCTGATTGGTAGGAGGGAGCAAGTGGGAATAAAAGGATCCTTTACTGGTTGGTTGCCAGTGACTAGTGGTTTTCCATAGATGTCGGTGTTGGGACCGCTTCTTTTTATGCTGTATATCAATGATTTAAATGATGGAATAGATGGCTTTGTTGCCAAGTTTGCAGATGGTATGAAAATTAGTGGAGAGGCAGGTTGTATTCAGGAAACAGGTAGGCTGCACAAGGACTTAGACAAATTAGGAGACTGGGCGAGAGAGTCACAAATGAAATACAGTGCTGGAAAATGCATGGTCAAACACTTTGCTAGCAGAAATAAATGTGCGGTCTATTTCTTAAACGGGGAGAAAATCCAAAAATCTGAGATGCAAGAGGACTTGTCAGTATTGTGCAGAACTACTTAAAGGTTAAATTGCAGGTTGAGTCGGTGATGAGGAAAGCAAATACAATGTTAGCATTCATCAAGAGGTCTAGAATAGGAGAGTAGGTATTTAATGCTGAGGAACTGGTGAGGCCTCATCTTGAGTATTGTAAACAGTTTTAGGCCCATTATCTTCAAAAGGATATGCTGAAACTGGAGAGGGTTCAAAGGAAGTTCACAAAGATGATTCTGGGAATGAAAGGGTTATCATATGATGAACATATGATGGCTTTGGGTCTGTACTCACTGGAATTTAAAAGGATGGAGGTGGGGGGATCTCAATGAAACTTTTCAAATGTTGAAAGGCCTAGACAGAGTTGATGTGAAAGGATCTTTCCCATGGTGGGGGAGTCTAAGATAAGTGGGCACCACCTCAGGATAAAGGGGCATCCATTTAAAACAGAGATTTGGAGAAATTTCTTTTGCCAGAGGGTAGTGAATTTGTGGAAGTTATTACCACAGGCAGCTGTGGAGGCCAGGTTGTTAGGTGTGCTTAAGGCAGAGCTTGATAGGCTCTTGATTGCACATGGTATTAAAAGGTTACGGGGAGAAAGCCTGGGAGTGTGGCTGGGGAGTGAAAGAAAGGATCAGCTATGATTAAATGGCGGAGCAGACTCGATGGGCCAGATGGCCTAAATCTGCTCCTATGGTTTCCTGAACGGATAATCTTGCCTGGAATTCTTTGATGAAATAACAAGTAGGATAGACAAAGGAGAATCGTCTGATATTGTGTAGCTGGATTTTCATAAGACCTTTGTCATGGTGCCAGACATGAAGCTGTTTAACAAGCTATGAGCCCATGGTATTACAAGAATGCTTCTAGCATGGATAAAGCAGGGCCTAATTAGCAGGAGGCAAAGAATGGGAACAAAGGGAGCCTTTTCTGGTTGACTGATGGTGACTAGTGCTGTTCCACATGTGTCTGTGTTGCAACCAATCCTTTTTACTTTATACCATATGTCTATGATTTGAATAATGGAATTGATGACTTTCTTTCAAAGTTTGCAGACAATATGAAAATAGATAGAAGTGCAGGTAGTTTTGAGGTAGTAGGGAGACTACAGAAGGACTTAGACAGATTAGGAGAGTGGGCAAAGGAATGGTAGATGGAATACAGTATGGGGAAGTTTATTGCTTTGGTAGAAGAAATGAAAGGGTTAACTATTTTCAAAATGGAGAGAAAATACAAAATACTGAGGTACAAAGGGACTTGGGTGTCCTTGTGCATGGTTCCCTAAAGGTTAATTTTCAGGTTGAGTCTGTGGTGAGGAAGGCAAATGCAATGTTAGCATTCATTTCAAGAGGACTAGAATATAAAAGTAAGGATGTAATGTTGAGACTTTATAAAGGACTGGTGAGGCCTCATTTGGAGCATTGTGAGCAGTTTTGGGCCCTTTATCCTTGAAAGGATGTGCTGAAACTGGAGAGGGTTCAAAGGAGGTTCACAAAAATGATTCCAGAATTGAATGGCTTGTTATATGAAGAGTGTTTGATTGCTCTGGGCCTGCATTTACTGGAATTCAGAAGATTGAGAGGTGACCTAATTGAAACCATCGAATGTTGAAAGGCCTTAAGTGGATGTGGAAAGGATGTTTCCTATGGTGGAAGAGTCTAAGACCAGAGAACACAGCCTCAGAATAGAGGGCAGCTTTTGAGAATGGAGATGAGGAGGAATTTCTTTCGTCAGAGGGTAGTGAACTTGTGGAATTCTTTGCCACAGGCAGCTGTGGAGGCCAAGTCTTTATGTAGATTTAAGGCAGAGGTTGATGGATTCTTGATTGATCAGGGCATAAAAGGATATGGGGAGAAGTTAGGAGATTGGGGCTGAGAGAAAAAAAAGGATTAGCCATAATGAAATGTCAGAGAATCTTGATGGGCCAAATGGCCTAATTCTACTCCTATATCTTATGGTCTTAATATCACTGGCATATGTCATGAAATTTGTTAACTTAATGGCAGCAGTACAATGTAATACATGATAAATATAGAAAAGAAGCTGAATTACGGTAAGTATATATTCTGTATGTAGATTAAATAGTTAAATTAAATAATTAGTGCAGAAACAGAAATACATTTAAACAATTAGTGAGGTAGTGTTCATGGGTTCAATGTCAATTTAGAAATTGGATGATAGAAGGGAAGAAGCTGAATGTGTGCCTTTACAGCTGCATCAGTATGTTGGGACTAGTTTAGGTCCTCATAGATATTGATACACAGGAACCTGAAATTGCTCACTCTCTTCACTTCGGATCCCTCTATGAAGATTGGTTTGTGTTCCTTCTTGCTACCCTTTCTGAAGTCCACTATCAGTTCTTTGGTCTTACTGATGCTGAGTGTAAGGCTTTTACTGCGACACTACTCAACTAGGGGATATACCTCTCTCCTGTACACCCTCTCGTCTCCATCTGCCAACAATGGATGTACCATCAGCAAGTTTTATAGATGGCATTTGAACTGTGCCTAGCCACATAATCATGGGTGTTGAGAGAGTAGAACAGTGGACTAAGCACACACCCCTGAGGTGTTGATTGTCAACAAGTCAGAGATGTTATTACCAATCTGCACAGACTGTGGTCATCATAAGACATAGGAGCAGAATTAGGCCATTTGGCCCATCGAGTCTGCTCCGTCATTCAATCATAGCTGACCCTTTTTTTTCTCCTCCTCAACCCCGTTTCCCCAAGTCAAGCATCCAGTTGCAGAGGGAGGATCAGAGTCCCAGGTTCTGTAGCTTATAACATGTCATTGGACAATGAGCCTGGATGGAGGTTAGAAAATATTAAACTAGACAACTCCTTCAGATGTTGATGGTGAACATAGGGACCTTTTGCTGACAAACAGCTTCTTGTCTTTGTAAAATACTCACAGGCACCAAAGATATAACCGAAGAAGTTTATTGTTTGGCATGATAGCAGTGATCAGTCACAGTGGAGACTCCAGTGGGTGCAAATCCCAAACATCTGCATAACTAAGGAGCTAATCCAGAAGCTCTGTACAGATTCTTTAGCTTTTTTAATGGAAATTTTGAGCCATTTGATCTTTTGACCCTGACAAAAACATAGAAGGCACGCTCTTGTAATGTGTTCTTGATGTCTTGATAATTATTACCCGAAGAAGTGTTTTTAGAAGCACAGTCAACCGTTTCATTTCCTCTGTAATAACAACTTGTGCACAGTAAGTTCCCACAAACAATCGCGTAAATTAATGGCAATGGTGTGCTTTAGTGATGTCACTATGGGTTAAATATTGGTCAGGTAACCCAGGAGAATCCGCTTATATTGTTTACTCAGAGAGGGTCTTAGTTTAATGTACCACTTCTGGCAGTACAACGCTAGTAATTGGTTTATTATTGTACCATGAACCCACATACCATGAAAATCCTTGTTTGGCATGCCATCCAGACAGGTCATTCCAAACTACAGGCAGTTCAAAGAGAAAAATGGTAACAGAATGTAGGATATAGTGTTATAGAGAAAGTGCTGCTTTAGTGCGGCAGTGGGGGCTTTCAGAGATTTTATGGTTAAAATGATACAATACGATCAGACTAATTACGTTAGACGTTAGCAGTCAAGGATTGCCAGCGTGGAAAGTTCATTAAAGCACAATGGGAAATAACTATGGTTCCGTCTGTCACTGGTTCCTTCCAGCTAGTGCAGAGAATAATCAATTTTCCCACTACTTCACAAATCCAGATGCATTTTAAAATCCCTTACTGAGCAAAAAGGTATGCAAAATTTATATACACTGTGTATATGGTATATTTATATATATATATATATATATATATATTATATGTATAGTACTGTGCAAAAGTCTTAGGTCTGTGTGTATATCTTGGCTGCCGCTGGCTGCGGGCTCTCCCGCGACTGCTGGAGCCGGTTCACTTGCCGCGTGGGTGAGCCGCCACAATATATATATAGAGCTAGGGTGCTAAGAGTTTTGCACAGCACCATATTTGTCAACATGGAGCGGAGAATAAATTTGTAAATCTGGCAGAGGCAAAGGATGTTGGGAATGGTGAGGATGGAGCACCGTAGGTGGGATGTGGGACCAGTAGCAGAGGAGAAGTGCCAGGGATGCGGGGGTGGGTGCAGACACACCCGGTACCGAGACACATGGCTAGGTCATTTCATTCCAAACCACTGGTTTATTGATCATCACAGAACATATATCTGGTGTTTCCTGCTCCCTCTCTCCTTCTTTCCCCATTTCTCAACCAGGATTCCCCTCTCCTGGCTCCCTTCCCACTCACAGTCCACAGTAGAGACCCACATCAGAATCAGGTTTATCATCACTCACATATGTCATTAAATTTGTTTTTTTTTTGCAGCAGTACAGAGCAATACATAATATTACTACAGTACTGTGCAAAAGTATTACGCAGCCCAGCTATAGATATACTTATGCCAAAGACTTCATAGTTCTGTATGTAAATGTGATAAAGATGAGAAATTCTGCAAATGCTGGAAATCCAAAGCAACATACACATATGTGTGTGTATGTGTACATGTATGTGTATACATATATATAAAATTATTGCCCATCCCTAACTGACTAGAGAAGGTGGTGACTTCTTGGCAGCTGTAACACTCTATTCTGCATTCTGTTCTTGTTTAACCTTATTCTAACTTACTGCACTGTGTAACGATTTGATTCTTATGCATAGTATGCTAGACAAACTTTTTGCTGTGACTTGGTTCATGTGACGACAGTAAACCAATTCCGGTTCCAATTCTTGAACTGCAGCAGTCCTTCTGGTGCAAGTAATTCAATAGCACTGCTGAGAAAGGAGTTTCAGGATTCAAACCCAGGGATGATGAAAGAATTGTGATGTACTTCCAGGACAGGACAAAGTATGACTAGAGGAGAATGTGCCAAGATTCTTCTTGGTAATGGGTTGTGGGTTGTGAAATGACTTTTGTTAGGAACCTTGGTGAGTTGCTGCAGCCCAGTTTCTTCATGGCACACTGGAACCAAGTTGCATCAAGGAAGGAGGGATTGAATATTTCTGCTGCAGTGCACTCAAACTGCTGGTGGAATTCAGCAGGTCAGGCAGCATCTAGGTAGGGTCTAAAACAATCATCATTTCTGTTGATGGATGGGTGTCAGAAAAGGGAATGCTTTGTTCCACAAAACGTTCAGCTTCTGAAATGTTGCTGAGAGAGCGTTTAGTTCCACCATGCCTATAATTTGGGTCTTGTAAATGGTGCAAAGGCTTTGAAGAGATAGGAGGTCAGGCACCTATACCACAAGAATCTCTTCCTCTCACCAGCTACTTTTTAATCAGCCTCACCACATGTACAGTGACATGCAGAAGTTTGGGCTCCCTGGTCAAAATTTCTGTTACTGTGAATAGTTAAGTGAGTAGAAGATGAACTGATTTCCAAAAGTCGTAAATGTTAAAGATGAAACATTCTTTTCAACATTTTAAGCAAGATTAACCATATAACAATTACAGCACGGAAACAGGCCATCTCAGCCCTTCTAGTCCGTGCCGAACGCTTACTCTCACCTAGTCCCACCGACCTGCACTCAGCCCATAACCCTCCATTCCTTTCCTGTTTCCTATATGCATATTAGTGTATTATATTTGTTTTGTACAATTTTAGAGTGAAAAAAAGGAGAGGAGCACCATGCAAAGGTTTGGGCACCCCAAGAGACTTGAGCTCTCAGATAACTTTTACCAAGGTCTAAGACCTTAATTAGCTTGTTAGGGCTATGGCTTGTTCACAGTCATCATTAGGAAAGGCCAGGTGATGCAAATTTCAAAGCTTTATAAATACCCTGACTCCTCAAACCTTGTCCCAACAATCAGCAGCCATGGGCTCCTCTAAGCAGCTGCCTAGCACTCTGAAAATTAAAATAAATGATGCCCACAAAGCAGAAGAAGGGTGTAAGAAGATAGCAAAGCATTTTCAGGTAGCCTTTTCCTCAGTTTGTAATGTAATTAAGAAATGGCAGTTAACAGGAATGGTAGGGGTCAAGTTGAGGTCTGGAAGACCAAGAAAACTTTCCGAGAGAACTGCTCATAGGATTGCTAGAAAGGCAAATCAAAACCCCCGTTTGACTGCAAAAGACCTTCAGGAAGATTTAGCAGACTCTGGAGTGACGGTGCACTGTTCTACTGTGCAGCGACACCTGCACAAATATGACCTTCATGGAAGAGTCATCAGAAGAAAACTTTTCCTGCATCTTCACCACAAAATTCAGGATCAGAAGTTTGCAAAGAAACATCTAAACAAGCCTGATGCATTTTGGAAACAAGTCCTGTGGACTGATGAAGTTAAAATAGAACTTTTTGGCCGCAATGAGCAAAGGTATGTTTGGAGAAAAAAGGGTGCAGGATTTCATGAAAAGAACACCTCTCCAACTGTTAAGCATGGAGGTGGAGTGATCATGCTTTGGGCTTGTGTTGCAGCCAGTGGCATGGGGAACATTTCACTGGTAGAGGGACAAATGAATTCAATTAAATACCAGCAAATTCTGGAAGCAAACATCACACCGTCTGTAAAAAAACTGAAGGTGAAAAGAGGATGGCTTCTACAATAGGATAATGATCCTAAACACACCTCAAAATCCACAATGGACTACCTCAAGAGGCGCAAGCTGAAGGTTTTGCCATGGCCCTCATAGTCCTCCGACCTAAACATCATCGAGAATCTGTGGACAGACCTCAAAAGAGCAAGATGGCCCAAGAATCTCACAGAACTAGAAGCCTTTTGCAAGGAAGAATGGGCAAAAATCCCCCAAACAAGAACTGAAAGACTCTTAGCTGGCTACAGAAAGCGTTTACAAGCTGTCATACTTGCCAATGGGGGTGTTACTAAGTACTGATCATGCAGGGTGCCCAAACTTTTGTTTCCGGCCCGTTTCCTTTTTTGTTATTTTGAGACTGTAAAAGATGGAAATAAAAAAAAGTAAACTTGCTTAAAATATTAAAGAAATGTGTCATCTTTAACTTTATGCCTTTTGGAAATCAGGTCATCCTTTACTCACTTAGCTATTCACAGTAACAGAAATTTTGACCAGGGGTGCCCAAACTTTTGCATGTCATTGTACTTCATCATCTAAAATGTGCATAGAAGGCATTGGTTTAAGTTAAGGGGAGAAAGATTTAAAAGAGACCTGAGGGGCAACTTCTTTTACACAGTGTAGTGGGTATATGGAATGAACTATCAACGCAAGCTATTGAGGTGTTACAGTTACAGTGGTTAAATACATTTAGAGAGGCACATGGACAGGAAAGAGTCAGAGGGCTATGCGCAGTAGGACTAGCTCAGGCTGGTATTAATGAGTCTGCAATGGGTCATGTTACAGAATGTACTATGACCCTTGTCATTCTTGGTGTCAGAGTGCTTGGGAGGTTTTGTTAGGTGAACCTAGATGCGTAGCCAATGCATTTTGTAGATGCTACACACCTGAGGCTCAATGTGCATGTGGAGAGAGAGAATGATAGTAGATGTAAATCTCATAGATGTTTGGCTTGATCTTTCTCACTTTCAAAGACTTTGCATCTCATGTTCTCTGTTTAATGCTTATCTGTTATTTCTCTTTTATACTTGCAGTCTATTGCCTTTTGTTGTTGCTTGTCCGTCCTGCTGGATGCAGTCTTTCTTGGCTTTACTGTGTCTGCCCGCAAGAAGACAAATCACGGGATTGTATATGCTACATATATGTATTTTGAAAATAAATTTACTTTGAACTTTGGATTTTGATCTCACAGGATGCCGTGGTAATGGTGATGGCCACCTATCTAAAAACCAGCAGAATCACATAATTGGATTGCACGTATCTTCATCTAATGGAACGTAGACAATAATTTTAACAAGGTACAAATTACTTATAAAATGACCATAGACCATAGGATCATAAGATAAAGGAGCATAAGTAGGCCATTTGGCCCATCGAGTCTGCTCTGCCATTCAATCACGAGCTGATCCAATTCTTCCAGTCATCACCACTCCCCTGCTTTCACCCCATACCCTTTGATGCCCTAGCTAATCAAGAACCTATCTATCTCGGCCTTATATACACCCAATGACTTCGCCTCTACAGCCTCTCATGGCAACAAATTCCACAGATTTACCACCTCTGACTTAGTAATTTCTCCGCATCTCAGTTCTAAAAGGATGTCCTTCAATCCTGAAGTCATGCCCTCTTGTCCTAGAATCCCCTACCATGGGAAATAATTTTGCCGTATCTAATCTGTTCAGGCCTTTTAATATTCCAAGTGTTTCCATGAGAACCTCCCTCATTGTCCTGAACTCCAGGGAATACAGCCCAAGAGCTGCCAGATGTTCCTCATATGGTAACCCTTTCAATCCTGGAATCATTCTCGTGAATCTTCTCTGAACCCTCCCCAATGTCAGTGCATCCTTTTTAAAATAAGGAGCCCAAAATTGCACATAATACTCCAAGTGTGGTCTCACAAGTACCAAATAGAACCTCAACATCACATCCCTGCTCTTATATTCTATACCTCTAGAAATGAATGCCAACATTGCATTCACCTTCTTTTCCACCGACTCAGACTGGAGGTTAACCGTTAGAGTATCCTGCACAAAGACTCCTAAGTCCCTTTGCATCCCTGAATTTTGAATTCTCTCCTCATCTAAATAATAGTCTGCCCATTTATTTCTTCCACCAAAGTTCATGACCATACACTTTCAAACATTTTATTTCATTTGCCACTTCTTTGCCCATTCCCCTAAACTATCTAAGTCTTTCTGCAGGCTCTCTGTTTCCTCAACACTACCCACTCCTCCATATGTCTTTGTATCATTGGCAAATTTAGCCACAAATCCATTAATACCATATTCAAACCATTGACATACATCATAAAAACCAGCGGTCCCAACACCGACCCCTGTGGAACTCCACTGGTAAATGGTAGCCAGCCAGAATAGGATCTCTTTATTCCCACTGTCTGTTTTCTGCCGAGCAGCCTACACTCTAGTAACTTCCCTGTAATTCCATGGGCTCTTATGTCTCTTATCTTACTAAGCAGCCTCATGTGCGGCACCTTGTCAAAGACCTTCAGAAAATTCAAGTACACCACATCTACTGCATCTCCTTTGTCTGCCCTGCTTGTATTTTCCTCAAAAAAATTGCAGTAGGTTTGTCAGGCAGGATTTTCCTTTCAACAAATCATGCTGGCTTTGGTCTATCTTGTCATGTGCCTCCAGGTACTCTGTAATCTCATCCTTAACAATCGATTTCAACAACTTCCCAACCACTGAGATCAGGCTAACAGGTCTATAGTTTCCTTTCTGCTGCCTCCCACCCTTCTTAAATAGCACAGTAACATTTGCAATTTTCCAGTCATCCGGTACAATGCCAGAATCTATCAATTCTTGGAAGATCATCGTTAATGCCTTCCTAAATGATATATATGATACACGATACATATATGATACATATTAGATCTGTATTGCATGCTCATAAATGAATTTTATGAGCTTCACACATAGTACAACTTGTGAATTTGGTTTAATTTTCGACTGGGTTAGTATAAAGTTGCCAAGGCGTTGCCAAGCCATGTCCAAGTGCTTTCATGTAGCAGGGAAGGGAAGCATTTGTGGGCGTCTCAAGCATTGCCAAGCCATTCCCTTGTATTGTGTAAGACCTGATAATATATTAAAAATCGGAGCCGGCTGCCTGCTTGCTGCCTCAGCCAGAAATCACTGTGGAACAGGATAAGTGGAAATTTATAAATGTGAAAGAGCATGAGGCATCAAAGGGAATAGTTGAAGCATTTCTAATGCTTTACCTTCTCTGGGAACTGCTTTGTAAGAAATTTGGTCCTTTGAACAGATCCCTAAGTCAATAATAATCTAGAAACAATTAGTTTCTAGAATATTAATAACTTAGGCATCTGATTTAAGTTCAGACTGGACTGGGTTAAAAGGACACTTTAAGATACTGAAGGCCATTTGGCTCAGTGAGAATTCCGTAACAGCAAAGAATCAAAGGTTGCAGGGAAGGAGAAGGGACAGTGAAGGAATTAGAGAAACAAGTCAAGCATGTGCCCTGTTTGCAGTTATTTTCCGCATTTAAGTAGTTCATATTCCTGCCATAAAGTCACATTTATCTTAAGCAGTTGATTAAGATGATTTTGAGATAATTAGTTTCAAATTCCAAGGAGTGGGAAAAGCCTGCATGTTTAATTATGTGACCTTTACATACCATAACATCTCATCTTGTGCACGTTGTTTTGTTTTTCCATCCGCCAGCCTCCGCTTCCATGCCTCATTAACCCCCTTCCACCAGTTTCTTCCCTCAATGTCCCTTCTGTCTTGGCACTTTACCCCTTCCCCTTGGTCCTGATTCTCCTGCTATTTCTGGCTTCTCCTCGCAGTTACTCCAAGTTTTTGACTCCGCACCTTCTCTCCACCAAGCCATTATCACTATGTGTCCTTTTCTAGACTACTTGGGATGTAATGTTGAAATTGTATAAGGCATTGGTAAGGCCAAATCTGGAGTATTGTGTACCGTTCTGGTCACCGAATTATAGGAAAGATGTCAATAAAATTGAGAGAGTACAGAGGAGATTTACTAAAATGTTGCCTGGGTTTCATCTCCTAAATTACAGAGAAAGGTTGAACAAGTTAGGTCTTTATTCTTTGGAGCATAGAAGGTTGAGGGGGGACTTGATAGAGGTATTTAAAATTATGAGGGGGATAGATAGAGTTGACGTGGATAGGCTTTTTCCATTGAGAGTGGGGGAGATTCAAACAAGAGGACATGAGTTGAGAGTTAGGGGGCAAAAGTTTAAGGGTAACATGAGGGGGAACTTCTTTACTCAGAGAGTGGTAGCTGTGTGGAACAAGCTTCCAGCAGAAGTGGTTGAGGCAGGTTCGATGTTGTCATTTAAAGTAAAATTGGATAGCTATATGGACAGGAAAGGAATGGAGGGTTCTGGGCTGAGTGCAGGTCAGTGGGACTAGGTGAGAGTAAGAGTTCGGCACAGACTAGAAGGGCCGAGATGGCCTGTTTCCGTGCTGTAATTGTTATATAGTTATATGGTTATATGGTTACTTGTCAATTTAAGTCCCGCTTGGTGGCGCAATAATACCAGGGCTGGACTCTGGAGCAAAGGTTCCCGAGTTCGAATCCAAGTCGGGTTGAGTGTCAAGCTAGCAACTTGGCCTCATAAAAACAAGACACCGTCATGACGGTGCCCCGATAACTCCACTGCCGAGTTAAGGGCTATTCCTCTTCTTCCTTGTCAATTTAGATACCCACCACCCTCCGTCTTGAACCGTCCAACCTTTGTCCAAGCAGCTGAACTTCCCAAAGATTGTACTTTAGCCCAGATTTCCCTGAAACCCTGCTACAAAACATGTGGAAAACCTTCAGCTGTCCACTGTTCAATGTGGCAGTTTGAATTCCAGTTGGGTTATTGTGACCCTGCAAGCGATTTCCAAGCTGAGGCAAACAAACATCTGTGGAAAATGGGAGCATTTCACCTTGTGCTTTCCTGATATAAAGTGCTAACAAACAATTTCCATTAAAAACATTTATGACGTCCTTTTTAATTGCACTGTTCATCTCTCAGTGGAAATAATAATTATCCTCGTAAATGGTTGTTCTAATCTAAGAATGTTGAAGGATATCTGCCATCAAAATAAAACATAAAGACAATGTTCTGTGCTGGAAAAGGTGGACATTTATGGTGATAAAATGCTGCTGTGATTTTATGATTTCCATCAATAAAATAGAGCTTAATCAATTCTTGTTTTTTTAGACAAGTTTCTATCTTACAAAACTGCTTTCAAAACAAATAGCAATGAGTCAGAATTTGCTGTAACAACAGCAACCAGTCTTTCTTTTCCCTTGATGCATAAATAATACAGAAATGCTGTGAAGTTGGTTTAATCTCATGAAGACAAACGAGACCTCAGATGCTGGTATCTGGAACAACAAACAATCTGCCGGAGGAACTCGATGGGTCAACTAGTATCTGCTGCGGGGAGGGACTGGGAAAAGGAAGCATTGTAGATATTTTGGATTGAGAACCCTCATCAGGAATAAGTGTAGAGAGGAAATATAGGCAGTGTAAATGGGTGATGGGGAATGGCAAGAGGACCAAGCAGGTGATTAGTGGTCTGAGGAAGGGAGGGGGATAATAGACAGATTGAGCCAGGTAGGGGAGAGGCAAGGAGCAGAGTGGGGATTGATTTGCATGATGTGTATGAACTAAACACTTGTGTGTTACTTTATATAAGTTTAAATCATTCCTCTTATTGCTCAAGGTGTGTAAGAATTGTTGAACTGAACTGAAACACCGAGCTGATTCCACAACATATGGACTCACACTCCAGGACTTTTTGTCGTCTTTTGCACACTGATTGTTTGTCTGTCTTGGTTGTGTGTGGTCTTTCATTGATTCTGTTGTTTCTTTTTATTTTCTGTAAATGCCCTCAAGAAAAGGAATCCCAGGGTAGTATATGGTGACATATATGCAAGTCTATAAGACTGTAAGACATATGAGCAGAATATGGCCATTTGGCCCATTGAGTCTGTTCTGCCATTCAATCATAGACAATTTTACTTTCCCTCCTCAGCCGCACTCCACAGCCTTCTCCCCATAAACTTTGATGTCATGTCCAATCAAGAATCTATTGAGCTCTGCCTTAAATACACCTGACCTAGCCTTCAGAGCCACCTGCGGCAATAACTTCCACAAATTCACCACCTTTAGGCTAAAGAAATTTCTCTGCATCTCTGTTTTAAATGGGCACCCCTCTATCCTGAGACAGTGGCCTCTTGTCCTAGACTCCTCTACCATGGGAAAGATCCTTTCCACATCTACTTTGTGTTATATTTCTTCTATTTGAATGTACCGTGGGTTAACAGTAAAGAAACATAATCTGGAAGAATTAGAGAACTTTTATTTACATCTATAAACAAACATGCCTTAACCCTACCACGTGCTGAAACATTCTGGCAAACCTCGCGCATGCTCAGTGCTGTCCAGTCAGGTACTGGCACATCATTGCACGTGATATCACCACACTCTGTCTAGCCCTCTCAACATTTGAAAGGTTTCACTGAGATCGCCCTTCATCCTTCTAAATTCCAGCGAGTACAGACCTGAAGCTATTAAACGTTCCTCATATGATAAGCCTTTCATTCCTGGATTCATCCTTGTGAACCTCCTCTGAACGCTCTCCAATGCCAGCACATCCTTTCTTAGATGAGGAGCCAAAATTTGTTCGTAATACTCAAGGTGAGGCCTCACCAGTGCCTTATAGATCCTTAGCACCGCACCTCTGTTCTTGTATTCCAGACCTCTTGAAATCAATGCTAACATTACATTTGCCTTGCTCACCACCAACTCAACTTGTAAGTTAACCTTTAGGATGTTCTGCACAAGGACTCCCAAGTTCCCTTACATCTCAGATTTTCCCATTTAGAAAATATTCCCATTTAGAAAATATTCCTCACATTTATTTCTAATAACAAAGTGTATGATCATGCATTTTCCAACATTGTATTTCATTTGCCACTTGATTGCTCATTCTCCTAATCTGTCTAAGTCCTTCTGCAGCCCACTTGTTTCCTCAGCACTACCAGCACCTCCACCAATCTTCGTATCATCTGCACACTTGACAACAAAGCCATTTATTCCATCAGCTGAATCATTGATATACTGCATAACAAGAAGCAGTCCCAACACCACTAGTCACTGGCAGCCAACCAGAAAAAGATCCTTTTATTCCCACTTACTGCCTCCTACCAATCAGCCAATGCTCTAATCAAGGCAGTAACTTTCCTGTATTACCATGGGCTCTTAACTTGGTAAGCAGCCTCATGTGTGGCACCTTGTCAAAAGCCACACATGAAAGTCCAAGTATACAACATCTACTGAATCTCCTTTATCTATCCTAGTTCTAATCTCCTCAAAGAATTCCATTGGGTTTGTCAGGCAAGATTTTCCCTTAGTGGTACCTTGCTGACTTTATCCTATCTTGTCCTGTGTCACAAGTACTCCATAACATTATCCTTAACAGTTGACTCCAACATCTTCCTACCACCACTGGGTTCAGGCTAATGGTTCTATAATTTCCTTTCTGCTGAGTTTCTCCTTTTTTAAAGAGTGCAGTGACATTGCAATTTTCCAGTCCTCTGGTACCATGCCAGAGTCCAATGATTTTTGAAAGATCATTACTACCGCCTTCACAATCTCTACTGTTACCTCTTTCAGAACCCTCAGGTGCAGTTCATCTGGTCTGGGTGTCTTATGTACCATTAGGTCTTTCAGATTTTTGAGCACCTTCTTCCTCATAATAGTAACTGCACTCTCTTCTCTTCCCTCACACCCTTCAACAGCTGGCACACTGCTAGTGTTTTCCACAGTGAAGACTGATGCAAAATACTCAATTAGTTCAACTGCTATCTCCTTGTCCCCCCGTTATTATTTCTCTGGCCTCATTTTCTAGCAATCCTATATCCACTCTCATCTCTCTTCTACTTTTTTTACATACGTAAAAAAGCTTTTACTATCCACTTCGATATTGTTTGCTAGCTTGCTTTCATATTTCACCCTTTCCCTTCTAATGATTCTATTAATTGCTCTCTGTGGATTTCTAAAAGCTTCCCAATCCTCTGTCTTCCTGCTAATTTTTGCTTTGCTCTATGCCTTCTCTTTTGCTTTTACATTAGCTTTGACTTCCCTTGTCAGCCATGGTTGTACTATTTTGCCATTTGAGTATTTCTTTGTTTTTGCAATACATCTATCCTCATTTTCCTAAGAACTCACACCATTGCTGCTCTGCTGTCATCCTTGCCAGCATCTCCTTCCAATTTACTTTGGCCAACTACTCTCTCATACCACTGTAATTTCCTTTACTCAACTGAAATACTGCTACGTCAGACTTTACTTTCTCCCTATGGAATTTCAAGTTGAACTCAATCACATTGTGATCATTGCCTCCTAAGTGTTCTTTTAACTTTTGCTCCCTAATCACCCCAGTTCATTACATAACACCCAATCCAGTATAGCTGATCCTCAATGACAAACTGCTCTGAAAAGCCATAGACGTTCAACAAATCCACTCTCTTGAGATCCATTACCAACCTGAATTTCCCATTCTACCTGCATGTTGAAATCTCCCATGACTATCATAACATTGCCCTTTTGACACACCTTTTCTATTTCCAGCTGTAATCTGTGGTCCACATCCCAGCTATTATTGGGAGGCCTGTATATAACTGCCATCAGGGTCCTTTTACCCTTGCAGTTTCTTAACTCAACACAAGGATTCAACAGCTTCCGATCCTATGTCACAGCTTTGTACTGATTTGATGCCATTCTTTACTAGCTGAACCACACTGCCCCCTGCACCTACTTTCCTGTTGCTCCAATACAACGTGTAACCCTGGACATTCAGCTCCCAACTACAATCACCCTTCAGCCACGATTCAGTGATGGCCATAACATCATACTTGACAATCTGTAATAGTGCCACAAAATCATCTACCTTATTCCTTATACTCCATACATTGAGATATAACACTTTGAGTGCTGTATTTGCTACCCTTTTTGATTCTGCATCCCTAATGCACTGATAATCATCCTGCTGGCTGTAGTTATCATCTGCCTGCCCTTCCTAACAGTTTGACTGCGCGCTTTTTTACCATCCATCCTATCCTGTGTCCCTTCGCTCTGGCTCCCACCCCCTGCCAGATTAGTTTAAACCCTCCCCAACAGCTCTAACAAACCTGCCTACGAGAACATTGGTCCCCCTCATTTCCAGGCACAACCAGTCACTTTTGTACAGGTCATACCCCCCCCCCCCCAGAAGAGATCCCAATGATCTAAGAACTGAAGCCCCGCCCCCTGCACCAGCTTCTCAGACAAGCTTTTATCTGCTAAATCATCCTGTTTCTACCCTCACTGGTGTGTGGCACGGTCAGCAATCCAGAAATTACTACCCTGGAGATCCTGTTTCTCAGTTTTCTACCTAGCTCTCTCAATTCTCTTTTCAGGAGCTCTTTGATTTTCCTTCCTACGTCATTGGTACCAATATGTACCCAGACATCTGGCTGCTCTCCCTCCCCCTCCAAAATGCTGTGGACGCGATCCGAGAAGTCCCTGACCCTGGCACCTGAGAGGCAACATACCATTCGCGTGTCGCATTCATGTCCGCAGAATCTCCTGCCTGCTCCCCTGACTATTGAGTCCCCTATCACTACCACTACCCTCTTTTTCCTCTTTCCCTTCTGCACCACAGACCTATGCTCAGTGCCAGTAACTCCATGGCATTCCCCTTGGAGGTCATCTCTCCCAATAGTATCCAAGACGGTATATTTATAATCGAGGGGAATGGCCACAGGGATGCCCTATGCTAACTGCCTATTCACATTTCTATTTCTCCTGACAGTCTCCCAGCTACCCATCTCCTCTCTTCACTCTGTCGTACAAGCCGAAGGTCATCCAGCTGCTGCTCCTGATTCCTAACGTTGTCTTCGAGGAGCTGAGGTTGGATGCACTTCAGGCAGATGTAGTTCCCTGGGAGACTTTGGGTTCTTCAGGGCTCCAACATCCGGCATGAATAGCATACAATGGACATTTACTACACTAGGTACCGTAGGAGACAAAAAAGGGAACCTCATCAGAAACTTACCCAGAGCCAAAGCCTCCTTTGAGCTAAGGCCTGACCCTCCCCTCATCGCTGGCCCACTCCCAACAATGGCTGCCTTGTTTGTCCCTTCTGTACTTTAAAACAAGCGTCACCGACCTGTGAGAAACATTGTTGCATGGCTTGCTCCTGCTGCTGATTGGGCTGCTGAATAATAAATTTAATCATACTTTGATAATAAATTTATAAAACTCAGATAAGAAATTTACTTTGAACTTTGAATTACAATCATATAGCCTTTGGCAATGGAAATTAATATTACAAGTGAGATGCTCCATTCCTTCTGCAATAGAAACACAGAAACATAGAAAACCTACAGCACAATACAGGTCCTTCGGCCCACAAAGCTGTGCCGAACATATTCTTACCTTAGAAATTACCTACGGTTACCCATAGCCCTCTATTTTTCTGAGCTCCATGTACCTGTCCAGAAGTCTCTTAAAAGATCGTATTGTATCTGCCTTCACCACCGTTGCCAGCAGCCCATTCTACACACTCACCACTCTCTGCGCAAAAAACTTACCCCTGACATCTCCTCTGTACCTACTTCCAAACACTTTAAAACTGTGCCCTCTCTTGCTAGCCATTCCAGCCCTTGAAAAAGCCTCTTACTATCCACAAGATCAATGCCTCTCATCATCTTATACACCTCTATCAGGTCACCTCTCATCCTTCGCCACTCCAAGGAGAAAAGGCCAAGTTCACTCAACCTATTCTCATAAGGCATGCTCCCCAATCCAGGCAATGTCCTTGTAAATCTCCTCTGCACCTTTTCTATGGTTTCCGCATCCTTCTTGTAGTGAGGCAACCAGCACTGAGCACAGTACTCCAAGTGCGATCTGACCAGGGTCCTATATAGCTGCAACATTACCTCTCGGCTCCTAAACTCAACTGATGAAACCCAATTCACCATATGCATTCTTAACCACAGAGTCAACCTGCACAGCAGCTTTGAGTGTCCTACGGACTTGGACCCCAAGATCCCTCTGATCCTCCACACTGCCAAGAGTCTTACCATTAATACTATATTCTGCCATCATATTTGACCTACCAAAATGAACCACCTCACATTTATCTGGGTTGAACTCCATCTGACACTTAGTTGTGGATAGGTTGTGAATTTTGTTGGGAGAATAAAATGGGATGTGCAAATAGGTTGCTGAATGTTTGTGAGCCAAAGGGACTGTTTCTGTGTTGTATCTCACTGTGACTGTACTAAATTCACTTTTAGAGGTACTGAGGTGAGTAAGTGGTACCTGTATTAGAATTAAAGAACAGATAAGGACAATT
This sequence comes from Mobula hypostoma, assembly GCF_963921235.1. Classification (NCBI taxonomy): domain Eukaryota; kingdom Metazoa; phylum Chordata; class Chondrichthyes; order Myliobatiformes; family Myliobatidae; genus Mobula; species Mobula hypostoma. The sequence continues at coordinate 56,246,571 of NC_086110.1, forward strand.
TGTTTTGCCCAAAATAGGAATCTAAAATTTGCTGCGAAAAAAAGATGGTAAAGGTCTAAATCATCATCACATATTAAAAAGTGCAAGGATGTGTAGCTGAAAAGCTGAAAGATAGAATTAGGCAGATTGTTCTTTATCAACTAGAACCTCATGATGGGCTAAATGGCCTTTATTTCTTGTTATGTATTTTCTATGATTTCTTTAATTTCTTAATCAGTCCTTTACTCACTTTCATGGTTATTTTTCTTTCTGCACTTGACAGTGAATGAATTTATTCTTACACTTAGTTTCTTCTTCTGTCCTTTAATCCATTTAAAAGATACTATAGTATTTAATTCTCTTCCATTTCTTCTCCAGATTGCCGATCCATTCTGAATGAGTGAATATCAATGAGGTTGTTTCATAGTTTGCCTTAACTGCTCTCTCTTTTTCGTACATCTGCAACCATGTCCTTCACTAGTAACCTCTTCTTACTTCAACTTAATTCAAGGGGGTCAACATTCTGGATTGGCCAATGGTTATAAATATCTCAAAGAGCTGCTTAAACCACAGTTGTCACTAATTCCAGAGATTTATGAATTTTGCCATGCAACATCACATTTTACTTTCAACCTTTTATTAGTGCAGCATTACCTCACTCTTTCTCAGAGTTGCCCTCATCAGTGGCCTTGTTTCATCTTTCATCTCCGCCACATTAACAACATCTTTACAGAGGTGGGGTCTGCAACCTTTGACTGTTCTTAGATATCATCATTCTTTTAGCTTCTCCTTAGCCATGGACCTCTATTTCTTAATCCCAATGAAAAGTTTAGTAGAGAGACCCTGGAACAGCTCAGATGCTGCCCAAAAGCCCTGGGAGAAGGCCGCTACCACTGGCGCAACGACTGCGTGCAGTGTCAGAAAGTATCTTCTTGAGCATTAACAACGGTAGGCATTTCTGCCACCCCAGAAAGCCCATTGCTTTTATCAAAGCTGGAGACCAACTACAGTCTCAGCCCAGATCACCAGCAGGCTTGTTTGCCACGGCGTCTGACTGGCAACTGGAAATCAATCTTGGCAAGCAATTAAATTTCCCCAACCTGAGGCCTGGTATGGTCATTCTGTCAGAATCCTCAAAGCAGATGGTCGTGGTAGAACCTACAGTTCCTTGGGAAGACCGGATTGAGGAGTCATTTGAGCGTAAGAAAGCCAAATACAAGGAGCTGGTAGTGCAATGCCAGAGACAGGGATGGAGAACATGGTGTGAGCCTGTAGAGGATGGGTGTAGAGGTTTTGCTGGCTGCTCATTGTGCAGAACCTACTCTCTCCTTGGCATTATGGGGACTGCAAAGAAAAGTTTCATCAGGACTGTCACAGAGGCTGCTGAGTGAGCCTCCAGATGGCTATGGATCAAGAAGTGTGACCATGAACCAATGCTGTTGGGACACATGCCTGGGCCTGATCAACCCTGGCTGGGTCACCTGGGCGAGCGTGTCTGATGTTGAAAGACCCAAAACACCTGACGACCCTAGGTTACATCACTAATGATGTGTCCCAGCACATCCTAGGATGTATCTCATCATCTGAACTTTGAACTTTACTTTGAAGCTCTTTGTCACTTTAAAACTAGCGCCTGATCTATCTAAAATATCTTGAATTTGCATTGAAAGGAATTGACTTTTTTTTGTATTTACTCAGGCTCCAGGTGCCTTGTTTTATTCATTATTACAAAACTCTGGCCAGACATGGTCCTGTGGTCCACAACAGCCAAGCCTGCATATGTTGTGGAATTGACAGTACCATGGGAAGATGGTGTGGAAGGAGCTTATGAGAGGAAAAAGACCAAGTACTCTGAACTGGCAACGGAAGCTGCCCAGAATGGCTGGAAGACCAAGATTTTCCCTGTAGAAGTGGGATGCAGGGGATTCGTTGCTACATCTATGACCAGTCTATTGAAGAAGATGGGGGTGAGGGGTCACTCCCTCCAACAAGCAATCAAGTCCTTGTCAAATGCAGCAGAAGAAAGCAGCAATTGGATCTGGGTTAAAAGGAAAGACAACAACTGGGCTGCAAGATGAAGACAGGAAGGTATGGAACTGACGGGGGTGTATTCGGGACACCAGGTAGCATCGTTGAGCCCTCTGGAGATGTCGTGAGCTTATCAGTGAAATGTCAAAGAAGGAGGGCGCCCACCTGATGACCCCGATGACGTACCTACCGCTCCAAGCCCACTGCCAACATCGAGAGTGCTGACTTACCATAGGGATTGAAACATCAAGTCCTAGTATCTCTACTGGTTATTTGCTTGTACTTGGAGTAATTTGTCATTGCAAAATCATGAGCTTATAAACAAAAGCAAGGTAAACTTATGGCAGATTCCACAGCAAAACTGGGGCCAGTCTCAACATGTTCTTGGATACCTATTTATATCTTAAATAATGAAGATGATGTAAGCATTTACAATGGTTGTTTTGCAACAGTAGATTTTTTCTGCATGACAGTATAAGCTTTGCTGCATTCTTAGATAGCAGATGTCATTAACAATACAATCATTGACCCCTTAAATGCCCCTTAATAGGATGAGATTGGATGGCAGATTTCCTTCCCTGAAGAAATTTTTAAACCTGGTAGTCTTTTAAATGATAGTCTAGAAATCACATGATCATCCAACATTTTATTTCTGATTTATTTTCTTGAACTTACTGGCAGAATTTGAACCTGATTTTCTCAATTATTAATTAGAATCTTTAAACAATATGCCACTATATAACCGTATAACAATTACAGCACGGAAACAGGCCATCTCGGCCCTTCTAGTCTGTGCCGAATACTTACTCTCATCTAGTCCCAGTGAGCTGCCCACAGCCCATAACCCTCCATTCCTTTCCTGTCCATATAGCTGTCCAATTTTACTTTAAATAACAATATCAAATTTGCCTCTACCACTTCTGCTAGGAGCTTGTTCCACACAGCTACTATTCTCTGAGTAAAGAAGTTCCCCCTTGTGTTACCTCTAAACTTTTGCCCCTAACTCACAACTCATGTCCTCTTGTTTGAATCTCCCTTACTCTCAATGGAAAAAAAGCCTATCCACGTCAACTCTATCTATCCCCCTCATAATTTTAAATACCTCTATGAAGTCCCCCGTCAACCTTCTACGCTCCAAAGAAGAAAGACCCAACTTGTTCAACCTTTCTCTGTAACTTAGGTGCTGAAATCCAGCTAATATTCTAGTAAATCTTCTCTGTACTCTTTCTATTTTGTTGACATCTTTCCTATAATTCGGTGACCAGAACTGTAAACAATACTCCAAATTTGACCTTACCAATGCCTTGTACAATTTTAACATTCCATCCCAACTCCTATACTCAATGCTATGATTTATAAAGGCCAGCATACCAAAGGCTTTCTTCACCACCCTATCCACATGAGATTCCACCTTCAGGGAACTATGCACCATTATTCCTAGATCCCTCTGTTCTACTGCATTCTTCAATGCCCTACTGTTTACCATGTATGTACTATTTTGATTAGTCCTACCAAAATGTAGCACCTCACATTTATCAGCATTAAACTCCATCTGCCATCTTTCAGCCCACACTTCTAACTGGCCTAAATCTCTCTGCAAGCTTTGAAAACCTACTTCATTATCCACAATGCTAACTATCTTAGTATCATCTGCATACTTACTAATCCAATTTACCACCCCATCAACCAGATCATTAATGTATATGACACACAATATTGGACCCAGTACAGATCCCTGAGGCACACCACCAGTCACCGGCTTCCAATCTAACAAACAGTTATCTACCACTACACTCTGGCATCTCCCATCCAGCCACTACTGAATCCATTTTACTACTTCAATACCTAACGATTGAACCTTCCTAATTAACCTTCCGTGTGGAACCTTGTCAAAAGCCTTACTGAAGTCCATATAGACAACATCCACCGCTTTACCCTCATAGTAGTAGTAGTAATCATACTTTATTGATCCCGGGCGAAATTGATTTTCATTACAGTTGCACCATCAATAATTAAATAGTAATAAAACCATAAATAATTAAATAGTAATATGTAAATTATGCCAGAAAATAAGTCCAGGACCAGCCTATTGACTCAGGGTGTCTGACGCTCCAAGGGAGGAGTTGTAAGGTTTGATGGCCACAGGCAGGAATGACTTCCTATGATGCTCTGTGTTGCATCTCGGTGGAATGAGTCTCTGGCTGAATGTACTTCTGTGCCCAACCAGTACATTATGTAGTGGATGGGAGACATTGTCCAAGATGGCATGCAACTTGGACAGCATCCTCTTTTCAGACACCACCGTCAGAGAGTCCAGTTCCATCCCCACAACATCACTAGCCTTACGAATGAGTTTGTTGATTCTGTTGGTGTCTGCTATCCTCAGCCTGCTGCCCCAGCACACAACAGCAAACATGATCGCACTGGCCACTACAGACTCGTAGAACATCCTCAGCATCGTCCGGCAGATGTTAAAGGACCTCAGTCTCCTCAGGAAATAGAGACGGCTCTGACCCTTCTCGTAGACAGCCTCAGTGTTCTTTGACCAGTCCAGTTTATTGTCAATTTGTATCCCCAGGTATTTGTAATCCTCCACCATGTCCACACTGAACCCCTTGATGGAAACAGGGGTCACCGGTACCTTAGCTCTCCTCAGGTCTACCACCAGCTCCTTAGTCTTTTTCACATTAAGCTGCAGATAATTCTGCTCACACCATGTGACAAAGTTTCCTACCATAGCCCTGTACTCAGCCTCATCTCCCTTGCTGATGCATTCAACTATGGCAGAGTCATCAGAAAACTTCTGAAGATGACATGACTCTGTGCAGTAGTTGAAGTCCGAGGTGTAAATGGTGAAGAGAAAGGGAGATAAGACAGTCCCCTGTGGAGCCCCAGTGCTGCTGATCGCTCTGTCAGACACACAGTGTTGCAAGCACACGTACTGTGGTCTGCCAGTCAGCTAATCGAGACCTCGTCAACTTTCCTGGTAACCTCTTCAATAAGATTTGCCAAACATGACCATCCACGCACAAATCCATGTTGACTGTTCATAACCAGACCCCGTCTATGCAGATAATTATATATACCATCTCAAAGAATACTTTCCATCAATTTGCCCACCACTGACGTCAAATTCACAGGCCAATAGTTGCTAGTTGATAGTTACTCTTGGAACCCTTTTTAAACAATGGAACAACATGAGCAAAATGCCAATCCTCTGGCATCATCCCCATTTCTAATGACATTTGAAATATTTCTGTCAGAGCCCCTGCTATTTCTACACTAACTTCCCTCATGGTCCTAGGAAATATCCTGTCAGGACCCGGAGACTTATCCACTTTTATATTCCTTAAAGGCACCAGTACATCCTCTTCTTTAATCATCATAGTTTCCATAACTTCCCTACCTGTTTCCCCTACCTTACACAATTCAATATCCTTCCCCTTAGTGAATAGCGAAGAAAATAAATTGTTCAAAATCTCCCCCATCTCTTTTGGTTCCACACATAGCTGTCCACTCTGATTTTCTAAGGGACCAATTTTATCCCTCACTATCCTTTTGCTATTAATATAACTGTAGAAACCCTTTGAATTTATTTTCACCTTTCTTGCCAAAGCAACCTCGTATTTTCTTTTAGCTTTTCTAATTTCTTTCTTAAGATTCATATTACATTCTTTATATTCCTCGAGCACATCATTTACTCCATGCTGCCTATATTTATTGTAGGTATCTCTCTTTTTTCGATCCAAGTTTCCAATATCCCTTGAAAACCATGGGTCTCTCAAACTTTTAACCTTTCCTTTCAACCTAACAGAAACATAAAGATTCTGTACCCTCAAAATTTCACCTTTAAATGACCTCCATTTCTCTATTACATCCTTCCCATAAAACAATTTGTCCCAATCCACTCCTTCTAAATCCTTTCTCATCTCCTCAAAGTTAGCCTTTCTCCAATCAAAAATCTCAACCTTGGGTCCAGACCTATCCTTCTCCGTAATTATATTGAAACTAATGGCATTGTGATCACTGGACCCGAAGTGTTCCCCAACGCATACCTCCATCACCTACCCTATCTCATTCCCTAACAGGAGATCCAACACTGCCCCTTCTCTAGTTGGTACCTCTATGTATTGCTGCAAAAAGCTATCTTGCACACATTTTACAAACTCCAAACCATCCAGCCCTTTTACAGTATGGGCTTCCCAGTCTATGTGTGGAAAATTAAAATCTCCCACAATCACAACCTTGTGCTTACTACAAATATCTGCTATCTCCTTACAAATTTGCTCCTCCACTTCTCACTCCCCATTAGGTTGTCTATAATAAACCCCTATAAGTGTTACTACACCTTTCCCATTCCTCAATTCCACCCAAATAGCCTCCCTAGATGAGCCCTCTAATCTATCCTGCCAGAGCACCGCTGTAATATTTTCTCTGACAAGCAATGCAACACCTCCCCCTCTTGTCCCTCCGATTCTATCACACCTGAAGCAACAAAATCCAGGAATATTTAGCTGCCAATCACACCCCTCCTGCAACCATGTTTCACTAATAGCTACCACATCATACTACCACGTATCAATCCATGCATTAAGCTCATCCACCTTTCTTATAATGTTAGCATTAAAATAAATGCATTTTAGAAAATTTCCACCTCTTACTCTCTGTTTATCAGTAACGGTGCAAATAACTTTACTATTTTCTTTTTCTTCCTTCTCCCCTTGGGTCCAGACAGCACTTTTTCCCAAAAGGCATTTTAAATATTCTGCAGGATTTGGGATTCCAGGAACAGGATTCTGCACTTCTTGGGAACATTATGGTTGTGGAAGTGAGTGTCAGATTCTGAGCTGTCTGGTGAGGAGTGTGTGCCTGATCCCTGGCCATCTAGAATAGAATGCATGTCTGCATTCTTTGGTGTCTTGTGGTTGTTTTCACATCTGGGCCTATGTGACCCATGTGAGAGAGTGTCCCTGTGGTGAACTAGCCATCCGAATTATGGTAATGGTGTTTGAATTAAACTCTACTAGCTACATGGCTTTGACAAAGAACTCTTCAAGCCTCAGATGTAGGGGAATGAATACAGCAAATCATTCATCACTGCCCACAAAATAAAAGCAAATAAAAATCATATACAGTACTTGAAATAAGTACAAGTATATCAGCTTCACTGTACCAGATTATTTGTACTGATTGAAAAAATGACATAAATAACCATCAGGTCCGAAGCAACCACACATTTATTGAACTAGCTTCAACCATCTTTAAGAAGTAAATTTTAAGGAAATGATCTGCTTTATGCTGCTAATATCTCCTTATGATAGTCAAATCTAGTAGCCATTTCTGATCCCTATTTCATGGAGCAGAAAGTGGATATGTGTCAACATTGGGTAAAAAAAAATCAGGCTATGATTCTATTTCCACTTGCATTAATTTCTAACCCTACTGAAACAAAACTTCAAGTGTTCAACATGAACGTGCTGCTCTGCTGCATGTTTGGTATTTGCATTGCAGATGAGTATCTCACAGAAGTTTGAAGAGTGCAATCTGATTATATTACCATTCATCAAAGTTGCTGGTGAACGCAGCAGGCCAAGCAGCATCTATAGGAAGAGGCGCAGTCGACGTTTCAGGCCGAGACCCTTCGTCAGGACTAACTGAAGGAAGAGTGAGTAAGGGATTTGAAAGCTGGAGGGGGAGGGGGAGATGCAAAATGATAGGAGAAGACAGGAGGGGGAGCGATAGAGCCGAGAGCTGGACAGGTGATAGGCAAAAGGAGATACGAGAGGATCATGGGACAGGAGGTCCGGGAAGAAAGACAAGGAGGGGGGATGACCCAGAGGATGGGCAAGAGGTATATTCTAAGGCCCCACCTCCCCCTCGTACCCCATCTGTTACTCATTTTTATGCACACATTCTTTCTCTCACTCTCCTTTTTCTCCCTCTGTCCCTCTGAATATACCTCTTGCCCATCCTCTGGGTCACCCCCCCCCCCGTCTTTCTCCCTAGGCCTCCTGTCCCATGATCCTCTCGTATCCCCTTTTGCCTATCACCTGTCCAGCTCTCGGCTCTATCCCTCCCCCTCCTTTCTTCTCCTATCATTTTGCATCTCCCCCTCCCCCTCCAGCTTTCAAATCCCTTACTCACTCTTCCTTCAGTTAGTCCTGACGAAGGGTCTCGGCCTGAAACGTCGACTGTGCCTCTTCCTATAGATGCTGCCTGGCCTGCTGTGTTCACCAGCAACTTTGATGTATGTCGCTTGAATTTCCAGCATCTGCAGAATTCCTGTTGTTTGCGTTTAAGTATTACCATTCATGTGAACTTGTGCCAGGGAAAGTGTAAAATAGCCTACAATGGATCATTTTCCCACTATTCTTTCCACCATTAGTAGCAAAAACTTTGGACTTTGGTCTGAAATGGTGGTCATTTGATTATAAGGTCAAATGGGACCCTATACTAGGCTACATCCTTCTATAGAAGTGGGAAATCATAGAGTAGATGAACAACGCACACACAGTGCTGGAGGATCTCAACATGTTAGGCAGAATCTGTGGAGGGAAATAACCAGTTGACTTTTTGGGCCAAGAACCTTCATGAGGAACTGATGGCCCCAGGATTGGAGGGATATAGACCACGTTCAGGCAGATGGGATTAGCTTGGGTTGGCATTGACATCCACCATGGACCAAAGGGCCTGTTGGTGTGCTGCACTGCTCTGTGTTCTAAAGAAAGACTTTAAAGCATTACATCAGAACTTTTATGTTCTCCCTATCAGTAAAGGCAGTATATTAACCTAACAGCTGATATTAAAAGGCAAGGATAAAGTTGTAACTAAATTGTGGATGCACTTCATAGAAAATGCAGCTGCATTACAAATGGAAAGACAAAATTATGGAAAGGTGTCTTTACCTTTGATTAATTTTGAGTAACTTTGAGAAGTCTGTAGAGGCTGGAGACAATGGCCGTGTCTGATAGGGAGGCCAGTGGCTCTAGGGAATGGCCAAGTGGGAAGTAGAGACCCTAGGAGACAGGAAAGAAAGGCTATTGAGCCTTGAAATGCTCTTGCTTGTGATATGCAAAAATGTTGGATGGTCAAGAATGACAAGTTGGCTCATTTTTTGGGTTCATTCTTTCTACACTGTGGTAACATCTGCAGGGTATCCTTCTGAAAGACTCTAATATTGTAGATGTAGGGGGTTTCCTCCTCTTCTGGGGCACATCAATACTGAAGTCCAGTAAAACAACCTAACCATCAATAACTGAAGATGTTCTTCTTCAGAAGAAATTTATAGCCTTTATTAAAATAGAATGGATGCATTTAAGGTGGTCAATAATAGAGGGTGAAGCTGGTAAGGATAGGAAGATGCCAGAGTGAAGCATACACCAGTTTGGTTGGTCAAGCCTTTGGGGTTGTTTCTGCATGCCATGTAATCCATGTAACCAGTGAGTCACCAATTAATTTTGAATGCTCATTTAGAATGCTACTCTTGCATACTGTGGAGACAGAGATGGTGTGAGAAGAAGTGAAGAGTGAGGGCTTTAGAGGAAAAAAGAGGTCTTGGAATGGAAATTGTGTCACTTTGCCCTTTTCTGTCTGTTAAATCCTGTGGATTTACGTCAGAACAGCGCAATGATTGTCAACCATCGTCTGGAATTCCTTAGTACCTTCTACTTTGTCACACCGCAGTCAGTTCTTTGTTTGAGTCTTTGTGTGCGATCATTTGTGCAATTCTTTAGCTAATTCAAGTCTAGCTGCTTACTATTCCTGCAATAAGTTAGTTTTACTCACATAAATAATTCACCAGCTAATTCACCCAGCTGGCCAATTAGTGCTACCACAAGCCCATTATCTGGTGTTGTGGTTACCCCGGTGATTGTGCACTGCTGCTTTCTAACTTGGCGCACAGAGCAAAATATGCAATGAAAAACGGCACTTGGGAACTTTATTAATGCATTTGATTGATCCTGAGACTTCTCAGACTACATGGTCCCCAACCCAAACTCTGCCCTGACGTCAAAGGCTGCCCCCTTGGCTGTAGGGGTGTAGAATTGCTTTAAAAACTATGGAGCCTCACAAATTTTTGTAATTCCCAGCTGAGCACAGCATACCTTAGTAACCTGTAACATTTCCATCATAAGATGGTGACCCACATCAGTGACATGTAGAAAGAGACTGTCTGTGCTTCACTTTTTGCTGTTTAGTAACTCTACTGGGCTCAAAGTTACAAGTGAAAAATAAATAAAACATCTTTCTTCATCTTTTTTTAACCTTTTTTTCTCACTACACCTTATTTTTTACTCCTCCTCTTTATCACTCTCTCTATCCCCTGTCCTCTCTCTCCTGAGGTTCCAGCTGTCAGGAATGAGGGAACATGACAAGTATTTCTCTGATAAACACATGAGGTGAGGGGATGAGAGAGGAGCCCCTGAGGTTAGAAGGTAGGAAGGGATGGCAAGCAGGAGAACAGCCTCTCCCTATCTCACCACACATATCCACAAAAAAGTAAGAACAATGTGTTCTCTGACTGAGTGGCAGAGATGCCATTACTCTCTGCTGATTATGAGCACCTTCTGGCATTGAAGGTGGGTGTTGGAAGTGTGAGTGGCTGCTGTCTGGTTTCAGTCATAAGCAGCAGAGCTCACTCCGATTGTATTGCAAGAGTGGCAGCACTTGATGGCTTTGTGCAAAGGCTCAGTGTTGTCTAATCAAGAGTGTTGTACAAAAAACAATTCCTGTGTGCATTCAAGACACAAATAGATTTTTAGATTTTGAGGGAAATTAATAGATATGTGTTAATGCAGGAAACTGGTGCCGAGGTGAAAGATCAGCCATAATCTTATTAAAAGGAAAAGTTATGATGCTTACTTCACCCTGGAGAACGTAGATAAACTGCAATTTTCAATCCCCCTCCATTCCTTTTCCCCAGAATCTTTTGTTACCACTGCCAGATAGATGGCTGAAAAAATAAAAAATCATATCATTCACAGAAGAAAATTCATTTAAGATCTTTTGCAAGGGTTTGATCTATCTGAATTTCAGGAATTAAAGTTGCCCCTTACTGATGCTGAGGAAAACCATAACCTTAGTTTAGGTGAGAGAATAGCGAGTAAACTGATATTAACTACTGAAGACAAAATCTTCTCTGTGAGCAGGTAGGAATTCCATCAATGACTTCCATTTTCATTTAGTGAAATTAAGCCAATACTGATATAGCAATAACATGATTGAATCGTTATCACCCACAACTATTTAGAAATGTCAAATGACAGAATCATTTAAGAAGTACATAAAATCTTATAGCACAAAATTATAGTTGTATTTGTCATTGATGAACCAAGAGGTACATCGTCTGCTGAAGGCTAGATATGTAACCTGAAACGTCGACTGTACCTCTTCCTATAGATGCTGCCTGGTCTGCTGCATTCACTAGCAATTTTTACGTGTGTTGCTTGAAATTCCAGCATCAGCAGTTTTCCTCATGTTTGCGTATGTAGTATTCAAGTCTGGCGACACAGAAAATGAGGTATGACTTGCAGTAGGTTATTTCAAGGGCAAAGAGACAATTTCAAATGAATTTGGAGGCCAACATTGGATGCATGACAACTCTGACAGGGTTTGCAAGGCATTACTTCCTAGAAAGTGAAACCCAACATCATGAATGGCAGCGATGCTTCACTACCAGATGAACAATGCCTTTTATGCCTATTTTGAAAGGGAGAATATAACTGTGAAGATCCCTGCTGCACACGGTGACCCTGCGATCTCTGTCATGGAAACTAATGTTAGGTTGTCTTTAAAGAGGGTGAATCCTCGCAAGGCAGAAGGCCCTGACAGAGTACCTGGTAAGGCTCTGAAAACTTGTGCCAACCAGTTGGTGGGAGTATTCAAGGACATTTTCAACCTCTCACTGTTATAGGCAGAAGTTCCCACATACTTCAAAAAGGCAACAATTAGACCAGTGCCTCAGAAGAGTAATGTGGGCTGCCTTCATGTCTATCGCACAGTGGCAGTCACACCTATAGTGATGAAATGCTTTGAGTGGTTGCTCATGACTAGAATGAACTCCTGCCTCGGCAATGATCTGGACCCCTGCAATTTGCCAGTTGCCATAATTGGTCAATGGCAGAAACACTCTCAATGACTTTTTACGTGGACTTAGACCACCTAGAAAATACAAATACCTATGTCAGGGTGCTGTTCATTGACTATAGATCAGCATTAACACCATCATTCCCACAATCCTGATTGATAAGTTACAGAACCTGGGCCTCTGTACCTGTCTCTGCAATTGGATCCTTGACTTCCTAAAGGGAAGACCATAATCTATGCAGATAATATCCCCTCCTTGCTGATAATCAACACTGGTGCATCTCAGGAATGTGTGCTTAGCCTACTGCTCTACTATCTCTATACCCATGACTGTGTGGCTAGGCATAGCTCAAATACCATCTGTAAGTTTGCTGATGCTACAACCATTGTTGGTAGAATCTCAGACTGAGCTGAGAGGACATACAGGAGCAAGATATACTAACTAGTGGAGTTGTGTCACAGCAACAACCTGGCACTCAATATAAGTAAGACGAAAAAGCTAATTGTGGACTTCAGGAAGGTTAGGATGAAGGACCATAGACCAATCCTCATAGAGGGATCAGAGGTGGAGAGAGTGAGCAGTTTCAAGTTCCTGGGTGTCAAGATCTCTGAGGACCTAACCTGGTCCCAACCATAAGAAGCTGCAGAGTGTCGTAAATTTAGTTGGCTCCATCGTGGGTATTAGCCTACAAAGTACCCAGGACATCTTCAGGGAGTAGTGTCTCAGAAAGGCAGCGTCCATTATTAAGGATGTCCAGCACCCAGGGCATGTCCTTTTCTCATTGTTACCATCAGGAAGGAGGTACAGAAGCCTGAAGGCACATACTCAGTGATTCAGGAACAGCTTCTTCCCCTCTGCCATCCAATTCCTAAATGGACATTAAACCAGTAAATGTTACCTCACTTTTTAAATATATGTTATTTCTGTTTTTGCATGATTTTTAATCTATTCAATATACCTATACTGTAATTGATATTTTGACTGGTTGATTTATTTATTCCTCTATATTATATATTGCATTGAACTGCTGCTGCAAAGTTAACAAACTTCACAACACATGCTGATGATAATAAACCTGATTTCTGATAATTGTGACACTTCTTAATTGGATTTAATGTTGAATGGAGCAATGGGCGTATGGTATCAGAAGTGAAACAACTGTATACTATAGATCAGAGGTTCCCAATTCAGTTAATGTTAGGGTCCATCGTATTAAAAAAAGTCTGGGACCCCCTGCTATAGAGGTACTAGAGGCTTCTGGAATTTGGAGGAACAAATAATCAGCTGTCAGAACTTAATGGGTTAACAGCTTCTGTATGTATTATACATCTGTTAAATGGTGCTTTCGAGAAGCTTTTCTCTCTCTTTATTACAGAACTCTAAAGTGGTGCTATTACTGTTTTACAGAATACTGTTTTAAAGGATTCTGATATGCAAGTTGCATCTTGTAATGCAAGTGAAAAATGTTTGTGAAATTGGGGTCGTGGGTTGTAAATCTGTAAGATCCAGTGCCACTTTGGAATGCTTAATAGATCACACTTGGAAGAACTAAGCTCTGTTTATATCTCCAACTTGGCTATCCTTTGACAACTTCCTTCACCATCCAGAAGTTCATCAAATTTTGTGTCACCATAAACTTCAAAGTTCAAAGGAAATTTATTATCAAATTACATATATGGCACCATGTACACCACTGACATTCATTCTCTTGCAGGAATTCACAGTAAATAAAAGAAACACAATTGAATCAATGAAAAACCACACTCAGCAGGACATACAAGCTACCAATGTGCAAAAGGCAACAAACTGTGAAAACACAAAAGAAAAAATAAGTAAGTAACAATGAGAAATAAATATCAAGAACATGAGATGAAGAGCCCTTGAAAGTGAGTCCATAGGTTGTGGGAACAGTTCAGTGATGAGGTGAGTGAAGTTGAGTGAAGTTATCCCCTCTGGTTCAAGACTCTGATGGTCGACAGTTAATAACTTCCTGATCCAGGTGTTTCCATACCAAGCTATGATGCAACCAGTCAATATACTCTCCACCACACATCTATACTTACTAATCCTCCTGTCTAGAATTACTAATCATACTATTACAAGTTATATATGTAAGTATGTCACTAACAGCACTCATCCCTGCAGAACACAACTGTTCAGAGACCTCTAATCAGAATAACACTATGCCACCACTACCTTCTGTCTTGTATGGTTAAGATAATTTTTTAACCAATCTACCAAGTTGCTATAGATTCCATGCACCTTAAACTTCTGGATCACTAGTTAACTAGTGTGGCAGGGGGACCAGAGAAACGGGTCAGCAGATAGAAGCATTGAGGAGAAGGTTTGGGTTTGGCCAAGTAAGCCTCATAAGAAAGGCTGACAGGCCACGTAAGTGCAAGTGGTGAGACTAGTGAGCTGAAGCGTGTTTATCTTAATGCAAGGAGTATAATGGGAAAGGCAGAGGAATTTAGAGCTTGCATCAGTATATGGAACTAAGATGTTGAGATTGGGACATCTCTCTATATCCCAGGATTTCAATGTTTCAGGCATGATAGAGACATATGCAAAAGTGATGAAGGAGTTGCATTAATAATATGGGAGAATGTCATACTTTCTCTCCAGATGTACTCTGGTGCCCGTAAGTGTTCATCCTCTGAGGCAATATGCATGGACTTCAAAAATAAGGATGTGCAATTGTTCTGATGGGATCATACTGTAGGACTTCCAACAGCTGCCAGAAGCTAGAGCAGGAGTTCCCAACCTGGTGTCCCCAGGACACTTGGATACTGCTAGGGATCCATGGCAGAAGGAAGGTTGGGAACCCCTGAACTGGAAGAACATGTACTGTATGTCGGCAAAGGTGCAAAAGCAGCAGGAGTCTGTGAGTTTCCCAGCATTGACTGGGATTTGAGGCAGAAAATGATGTGGCGGCAAGGAGGACTACCCCGCCTCAAAACGACCAGGTGCTGTGTCTTTCCATGGCCGATGTGAGGAGAACCCTATGCAGGGTCAACCCATGGAAGGCTGCTGGACCAGACAATATTCCTGGCAGAGTGCTTAGGGGATGTGCAGACCAGCTAGCTGAGTTTCTCACTGACATCTTCAACATCTCCCTGAGCAGCGCCATCGTTCCTACGTGCTTCAAGGCTGCCACCATTGTCCCTGTGCCAAAGAAGTCTTCAGTGTCCTGCCTCAATGGCTACCGTCCCATTGCACTCACATCCATCACCATGAAGTGTTTCGAGAGGCTCGTCATGAGGCACATCAAGACCCTGCTGCCCCCCTCCCTGGACCCCTGCAGTTCACGTACCATCCCAAACATTCAACAGACACCATTGCCATCACCCACCACCTGGCCCTAACCCACCTGGACAAAAAAGACACGTACGTTCGAATACTGTTCATAGACTTCAGTTCAGCATTCAACACAAACATTCCTCAGAAACTGATTGGAAAGCTGAGCCTACTGGGCCTGAACACCCCCCTTCAACTGGATCCTAGACTTCCTGACTGGAAGACCTCAGTCAGTCCGGATTGGAAGCAGCATCTCCAACACCATCACACTGAGCACGGGGGCCCCCCAGGGCCGTGTGCTCTGTCCACTGCTGTTCACTCTGCTGACCCACAACTGTGCTGCAACACACAGCTCGAACCACATCATCGAGTTCGCCGATGACACAACCGTGATGGGTCTCATCAGCAAGAATAATGAGTCAGCATACAGAGAGGAGGTGCAGCGGCTAACGGGCTGATGCAGAGCCAACAACCTGTCTCTGAATGTGAACAAAACAAAAGAGATGGTTGTTGACTTCAGGAGGACATGGAATAACCACTCTCTGCTGAACATCGACGACTCCTCCGTAGAGATCGTTAAGAGCACCAAATTTCTTGGTGTTCACCTGGCAGAGAATCTCACCTGGTCCCTCAACACCAGCTCCACAGCAAAGAACGACCAGCAGCGTCTCTACTTTCTGCGAAGTCTGAGAAAAGTCCATCTCCCACCCCCCACCCTCACCACATTCTACAGAGGTTGTATTGAGAGCATCCTGAGCAGCTGCATCACTGCCTGGTTCGGAAATTGCACCATCTCGGATCGCAAGACCCTGCAGCAGATAGTGAGATCAGCTGAGAAGATCATCGGGGTCTCTCTTCCCGCCATTACAGACATTTACACCACACGCTGCATCCGTAAAGCAAACAGCATTATGAAGGACCCCACGCACCCCTCATACAAACTCTTCTCCCTCCTGCCATCTGGCAAAAGGCACCAAAGCATTCGGGCTCTCATGACCAGACTATGTAACAGTTTCTTCCCCCAAGCCATCAGACTCCTCAATACCCAGAGCCTGGACTGATAGCAACCTACTGCTCTCTACTGTGCCTATTGTCTTGTTTATTATTTATTGTAATGCCTGCACTGTTTTGTGCACTTTATGCAGTCCTGGGTAGGTCTGTAGTCTAGTGTAATTTTGTGTTGTTTTTTTACATAGTTCAGTGTAATTTTGTATTGTTCATGTAGCACCATGTTCCTGAAAAACGCCTCGTTTTTACTGTGTACCGTACTAGCAGTTATGGTCAAAATAACAATAAAAGTGACTTGACTTGACTTGACTTGACTTCCTTGGTGTGCGAAGATTAGAAGGAGCAGGATTTGTTAGGTATATCCAAGAGAGTTTATTGAAAAAGTATGTAAATAGTCCAGCTTGTGGAGCAACCACAGTAGACCTTTTATTGAGAAACAAGTCTAGTCAGGTTACTGATGTCTCAGTGGGATAGCATTTTGGGAACAGTAATCACTTTTGGTTTAAAGATAGTGATAAATAAAGATAAATCTAGACCTCAGCAAGGGAAGAGGAGAGGGGAAGGACTAAATTGTGGGAAGGCAAATTACAACAATATTAGACACTAACCAGGGTGAATAGATTGGGAGCAGCTGTTATTGGGCAAGAACACATCTGGCACATGGGAGTTGTTTAAAGACTAAATGATCAGAATTCAGGACCGGTATGTTCCTCTGAGGAAGAGAAGAAACCTTGCGTGATGGGAAATATTGTCATTTTAGTCAAAAAGGAAAAAAAGGAAGCACATGTGAGGTTTAGGAGGTTGAAATCAGACAGAGTCCTTAAGGAATATAAATAAAACAAGAACGAACTCAAACAAGGAATGAGGAGGACCAAAAAGAGCTATGAAATTTTCTTGGTGAGTAGGATTAATGAAAGTCCAGAAGTGTTTTATACATTAAAACAAGGGAAGCCTGCAAGAGGCTAGGACCACACAGAGATAAAGGAGGGAATTATGCCTGGAGCCAGAGGATATGGGCACGATACTAAATGAAGACTTTATATTGATATTCACCAAGGAGGACATTGTGTGCTATGCTAATAATCTAGGGTATATTGAGATCATGAAGGTGGTGGTGTTCAGTCTATTGAAGAAAATTATGGTGTATAGGTCTCCAGGGCCCGATGTGTTCTCAATATCCCACATTATTGAGAAATGCAAGAGAGGAAATTTGACAAAGATCTTTGTGCCTTTCTAGCTTGGAGGTCTGGAGAACAGCCAACGTTGTTCCTTTATTTAGAAAGGCAATAGGGATAATCCAGGAAATGGTCTGCCAGTGAGCCTCACATTAGGGTTGGAGAAGCTAATGGAGACAATTCTTAGATTTGGATATACTCACATACTCACATCCTGTGTTGATTGAAGAGTATTATCTAAAAGAAATGTCTGGATAAACCTGGATTGTTTTCTCTGGGGTGCCAGGATGTATGGGGGAGCCTGACAGAGAATTATAAAATTATGAGAGGTATACATACCATACATGGCCAATCCTGGTTCTGTGACCTCTGGCGCCAAGCAGACAATCTCTGAAGAGTATTGACAATCTGCCCGTCTTGTAAAGACACTGCCTAGAAGAAGGCAATGACAAACCACTTCTGTAGAAAATTTGCCAAGAACAACCGTGGTCATGAAACCATGATCACCCGTGTCATATTTCACGGCACATAATGACAAAGATGGCGATAGCATGGCCAATGACTCTTTCCCCAGGGTAGAAATATCAAATACTAGAGGACAGCTTTAAGGTGAGATGGGTAAAGGTTAAAGGAGATGTGCTGAGTATCTATTTTACATATAGAGTGTTAGGTATGTAACTGGAATGTGCTTTCAGGGTTGACGGTGCCTCCTGACACTATTCGGGCATTTGGACAGGTATATGAACATGCAGGAAATGGAGAGATATGGATCAATGTGCAGGCAGAGAGACTTAGTTTAATTTGACATCATGGTCAGCATAGACATCGTGGGCTGAAGGGCCTGTTCTGCAGCTGGGCTCATAAGTGGAAATATGAGTGTTAGCTGAGAATTATATATTTCAGGTTTTGAACAACAATATATGTTTATTCAAATCAGGCGTGGCTCAGTTAGGGCACTCATTCCTTTGACCAAATTACTGTTGGTCCAAATTGAGTTACTGACAGTCTTGTTTCAGTATTTAAATGGGAATTTGGCTGCTTTGTGTGATATCAGTTTGGGAGGTCTTTTATCCCCAACTAATTTTTCCAAACCGAACACCCAACTTGCATAGTTTAAGTCTTAGATAGTATTTGCCACCCAACAAAGCAATAGCCAGACTTTTGTGGTCAGCAATGCATAGAGCTCGTTCACTATAGGGCTCCAAATTAAATTCATGTTCACTTCATGGCAATCCTCCATGTGAGAACTGAGAGAAAATTCCTGGTACTGCTTAAAAAAATCCTCCTGTAACAGCTTATAGGCCATCCAAATATCCTAGCTGGGTGCCAGTACAATTGGAGTTGGAGTGGTGGTGGGGAGACGAAAGAGGTAGGGCGAAGGGAGTTAAAAAGAAGGAAAGGAAAGAGAAAGCATGGCGTGAATGAGTGAGTATCCTCCTTCCGCTCTCCACATCTTTTTATTCTGGCATCTTTTTCCCTCCCTTTCCAGTCCTGAAGTAGAGTCTAGGCTTGAAACATTGACTAATTATTTATTTCCATAGCTGCTACCTGATCTGCTGAGTTCCTCCGGCATTTTGTGTGTGTTAATCAAGATTTCCAGCATCGTCAGAACCTCTTGTGTTTGTGAGCTTGGAGGAGTTGGGAGGTTTAGAGTTTAGGAACTTGAGAGAGAGCTGAACACAGGGTGAATTTTAAGGAAGTAGAGGCCAGATTAATTATCACTGACATGCAGTATGTCATGAAATTTGCTGTTCTGTGGCTGCAGTACTGTGTAGTACAGAAAAACATTACTATAATGTTACAATAAGAAATATAAAAAATAAATTAGTAGTGAAAAAATATTGTAAAATGGTGAGGTTAATGACTTCAGGAGGGGGAACCCAGGAGTCCATGAACAAATCCTCATTGGAGAATAAGAGGTGGAGAGGGTCAACAACTTTAAGTTTGTTATCATTTTGGAGGGCCTATCCTGGGTCCAGAATACAAGTGCAATTATGAAGAATGCATAGCAGTGTTTCTACTTCCTTAGGAGTTTGTGAAGATTTGACATGACATCTAAATCTTTGACAAACTTCTATAGATATGTGGTGGAGTGTATATTGTCTGGCTGCATCACAGCCTGGCATGGAAACACCAACACCCTTGAGTGGGAAATCCTACAAAAAGTAGTGAATACAGCCCAGTCCATCATTGGTAAAGACTTCCCCGCCACTGAGCATATCTACATGAAGCATTGTCACAGAAAAGCAACATCCATCATCAGGGACCTCCACTACCCAGGCCATGCTCTCTTCTCACTGTTGCCAACAGGAAAAAAATTACAGGAGCTTCAGGACTTACATGACCAGGCTCAGGAACAGTTATTACTCCTCAACCTTCAGGTTCTTGAACCAAAGGGGAGAGCTTCACTCAACTTCACTTTCCCCATCATTAAAATATTCCCACACCCTATGGGGGAACTTACAAGGACTCTTCATCTCACAATCTTGTTATTTATTGCTTACTTATTCCTGATTTATTGATTATTTATTTATTATTATTATTATTTCCTTTTTGTGTATTTGCATAGTTGTTGTCTTTTGCACTCTGTTTGAACACCCAAGTTGGTACTGCCTTTCATTGATTCTATTCTGGTTGTTATTCCATTATGGATTTATTGAGTATACCCACAAGAAAATGAATCTCAGGGTTGTATATGTAGTTTGATAATAAATTTGCTTTGAACTTTGGTTCATGGACCATTTAGAAATCTGATGGCTGAGGGGAAGAAGTTGTTCTTAAAACATTAAGGGTGTGTCTTCAGGCTCCTCTAACTGCTACCTGATGGTGGTAATGAGAAGAGGGCATGTCCTTAATGACGGATGCTGCCTTCTTGAGCCGTTGCCATTTGAAGAAGTGCTGAACGGTGGGGAGGCTGGTGCCCGTGATGGAGCTGGCTGAGTTTACAACCCTCTGCCAGGCCCGGAAATGTAAATAAACCTGTAGCAGCCGCTGACTTCTGTACTCCACTGTCTGCGATCTGTTCAGCAGGACAACCTTTCTAAAGGGCAGGCATTTGTTGCTCTCCTTCTGTGTGAGTGGTAGCAACACGCCTCAGGCTGTACCTGAGTAGTAGACTCTAACAAACTTGGATTCCTGCCATATGACATTCCATATTGCCAGAGTGCCCTGGGCATGATGGATTTAGAAGGAAAATCAAGCTTTATGGTGCTGTGCTTATTTTGTCTCAAATAACTCCATTAAATCCTTTCCTAAGATATTCTTTTGCATAAGCATAATACTATGCCACAAAATTCCTAGTTCATTATCTGGGCATATATCCCATTTGGTGTTTGTAAAATCTTGCTGTGTAATAATTAACGGCACTGTCTGGCTACATGACAGCAGTCCTGCAGTAATTCTTAATTTAGAATGTTTTTAATTCATGAAATATGCTTTGTAACTTGAAAATTTTAGACCTCATATAAGGCCATAATGCACTGGAGCAAATTTAGGCCATTCAGCTTATTGAGTCTGCTTCACCATTCAATCATAGCAAATTTACTTCCCGTCACAACCCCACTCTCATGTCTTCTTCCCACAGCCTTTGACATCCTTACTTATCAAGGAGCCTATCAACCTCTGCTTTAATTATCTTCAGTGACTTGGCCTCCACAACCACCTGTGGCGATGAATTTCACAGATTCTCCAATCCCTGGCTAAAGAAATTCCTCCACATCTCTGATCTAAAGTGACATCTTTGTCTTCTTAGCCTGTGCCCTCAGGTTCTATACTTTCCTACTATTGGAAGTATCTTTTCTGCATCCAGTCTTCCTCGGCTTTTCAACATCGTCTTATAAGAATACATTTTTAAACATTAGCCGTTGATTGCCGAATTATAAAATGAGGATCTGCATGATTGTTAAGGCTGATGAATAAACGATGGCGGGTTGAAGATATGTCTTTACCAAAGGAGGTGTAAGGTGCTTCTTCCCTCCTGCAGGTCACCCTCAGGCAAGGTGTCGCACCTGCTTAGCCCCCCTGATCAGGGTCACATAAAGCCATGGGAGCAGGTGGTGGATGATCACATGAGCAGCAGGTGCAGATCACAAGTCCTGGTTATGTGATCACTGATGCCAAGCAGACAGTCTGAAGAGTATTACAGTATTGCTAATGGCTGGGGTCAGAAGAAGGCAATGGCAAACCAATTCTGTAGAAAAACTTGCCAAGTATAATTAGATTATTAGATTATGAAGACACACAGTCCTCTTTTATTGTCATTTAGTAATGCATGCATTAAGAAATGATACAATATTTCCTCCGATGTGATATCGCAAAACACAGGACAGACCAAGACTGAAAAAGCTAACAAAACCACATAATTATAACATATAGTTACAACAGTGCAACAATACCATAACTTGATGAAGAAGTCCATGAGCACAGTAAAAGTTCAAAGTCTCTCAAATGTCCCACATCTCCCGCAGACGGGAGAGGGAAGAAAAACTCTCCCTGCCATACCCGACCACCGTCCGACTCTGAGTCATCTGAAAACTTTGAGCTCTGATCAGCTCTCCGACACCGAGTACTGAGCGCCATCTCTATATGAACGATTCGACCTCCATCTCGGTCACCAACAGCAGGCAAAGCCGGGGAATTTGAGGCCTTCCCTCTGAAAGATTCCCAACCGCACAGTAACGACAGCAGCGAACGGGCGTTTCAGAAATTTTTCCAGATGTTCCTCTGTGCTTTCATGTCCATCTCCATCAAATCAGAATTGTCCACGGCCCCTATTTAACGAATACAATATCATTTTTCACCGGAGGGCTGCGCACGCACCTCCCACTGATAGATCATGGATAGACCATGACCGACCATGTCACACTACACGGCACAAAATGATGATGGTGATGAATAAATCTTTATTCCACTTCAGACAAACCAGGATTTACATTACAATATATGCTCATGCTTGTATAATATGCATTTTTGAACATATGTTTCGCTGTGTCAAATTTTCTTTGTCTTATTTACAACAGCTGCACAGAATTTATTTTATTAACATTTTCTATCAAAATATTTTCTTTGAACACAGCTCTTAGGCATAAAACCACTTGGAGAATCAGTATGTTTCCTTTAGTTCAAGTCAAGTCACTTTTTATTGTCATTTCGACCATAACTGCTGGTACAGTACACAGTAAAAACAAGACAATGTTTTTCAGGACCATGGTGCTACATGAAATAATACAAAAGCTACACTGAACTATGTAAAACAACACAAAAACTACACTAGACTACAGACCTACCCAGGACTGTATAAAGTGCACAAAACAGTGCAGGCATTACAATAAATAATAAACAAGACAATAGGCACAGTAGAGGGCAGTAGGTTGCTATCAGTCCAGGCTCTGGGTATTGAGGAGTCTGATGACCTGGGAGAAGAAACTGTTACATAGTCTGGTCATGAGAGCCGGAATGCTTCTGTGCCTTTTTCCAGATGGCAGGAGGGAGAAGAGTTTGTATGAGGGGTGCATGGGGTCCTTCATAATGCTGTTTGCTTTATGGATGCAGCATGTGGTGTAAATGTCTGTAATGATGAGAAGAGAGACCCCGATGATCTTCTCAGCTGACCTCATTATCCGCTGCATGGTCTTGCGATCTGAGATGGTGCGATTTCCAAACCAGACAGTGACGCAGCTGCTCAGGATGCTCTCAATACAACCTCTGTAGAATGTGGTGAGGATGGGGAGTGGGAGATGGACTTTTCTCAGCCTTCGCAGAAAGTAGAGACGCAGCTGGGCTTTCTGTATGTCATGGTCTGCATCCTGGTTCACGGTAAGGTCCGTGGACTCAGAACTCTGAGTTTTTCAGTTGTCCTTGTTTTGGTTGAGTTAATCATAGGCACCTGTTTCCCATCTTGCGGCTTGGAATATAAGTAGCCTTGAGGTTGAGTGTGGTCTGCTGGTTTGTCTTATTAAGATCCTCTGGGAACAACCTGCTGGTGGAAGGCTAGAGCAGCCACTTGCCATCTTTAGGCCGTGTTGGGGAACCATCCCCTCATGGAGCCTTGCTATCGGCAGTCAGAGCTGTCTTTGCGGTATGGATTCGGCCATTTCCCGGGCCAGCTGAGTGGCTGTTAGCCACTCCGAGCTAGGTAGGGATCCAGCTGTTTCCATAGCAAGCCAAGGTCGCTGGCCGTAACTGCGACTCGGAGCAACCCTGAAGCAGAGCTGTCTGTCGTTCTTCAATGTTTGTCTCTTCTTGTCCTCGCCTCCATGGGGTAAGTCAATCCGTTCTGCCGTTGACCTGCGGGGGATCTGTCTTGTCTTGTCTTTTCCTCTGTTGGGTAAGTCAGGCCATTCTGCCATTACCCGACGGAGGGACCTTTCCCACCTTGGTGTGGAGATGAAGTTGAGTCCCGGCTCATCTAAGTATAAGTCCCGGCTCTATGTCTATGTACTGTCTAGTCTCATATTGGTGTCGTGTTAAAGATGAGTCCCAGCTTTTCGAAGGATAAGTCCCAGCTCTATGTTGATGTATAGTTCCCAGTCTGGCTCCGAGCTTCAGCCTCCGAGTTATCAGCCTCCGCATTCCAAGACTCAAGACCCCAGCCTCAAGCCTCAAGACCAAGACCCCAGCCTGCAGCCCCAAGCCTCTAGACCCCAGCCACGTCCTGTCCTGTAGTCACGTCATGTCCTTGCCTAGTTCTGGGGCCCGAGCCCGAGGCAAGACCCAAGTTCTGGGTCCTTGTCCAGTCTCTGGCTTGGAGCCCAAGCCCAGCCTCCTAGTGCATAGTTCCTTGTCCAGGTTCCCTGTCTTGTCCATGTCCTAGCTCAAGTCTGCATTCTTGTTCCTGCTCATTGTCTCTATCCTGTCACGTCCCAACTCTAGTCAAGTCCTGTTCCTTGTACTTCAGTGTCTATGTCTTGCATTTGGGTCCGTTCCCAACGCCCCCATTGTGACACTTTGCTATGGAGCTGGTGTTGAGGGACCAGGTGAGATTCTCTGCCAGGTGAACAGCAAGAAATTTGGTGCTCTTAACAATCTGTACGGAGGAGTCGTTGATGTTCGGTGGAGAGTGGTCGCTCCGTGTCGTCCTGAAGTCAACAATCATCTCTTTTGTTTTGCTCACATTCAGAGACAGGTTGTTGACTTTGCACCAGTCCGTTAGCCGCTGCACCTCCTCTCTGTATGCTGACTCATTGTTCCTGCTGATGAGACCTACCACGGTCGTGTCATTGGCGAACTCGATGAGGTGGTTCGAGCTGTGTGTTGCAGCACAGTTGTGGGTCAGCAGAGTGAACAGCAGTGGACTGAGCACACAGCCCTGGGGGGCCCCCGTGCTCAGTGTGATGGTGTTGGAGATGCTGCTTCCAATCCGGACTGACTGAGGTCTCCCAGTGAGGAAGTCGAGGATCCAGTTGCAGAGGGAGGTGTTCAGGCCCAGTAGGCTCAGCTTTCCAATCAGTTTCTGAGGAATGAATGCTGAACTGAAGTCTATGAACAGCATTCAAACGTACGTGTCTTTTTTGTCCAGGTGGGTTAGGGCCAGGTGGAGGGTGATGGCAATGGCGTTGTCTGTTAAACGGTTGGGACGGTACGCGAACTGTGGGGGGTCCAGTGAGGGGGGCAGCAGGGTCTTGATGTGCCTCATGACGAGCGTCTCAAAACACTTCATGATGATGGATGTGAGTGCAATGGGACGGTAGTCATTGAGGCAGGGCACTGAAGACCTCTTCGGCATGGGATCGATGAGGGCAGCCTTGAAGAATGTAGGAACGACGACGCTGCTCAGGGAGATGTGGAAGATGTCAGTGAGAATCTCTGCTAGCTGGCCTGCACATCCTCTAAGCACTCTGCCAGGAATATTGTCTGGTCCAGCAGCCTTCTGTGGGTTGACCCTGCACAGGGTTCTCCTCACATTGGCCACGGTAAGACACAACACCTGGTCATTTGGAGGAGGGTGGTCTTCTTCACCGCCACGTCATTCTCCGCCTCAAAACGAGCGTAGAAGTTGTTCAACACATCTGGGAGGGAGGCATCACTAGCACAGGCAGGTGGTGTTGTCTTGTAGTTGGTGATGTCCTGAATGCCCTTCCACATGCACCGCGTGGCGCCGCTATCCTGGAAGTGGCTGTGGATTCGCTGGGAGTGTGCACACTTTGCCGCTCTGATGGCCTGGGACAGTTTGGCCCTCGCTGTTGTTAGGGCTGCCTTGTCGCCTGCTCTGAAGGCGGAGTCACAGGTCCTGAGCAGAGCACGCACCTCCGCGGTCATCCATGCCTTATGGTTAGCACGTGTAGTGATGGTCTTGGCCACAGTGATGTCATCGATGCACTTGCTGATGTAGCTAGTCACTGATGCCGCGTACTCCTCTAAGTTGGTAGAGTTGCCATCGGTTGCAGCCTCCCTGAACATGTGCCAGTCAGTGTTCTCAAAGCAGTCTTGAAGAGCAGAGATGGTTCCTGCTGACCAGGTTTTCACCTGCTTCTGAGCTGGTCTGGAGCACCTGACGAGCAGTCTGTATGCTGGGATTAGCATAACAGAGATGTAGTCTGAGTAACTGAGGTGGGGGCGGGGCTCTGCCCGGTACGCATTGGGAATGTTTGTGTACACAAGGTCCAACGCATTCTCCCCTCTCATTGCAAAGTCCACGTTCTGATGGAATCTGGGGAGCACTGACTTAAGGTTCGTGTGGTTAAAATCTCTGGCGACAATCAACAGTCCATCAGGGTGTTCAGTCTGCAGTTCGCTAATAGCCCCATACAGTTCACAGAGCGCATCCTTAGCATTAGCGCTGGGGGGAATGTAGACACTGACTATAAAGACAGTGGTGAATTCCCGTGGTAAATAAAATGGTCTGCATCTAATAGTCACAAACTCCACTACAACGTTCTGTTCAGCTGCTTGATTACAACAAAGTTTTACACACAAGGTGGGTCTTGTTATCTGTTGGCAACATTATCATTTGCCATTACTCTGAGGATTCCATTTTTATGCTGGTGAATGTATGCTTCATCCTTGATTATTTTTTTCAGGACACAGGGCTGGTGGACATCCAGTTAGCAAGTGCATTCATGAACCATAACAACAAACAAGGAATGTTTTTCTCAGAAATGTGCTGCTGCATTTTCTTTGCTGCCTCCCGCCCAGCAGCTTTGTAGTCAGGAAAGATCTATGCAGTGCTCTCGAAAACAATTCTTTTAGTAACTTCAACTTAGTCGCGAGAGTTTACAGCCAAATATTGACATTAGCTTCTTCAGTGCAGTGCTTAACTGCAATGTTGAGGGGAAATAACTGTTTGAGCGTTGATTTCGTATGTAATTCATCATTGTGAAAGATCCTTTTGCTAAACTGCAGTTTCCACCGCATAATCAAGGAATGGTGCTTTGACAATTTCTTCCACCTCATTCATCATACTTCCTGTGCAAGTGGACCAGTGAAAGGACCTAACCACTGACATAGAACAAAAAATGTTGCAATATCATTGCAATTTCCTTCTGCAAATATCATTTTTTTATTCAGTTTAATAATATTATGAGTGGAACCAAGGCGAAATTCAGTTCTTCTTAAACCTTTCTTCCTGCTTTCCTGCAGCTGGGAATTTAGTTAAATAAGTGGCCATTGAATAATGCTTTTTGACTACTGCTGTCAATGAGTCATTTGTTTCATTTATCCATCACCTACTTGTGCCCACTTTCAGGAATAGCTGGTAGTCCTTTATATGGTATGGATCACTCGTTCCCTGCTGAAAACACTTAACTAGGAAGCACTATAGATTAAAACATAATCTTTGCTCTCTATTCCTTGAATAAAATCATTTAGGAGGGGCCTGATAGTGGTTAGAGCTCTGGTATTAATTTCCAACCCTCCCTCTCATCTTATACCGTCTGCCTCTCCAACATCCCTATATGGCCAATTTTCTCCTCTTCCTGCAAGTATTGACTTCTGCTGTGCTGTGATAGACAGTTCTAGCTGTCTCCACCATTCCATCATTTGAACATGACCCTAAATTCTATTTTCAACTGGGTTTCATCAAGTGGAGCATAACAATTATCCCTAATCCCTCTTGAGCCAATTGCCTTACAGCGTGTTTTCTAAATGTGGTCCTATGAAAATATTTTATTTCCTTTCTTTAGTCCTGGCCGATTGTTACAACTTACTAGTTCAGCACATATTGTAGATGGAATTGGTCAGGCTGTTTTTTTTTTTGCATTGCAATGCATGACAGTAGCATTGTCAATGTTTGTTTAATTAAGATGTACTTGTGCAAAATTCTGTAGACTTTCTGG
This sequence comes from Mobula hypostoma, assembly GCF_963921235.1. Taxonomy (NCBI): domain Eukaryota; kingdom Metazoa; phylum Chordata; class Chondrichthyes; order Myliobatiformes; family Myliobatidae; genus Mobula; species Mobula hypostoma. The sequence goes on from NC_086110.1 coordinate 56,274,416, forward strand.
CATTCAACAAGCCTCAGAAGGGAGTTGTTGAGTAAAAGATTGGGAGTGGCTGGAATATCTTCTCAATAAAATGCAAAATGAGCGATTTCAGTCAGTTATTATCATGCCTTTTTTCCATGGAGAATAGAAATGCTGATTTCACTTTGATGATTCATTAATAGAGCAATCTTACTACCCAAATACCATGAGGAGAATTCTATATGAAGTAATTTTCCTGGACACTGATCCTGAAGGTTGCTACTAATCAAAGTGAGGAAATTGCTAGCTAAGATAGTATGAAGCTTTTGCATTCTGGAAAATACTTTTTGGAAGCTGAAGCTAAATGTATGCTCAGAAACATAATGTTATTTTAATAAGATTCATTTGAATTGCTACAGTATGCTTCGTTTAGTATTTCCTCTCAGTTGTCAGCATATTGATATAGGCCCCAAAAGAAACATTCTTGGTTTATTTCAAGAATGTTTCGGCTGTGTAATGTTATTTTTCTTTAATGTCAGGGAATTTGAATGCAACCCCTTTTTTGTTTTCTCTTGAGTTAGTTGAAGATTAGAGTTTTTCTTTATTCTTTTAATGAGAAATTGCATTGATAATTTTGCTCATTTCTGTAGAACAAACAATTTGAAAGAAGCATATTAATATTTACAAATTAAGGCTCATGATAGGACTCACTGGGTGTTTTAGTTTCAGATTTGGAATCTGCAAATAAATTCAGATCTGTCAACAATGAGTCAATACATTACACAACGTAATACCTACCAGCAAACATAAATACAAACCCACTCCATTTATATGTTGCCCAGAAATGAGATTCAAGCCCTTCATACTAGACCAGGAAGATCAAGAAAATGAAGAGCACAAACAATGAAAATAAAAATTTCAAATGGAACCCTTGCTCCTCGATTAAAATTTGGCAAATATCCAATACATACCAATTAATTCTAAAGAAACCAGAAACAGGAAGAGATTCTGCTAAAAGGTCCCTTGATTCTCCTCCACCATTCAGTTAAAACCACTAAAAATTTGATCTTGATCTCAGCTCTACTTTCATACCTACTCCTGATTAATTTTTAGTGCAAAATTCTCAGCCTCAACTTTATTCAGTGAGACCACTTTTTTTCTGGAGTCAAGAAGTCCAAATATACATAACAATCTGAGAGAAGAAATTCCTCCTCATCTCAGTTTTAAATGGGCAACTACTTATTATGAACCTATGTCCCCTAGTATTAGATTCCCTCAAAGGAGGAAATATTCCTTTCAGGATCTAGCCTTTCAATACCCCGTCAGAAATATGCATGCTTCAAAATCTCTTCTCATTTTCTTTATCTTCATTGAGTTTAGACTTAAACTGTTCATCATTTCCTTCACTGACTTTGAGAAACTTCCCTGGATGACCTTAAATGCAATTATATTTCTCCTCAAATTAGAAGGCCAACATCACTGAGATATGAAAAGACGTTTCTTTTAAAATTCAAAGTGTTACCCATGAATCAGAGAACAGAGATTGAGCATGTTATACCTGTGATTTAGGTGCTAAGCATGCAAAGATCAATTTTAGCCAAGTTAGATCATCCCAATCATACATTGGATTAGACGTTTCTGATCACAATATACCGTTTGTACATCGGTGCACCTGACACTGGGGCACTGATGTCAGTCACACACCTATTGATGTTACATGCATTTTAAATCCATTCCCTCTCACAGCTGAGTTCCCAGCTTACAAACACCCAACACATGGACACACGTTAGCATATTATTAAATTCAGAAATCAACTGCATAACTAGTTCTCCCTCACCCCTCCCTCACCTCTTCCTTCTTCCCTCCTTCCTCCTTCTCCCTTTTATTCTTCTGTGCTTTTGACACAATTCATTTTAGTACTATGGAGGTATGGAACAATTTTTCTATATTTTCCTAGTTATGGACAAAATTGACTTGAGGACATCTGTACTGTAAAAATGCTATGCATTACTGCCGGGCAGCCTATGCTAATATAAACCAGTAATGATATTGACTCACCTTTTCATAAATCTTACTTTGTAAGCTCAGCCATTATGTGAGGACTGGAGTAGACTGCCAGTGGTTGGATGAGGGCCAGAATTGGTGAAGATAAGAGGTATCTGTGTTATTACATGTGTATATAATGAAGAACTTCAGTTCCCAGAGGGGAAAGCCGGCAGCTCACCTGGACCCAGAAGTGTCAATGGTGAGCTGGTGACCTGCGGTGAGTCTGGAACAATAACAGTAATAAAATGTTCTAGCGCTTACCCACACCAAGTTTGTCCTTATTAAGAACAAATTTAACAGTATTTTTGTGAGCATGTGTCCACGTGTATGTGGGAGAGTACAGTATTTTTAACATTGTTCAGCTCACCTCCTCAAGAATTTCTTTTCAGCTTGCGCCGTGATCCAGGGATTATTACTGCAAGAGGAAATGATGTGAATGGCACTTCAAATGTGGCCCCATCGGGTCTCTCACCCTCCAAAGGTGTTTTGTTGCTATTTGGTTGCCCTTAGGTGGTAAGGCCATTCTCTAATTGCTGTATCATACAGTGTCAGCAGCTGTATTGAATAAAATTGGGTCCCATTGGGATTGTGTAGGTCTGTTTTCACACTTACTTCTGAGTGTAGATCAGAACCTATCTGTCCCAACACAAGAAAGGAGGACCAAAGACATGCCACTAGGCCACATCCCAGCTGAGGACTCACCATCACCCTGTATAATTGTAATAAAACCTCCATAGTTTTATACTCTACCCCTTTACAATGAAGACCAAAATGTCATTTACTTTCTTAACCAGCTGTTGGACCAGCTTGCTAGCTTTTAGTGATTCACACAGTTAAACACCTAGATCCTGAAGTATATGACCACACACCTCAATGAAACTCCATTTGCCAGTCTTTTCCCAGTCACTCAAATCTATAGCTGATTGCAGAAACATAATGCCCTTATCACTTCATGTCCTTCTCCTTTTTCTTTACATCATTGGCAGATTTGGAAATCTTACATACTGTTCCTTCTTCCAGGTCATTAATGCAAACATTGAATAATCCTGGGCTATGAACTGATCCCTGAGGTGTTCTGCTCGATAAAAAGGCTGTTTATTCTAACTCTGTGTTTTCTATGAAAACAGTTTTCAGTCCAAGCTTACATGTCCTCTCATACTATGGGCTTTTAATTTATGTATCAGCCTTTTATACGGCATGTTATCAAATGTTTGTTTTTGGAAATCAATTTATGTACATACACACTATGAACCCTCCCTGTTGTATCCTCAAAGCAAATTCAGCAGATTTACCAAACATCATTTAGGTTTCATAAATAATGTTACATTTCCTAAATAATTACCCCTTTCCTCTATGATTATTGATTGTCCCATCTTACCAATAATAGCTGTTAAAGTAACTGGCTTGTAATTTCCTGCCTTAATTGAACAAATAAGTCATATTATCCATTTTCCAAATTTCTGGTAGCCTTCCAGAGTTTAACAGACTGTAAGACCATAAGATATAGCAGCAGTATCAGGCCATTTAGCTCATCGAGTCTGCTCCACAATTTCTTCATGGGTGATATATTTGCCTTTCAGCCCCAGTTTCCCACCTTTTCCCCATATCCCTTCATGCCTTAACCAAAGAAGAATCTATCAACCTCTGCCTTAAATATATCCAATGACTTGGCCTCCACAGCTGCCAATGGCAATGAATTCCATAGATTTACCACTCTCTGGCTAAAGAAATTCTTCTACATCTCCATTCTAAAAGGACATCCCTCTGCTCTGAGGCTATGTCCTCTGGTTTTAGACTGTCCCACCATCAGAATCATTCTCTCCACTTTGACTCTATCAAGGCCTTTCAATGTTCAATAGGTTACAATGAGGTCACCCCTCACTCTTCTGAATTCCAGTGAGAATAGCCCAGAGCCATCCTCCGGAAATGAATGCTAACATTGCACTTGCCTTCCTCTCCACTGACTCAACCTGCAAATCAACCATAGGGAATCTTCCATGAGGACTCTCAAGTCCCTTTGCACCTCAGACTTTTGAATTTTCTCTCTGTTTAGAAAATAATCTACGCTTTTATTTCTTCTATCAAAGCGCATGACTATAGACTTCCTGACAGGGTATTCCATCAGCCACTTTTTGCCCATTCTCCTCACCTGTCTAAGTCCTTCTGTAGCCTCTCTGCTTCCTCCAAAGATATTCCCCTCCACCTACCTTCGTATCATCTGCAAACTTGACCACAAAGCTAACAATTACGTCACCCAAATCAATGACATATAATGTAAAAAGAAGCAGTCCAACACAGACCCTTGAGTAACACCACTAGTCACCATCAGCCAACCAGAAAAGGATCCCTTTACTCTCACTCCTTGCTTCCTGCCAATCAGCCAATGCTCCATATGTGCAAGTATCTTTCCAGTAGTACCATCGGCTCTTAACATGTTCAGCAGCCTTATGTGTGGTGCCTTCTGAAAATCCAAGTCCACAATATCCATTAATTCTCTTTTGTCTATTCTGCTTGTTATTTCTTCCAAGAATTCCAACAGATTTGTCAGGCAAGATTTTCCGTTAAGAAAATCATGATGACTACAGCCTATTTTATTATGTGCCTCCAAGTACCCCAAAACCACATGCTTAATAATTGTCTCTAACACCTTCCCAACCACTGAGGTCAGACTAAATGGCCTATAATTGCCTTTCTACTGCCTCTATCCCTTCTTGAAGAGTGGAGAGACATTTGCTACTTTTCATTCCTCCAGGACTATGCCAGAATCAATTGATTAGAAACATAGAAAGCCTACAGCACAATACAGGCCCTTCAGCCCACAATACTGAGCTGAACATGTTCTTACTTAGAAATTATCTAAGGTTACCCATAGCCCTCTATTTTTCTGAGCTGCATGTACCTGTCCAAGAGTCTCCTATCGTATCCGCCTCCACCACTGCCGCCAGCAGCCCATTCCACGCACTCACCACTCTCTGTGTAACAAACTTACCCCTGACATCTCTTCTGTACCTACTTCCAAGCACCTTAAAACTGTGCCCTCTTGTGTTAGACATTTCAGCCCTGGGAAGAAGCTTCTGACAATCCACATAATCAATGCCTTTCATCATCTTGTACTCCTCTTTCGGGTCACTTCTCATCCTCTGCCGCTCCAAAGAGAAAAGGCCGAGTTCACTGAACCTGTTCTCATAAGGCATGCTCCCCAATCCAGGCACCATCCTTGTAAATCTCCTCTGCACCCTTTTTCTGGTTTCCACATCCTTCCTATAGTGAGGAGACCAGAACTGAACACAGTACTCCAAGTGGGGTCTGACCAGGGTCCTATATAGCTGTAACATTACCTCTAGGCTCTTAAACAAAATCCCATGGCTGATTAAAGCCAATTCACCATATGCCTTCTTAACCACAGAGTCAACCTGCGAAGCAGCTTTGAGTGTCCTATGGACTCGGACCCCAAAATCCCTCTGACGTTCCACACTGTCAAGAGTCTTACCATTAATACTATACTCTACCATCGTATTTGACCTACCAAGATGAACAACCTCACGCTTATCTGGGTTGAACGCAAACTACCACTTCTCAGCCCAGTTTTGTATCCTATCGATGTCCCGCGTAACATCTGACAGCCTTCCACATTATCCACAGCACCCCCAACCTTTGTGTCATTAGCAAATTTACTAACCCATACCTCCACTTCCTCATCCAGGTCATTAATAAGCATCACGAAGAATAGGGGTCCCAAAACAGATCCCTGAGGCACACCACTGGTCACTGACCTCCATGCAGAATATGTTTCATTAATGTGTTTAGTCACATCCTCAAAAAATTCAATTAGGCTCATAAGGCACGATCTGCCTTTGACAAAGCCATGTTGACTTTTCCTAATCATATTATGCCTCTCCAAATGTTCATAAGTCCTGCCTCTCAGGATCTCTTCCATCAACTTATCAACCTCTGAGGTAAGACTCACTGGTCTATAATTTCCTGGGCGATCTCTACTCCCTTTCTTGAATAAGAGAACAACATCTGCAACTCTCCAATCCTCCGGAACCTCTCCTGTCCCTATGGATGATGCAAAGTTCATTACCAGAGTCTCAGCAATCTCCTCCCTCGAAATGATTCTTGAAATATCATTACTAATGCCTCCACAATCTCTTCAGCCACCTCTTTCAGAGCCCTGCAGTGTATACCATCTGGTCCTTATTTACCTGCAGACCTTTCAATTTCCCCAGAACCTTCTCCCTAGTAATGGCAACTTCATATACTTCTGCCCCATGACACTCTGAAAGTTCTGGCATACTGCTAGATTCTTCCACAGTGAAGGCTGATGCAAAATACTTACTTAGTTCATCCGCCATTTACTAGTCCCCCATGATTACCTCTCCAGCATAATTATCTAGTGGTCCAAGATCTACTCTTGCCTCTCTTTTATACTTTATGTATCTAAAGAAACTCTTTAATATTATTGGCTGGCTTACTTTTGTATTCTATCTTTTCCTTCTTTATGACTTCTTTAGTTGCCTTCTGTTGGTTTTTAAATGCTTCCCAATCCTCAAACTTCCCACTAATTTTTGTTCTATTATATGCCCTCTCTTTGGGTTTTATGTTGGGTATGACTTCTCTTGTCAGCCATGGTTGTGTCATCCTGCCTTTAGAATACTTCTTCCTCTTTGGGATATATATATCCTGCACCTTCCAGCCATTTCTTCTCTGCCATTATCCCTGCCGTGCTCTTTCCCAATCAATTTTAGCCAGCTCTTCTCTCATGCTTCTGTAATCCCCTTCACTCCATGTAATACTTTCTTTTTCAATCTTTTTATTAATTTCATAGAATGAAAACATAACATAGCAATAATACAAATAGTAGGAGATACATTGTTACACTTAAAATGAGTAATTGTAAGACCAAATAGTATAAACTGGCAAAGCTCCTAATCGTGTAGAATAACAATGAATAATACAAAGCAAAAAAAACCTGAAGAAAAATCATGAAAAAGAAAAAAAATAGAAAAAAAAGCAAACCCCATCCCAAAAAAAAAACTAAACTGATGCATGTAATACTAGTGCATCTGACTTTAGCTTCTCCTTTTCTTATGGAAGAATTCAACTACTGGGTCCCCTATCTCTGCAGCTACTTCCATTAAAATCCCAGTTTCAGTCAATTTGGTCCTTGTGACTTGTCTGCCTTCATCTCCTAAGATTTTCCATGCTTTATCTCTTGTTAATGAGAATTTTGTAACTTCTATCATGTTATGCAAGGCTGAAATTTGGATAATTGGTCTCTCTTGCAGGGAGGTGAGAACTGTGCAAATGGGACAGTTTGTACCTGAACCGGAGGAGGGTTGATATTCTTGCGGGGAGGATTGCTGGTGCTGTTCAGGTGCCTGGGGGCAGGGGGGCTAGGGTGTTAAATTGGTGTTGCTGCGGTGGGAACTAGAGTGGCAGAGCATCAAGTGGAGTGGCTGAAGGGAAAGTAGATGTTAAGCCTGCAAACAAAGACAGAAATTGACAAGCATGATGCTACCAATATTCCAAGTTTCAGAACCATAGGCTGATGAGCCAAACGTCAGTAGTGGCTACTTGTAGGTTATGTTGTGACGAGAATACACATAGATTAAGATGTTAGCTGTCCTGTGCTGGCACCAGTGGGATCAGCAGTTGGTCTGCCACCTGTCTTCAGGAGAGAGAGAGATAAGGAAAACAATGGAGCAGCATTTGGAGATGTTAATGAAGGGACGGGAGAGAGTAACGGAAAGAGAGCTGTCAAGATCGGCTCCCCCTTTGAACCCTGAACTGTTTGAAGTGATGGACAGGCGATACCCCAGCAGGGGGATAAAAAGGGACTGGTTCGCTAAGGCAGGACACACACGACACCCGAGGTAACGAGACCCTGGAAGCGGTGCGTCTCTCACAAGTCGGTGGGAAGTTTTGGAAGGCCGGTTGCGGGACCAGGCCATAGACGCACAGGGTGGAAAGGCACGATCGGCGGGAACCTGGTGTGTGTCCACCCTTGCCTGGGTGCCGGGTTCACCGCAGAGAAATGATCGTATCTGGAAACGGAGGGGTCACGGTCGGTGACCTCAGATGACATCACAAAGGGCTCGCACGAAAGCTGACTGCGAAGGTCTGTGGGGAAGCCGTTTTTGAATATTCATTCATTTTGCTCTCTCTCTCCTTCCCCCCACTGTCCATCGCCACGGCAGCGATTACTGCGAACTGAACTGAACTAAATTGAACTGAACTTTGCGTCACTTTGAAACTGGTCATTTACCCCTAGACAACGATAGAGCTTGATTGATCCTGTTATCTTAATTCTGTGTACAATTCATTGCTGAATTGTTGCATTCATTATCCTTTTGATTAGAATACTGTGTTGCTTGTTTCTTTAATAAAACTTTCTTAGTTCTAGTAATCCAGACTCCAACTGAGTAATCTATTTCTGCTGGTTTGGCAACCCAGTTACAGGGTACGTCACAATGTCTAACTAATTCTATAGAATTTTTTGAGTAGGTTACTGGGAAAGCTGCTGAAGAAAAGGCAGTAGCAGCTGTCTACGTGGACTTTAGCAGGGCCTTTGACAAAGTCCCACGTGGAAGGCTAGTCCCGAAGATTCAGTCACTTGGCATACAAGATGAAGTAGTAAATTGGATTCAGCATTGGCTCCGTGGGAGAAGCCAGAGAGCGGTGACAGATGTTTATCTTTCTGACTCAAGGCCTCTGACTAGTGGTGTGCCACAGGGCTTGGTGCTGGGTCTGTTGTTGCTTGTCATCTATGATTTCGATTATAATGTTGTAAGTTGGATCAGCAAATTTGCAGATGACACCAAGATGGGGGCGGTAGTGGGCAGTGAGGAAGGCTATCAAAGCTTACAGTAGGATCTGGATCAGCTGGAAAAATGGCAGATGGCATTCAATGCATGTGAAGTGTTGCATTGTGGGAGGGAAAGCCAGAATAAGACTTACGCAGTGAACAATAGAGCAATGAGGAATGCGATAGAAAAAAGGAATCTGGGAATACAAGTTCATAATTCCTTGAAAGTGGCATCACTGGTTGATAGGGTTGTAAAAAGAGCTTTTGCCACATTGGTCTTCATAAACCAGAGTATTGAAGTCAGGAGATGGAATGTTATGTTGAAGACATTGATAAGACATTACTGAGGCCAAATTTGAAACATTGTGTGCAGTTTTCTCAGCTAACTACGGGAAAGATATCATAAAGATTGAAGGAGTACAGAAGGATGTTTCTAGGACTTGAGGACCTGAGTTATTGGGGAAAGTTGAATAGATTAGGATGTTATTTTCTGGAGCACAGGAGAATGAGGGGAGATCTTATAGAAATATACACGATAGTGTGAATGTATGCAGCCTTTTTCCCCTCAGAATTGGTGAGTCTGGAACTAGCTATCATAAATTTAGGGTGAAAGGGGTGGAGGAACACAGCAGGTCTCCTGAAAAGAGTAAACAGTCAATGTTTCAGGCTGAGACCCTTCTTCTGGACTGAAAGGGGTATTCAAGGGGCAACTTCTTCACTCAGAGTGTGGTGTGAGTGTGGAACGAGGTGCCAGTGTAGGTGGTAGATATATGTTCAATTGTAACACTTAAGAAAAGTTTGGAATGATCCGTGGATAGGAAGAATTTGGAAGGATATGGTCTGGATGCTGGTAGGTGGGACGAGGCGGAAGATCAGGTCAGCATGGAGAGATGGACAGAATGGTCTGTAACTATGCTGTACTTTGTACTCTGTCTGTGGCAACTTGGGGATTAGCAATACTTTCCACAGTAATGACTGATGTAAAAAATACATTATATCTGCTATTTCTGTTTTTGCTATTATTAATATAGCAGACAATTTCTCAAGAGGCCCCACATTTACCTCAGCTACCCTCTTTTTATTTGCATATCCAGAGAAGCTTTTTATACTAGATATACATTTTCTCTCAAAACTAATTTTCTATGTTCTGATGAGCTTTTTAGTCTTCTGATACTGGATCTTTAAAACTTCAGTCCTCTTAAAACTTGTGACTTTGTCGGATTTCACTGTTTAACATTATCCTTTACTTCCTTTACAACATAGAACAGTAGAGCATTATAATTGAACCCAGATCACTGGTGGTGTAATAGTGTTACAATAATCACTATGCTACCATGCTGCCCCATCTGGTTCTACACATATCGGTTTAGTAGGTGAGCCCTCCATTATGTCTCCCTTGTGAAATAAAGATTGTGCCACTTTCTCATGGAATCTGTTTTTGATGGTGATAAACTTTTATAGACCAGCTGTTTCATTGTGTCTTATTGCACACAAATTAAGTCTATATCAGTTCCTAGGCATTTGTTTCAATTTTGAAAGATATTCATAAAAACTTAATTACATTTGAAGGCCTTTTGCCAGGTTTGAAATGTGTATGATGGACACACAGATGAGATTAATGATATACGTGGTATTGGTGAAATGTATCTAAGACATCTCTGTAATGAAAATGCTGAATAATAATGTGCTTCTGATCCTTGTACTTTTAATGACCCCCAAAACATTCCTGAGCTGGCTAGGAATTTCAGCCAGAAAGACTGAATGATTTTCCTGCTTTTCACATTATCCAATTGGGACAACAGGCATTGAGGTCCCAAGTGAAGGAGTAATTCTTCTCATCTTCCTCTGAGTAGGTGCATCCTTCCTGTAAAGCACTTTCACTAATCCCCTCAGCATATCACAGTCTGGCCCTTTTTCCATTTGTTTTTCAATCCTTCTCAGATTTTTGTTGGTCCTTTCCTCTAACCTCCCTCTGGCCTACTTGCTTCACATTTGTTTGCCTTCTGTTGTTCTGCTCCAACATTAGTTCAGCCAGTAATTCTGCCCAACTCGTTCCTGCCTTGTCAACTCTGCTCCTTACATATCACTTTGTTTCTTCCCCTGCCTTTAGACAGGCAATTTGCTCCAGGAAGAAAAATAATTTGATGTACTTCTGTTCATGCTCATGAACAACAAAGAAACGATCTTCTTCAGTAAAATATGCTTAGGTTTAGATTATTATATTTTATTACCAACCCTAAGGAAGGGTTGCTTCTGTGTTCTAGCTTAAGCTAATACTGATTACTGGCGGAAAACTGCTCAGAACTGGCCGGTCTGGGCAGCGGAAGGGAACCACAAATGAAGTGCTTTCATGGTGAAAAGCAGCAGAGAAGGAGATTTAGGTGAGTGGTGTGTGATATCTCCAACCATGCGCCAGAAGCAATGGGAGTAACTTATGGACGTCTTTTATGTCGTCTGAGGGTTTCACAACCACGTATTCCGCAGCACAGCAGATATGGCAATTGTGCTCGTGAATATGCATGTGTCAGCTGATTATTATTTCATTGTGATAGTACTTAACTCCATTCATTCTGTCGTAGCGTTTGTCGAGACTTGGACACAGCATAGCAACCTTTCGCTTCCTGCTCGCATTCCGCCTTGCCTGAGAAATTGGACTGTCGAGTCAACTGACTCTGAAGACTAGTGGCATTTGTTTTATGTTTAGTTATTCCTTTCAGCCACAGTGTAGGGTTCGTTTTCCATTTAAGCATTATAGTTAACAGCCCTGTTTGGCCTAGTGTTTATTGTTTTCTTTTCCCTTTAACACTGTTTGCATTAAAGTCTGTGAATTATTGACCCATTTCAGTGGCTCTCACTCCACTCTTAGGCCATATCCAAACTGGGTGACAGAGGGAAGCTGGTCCAAGTGAATTTGTTCTTAAAGTTTAGCTCTGAGGAAAGCACATAGTCTGAAATAAAACATTTTTTGGTGGTGCAGGACTGTAGAGTGCAGCTCTATGTTAAAAAAAATCCTTAGTCAAATGCAAAATATTAAAGTTGTGGTACTTGCTATGCTTTGTAACTGCAGAAATTAATTGAAAGAAAAATATGGGATCTGGGAGATGGGTCTACTGAGTTTTATTTTCCTTTTCTTCAGTGAAGCACACACGTGTGACATGGTGGCATGATGACATATGCCATTCTCGTACATTTACACATAACCCATAATGAATTATGTAAACAACAAAGGATGCTTAGTCAAACAATATACCATATTTACATATTACTCAACTATTACCGAAATGTTAAATACACAACATTCCTCCCTGCTTAGCTATAAACTACAACTCAAAATAGAATCCACCTCAACTCAAATATGTAATGTATTGCTCTCTTATCACATATATAATATAACTACAATGCAGACATCCACAGCATAGTAAATTTTAAATTGTTCCATTCAGGACTAAAGATTTCATCGCTGTGGAGGAGTTTTACTCTTGTGGGTTAAACATCTTTCCTGATGGGCTGGTGGGGGCTGGCTTCTCTACTTGGCAGCTGGGACTTGTGGTTATGAAACAATCTCAGGTTCTGGGGCCTCTTCCATGGTGGTTGTAGGAGTTGACTCTGAGACTGCAGGAAGTGGTTCTGATCGTGGTAGCCGATTTTCTTCTCTATCAATTTTGCTTTCCTCAACTTATCGATGTGTCATCTCCAGATGAGATCAGACACAATCCTTTTGTAGAAGAATGGTCCAGTTCTGTCCTTGTACCCAATTTTAATCACTTCTGTAGTCTCTTGTCAGGATTGCTTGTCTAGCAGTGAAACATTGAGCCTCCCTGTTTGAGTCCTCAACTGATGCAAATGTAACATGTCTTTGTCAATTAATTTTCAGGAATGACTGAATCTGAACCACAGCAAACTGTGGTCCATTGTTACTGACTAAGTGTTCTGGAACATCAGTCCTTGAAAAGAGGCTACTCAACACATCAACTGGGTTCGGGGCTGTAGTGGAGGTTATTGGGAACAATTCTGGCCACTTTGTAGCTGCATCCACTACTATCAAGAATTTGTGCTCCTGAGAGGTATAGACAACTGTCCTAGGCCACCAGACAAAGCTTTGAGCCAATGCTCTCATTTTGACCATGCCTAGGTCACTGGCATGTAGCTCCTGCAACACCTTGCTCTCAGCTTGAATGGTATTACAACTCTCCCTCCCCGCCTAAGGCAACCACCATCAATGGCAAATTCATCTCAGCGTTTGTGAAAATGGGGGACTGGAATTTTTGCCATATATTGCAGACATTCTGAGTTTCCATGTAGACTTGGGAAAGTATGAGATCATTTCTGGTTCCTTTGATGTAATAGGGAAAAATTTGATTTGCATTTGGGAGAATACGTCAAGAGGAATGTCCTCTTTTGTAAATTTTTCAGGAATTCCCTTTTCCAAGGGTAAACAAGACAATCCATCAGCACTGCTATGATTAGTTGTTCTCCTGAATTCAATCTTGTAATTGTGTCCGCCAAGAAAAAGAACAGGTCTCTACATTCGTGTTTCTGTTGTAGTTGAAAATGGACTCTAATGGTTGGCGTGGATAATAATGTCTGAGTACAGTGTCTGCTGTCACCATTTCTTTCACCTTTTGGAAAGCCACCTCACACTGCTTTGACCATTGCCATTTCTTCACATGTGATGTGGTGGCATAATAACATAAGCCATTCATTTACTTTTACATATCACTGGTAATTAATTATGTAAACAACAAGGAATACTTAATCATGCAATATATTTACAAATCATCAAAAAGAGAAAATCTGCAAATGTTGGAAATCCAAGCAACACACACAAAATGCTGGAGGAACACAGTCGACGTGTCTGGCTGAGACCCTTCAGCAGAATATAAAGGCATCCATTAGTCTTGCGAGACCATGGATCTGCGCCTGGAAAGTCTTCGCTCTCCAGGGCGCAGGCCTGGGAAAGGTTGTATGGAAGACCAGCAGTTGCTGATGCTGCAAGTCTCCCCTCTCCACGACACCGATGTTGTCCAAGGGAAGGGCATTAGGATCCATACAGCTTGGCACCAGTGTCGTCACAGAGCAATGTGTGATTAAGTGCCTTGCTCAAGGACACAACATGTTGCCTCGGCTGGGGCTCGAACTCACGACCTTCAGGTCACTAGTCCAATGCCTTAACCACTTGGCCACGTGCCCACACTTCAGCAGGATATTGAAATGTTAAATGCACTACAATACTAAGACAGAAAACATTGCCTCGTCTGTTAACATTTCTAGCATTTAAAATTAACATCTATAGCATGGGTGAACAAGAGGCAGAAAATCATGTTCTTCAACAAGACCAAGATGAATCTACCTACCCTTAATACTTACTAACATTGCCACTGCTGAGTCCCCCTTATCAATATCTTTGTTGTTTATATAATTCTGTAACTCAGAAGGGTGGGGAAAGGAAGCGGAAGGCAGTAGTGATAGCGGACTCTATATTTAGGGGGTCAGTCAGGCTATTCTGTGGACGCAAGAGAGAAAATCGGATGGTAACTTGCCTCCCAAGTGCCAGGGTCCAGGATGTTTCAGATTGTATCCACGATATCCTGCAGTGGGAGGGAGAACAGCCAGAGGTTGTGGTGCATATTGGTACCAATGACATAGGTAGGAAAAGGGAGGAGGTCCTGAAAACAGACTACAGGGAGCTAGGAAGGAAGTTGAGAAGCAGGACCTCAAAGGTAGTAAACTCGGGATTACTGTCTGTGCCACGTGACAGTGAGTATAGGAATAGAATGAGGTGGAGGATAAATGCGCGGCTGAGGGATTGGAGCAGGGGGCAGGGATTCAGATTTCTGGATCATTGGGACCTCTTTTGGGGCAGGTGTGACCTGTACAAAAAGGACGGGTTGCACTTGAATCCCAAGGGGATCAATATCCTGGCGGAGTGGTTTGCTAAGGCTACTGGGGAGAGTTTAAACTAGAATTGTTGGGGGATGGGAACTGAATTGAAGAGACTGGGGAAGAAGCTGTTGGCTCACAAATAGAGAAAGCTTGGAGACTGTGTGAGGGAGGATAGGCAGGTGATAGAGAAAGGACTCACTCAGACAGATGGTTTGAGATGTGTCTATTTTAACGCAAGGAGTATTGTGACCGAAGCGGATGAGCTTGGAGCGTGGATCAATACTTGGAGCTATGATGTGGTGGCCATTACAGAGACTTGGATGGCTCAGGGACAAGAATGGTTACTTCAAGTGCCGGGTTTTAGATTTTTAGAAGGGACAGGAAGGGAGGCAAAAGAGGTGGGGGTGTGGCACTATTGATCAGAGATAGTGTCACTGCTGCAGAAAAGGTGGACTTCATGGAGGGATTGTCTACGGAGTCTCTGTGGGTGGAGATTAGAAAGAGGAAGGGGTTAATAACTTGACTGGGTGTTTTTTATAGGCCGCCCAACAGTAACAGGGATATCGAGGAGCAGATAGGGAAACAGATCCTGGAAAGGTGTAATAATAACAGAGTTGTCGCGGTGGGACATTTTAATTTCCCAAATATCAGTTGGCATATCCCTAGAGCAGGGGGTTTAGATGGGGTAGAGTTTGTTAGGTGTGTTCAGGAAGGTTTCTTGACACAATATGCAGATAAGCCTACAAGAGGAGAGAATGTACTTGAGTTGGTATTGGGAAATGAACCTGGTCAGGTCTCAGCTCTCTCAGTGGGAGAGAATTTTGGAGCTAGTAATCATAATTCTATCTCCTTTACAATAGCATTGGAGAGAGATAGGAACAGACAATTTAATAAAGTGTTTAATTGGAGTAAGGGGAATTATGAGGCTACCAGGCAGGAACTTGGAAGCTTAAATTGGGAACAGATGTTCTCGGGGAACGGTACGGAAGAAATCTGGCGAACGTTCAGGGAATATTTGTGTGGAGTTCTGTATAGGTACGTTCCAATGAGACAGGGAAGTTATGGTAGGGTACAGGAACCATGGTGTACAAAGGCTGTAGTAAATCTAGTCAAGAAGAAATGTAAAGCTTACAAAAGGTTCAGAGAGCTAGGTAATGTTAGAGATCTAGAAGATTATAAGGCTACCAAGAAGAAGCTTAAGAAGGAAAATAGGAGAGCCAGAAGGGGCCATGAGAAGACCTTGGCAGGCAGGATTAAGGAAAACCCCAAGGCATTCTACAAGTATGTGAAGAGCAAGAGGATAAGATGTGAAAGAATAGGATCTGTCAAGTATGACAGTAGGAAAGTGTGTATGGAACCGGAGGAAGTAGCAGAAGTGCTTGATGAATACTTTACTTCAGTATTCACTATGGAAAAGGATCTTGGTGATTATAGTGATGACTTGCAGCAGACTGAAAAGCTTCAGCATGTAGATATTA
The DNA here is from genome assembly GCF_963921235.1 of Mobula hypostoma. Taxonomy (NCBI): domain Eukaryota; kingdom Metazoa; phylum Chordata; class Chondrichthyes; order Myliobatiformes; family Myliobatidae; genus Mobula; species Mobula hypostoma. The sequence goes on from NC_086110.1 coordinate 56,290,590, forward strand.
AGAAAGAGGATGTGCTGGAGCTTTTGGAAAGCATCAAGTTGGATAAGTCTCTGGGACTGGATGAGATGTACTCCAGACTACTGTGGGAGGTGAGGGAGGAGATTGCTGAGCCTCTGGAAGTGATCTTTACATCATCAATGGGGACAGGACAGGTTCCGGAGGATGGGAGGGTTGCAGATGTTGTTCCCTTATTCAAGAAAGGGAGTAGAGATAGCCCAAGAAATTATAGACCAGTGAGTCTTACTTCAGTGGTTGGTAAGTTGATGGAAAAGATCCTGAGAGGCAGAATTTATCAACATTTGGGGAGGTATAATATGATTAGGAATAGTCAGCATGGCTTTGTCAAGGGCAGGTCGTGCCTTATGAGCCTGATCAAATTTTTTGAGGATGTGACTAAGCACATTGATGAACAGAGAGCAGTAGATGTAGTGTATATGGATTTCAGCAAGGCATTTGATAAGGTACCCCATGCAAGGTTTATTGAGAAAGTAAGGAGGCATGAGATCCAAGGGGACCTTGCTTTGTGGATCCAGAACTGGCTTGCCCACAGAAGGCAAAGAGTAGTTGTAGATGGATCATATTCTGCATGGAAGTCGGTGATCAGTGGTGTGCCTCAGGGATCTGTTCTGGGACCCTTACTCTTTGTGATTTTTATAAATGACCTGGATAATGCAATGGAGGGATGGGTTAGTAAGTTTGCTGATGTCACAAAGGTTGAGGGTGTTGTGGATAGTGTGGAGGGCTGTCAGAGGTTACAGTGGGACATTGATAGGATGGAAAACTGGGCTGAGAAGTGGCAGATGGAGTTCAATCCAGATAAGTGTGAAGAGATTCATTTTGGTAAGTCAAATAGGATGGCAGAATATAGTATTCATGGTAAGACCCTTGGCAGTGTGGAGGATCAGAGGGATCTAGGGGTCCAAATCCATAGGACGCTCATAGCAGCTGTGCAGATTGACTCTGTGGTTAAGAAGGCATACGGTGTATTGGTTTTCATCAATCGTGGAATTGAAGTTAGGAGCTGTGAGGTAATGTTGCAGCTATATAGGACCCTGGTCAGACCCCACTTGGAGTACTGTTTTTTCAGTTCTGGTCACCTCACTACAGGAAGGATGTGGAAACCATAGAAAGGGTGCAGACGAGATTTACAAGAATGTTGCCTGGATTGAGAGGCATGCCTTATGAAGACAGTCTGAGTGAACTCGGCCTTTTCTCCTTGGAGTGAAGGAGGCTGAGAGGTGACCTGATAGAGGTGTATAAGATATAAAATGATGAGAGGCATTGATCGTGTGGATAGTCAGAAGCTTTTTCCCAGGGCTGAAATGGCTGCCACAAGAGGGCACAGGTTTAACGTGCTTGGAAGTAGGTACAGAGGAGATGTCAGGGGTAACTTTTTTATGCAGAGAGTGGTGAGTGCATGGAATGGGCTGCCGGCAACAGTGGTGGAGGCAGGTACGATAGAGTCTTTTAAGAGACTTTTGGAGAGGTATATGGAGTTTAGAAAAATAGAGGGCTATGGGTAAGCCTAGTAATTTCTAAGGTAGGGACGTGTTCGGCACAACTTTGTGGGCAGAAGGCCCTGTACTATGCTGTAGGTTTTCTATGTTTCTATTTTTCTTATTCATAACGGGTGATATGTAAAATAGGTGAATGGCATATGTTATTACGCCTCCATGTCATATGTGAGCACCTCACTAAAGAAGAGGAAAATAAAACTAAGTAATCTAAGGAGGCATAGGAACACTTAAGCATATCAAGGGTAAAATAGTGTTAAATGCAAATGCCACACCAACTTTTACAAAGTAGTCACTATTTTCTAGATAATTAATTGGTACAAGCACATAGAAATACTGGAACAGATAAGATGCTGGGTATCCTGTGACAAATAACCAGCCCCTTGATATTGCAAAGACTTGCTACCACCAACAAGGCACAATAATTACTGTGAAAGAATGCACGCAAAAAAATAAAATATAGATGCTGAACATGTGAAATAATATAAAATCAGGAACTGCTGGAAACACCACAAGTTAGGTTGCATCTGTTGAAATGACCCAATTAATGTTCCTGTTATGGGACCCTTTGAAGGATCCTGGACTCAAAAAATTAATTGTTTCTCTTTTCACAATTACAGTCTCACCTGAGTATTTCAAGCATTATGTTTATTTCAGAATGCTCTCCATTTGTGAGGCAAATGGTTGCTGTAATGCATCCAGAGTGATAGTGTAGTGGATAGAACTTGTCACTCACGCTTTCAACTTCCACTGCTGGCTCGCAGTCTCGTGGAAAGGAGATCTGAATGCGTAAGTCTCTCCTTGTCAGTACATAGCCTCTCCAACCGTGAGCCTCATGTAGTGCCTCCTTGCAGGTGACACACGGGAAATGAACTCCTTTTGGACTCAGGCTGAACTACAGAGGACGGGGAGGATGCCTGGCCCCTGAACACGTAGCACGCAGGCCCACTGATGCGTGGACACATCCTGGTCTCATGAACCAGAGCCCCAGCAGTTGGTAAATAGCCCGACTACTTTGTGGGCAGCCTTGGGAGAGACAAAGTCTACGGAAGTAAACCAGGACAGGAAATCTAGAGTGCAGCCCCTAAGACAGCTGGATGTCACTAACATCCTTCCTGCAGCTCCTGCAGCCAAGCTGGTTCCAAATGTATTGCTTTGCTTTCCTTTGGACAACACCAGCGAGGCTGAGAGGGATATCTTGAAGATTGGGCATACCAGGATCTCCATATCTTCCATCCAGGCTTGTGAACGCCATTGCCCTTCGAGACAGATGGATGAAATCATTGTCACTCTCTATTTGTTAGGATAAGTAAAACTCCAAAAATATTCAACACTAGCCAGGACCAAGATCTTGTCTCACTTAATTGCCATCAGCCTCCAAGATGGCTTCTGTGAGTACCATCCAATAAGTGGTCCACCCACAGTTATTGATCTAGGCTACTCCAGCAACATTTCCTTTAGCTGCAGCCTCAACAACCAAGAAGGCAAAGGCAGCAGATGCATTGGAATATTACCATCCACTTCAAAGTCACATACCACACTGACTTGAAAATGGATTACTGTTTCATTCTTGTTGCCAAGTCTAAATCCTAGAGCTGCCTATTGAAGAGAGATGTGGGAGTACCTTCACAGGAAGACCACAGTGGTTCAAGAAAGTAATGCATCATCTTTTTATTGAAGGCAACTAGGAGTAAACAATAAATGTTGTTTTTCCCTGTGATGTAAATATCCCCAAAATGAATCATAGATTAAAAAGTGCCTGCTATTTACCATCACTGTGTAGAATTTCCTGATCTTCACTTTTTTCCTCAAGTTTACTCTACATTCTGGCATATAAAATTAAAAGGATGGCACGGTGGCATAGTGGTTAGCACAATGGTTTACATTACCAGCAACACAGGTTCATTTCCCACTGCTGCCTTCAAGTACGTTCTCCCTGTGACAGTGGGGTTTCCTCCGGGTGCTCCGGTTTCCTCCCACTGTCAAAAGATGTACTAGTTGGTAGGTTAATTGGTCATGGTAAATTTTCCCATGATTAGGCTAGGATGGTGTGGCTTGAAGGGCCTATTCCATGCAGTGTCTCGATAAATAGAAAAAAATAAAAATGTCAGTTGTGCAACTGTCCTAAACATCTTTGGACTCAGATTTTTGTAAATAAGTTCAGTTAGCTCCATCTACTGTGAAGGTACTACTACTGCAATAAATAAAATATTTCAAAATATACAACTGATTTGAAGCAGAGTTTACCAGCAATATTATGGCCTGTATATAACCTTAAAGTAATAAATTGCACGTGTAGTGACTAATATTGCTTACCACAGTCTACTTCAAACTGCCCTTGGCCATTAGTGATATTATGTTGCATCTTTCCTCTGTGGTTCCTTTCATTGTTCAAAGAACATGCTCTTTATCTTGCTCAGAACATTAACTTGTGATGGGTTCTTTATCAGATAAGAGATGCACTTTATTTGAAATGAACTTGCGATGCGTTTTGCAGAACTGTTAGAAACAATCAAAGTAATCGTGCCTTTAAAGTTAGAGATAAATGATGCAGTGGTTCATGTTTCCCTTCTGAAAATAATCCTGTAATTACATTGAAATGACAGTTAGTCCCAGACCTTAAAAATCAGTTGAAGTTAAGTCTATTGTGTACTCAGGCCCAAGCTTTAGCATATGTTTAGCATATAAACATTCATATTTATAAATGTTTGAAGTAGTTATTAAGGTTTGAAGTAGTTTAAACTAAATAAAGAGCTTTATTAATACTGACAGGCTGAATCTTGAAAATTTACAGGCTTCCACTTTTAAATTGCTTGAGATATTTCTCATTTGATCTCAGTACAAAACTGAGATATGCTTTATTTAAAGGATGAGATAATATCCACAGGAAATAGAATTAGTGATGAAAGCCCTAGTATTGAGAACAGGCATGCCATGCACCTTTTGTACCACTCTATGTACTTGCATTGCCTCTTTCAGGGTAGTGTGGACTTGGACTTCAAGATCCTTCTGTACATCGACACTGCTAAGGGTCCTGGTATTAGCGTTATAGTTTCCCCTTACATTTTAACTTCTAAATTAATATTCAGTACATATCTAAATGTCACTTCCAAATTTTCAATGATGCTGAAATGTCCCATGTGGTCTTCATGCTACTCCTGCAGAATCTTCCAGTGGTTTAGGTGCATGAGGGGAGGGCAACCTAGGCAAGAGGACATGTGGCAGATGGAAGGAATCTAAAAAATATTGACTATCAGAGGTATTTGCAAGATTGGTCCCCGAATGTGACAGAACTAATGACTAAGGTGATTAATAAGTTGCATAAGATATTTGCTTTTGTTGATTAAGCAATGAATACGAGAGTAGGATAATTATACTAGAACTTTGTAAAATGTTATTTATGGAACAGCTTGAGGCATTGCAATTCCATTTACTCCCAGTTATGATAGAAGCAGGGGGTGTCAGATTGATACCAGGGCTGGAAAGTTATCATTATAAAAGCACAGTCTAGGTTGATCTGGTTCTCTTTGAAGTATAGATTGACAGGGGTTTTAATTGAGGTGCATTAAATTATAAGATGTCTAGACAAGAAGAACAGAACTACTTCCCTCAGCAGAAAGATCAATAAGAAGAGGGTGGAGATTTACAGTACATTATTTGTTCAGAAAAATTAGAGAGTTGTTGAGCAAAGCATATCTTCATTCAAGAATAAAATAGGAGTCTGGAACGCACTCATTGAAGATGATGATGATGATAACAAATTCTCTACATTTCAGAATTCCATGGGTGACCATTGAAAAGCCAAGTCCTTCAGGGCTATAGGAGATTTTAATTTCCCAAATATCGATTGTCATCTTCCTAGAGCAAGGGGTTTAGATGGGGTGGAGTTTGTTAGGTGTGTTCAGGAAGGTTTCTTGACACAATAAGTAGATAAGTCTACAACAGGAGAGGCTGTACTTGATTTGCTACTGGGAAATGAACCTAGTCAGGTGTCAGATCTCTCAGTGGGAGAGCATTTTGGAGATAGTGATCATAATTCTATCTCCTTAACAAGAACATTGGAGAGGGGTAGGAACAGACAATTTAGAAAAGCATTTAATTGGAGTAAGGGGAATTGTGAGGCTACCAGGCAGGAACTTGGAAGCTTAAATTGGGAACAGAAGTTCTCAGGAAAAGGTACAGAAGAAATGTGGTGAATGTTCAGGGGATATTTGTGTGGAGTTCTGCATAGGTACGTTCCAATGAGGCAGGGAAGTTGTGGTAGGGTACAGGAACCGTGGTGTCCAAAGGCTGTTGTAAATCTAGTCAAGAAGAAAAGAAAGCTTACAAAAGGTTCAGAGAGCTAAATAATGTTAGAGATCTAAAAGATCATAAGGGTAACAGGAAGAAGCTTAAGAAGGAAATTAGGAGAGCCCGAAGGGGCCATGAGAAGGCCTTGGCAGGCAGGATTAAGGAAAACCCCAAGGCATTCTACAAGTACGTGAAGAGCAAGAGGGTAAGACGTGAAAGAATAGGACCTACCAAATGTGACAGAGGGAATGTATGTATGGAACTGGAGGAAATAGCAGATGTACTTAATGAATAGTTTACTTCAGTATTCACTATGGAAAAGGATCTTGGTGATTGTAGGGATGACGCAGTGGACTGAAAAGCTTGGGCATGTAGATATTAAGAAAGAGGATGTGCTGGAGCTTTTGGAAAGCGTCAAGTTGGATAAGTCACTGGGACCGGATGAGATGTACCCCAGGCTACTGTGGGAGGCAAGGGAGGAGATTGCTGAGCCTCTGATGATGATTTTTGCATCAATGATGGGGACAGGAGAGGTTCCGGAGGATTGGAGGGTTGCGGATGTTGTTCCTTTATTCAAGAAAGAGAGTAGAGATAGCCCAGGAAATTATAGACCAGTGAGTCCTACTTCAGTAGTTGGTAAGTTGATGGAGAAGATCCTAAGAGGCAGGATTTATGAACATTTAGAGAGGTATAATATGATTAGGAATAGTCAGCGTAGCTTTGTCAAGGGCAGGTCATGCTTTAAGAGCCTGAATGAATTTTCTGAGGATGTGACTAAACAGGATAATGAAGGAAGAGCAGTAGATGTAGTGTATATGGATTTCAGCAAGGCATTTGATAAGGTACCCCATGCAAGGCTTATTGAGAAAGTAAGGAGGTATGAGATCCAAGGAAACATTGCTTTGTGGATCCAGAACTGGCTTGCCCACAGAAGGCAAAGAGTGGTTGTAGACAGGTTACATTCTGCATGGAAATCGGTCACCAGTGGAGTGCCTCAGGGATCTGTTCTGGAACCCTTACTCTTTGTGATTTTTATAAATGACCTGGATGAAGAAGTGGAGGGATGGGTTAGTAAGTTTGCCAGTGACATAAAGGTTGGGGGTGTTGTGGATATTGTGGAGGGCTGTCAGAGGTTATAGTGGGACATTGATAGGATGAAAAACTGGGCTGAGAAGCAGCAGATGGAGATCAACCCAGATAAGTGTGAAGTGGTTCATTTTGGTAGGTCAAATATGATGGCAGAATATAGTATTAATGGTAAGACTCTTGGCAGTGTGGAGGATCAGAGGGATCTTGGGGTCCGAGTCCATAGGACGCTCAAAGCAGCTGCGCAGGTTGATTCTGTGGTTAAGAAGGCGTGCTGTGTATTGGCCTTCGTCAGTCGTGGAATTGAAATTAGAAGCTGAGACGTAATGTTGCAGTTATGTAGGACCCTGGTCAGACTGCACTTGGAGTATTGTTTTTTCAGTTCTGGTCGCCTCACTACAGGAAGGATGTGGAAGCCATAGAAAGGGTGCAGAGGAGATTTACAAGGATGTTGCCTGGATTGGGGAGCTTGCGTTATGAGAATAGGTTGAGTGAACTCGGCCTTTTCTCCTTGGAGCAACGGAGGATGAGAGGTGACCTGATAGAGGCGTATAAGATGATGAGAGGCATTGATCATGTGGATAGTCAGAGGCTTTTTCCCAGGGCTGAAATGGTTGCCACAAGAGGACACAGGTTTAAGGTGCTGGGGAGTAGGTACAGAGGAGATGTCAGAGGTAAGTTTTTTATTCAGAGAGAGGTGAGTGCATGGAATGGGATACCGACAACGGTGGTGGAGGCGGATACGATAGGGTCTTTTAAGAGACTTTTGGATAGGTACATGGAGCTTATAAAAATAAAGGGCTATAGGTAAGCCTAGTAATTTCTAAGGTAGGAACATGTTTGGCACAACTTTGTGAGCCGAAGGGCCTGTATTGTGCTGTAGGGTTTCTATATTTCTATGTTTCTATAGACCATGAGCTAGGAAATAGGATTAACCTACAGGTCACTTTTAACATACAACACACATAAAAGTTGCTGGTGAACGCAGCAGGCCAGGCAGCATCTTTAGGAAGAGGTACAGTCGACGTTTCGGGCCGAGACTCTTCGTCAGGACTAACTGAAAGAAGAGCTGGTAAGAGATTTGAAAGTGGGAGGGGGAGTGGGAGATCCAAAATGATAGGAGAAGACAGGAGCGGGAGGGATGGAGCCAAGAGCTGGACAGTTGATTGGCAAAAGGGATATGAGAGGATCATGGGATAGGAGGCCTAAGGAGGAAGAAAGGGGGGAGGGGAGGAAAAGCCCAGAGGATGGGCAAGGGGTATAGTGAGAGGGACAGAGGGAGAAAAAGGAGAGAGAGAGAAAGAATGTGTGTATATAAATAAATATCCGATGGGGTATGAGGGGGAGATGGGGCAATAGCGGAAGTTTGAGAAGTTAATGTTCATGCCATCAGGTTGAACGCTACCCAGATGGAATATAAGGTGTTGTTCCTCCAGCCTGAGTGTGGCTTCATCTTTATAGTAGGGGAGCCCGTGGATAGACATATCAGAATGGGAATGGGACGTGGATTTAAAATGTGTGGCCACTGGGAGATCCTGCTTTCTCTGGTGGACAGAGCATAGGTGTTTAGCGAAACGATCTCCCAGACTGCGTCGGGTCTCGCCAATGTATAGAAGTCCACATCGGGAGCACCGGACACAGTATATCACCCCAGCTGACTCACAGGTGAAGTGTCGCCTCACCTGGAAGGACTATCTGGGGCCCTGAATGGTGATGAGGGAGGAAGTGTAAGGGCACGTCCCTGAATGGTAGTGCTTCCAGGTGAGGTGACACTTCACCTGTGAGTTGGCTGGGGTGATATACTGCGTCCGGTGCTCCCGATGTGGCCTTCTATACACTGGCGAGACCCAATGCAGACTGGGAGACCATTTCACTGAACACCTACGCTCTATCTTCCAGAGAAAGCAGGATCTCCCAGTGGTCACACATTTTAATTCCATGTCCCATTCCCATTCTGATATGTCTATCCATGGGCTCCTCTACTGTAAAGATGAAGCCACACTCAGGCTGGAGGAACAACACCCTATTTTCCGTCTGGGTAGCCTCCAACCTGATGGCGTGAACATTGACTTCTCAAACTTCCGCTAATGCCCCACCTCCCTCTTGTACCCCATCCGTTATTTATTTATATACACACATTCTTTCTCTCTCTCTCCTTTTTCTCCCTCTGTCCCTCTTGCTATACCCCTTGCCCATCCTCTGGGATTCCCCCCTCCCCCTTTTCTTTCTCCCTAGGCCTCCTGTCCCATGATCCTCTCATATCCCTTTTGCCAATCAACTGTCCAGCTCTTGGCTCCATCCCTCCCCCTCCTGTCTTCTCCTATCATTTTGGATCTCCCCCTCTCCCTCCCACTTTCAAATCCCTTACTCGCTCTTCTTTCAGTTAGTCCTGACGAAGGGTCTCGGCCCGAAACGTCGACTGTACCTCTTCCTAGAGATGCTGCCTGGCCTGCTGCGTTCATCAGCAATTTTGATGTGTGTTGCTTGAAATTCCAGCATCTGCACATTTCCTCGTGTTTGCGCTTTTAACATGCGATGGATGCACAGGAGGTTGTCACTTTCTGTGCTATAAATTTGTACAATTCTGTGAATATGCCTGTCAACAACCTTGTCCTGTACTGGATGCTCAATGCTTTAAGATGCACATCTTTAAGTTATTTATTTCTTGCCTTTCCCCATCTTCCACTCTTCATTCACAACCCTTGCCCAGCCTTAGCTCTTCCACGCACTGAGGATCTGACACAATTTTCTCTCCACAACACTCAGCAAATTGGGTAGGGGGAGCACTCTAACCCATCAAATCCACCCACTGTCTTCGATTGCACAACGTCAACACTGATTGCTCATTCAGGACATTGCCCCAAGTCTCCTTGTTAATCTGTGACCCTCCTCAAATCTCCATTTAAAGCAGCATAATAAATTTTGGCAAGATTGTTTAGTGCTTCTGACTGGAGAAGAAGCTCTGAGCAAATAAGCTTTTTCACCATGATTTAGACTTCCTTACAGTGGATGTTGCTTTAAGAAAGGAACATTGGTGTCAAATGTTACTCTCTATTGTATGAGTTTAATCTTCACGGACAGTAATAGGAAAGTGTTTAATTTTACATGAAGTCAATGGAACTGGATTTCAAAAATAGTGTTCAATGCATACTTCTTTGAATCTACCTTCTATATTTGTAAAATGCAACAGGGAATGAATTTGTTGTCCATTTAAATCCATTTAGGCTTTACCTGAGTTATTTTTCCATGCATTAATAACTTAGCAACAAATCCAAAGGATTGTAACCTTGGTGCAGTATCAAACATTAATTCAACATTTCCTTTATTTTCTTAATGTTGTTTCAAAATAAATCTCTTTAAGCGCACGGTTTTGTAATTGACTCATCAAAACATGTTTTTGTAGTCACTTCCTCAAAAAATCAATAGAGTCTATTTTGTTTTGAAAATCACATAAATCTATCCCTCATCTCAACCAACAAAAAGTTTTTTAGTAAAGTGACAAACAGTTTTCCAGCAGCTCTGTTTGCAGTTTAAAAAATATTAGAAGGGGTATATGGGCTCTGACTTCTGACTTCAAGCCTAATATATTTCTGCAATGGAAGGTACTTTTAACCAGGAACTGAGCTATTGATTCCCACCATAGCCCTCAACCTTCCAACAAGGCTCACAAGCAAGACTCAGAAGTGTTGTGTTCGTGTTGGAGGAGATGAGCCAAAGAATGGTTAATAAAATTTAATTTTTTTTTTTGCATTACTAAGGAGCCTCCAGAAATGGATTAATTGAACTAAAAGATATTGTGATTAACAGGAATTATGTTGGAAAAGCTGAACATTAAAGTCTTATTCTGAAATGAGTCTAATTAGCTATCAAAAGTCATTAGCTGCACATCACTTGTGTGGAAAAGTCAAATGATTACTTCCACTGCCAAAATGTCTGTAAAATGCTCATTAAATATTGGAAAGTTTGTTGCAAAATATGCAGTTATTGGGGAGCACTGACAAAGAGGAAAAGTCCATATATTTTCATGTGTCTTCCAAAATATTTCAAAATGCATTACATTTTTTAAATATCGACACTGTAGTAAACCATAAAATGTAGCACCCCAAGACCCTGCTTTGCACTTCTCTAAGTGTTGATTCACTATCGTGCTCTGGAGTTAAACCACTCATGTATGCAGTGATAGCTGGCTCCGGACTGAATCCCTGTGCTCAGCTGGGATTCCTGCAGCAACATTCGGTGTGCAGAGGCTGTCCAGAAGAACTGGCATTGGGCGGGTGGAACAGGGTCAGCACTAAATTAGACCACAAGGCCATAAGACACAGAAGCAGAATTAGGCCATTTGACCCATCAAGTCTGCTCTGCCATTCAATCATGGCTGATCCTTTTTCCTCTCCTCAGCCCCATTCTTCGGCCTTCTCCCCCTAACCTTTGATGCTCTGCCTTAAATACACCCAACGACCTGCGACCTGTCCTCCAGAGCTGCCTGTGGTAACAACTTCCATGAATTCACCACCCTCTGTCTGAAGAAATTTCTCTGCATCTCTGTTTTAAATGGATGCCCCTTTATTCCGAGGCCATGCCTTCATGTCCTAGACTCCACCCCCCTCATCCCCACCATGGAAAACATCGTTTCCACACTCACTCTGTCAAAACGTTTCAATGAGATCCCCCTCATCCTTCTAAATTCCAGCGAGTACTGACCTAGAACTATCAAACGTCCCTCATATGATAACCCTTTCATTCCTGGAATCATCCTTGTGAATTGTGGGTCACTTGAGTAGTGTGTGCCCTTGTTGTCTCTCATTCTCTTGGACCTAACGAAAGCTGCTCTCTTGCCTTCTTCTAGCCCAGAGACTTCTCTGAGGTAATAAGCCTAATGGCCAGCCACAGCCATATTAATTAGCAAGAAGAAATAGTGAGAGACACTGTAGGATCTGGGCAGTGATCAACACATGCAACAACCATTGCCCTCTTCAACAACGTTGGATGTGGTGTTAATGTTTGTCCGGATACCAGGCAAAGTCAAAGTTCAAAAAGGTTCAAAGTCTATTAACAAAGTATGTATAGTATATAAAACCTTGTAATTCATCTCCTTACAGGCAGCCACAAAACAAAGAAACCCAGTAGAACCCATTTTAGAAAAAGACTGTCAAACATCCAATGTGCAGACCAAAAATCAAATTGTGCAAACAATAAAACTAAGCAAATAACATTTAGAACTGAAGTTCATGGAAGTGAGTCCACAGAACACAAAGCCAGTCACAGCCGATCCAGGAGCCCATATTTGCAGGCCACAGCCTCAGTTCAGCACAGAGACAAGTAAACCTCGTGGAGCAGTGAGATGAACACTAGCCCATCCGTCGCCTCCAGCCCCGACACCCTGACCTTTTCAATCCAGCCGAGCGCTTAAACTGGCCAAACAGCAGGTTGTTCCTCACTCTCGGACCTGGGCCCTACCAGGTTTATACACTCATAGGCCCTGGTCCCACTACCTTGATTTGGCCCATACATGAGCTTTCCAGTTTGGCCCGGCGCTTAAATCGGTCAAACCTCAGGTTATTCCTTGCTGTCAGATTCAAACAGCTCTTCTTCAAAAAGTAGTATCATGGTATCTTCTACACTTACTGTTGAGAATAGGTGGGCCTCTGTTTAATCTATCAGCTCATGGCTAATTGATATTTTATCATTTTAACACAAAATACAGTACTTTGTGTTAAAACGATCTAATATCAATTAGCCATGAGCTGTAGTTTGTGGCCCATTTGCATTACAGGAATTTCATCACAAAAATCTAAGCTAATAAATCTGTGCAAGCTCCTAAGGAAGTAGAGATGCTGCCATGCTTTCTTTGTAATTGAACTTACATGCTGGGCCCAGTGCAGGTTCTCCGAAATAATAGCACCGAGGAATTTAAAGTTGCTAACCCTCTCCACCTTCAACCCTCTGAAGAGGACTGGTTCATGGACCTCCGGTTGCATCCTTGTGAAGTCAATAATCAGCTCCTAATACAGGGTTTCTACCCAAAATGTCAATTTACACCTTTTGCCTTTATAGATACTGCTTGGCCTGCTTAGTGTACTGTTTATGCTCTAGGTTATAGTAAGTCTGTTCTCTTTTGTCTTCAGCATGGACAAATTGTCCTGTACGAGCTGCTTACAAAAGTAATTGAAAACATGTTTTAAACAACAGTTACGGGTTGCTAGGCTCTTGCTGGGAAAAGAATATATGACTGGCTGGTTTTGAACTCAAAATGTTGGAGGCAGGTTGGTGAGGGAGTCATGGGTTCACATCATAACAGAAAGGTAGCAGATGGGAAGGTTGTATGCAGGACTTGCTGTAGAGCTGGAGACATGGGTGATGTTGTATTATAAAATGTTCACATTTCTGATTTGATTAGAGTTGAATAATGTTCTATAAAACATGGAGTTCTTCCTCACTGCACTGGATGACAGATTTGCCCACACAATGAGATCTACAGGAAGATGTTTCCTGCTTGGCTTTGCTGCCTGCCGCACCTCCTGCAATGCCCTTAGGTCAGCTGCAGGGTCATCAGCCAGAGGCCACCATTCATTGATGGTTTGCTCCCTTAGCTCTGGTACATCTCCTGGTGATGGAGCAGAAGTAGGGACATCTCCCTGTAGGGTTACCAACTTTCTCACTCCCAAATAAGGGACAAAAGTACAGGATGTCTCAGCTAATACGGGACAATTGGCAACCCTATCTCCCTGCCACCTCCTGCAGCTTCCAATGGGGTTAGTTGGTCTCCAATTTCAGTCCATCCTCTATAGCCACAGCCAAAAGCTGCCCCTTTCTACCTCTTCAGCCATCTCTCTGGTGGCCCTCCTGAGCCTCGCTCCAGTCACTGCCATATCACGGAGTAACCTTGTCATCAGTGCACCAATGAAGTGCCACCGTCCCACCTCTACAGGGTAGATGATGGTCTTCCAGCCAGCATCCTTACACTCAGCTGCCAGGTTTGAGTACTTCAGCCTCGTCTGCTCATGGGCAGCCTCCACTCCTTCCACCCATGGGGTGGTTAACTCAGTGAGGAGGACTGCCTTGGTGGCCGTGGACCACAGTACTATGTCTGGACTGAGAGATGTGCTGGTGGTTTCTGTGGGGAACTGTCGCTATCTGCCAAGATCTGCCCTCATGTTCCACTCCTTTCCTGTGGAGAAGAGCCCTGAAGGAGCTCTTGGGCGGATGCATTCAGCACTCTTACCAAATGGGATGAGTTGTTGTTCCACTGGGGAACGGCCGCTTCTCGCATTCTACCCACAGGTCTTGAGGATCTCCGCCAGCTTCTTGAGTACCTGGTCACGCTACCATCTGTAGTGCCCCTGGGACAGTGCTGTCTTGCATCCTGCCAGGATGTATTAGAGATTGGCACCGGTGGTTTCACACAGGGGTCAGCTATCCTCACTGGTGAAGATTTCAGGGGCAGGGCAAGGTGTCATAGGTTGCCCTGATGAGGAAGCTGAGTCTGGCTTGTGGGACCTTCTGCAGGTCAGACCATCTGAATGACCTGTTGATGAAGCCCACCCATGTTGTCCAGCTTCCCTTGTGGCCCTGTGCAACTATCTTCACCCTGTAGCGCTCCTGCTCTGTCTTTATCACCTCCTCCACTACCATGGCTTTCCTCTCTTTGTCTGAAGCCTTGGACCAGAAATGTGCTGCCTTCCCTCAGCCAAGTCCTGCGTGTGCAGCCTGGACTCTGCCGACAATCCCTTGCTCCTACAGCCTAGTCAACTTCAGCTTGAGTTCTCCATTTTTGGCTGGTATAGATTGGGGCATTGGCACTCCTCACCAGTGGGCCAGTGGACTCCCTCAGCTCAACAACCAGCTGGGTTTTCTCATGATTGTACCTTAAGCTGATGGATCTCAGTGGCAGTGGCAACATGTTCTTTCCAAAGAAGCCAGTGTCCGAGAAACACTGAGGCAGCCATGGCCATTTCCAGATTGACAAAGCCCCAGTCATTAATCGAATTTGATGAAGTGGCTATCTGGAGAACTGGCAGCACATGTTAGGGTCATGACAGTTCACACAGACTGATCATGAACAGGAGCACTGCCTGTATTTCCTGGAGAGTGACCGGTGATTGGCAATGAGTCACAGTTCTCTTGGGCATCCACAACAAATACCCACTACTGTGCCACTTAGAGTCAAAAAGGAACAAACACCAGGTAGCTAATATATATCAAACGCTTTGTAAATTTGTATTTGCAGCTAGTTCAGAACAATTTGTCAACCCTGAACTGCAATTTCCATGCATATAGTAACTTTAACGTACCAAAAAATTCATTGGAGTGTTAGCAAACCAAAAGTTGATGTCAAGTTACCCATGAAGAAATAAAGGCAGGTGACCAAAAGTAGAATTTAAGGAGTGTCTTAAAGGAGAAGAGAAATGAGAAGATTCAGGAGAAGGCAGTCGGATCTTAGCAATATAAAAAAACCGGAAATGCTGGAAATATTTCGCAAGTCAGGTAGCACGGTATGTTACAATGTAAGTGTGATAAATAAATCTGAATCTAAAACCTATGCAAAAAGTTAGTAATTTTTTTCTGATCAATGATCCTCATTAGTTCTAAGTGATCAACTAAGTTCCAAGCTAATTCCTGTACTTGAACACCATTTCAGATGTGCTGCTGCTGTGCTCGATGGTGTCACAGCTGTTTTGCTGAAGAACAATGTACTGACTAACTCTTCTGCTGACACACTAGGGCAAATACTCTGAAGGGGCACAGAGCAGCTTCACACAGTGTTGCCTGTGATGGAGTGTCTCACTTATGAGGAAGGACTGCATGGGCTGGGTTTGTTTCTGCTGGATTGCAGAAGGCTGAGGCAGAATCTGATAAAGGAGAAAAGGAATTATGAGGGCCATAGAGAGGGTAAACAATAACTAGAGGCAAACAAGAGGGAATCTGCAGACGCTGGAAATCTGAGCAACACACACAAAATGCTGGAGGAACTCAGCAGGCCAGGCAGCGCCCGTGGAAAAGAGTACAGTCGACGTATCGGGCCGAAACCCTTCAGACTAGAGACGTACGTTCCATGTGAGAGGTAAGAGTACAGAGAGGATATAAGAAAGAACTTTTTTGCCCTAAAGCTTGTTTGGAATGCACTACATGAGGGAGTGGTGGAGACAGGTGCTCCTACAACACTTAAGAAGTGTCTAGGTGAATATTTGATTCACTAAAGCATGGGGGGCTAGATACCAGGTGCTGGTAATGGAATTAGTATAGATGGGTCAGCACGGATGGGTGGGCTGAATGGCTTAATACTGTGTTGTCTGATTCTATAACTAGAATCGCTTTACTGAATGATGAAGCCTACTCAAACCCCTGAATGGCCAACTGCTGCTCCTTATTTATTTGTTTATTTACAGATACAGTGTGAGGTAGGCCCTTCCGGCCTTTCCAGCCATGTTGCCCCAGCAACCCCTGACATACCTGATTAATTATCCCTAATCACGGAACAATTTACAATGACCAATTAACCTACTTGGTACTTCTTTGGACTGTGGGAGGAAACTGGAGCACCATACATTCCATGGGGAGTGGTAGAGAGACTCCTAACAGAATGGCACTGGAATTGAACCCCAGGCTCCTGAATGCCCCGAGCTGTAATAGCACCTTGCTAACCACTACCCTACCTGTGGTCGGTTAATTTATTGCAATAGGTCAGGATATTATAAGTCAGTCTATCCGAACCAGAAAACTTGGATCAAAAGTTCTGTGTGTGCTGCACTCATCACGTGAGACAGAGCTTTCGCCACCGGTAACCACCAGGAACTCAAGAAATACAGCTACAATCAACACACAGTCACCAAGGCAACGAAACAACAGTAGAGGGACAAGATCCAGCAAAACTCTCCACCAACAGCACATGCAACTTATGGCAAGGTCTGCACACCATCGCGGACTTCAAAGTTAATCGCAGTGGTGCTGCCAACATCACTGTCTCTCTTCCAGGTGAGCTAAGTCCTTTTTTACGCTGGACTCGATGTCACCAAAACTGAGCCCCCGAGGACAGCCGCTGAAGCAACCAGCATCTTGATCATCTCTGAGGATGAAGTACTCAGGTGTTCCCAACCAGTGAACTGCCACAAGGTTGTGGCACCAGACGGCATCCCAGAGCAGGCACTCAGGATGTGCGCAGCACAACTGGCTGGTGCGTTTGCAGACATCTTTAATCTCCCCCTCTCCCAGTGTAGAATGTCCTCCTGCTTCAAAACATCCACCATTGTCCCTGTATCTAAAAAGACCAAGGTAACATGTCCGAATGACTGGTGTCCTGTTGCACTCACCTCAATAATAAGCAAATGCTTTGAGAGGCTGGTCAAGGACTACTGCATAAAAAGGGCCCCAAAGAATCATCGGGGACCTGAGTCTCCCCGACCACAAACTGTTCCAGCTGTTACCATCCAGGAAATGGTATTGCAACACAAAAGCCAGGATCAACAGGCTCCGGGACAACTTCTTCCACCAGGCCATCAGACTGATTAATTCATGCTGACACAATTGTATTTCTAAGCTATATTGACTCTTCTGTTGTTTATCTTACAGTACGTACTATTTATTACAAATTACTATAATTTGTACATTGCACATTGAGACGTAACGTGAAGACTTTAACTCCTACATATGTGAAAGGTGCAAGAAATAAAGTCAATTCAATTCATTTCAGTTCCTTATTTGGTACATGACTTATCTGGTTAAAGCTCAGCTTATCTGAAAGCCTTTAAAAAACTCAATATACATCAGCTGGGCCACCTTATCAATTCAATTTCCAGCCACTTCAAAACATGGAGTCAAGATGTGGGAGCATGCATACGCTTTGTTGAGATTTTCTGATTGTCCCTTCACTGTTTTAGAGATTATACAGAAAGTTTCTACTGATCCATTCTTGCACGGACTCACTGCCGACATCACACGTAGATGCATTTGTTTTTCCATGGAAAGGCATTTTGATATTGACATTAGTGAGACAATTTTAACCACCTTAATTGCACATTGTATTATATATCTGTCCAGACATTTGAAAGTTCTGTCTTACACTGAGGCTTTATATGAATTTTCCCCTTGGGTTCCTTTAGATTTTGTTCTAATCTGTTCTAAATTATACCACAGAACAAAACAATTTTACTGTTGTTATCACCATTATCCATTACCACCACCTGCATTCTAGGATCACTGAGGACAGACAAAGAATTCAGTAAAGGAAATATGAATATACTGCTCCTTTTACCAAGTCTAAAGTTGAAATGCATGGTGAAGAAAGAAATTAACTGCTATATTTTTGGAAGAAATTTTCTTTTGCAGTTTGAATTTACTGTTCTAATAGTTTATTGACCCAAAACATCAATTCTATTTGCGTAAGGTTCTCTGGCCTTCTGAATATGTGCAGTATTTTTTTGTTTTGAATTTACTATTGCTGGTAACTACACCAACAGCAAACACGTGTTTATTGTTTGGTTTGCAGCTCCGGAGACACTTGGCCTTTCCTTGGATAATCCCCAAGGCTCTAATATTTATGTTTGTGATGTGATTCCAGGACAATGCACAAAAATCCAGCTGAGACTGAAGAGATGTCTTGGACAAATTTGGCTTTGCTTTTGTGACTTCATTGCCCCTTCTTGACCTATTGATGTACCATATTTCCTGAAATATTATTCTTACGATTGTTCCTGAACTGGGCATTAAACAAGTATCAAAGAACTCATCTTTCAAAAAGAATCATTGCTGATAAACAAAACAAAAGGAGTTAGATTTGAATGCTTTTAATAATATAGTATTGTGTTCTCATTTAATGCTTTAACTTCTTGAAAAATGTCATTGAACACTTGTTATGTGCCTGTTGCAAAAGGTTCTGGGACTTCCTCAAAGAAACTTTCTGGTGATGCAAGGAGTCATTTGTTTTGAGACGCAGCCTGCTGTCTGGATCTAATACTCGGTCTGGCAGTTCTTAGGCATCCAATCAATTTTCATCAATCTTAATGTCGAGGTGATTCTATTTTGGTTTTAGCTCTTGGCTTAAGTTGCTTGAGTATATTTGCTTCCACATAAATCACCTTCCCATTGTGGATATGAAATGAGTAGAGTGAATGCGTCCTCCCAACTAACCATTCATTATTCACTAAACCTCTTGTCACCCGCATGAACACCCCTTTGGGCAATTAGTCTCACTTGCTTTCCACTCTGTCACAGACATTCCCTTCATCTTCTCATTTCTGCCTCCACTTCGCCCTCTCCCAAACATTTGTGCATCTTAAAACCCACACTTCTCCAAATTTCTCCAGTTCTGATGGAAATTCATTATTTTTTTGTTTCTTGTTTCTTGCCAGATATTGCCACTGTCATTCCAGTGATTTCACATTTTGTATAATAAAATGAATATCTAGCATATCTTACTAGCAGAACCCAGAGACAAACAGCTGGGCTGCTAGTACTGAGACATATCATTCACTTTGTTTTGATTTCTGACATTGTCCATTGGCATCTTTCTTTGTGATGCCAAAAAATGAGGAAATAAGATTTTTGTAGGTTGGGAAAAAAACCCGAGCTATAGAAACCTAAATTCAACAGAATCATCAATGGAACAAAATAGCACCCAGTATATGAAAAAAAAACTACAAATGCTGGAAATGAGGAATAAAAATGTTGGAAAACAGAGAAATAAGATAGTCTAGATAGTAGAGAATGTGGATGAAGGTGATGTGTGAATAAAGGCATTTTTCTGATAGGGACGATAAATGGGAGTTATGATTAAGTGCTTTTCTTTCTCAATTCTCTTGAAGAGTCCAGACCTGAAGTGTTAATTCTTTCTCTTTCCTCAGATGCTGACTAACGTGTGCAGCATTTTCCGTTTGAAGAAAACATTAATCTGGATCCCACACTTTGAAGAAAACAATCTGTACAAATCTTGTCATTTCACAAATATACAATTTGCAAACAAGATTCAGAGCTTCAAAAGAATTAATTTGTTTTTCAATATGTGTGCCAGCAAAGAAAACAATTGTTTGTTTCATAATTTACTGCTGTTACAATAAGTCTGATTTATTTGCCCTTTTAGTGAATAATGTTGTACATAGGCAAACAAGAATGGCAGGCTATTTACTGACTCTCTGCCTGGAGTCATAGAGTCATAGAACACTGAAGCACAGAAAAAGGCCCTTTGGCCCATCTAGTCTGTGCTGAACTATCAATCTGCCTAGTCCCATCAACGTGCACCTGGACCATAGCCCTCCATTCTCCTCCCGTCACTGTCCCTATCCAAATTTCTTTTAAATTTTGAGATCAAACCCACATCCACCTCTTCCACTGGCAGCTCATTCCAGTCTCTTTCAGTTAGTCTGCATTAATCAGTGGGAGTACAGCAAGACAGCGTCCAAAATATTTGGGGTTGGAGCATCTGGTTGCATGTTACAGAATCAGGTTCATTATCACTCTCTTGTGGTACAGTGCAAATGTCTAAGGCACATCTCTATAGATGGGGTGTCTAAGACTTCTGCACAGTACTGTAGTAATTTTATGTATTACACTGTACTACTACCGCAAAAAAAAACACAAATTCCATGATGTGAGTGATGATAAACCTGATTGTGATATAGGTCTCTATTGTAACTGAAAGTGGAAAGGAAGCAGGGAGAGGGGGATCATGTTTGGGAAAAGGGGAAGGGAGAAGGGAGGAAGCAGGAAGCACCAGAGAGCCATTCTGTAATGATCAATAAATCAATTGTTTACAATCAAGTAACCTCAAGTAAGAGCTGGGTGTGTCTGCACCCACACCACCCGCCCCGGCACTCAAAGGCATTTGCACAGTACTGCATATAACAAGAAATATGTTGGTTTGCAGCAGTAGTAGAGTTAAAATACTAAATTTCTAAATATTAGGAAGTAGTACAAAGAAACCCACAGAGTTAATCCATAATTTTGCTGAAGAATAAAAAAAACAAATCTGCAATATGGGAAGTTGTTGTGTAACTCTTACATTTTTGACAGTTTCTATATCATTGCTAAATTTGCGGTTTGTGTTTTTTAATTTGCTAACACAAATAACATAGGTTATGAAAATTTGACCAAATGAAAGTGCTTGTTACATTTGGAAAGACTTTATTCACTCATAAAGCACGGTAGTCCAGATGATTTAGATTTACTCCAGGATCGGAAAAACATCAGATTCAATTTATTTTGACTGTCTTATATAACATGAAATTTGTTGTTTTGCTGCAGAAGTTCAGTGAAAAGACATAAAAATACTAGAAATTACAAAACAAATAACGCAATAAATGAAATTAAAAGGAATAATGAAGTATTCTTCATGGGTTCATGGGACCATTCAAAAATCTAATGATGGAGAGGAAGGAGCTGTCTTGAATTATTGAGTTTGAGTCTTCGGTCTCCTGTACCTCCTCTTTGAATGTAGAAAACTGTAGGACGTGCCCTGGATGGTGAGGACCCTCAATGATGGATGCTGCACTCTTGAGGTACTGCCTCTTGTAGATGGTTTTGATGGTGGGAAGCTCTGCAACGCTCTGCAGCCTCTTGCAATTGTGTGCACTGGAATTACCACATCAGATTGTGTTGCAACCACTCAGAAGGCGCTCCATCTGTAGAAATTTACAGGAGTCTGCTATGTTTTGTGGCTTCAAAATATTAAACTAATTCAAAGAAAGTCATGGGAGTCCAAAATGTAGGTCCAACTTTGAGTTTATTTTAAGTGAGGTGTACACGTGGTATTGTGATGGCATATGTAATTAACGTATCTTTACATATAACCTGTAATTAATTATTTAAATGAACAAGAATGCTTAATCAACCAATATAGGCGCAAGATTACTCAAATATTACTTAAATATTACATACACAATATCCTTAGCAACCTACCAAACCTCCTCAAGATCTTAATAACGCATGTCTTCTTCATTATTGAATTTATGTGTTGAGCCCAAGACAGATCGTTTGTAATGTTGAAATCAAGGAACTTAGAGCTGTTCAACCTTTCCACTGCTGACACCTCAATGAGGACTGGTTTGTCTTCTTAAGTCCTTATTCAATTCCTCCGTCCTGCTGATGCTGAGTGCGAGGTTTTTGTTGCAACACCACTCAACCAGCTGATCTATCTTGCTCTTGTATGCCTCCTTTTCACCATCTGAGAAC
Organism: Mobula hypostoma; assembly: GCF_963921235.1. Classification (NCBI taxonomy): domain Eukaryota; kingdom Metazoa; phylum Chordata; class Chondrichthyes; order Myliobatiformes; family Myliobatidae; genus Mobula; species Mobula hypostoma. The sequence continues at coordinate 56,312,639 of NC_086110.1, forward strand.
TTACCAACAACAGTGGTGTTGTCTGCTAATTTATAAATGGTGATTGAGCTATATTTGGCTACACAGTCATGAGTGTTGAGAGTACAGCAGTGAGAGTAGGGGAACAATTTAATGTAATTTAGCTTGACCTTTTATGTTCTATTTCTGGCAAAGATTGTACGCATTTTATAATAAAAATCAATGTTAAAAGTCTTGCCATACACAGAATCAATGTAAATGTAAAAATGATAGCAGGAAGCAGTAGTGAACTCAAAACAATATATCTCAGTTAGGTAATTTAGGATTTTTGCAAGCCACTAACGTGTTAAATTATTAATGAGGCATGCAGTTTCAAAGAACAGAATGTAAGGATTTTTAATTACTGAACACCTTTTTAGAGTATGCATCATTTATATCAAAATGGGGTAGGAGTGGGCCTGTTTCTTCAATTTTAACCCTTTTGTTCCTTCCTTATGCTCTGTGGTGTCTAATTTGCATCAGCCAACATTCCATATATGAGGCCAGTAACAGGGCAATTCAATCCAGTGTGAATCGGGAGGAAGGTTGCATGGGCTTCAAGCAGCAGGGAATCTTCAGTCATTGCCAGTTCCAGTTCATCTGCCATGAACACTTGAATATTTGACTTCAACTCAAAGGAATTAAGAACAGCGTTCTTATTTGGGCTGTAATTAATGAACTGTCACAAACCTTGCAATTCTTTGTAATATTTAGAAACCTGATCATATGACAATTCCATAACCTTATTTATCAAATACATGAAAGTATAAGGCACTAGGATTTTTTGATTTTTACTCTACTATTGGCATATTAACACTGTCATGGGCTAGTACACTCGTCTCTGGATCAAAAGATTTAGGTTCTACCAGGTCCATTCAATGTATATAAACATTGAGTAAACAGCACTAAAAGTTCAGGAACATTTCACCATGTTATACATCCGTGCCCCAGGCAATTTTATTCCTTTGTGGTCATACAGCCACTAGGGAGAACTAATTCGCAGTATCAAAATATCTCCTGGAGTCTCTTAAAGCCTCCTTCAGCATACCATATTTTTTCCTATTTAATCTGGATGAAAACTTACATAATGTAATGCAGCAAAGTGTTTGGCTGCTTCATGTCGACTCTACCACCAAGAAAGAACACCAATGCCTTTACTTACTCAGATGGCTAAGGAAATTTGGCCTGTCCCTGATGACTCTTACCAATTTTTATGGGTGCGCCTAAGGAAGCATCCCATCTGGAAGAATTGCAGCTTGGTAGAGCAACTGCTCTGCCCAAGCCAGAAAGAAATTGTAGAGTTGGGAACACAGCCCAGTCCATCACTCAAAACAACCTCCCCTCCATTGACCCTGCCTGCAATTCCTCCTGCATATGAAAAACAGATAATATATTCAAGTACCTTTCCCACCCTAGTTGTTCTCTCTTCTCCCCTTTCTCATCAGGCAGAAAGCACAAAAGTCTGAGAGCTTGAGCCACCAGAGGGTCTCTTGTGTATTATAAGATGAACTGAACTCTTGATTTCCAAATAAATGTGAGATCAGAGATAATCCTTCTCTTGATTTCTACCTCACCCTGGGCCTTGTGGGAAAAGGTTATGGGGAGAAGGCAGGAGAATGGGATTGAGAGGGAAAATGAATCAGCCATGATGAAATGGCAGAGCTGACTCCTTGGGCCAAGTGGCCTAATTCTGCTCCTATCTCTTATGGTTTTAAGGTCTTATGGTCTTGCACTTTTACACCTTATGTGTCACTATGCAATGCACTTTCTCTGCAACACAGCTCTATATTCTGCTTTCAGTTTTCTTTTTTGCTGGATCAATGTAATGATCTATGGCATGCTGTCTGCAGGGCATAGAAAACAAAAGGTTTCTCATTCGAGTTCAGTACATGTGAAAATAATAAACCAACACCAAATGCCACAACAGCATCTGTTAAGGCTGGAGTATCCTCAGTAGATGGTATCTCTATGTGAGGTGTGTTCTGCTTCATTTTCAGTAACAGGAAAGGAAACTCACTGATTCTGGCAAATCCCACGTACTCTTGATCAAGATTTGTTCAGACAAGACCAGGAAGTGAGGGAAGATATCAGTACCAGTAAAGTACATCCATGGGGAATGAATGAGTAATCTTGTACTCATTTCCTTTTGGAATGAAGACTTACTTGAGTGCATAAAATAATGAGTGTTCTAGATAAAGTGAAAAGAAAAGGTCTGTTAAAAACCAAGTGGTAGATCATTAAACGAATTGGTAACAGTAATAATAGGAGGTGAAGACAGAATTTTGTTTTGAATAGTGAGTGGTAGGAATGTGTACTACTGCCTGAAAAGGTTATAGAAGCAGGGACCAATCAAAGTTCAAAGTAAGTTTATTATTAAAGTACATATACGCCACCATATACAACCTTGAGTATCATTTTCTAGAGGCATGCTCAATAAAGCCACAATAATAACCATAATAGAATTAATGAAAGACTGCACAAACTTGGACGCTCAACCAGTGTGCAAATGACAACAAACTGCAAATACAAAAAGAAATAAATAATAATAACAATAAATATTGAGAACATGAGATGAAGAGTCCTTGAAAGTAAGTCCATAGGCTGTGGGAATACTTCAGTGATGGGGCAAGTGGGGCCTTTGGTTCAAGAGCCTGATGGTTGAGGGGTAATAACTATTCCTGAACCTGGTGGTGTGAGCCCTGAGGCTCCTAGACCTGATGGCACTAGCAAGAAGTGAGCATGATCTGGGTGGTGGGGTCCCTGATTACCGATACCGCCTTCTTTCGACAAAGCTTAGAGTAGATGTGTTCAATGATGGAGAAGGTTTTACCCATGATGGACCGGGCCATATCCACTACTTTTTGTGGGATTTTCCAATCAAGGGCATTGGTGTTCCCATACTAGGCTATGATGCAGCCAGTCAATATACTCTCCACCATGCATCTATAGAAGTTTGACAAAGTTTCAGATATCACGCCAAATCTTTGCAAACTCCTAAGGAAGTAGAGGTGTTGCCGTGCTTTCTTTGTAATTGCACTTACGTACTGGGCCAGGACAGTTCTTCCGAAATTATAACACTGCAGAATTTAAAACTGTTCCACCTCTGATTCTTTGATGAGACTGGCTCATGCATTTCTGCTTTCCTCCTCTTGAAATCAATAATCAGCTCTTGAACTTGTTGACATTGAATAAGAGGTTGTTGTAGCACCATTCAACCAAATTTTCAAATCTTCTTCTATATGCGGATTCATTACCACCTTTGATTTGGCCTATGACAATAGTGTCATTAGCAAACTTGTCTATGGCATTGGAGCTGTGCTTAGCCACACAGTCATAGGTGTAAAGTGAGTAGAGCAGGGGAATAAGCACAAGCCTTGTGGTGCACTGGTGCTGATGAAGATTGTGAAGGAGATGTTGTTGCCAATCCAAACTGACTGGGGTCTTCAAGTGAGGAAATTGAGGATCTAATTTCACAAGGAGGTATAGAGGCTAGGCCCTTGAAGCTTATTGATTAGTTTTTAAGGGATGATGGTATTGAAAGCTGAGTTGTAGTCAATAAAGAGCATCCTGATGTATGCATCTTTGCTGTCCAGATATTCCAGGGTTGAGTGAAGAGCTAATGAAATAGCATCTGCTGTGGTCCTATTGCTCTGGTCAACTCTGATCCAAGTTGCTTCTCAGGCCGGAGTTGATGTGCTTCATCACAGTGGATGTAAGTGTCACTGGATGATAGTTATTGAGGCAGGTTACCCTGTTCTTCTCAATAAATGAAGTCTGCTGAAGCAGATTGGTACTTCAGTCTGCCAAACTGGGAGGTTAAAGATCTTCGTCAACACTCTGGCCAGTGGATCCGCATAGGTCTTTAGGATTTCGCCAGGTACCCCATCTGGAACAATTGCTTTTTGTGGGTTCACCCCCTTGAAGGCTGCTCGCACATTGGCCTTAGAGACAAAAATCAAAGGATCATCGGGAGCTGTGAGAGTTTGTGATTGTTCCTCCATGTTTTGTTGGTCAATCTGAGTATAGAAGTCATTCAGCTCATCTGGAAGTGAAGCCCTGTTGTCACCTACATCACTTGATTTTTATTTTATAAGAGGTGATAGCATTTAAGCCCTGCCACAACTGTTGAGCATCCTTCATTGATTCAAGTTTGAATTGCCACTTTGCCCGATAGCTTTCTGGAGATCGTACCTGGACCTCGTGTAAATTTCTTGGTCACTGGACTTGAATACCTCTGACCTGGACATCAGCAGATCGTGGATCTGATGGTTTATCCAGGGCTTCTGATTGTGAAAGACTGAATGATTTTGTTGGGATGCATTAATCTACAACTGTTTTAATAAAGTTTGTGACAACTATGGTGTATTCATTCAGTTAACACATGTAAAGCATATTTGAATGCGCTTTGGAAGATCTAAGACCTACAGGGGTATAGAACTAGGGCTGGAAGGTAAGCATTAATTTGGTTTACCATTTCTTGACTGATACAGTCACAAAGGGCCAAGTGACGACCTCTTTTGTAATAGAACTTCTATGATTCTTCAAAAAAAATGGTAGCACATTTCAATAGAAGGATAGGGAGGTCACGATACTTGGAAGGTTCAAGTCTACTTAGATGAGTTAGATAAAGGAATGTCTGAATGCCAATCCATTAATCATCACTAATCTATAGGGCAGCAGTGATTCTTGCTCTCCTTTGAGACTTAGTGTAGCAAAAGCTAGCATGTTGAGGAACTGGAAAAATGCCAGCAAATGCTGCCTCTGCAAAAATTCTACAAATTCATCAGAAGAAAAAGCAAACCATTGTCTGTGTCTTCTCCCAGGCCAAAGCCTCCCGCATTGGGGCCCTTGTTGCATATAGTTGGCAACATTTGGTAAGTCACACCATTTACAAGCTTGACACTAGGTTCTCTAAGTGCTGGAATGTTCCTGAAGCAAGAAGGTTGAGGGTGAAGTTGACCTTTCTTGCCCTGTGTACATGAGTGAACTTGAACTTCAGATTTCATATTGTCTCCATTTTTATTCCTGTTGATGCATATTCTGAGCAGGTATGATCCTAGTGATATTGAAAGATGCAGCATAGAAACAAGCCCTTTGGCCAAATGAGTCCATGCTGTCTAACAAAGTTCAAAGTACATTTATTATCAAAGTATGTATACATTATATGACCATGAGACTTGTCTCCTTACACACAGCAACAAAGATACCTAAAAAAAAAATTTTAAAAAGACTTTCAAAGAAATAATAAAAAACAAATTGAGCAAACAAAAAAAAAAGTAGGCAAACAACATTCGGAATGAATGTGAGTTTGCAGACACAAAGCGAGGCATCACTGCAGCCAGAATGGGCCATGCTCTCAGTTCAGCACAGGGCAGTGCTGAGTAAATGTCACGGAGCAGCAAGCAGAACAGGCCCGGCCCTTACCTTTGGTCCTGACACCCTGACCTTTTCAATCCGACCTGGTAATTAAATCATCCAAACCTCGGATCTTTCCTCTCTCTTGGGGAGCAGGCTTCAGGTTCACTACGAATCTGTCTCACCTCCACTCTACACTAATCCATTTTATTCGCCTCACATCACATTCCTTCAGAGAACCATAGAACCATAGAACATTACAGCACAGAAACAGGCCTTTTGGCCCTTCTTGGCTCTGCCGAACCATTTTTCTGCCTACTCCCACTGACCTGCACCTGGACCATATCCTTCCATACACCTCTCATCCATGTACCTGTCCAAGTTTTTCTTAAATGTCAAAAGTGAGCCCGCATTTACCACTTCATCTGGCAGCTCATTCCACACTCCCACCACTCTCAGTGTGAAGAAGCCCCCCCGCAATGTTCCCTTTAAACTTTTCCCCCTTCATCCTTAAGCCATGTCCTCTGTTTTTTTTCTGTGAAGTTTTTTCTGTGTGTTTTTAAAGTGTAAATAAAAATAGTTTTCTCTGAAGTGTGAGTGGATAAACTGTTGGGTGCTATGCTCTTGTATGACTCCTGAGAGATAATCCTTTTGGCATAATCCTTTGGCAATTTGGGGACATCTGTTGTTCACTCACGCTTTCTAGTGCAACAAGCAAAAAGTGGATGTAGTAAACTAATTTTGTTTGCAGTAGAATATCTGAGGCTACAAAGAATATACCTCAATTTGAGCAGATAGCAGAGTACTCCGTTAGTAAGAAAAGTGGTGAATAGCAGGTTTCAGATCGGGTGTGGTTGGCCCTTTAGATCACAGAATATAGAACATTACAGCACAACACAGACCCTTCAGCTCACGATGTTGTGCCAGCCTTATAACTTACTCTAAGATCGATTTAACTTTTCTCTCATAGATAGCCGTGCACAATTCTGATTTGATGGAGGCAGACGTGAGAGCACGGAGGAACATCTGGTGAAACTTCTGAAATGCCTGTTTCACTGCCGCTGCTACTGTGTGATCCAAAATCTCTGGAGGGGAAGGCCCCGAGTCCTCGACTTTGCTTGTTGCTCGGTGGCCGGGGCAGGGTCGAAGCGCTCGGCAGAGATGGTGCTCGGTGTTGAAGGGCTGGTCGGAGGCTCGACGTTTTTGGACGGACTCAGAGTCGGCTGTGGTCAGGAGCTTCCAGGATGCTGCATCGGCAAGTTTGCAGCGCTGGAGGCTCATGGCAGGGAGAGTTTCTCCCTTCCACCATCTGCGAGAGATGTTGGGGCTATCGAGACTTTGAGACTTTTTTTTTACCTTGCCCATGGTCTGCACTTATCAAATTACGGTATTGCTTTGCACTGTTGTAACTATATGTTATAATTATGTGGTTTTTGTCAGTTTTAGTCTTGGTCTGTCCTGTATTTCTGTGATATCATACTGGAGGAACTTTGTATCATTTTTTAATGCATGCCTTTCTAAATGACAATAAACAAGAACTAATCTAATCTAATCTAATTTTTCTATCATTCTTGTGGCTATCCAAACAGTTCTTAAACATTCCTAATGCATCTACCTTTACCACCACCCCTGACAGGGTGACAATAAATTAGAACTTGAACATGAGTTCATAAGACATGCTCTCTAATCCAGGCAACATCTTGGTAAAGCTCCTCTGCACCCTCCTTCAAGCTTCCATATCTTTCCTATAATGAGGTAACAAAAACCAAACACACTAAATAACTCTTTGAGAAGCAGAATGAGTAAAAGTTCATTCTACTGTGGCTGAACAGCCACTGTTTTCAGTCCAATGTGTTCAAAACTTTCACGGGTGATAAATTTTGAGCATTTCAGTACAGTTGACATCATCTGGACGAATTAGAACCATTTTATTGCCAGCATATGAACAGACTAGAACTGATTATAGTTCAGAGCCAAACAAAAAACACAGGACAATATCGTAACAGACAACACAATAGCAACAAACAAATCATATGATAATAATGTAAACAGTCATGAGCAATCAACAATTTGCATAATGGTCACATGTGCAAATGTCAATAATTAAACTTAAATAAATGTGAACATATGAACAGGTTAAATAATTATCAACAGAACAAGGAGAGCAGAAAAGACCGTTTAATGGATGCTGTGTAGGGACATTTATTACACCTGAGTGAGTTTTATTGAGAAGATGGATAGTTACAGGAAAGAAGCTTAGACGATAACATGTACTCCCGATAGTGATGGACTTGTAGCATCTCCCTAATGGCAATTTGGCAAATAGGTGACTGCTAGGGAGGGTGGAGTCAGCAGTAACTTTCCCAGCAACCCACACAAAATGCTGGTGGAACGCAGCAGGCCAGGCAGCATCTGTAGGAAGAAGTACAGTCGACATTTCAGGTTGAGACCCTTTGTCAGGACTTTCTGAAAGAAGAGATAGTAAGAGATTTGAAAGTGGGACGGGGAGGGGGAGATCTGAAATGATAGGAGAAGACAGGATGGGGAGGGATGGAGCTAAGAGCTGGAAAGTTGATTGGCAAAAGGGATACAAGGCTGGAGAAGGGACAGGATCATGGGATGGGAGGCCTAGGGAGAAAGAAAGGGGGAGGGGAGCACCAGAGGAAGATGGAGAGCAGGCAAGGAGTTATTGTGAGAGGGACAGAGGGAGAGAAAAAAGGAAAAAGTAATAAATAAACAAACAAACAAACAAATAAGGGGTGGGGTAAGAAGGGGAGGAGGGCATTAATGGAAGTTAGAAAAATCAATGTTCATGCCATCAGGTTGGAGGCTACCCAGACGGAATATAAGGTGTTGTTCCTCCAACCTGAGTGTGGCTTCATCTTGACAGTAGAGGAGACCATGGATAGACATATCAGAATGGGAATGGGACATGGGATTAAAATGTGTGGCCACTGGGAGATCCTGCTTTCTCTGGCAGACAGAGCGTAGGTGTTCAGCGAAACGGTCTCCCAGTCTGTGTCGGGTCTCACCAATATGTAGAAGGCCACATCGGGAGCACCGGATGCAGTATATCACCCCAGCCGACTCACAGGTGAAGTGTCGCCTCACCTGGAAGGACTGTCTGGGGTCCTGAATGGTGGTCAGAGAGGAAGTGTAAGGGCATGTGTAGCACTTGCTCTGCTTACAAGGATAAGCGCCGGGAGGGAGATTGGTGGTAAGGGATGGGGGGGAAAATGGACACAGGAGTTGTGTAGGGAGTGATCCCTGCGGAAAGCAGAAAGCGGGGGAGGGAAAGATGTGCACTTCGGAACCTGTCTTCCCCTATCATTTCGGAACTCCTTCTTACCCCATCATTCATTCATTCATTCCTTTTTTTTCTCTCTCTGTCCCTCTCACAATAACTCCTTGCCTGCTCTCCATCTTCCTCTGGTGCTCCACTCCCCCTTTCTTTCTTCTACCAGCATTTGGTGTGTGTCGCTTGGATTTGCAGCATCCGCAGATTTCCTCGTGTTTGAGTAACTTTCCCAGCTCTTTTCTTTGCTCTGGCAATGAACAGGTCTCTTAATGTCGGCAGGTGGCAGCCAATGATTTTCTCTACTGAGAGGACCAGTCACTGCAACCTAGACTCAGAGAGGGAGGAGGTGACGGGAAACCAAATGGCGATAGAGGTGGTCACAGCACTCAGTGATGGCTGAGTAAAAACTCATCAGGATACGCCCTGAGATTTTAAGTTTCCTAAACTGGTATAGAAAGAATAAACTCTGCTGGGCTTTCTGAGTGATGAGCATACCATGCTTGTCCTACTTCAAAGTATTGGTAATGGTAGTCCCCAGAAATTTGAATGACTCGACCATAGACACAGCCTGACTATTAATTTGCAAAGGTGGGCACATAAGGGTTGTTGGCAGAAGTCAATATTCATTTCCACTGTCTTGACAGCATTAAGCTTCAAGTTGTTACAAGCACACCTTGCTGCAAGATGGTCTACCTCTCTTTGATAGCACATAATTATTAGAGATGAGACCAACTACAGTTGTGTCATCTGCGAACTTTAGGATTTTAATGCATTTGCTTATGGAGGTACAGTCATATCTAGAAAACACAGCCCTGGGGAGACCCTGTGCTTTATGACATTGGACTGGATCATAGAGATTGATCTGGTAAAACATCTGTAGTGAAAACAAAAGTCTGATTAAAAAATGAAGATACAATATTAATAGTGGAATTGAAGAAACCCATGAACGTGCATGAAATGGCTTCACTATTGCAATTTCCAACATCACTGGACTTTTTAATTTGGCATTCAACAAACTAATTTCTGCACCCCAGACTGCTTTCACAGGTAAAGAAAGCTCATCTTGTTATTATCACACTGCTGTTTGTGGGAGCCTATTCTATGTAAAATAATAGTGTCGCGATGTGTGCTAGCTATATTGAAACCCAACTGCAGAGGAAAGACTGACTCTGACGTAGGGGTGGCGACGAGAGGCTATTCATAATAATTTCAAAAGGGCATCAGTGACTCTGCTGAGTGACAGCATGAGAAGGAACATTCACAAAACTAGGACCCTGCAATTAGCACTAACCAGGCATCTGCTCAAATAATAAAAGTAACACAGAATCACCGAGCTATCAAAAAAAACTTAATCAAACTTAAATAGAAGGCAGCAGGAGACTGTATTACAAAGAGCAAGTCACTGGAGAAAAATACAAGGAAAGCTAAATGATTAATGACGATCATTAACTAACAATTAACCATTTCAGCTGCCCTAAAAACCTTGGTGCCCCATGCTCTCCAGCGCCCTCACAGGCCTGAAGAACTTATCACAAAGAGTCACACTTCCGATATTTCTACAGCAGTTTAACTGGAAAAGCAATCTGTTGATTGCAGAGTGTTTTGAAACGTACTGAAATTGTGGAAGGTCCTAAATAAATGCACATATTTTTCTTTATTACTGTGACATAATCCACATCTTGACTTACTCAAGAGTCATACTACACAGAAATAGTCCTATCAGTTCACTAAGCCCATGCTGACAATCAAGTACCCATTTATACCCATCCTAAACTTGATCCCCATTTTGTGTTCTTATCCACTCACTCTATATTTTAGGACTCACCCACACACTAGTGACAACTTACAATAGCTAATTAAACTAGTCATTTTAGTACTATATGTATATATTGTTTACAAATGTTATTACAATATTGTCTTTTATATGCTACTCTACCCAAAGCCTAATGAAATTAGAGCCTTCTATAAATTTTGGAGTTGGTTAGTATTAAATACTTGATTTTAAAAAAGCATTATTGTGCAAATTTAACTTCAGACTTTCAAAAATTCCGTTCTATCACGCAAACTGCAAAACTTACGTTAACACAGAATTTCCTGTATTTTTTATGATTGTTACCATGATTTCATTTCAAGTATAAAGAAAGTTCTGGAACGTGGAAAGAATCTGGGAATGTGCAGTCCCTGCTGAACAGAAACTCCCAGCTGGCTGAGAGTGGGTGAGAGAAGTTCATCCTAGCCCTGGCAGGGTCAAGTACTGTACACACAATGCCATCATCATCACTATGTGCTCTCTGTTAGGACACAGGCAGTCACAGTGTTTGACCATGATTGTTCTTGGCAATTTTTTCTACAGAAGTTGTTTGCCATTGCCTTCTTCTGGTCAATGTCATCACAAGATGGATGACCACAGCCATTCACACAATGTACCAGACCCTTTCATGGCCCTTACCAAACCTACAAAGCAAGTTTGCTGACAAGATGAGCTTTATCAGTTTTCAAAAGTCCAGATCAGGAAGGCAACCTGACCCTCAGATACAAGTATAATCAAAATAAGGTGCAAAAGCCTGAAGTCCCACACCATCAGATTCAGCAACAGCTAATTTCCTACAACTATCAGGTTCTTGAACTAACCTGTACAACCCTAAAATTACCTCAGCAAGGGAACACTATGGACCATCCCTCGCACTACTATGGGCACGTCTATGAAATTTTTTGCACTAGTGTCTTGATTTGCAGTCTTTCCCTTTCCCTTCTTGTATAATTTATGTCCTGTGTTTTGCCTGAACTTACATGACTGTGATACTGTTGCAAGCAAGATTTTTATTGTACCTGTCCCTTGCTATTGCTATGCACAGGATAATAAACTATTGACATATCATCATATTCAGATTTACCTTTGGTAAACTGAACAGTCTAACACGGTCAGGTGAAACCAGGTTTATGAAAAGTTTTGAAAAAGTGGCAAGGTTAAAAGAAAAGCTTGAGATTGAGAAAAGGTGGTTAAATCTATTGACTGCATGAGTGGTGAACAGTAAATAAGGAACAGGGAGAAACCTTGTGTTAAAAAAAGTGCTAGGATTATGAAGCAGGAGGATTTAAATAGACAGAAATCACAAGGAAATTTGAAAATGAAGTTCTTGAAATTAACATATGCAAGGACAAGGATTATTGGAGTGTGGAGCAGAGTGAGTGAGGTCATGGAGTGAAATATTTTGGACATACTAAAACTCATATAGTGTTACTGGAATGAAAATACTTAAGGAGACTGGAACTACAAGGAAAGCTAACAGAAGGGGGTGGACATAATGGGAAAGATAATTTCTGTTCAGTTCAGTCCTTAAAATAAAGTCTGCGGGATCTCATACAACTGCCGAATTTTAACATTAGCATTTTATTTAAAAAGAAACAGATTGGATGCTCCAAAGATAATATGACAATGCTCAATCCAATTAACAGAAGAATAATCCTTTTACTTGTTACAGTTAATCACTTATCAGTTCTTTAAAGCCTAATGTAACTGCCTTTGACATATGTAACTTTTCCTTAGATACCTTGCTCTGTGATCAGTTCACAAAACCTCAGGAGAAAAGGTAAACAACTATTACCACACTAATCAATGACATAATGCTAAGGCTTTGTAAGGCAATGGTCAAACTGCACTTGGAGTATAGTGAGCAGCTTTGGGCCCCTTATCTAAGAAAGGATGTGCTGGTGTTGGAGAGGGTCCAGAGGAGGTTCACAAGAATGAACACGGGAATAAAAGAGTTAACGTATGATTGCTCTGGCCTGTACTCACTGGAGTTTAGAAGAATGAGGGGGATCTCATTCAAACCTAGCAAATACTGAAAAGCCTAGATTGGTCGTGGAGTGGATGTTTCCTATAGTGGGGGAGTCTAGGACCAGAGGGCTCAGGTCTAAATAGAAGGATATCCCTTTAAGAACAGAAATGAGGAAGAATTTGTTTAGCCAGAGGGTATGAAATCTGTAGAATTTATTGCCACAGACAATAAGTCATTGGGTATATTTAAAGCAGAGGTTGGTATGTTCTTGATTAGTAAGGGTGTCAAATGTTACATGGAGAAGACAAGAGAATAAGTTTGAGAGAGATCATAAATTAGCCATGATGGAATAGTGGAGAATACTCGATGGGCCAAATTGCCTAATTCTGCTCCTATGTCTAATGAACTTATAATCCTTCAACATTAAAATGGTTGCCATAATTAATATTTTCACGAATGCCCAGTTTGGATTTCACTTGGAATATCATCCCCAAACCTCAGTAGACCCCTGGCCCAATCATGGAGTAAAGAGTTGAATTTCAGAGGTGAAGTGTACATGATTGCTCTTGGCATCAAGATTTTATTTATCCAAGTATAGCATCAAGAAGTTCTGGCAAAACTGGTCAGTGGACAGTAAAGAAAAAACTCTCCAGTGGTTGGAGACATATCTCAGATTGTAGGAGATCAAAAAGCCAAACCCCAGGATATAAATGCAATGAATACCAGAATATATACTTACTCCTTGCAATATATCACCACTTTAATTTGTTGAAAATTACTTCAGACAGACAGTTGAATTTACTATTGTTGGGCTGGTCTATGTCCAAATTAATTTCAATTACCACACCAAATTAAACCCTAATGAAAATCCACAGAGCTTACAAGCTGCCATACATCACCCTGCATACACGGATATATTTCCCTCTCAACAATCCATTTACCTACTAGCATTGACTTGGCTTTGTGCTTCTGTGTGAGACATTTTCCTGTCCTCATCTGTGGCCTGAAAGCACTTTGGCACAGACCTATTCTTGCCTCTTCCGTCCTTCTCCCAACCCTAACTAGCAAATTTTGTTTTTATTATAGTGAGCTCTGTGAATCTTTGTTTCGTGAAGTGCCCTACCTATAAAGTTTAAACAGGGCAATGACCATAAAATGAATTCTTTGTGTAAACAATCATGAATATATTTGCAATCAAAGAAATATATTCATGATTGTTTTATATATACTGGTAACTAAATACAGGCTATATAAAATAATAGCAATATAACTATTTATCAGTATGTGGTATAAATCAATCGTTTATGTAACAATTAGTAATAACAGTTGTGGTAAAGTCATTTTCACCATAAAGACTAACAAAATGCAATGTTACATTTCCAAGATACATAAGAGGAAAAGTACAACTTTAAGTGCTAAGAGAGTTAGTAATAGAAATAAATCACTATCTCATTAACTTAATAACAGTACTTCTTGGCAAAGATAACAGAAACATAGTACAATCAGAACAAAAACACGCAGGAGTAGATGAATCATAGAAGTAAGAAAGGGAGATCTGGTGCAAGGTATCAGTCACTGGAACCTACAACTATGAGGATAATTGAGATACAATTCGATGCATACTTCGCTTGCCACAGGCTTTTAAGACTTTGAGTTGGGTTAATGATCTCATTTCAGTTTGGCCAGACAAAGATGAACTGGAAAATATTTTCTTTTATTGAACTTTAGAGGTCACCATATTGCCTGAACCTTAATAGAGTGTGAAGAATTTAAGTACAATTTCCTGTAGGAACCAAACCACTCATGGGTCCACTAGTGTGAGGCTTCTACAAAGTGCCCGCCTCATATTAATGTCAAGCCCTTCAGTGTTAATAGGACATGAATCATAGGGAAAGGCTGAATAGGTTAGGATTTTATTCCCTAGGGCATAAGAGAATGAGGGGAGATTTGACAGAGGTATACAAAATTGTGAGGGGTTTAAATAGGGTAAATACAAGCAGGCTTTTTTCTACTGAAGTTGGATGAGACTAGAACTAGAGGTCGTGTGTTAAGGGTCAAAGATGAAATCTTTAAGGGGAACGTGAGGGGGATCTTCTTCACTCAGAGGGTGGTGAGAGTGTGGAACGAGCTGCCAGTGGAAGTGATGGATGTGGATTCAATTTCAACATTGAAGAGATATTTGGATAGGTACATGGTTTAGGCGCATATTGACGGCAGAGGCAAAGTAAGAGTTTCCCCGGACTAGATGAGCAGAAGGACAGTTTTAGTGCTGCAGTGTTCTATTATTCTATGATTCATTAGTGTGACCTTGCTGTATAAATGCCTTGACAATAGGGTTTGGGTTGGAAAATGCCTTGACAATAGGGTTTGGGCTAGAACAATCTTTGCTCGCAAAACAGCTAACAAATCCAGAAAAGTATGAACTGATTCTTTGTGGAAGGTCAAATGCGAAGGTAGAATACAAGATTAATGCCAGGATTCTTGGCAGTGTGGAGGAACAGAGGATTCTTGGGGTCCGCATCCATAGTTCCCTCACAGTGCTAAGTAAGTTGATAGGATTTTTAAGAAAGTGTATGGTGTGTTGGCCTTTGTTAATTGGAGGATTGAGTTCAAGAGCCTCAGGGTAATGTTGCAGCTCTCTAAAACCCAGGTTAGGCCACACAGTGCATTGCGTTCAGTTTTGGTCGCCTCATTATAGGTGATATAGAAGCTTTAGAGAGGGTGCAGAGGAAATTTATCAGCATGCTGCCTGGACTGGAAGGCATGACTTTTCAAGACAGGTTGAGCAAGCTGGGGTTATTCTCTTTGGTGCAACGGAGGATAAGAGTTGACTTGATAGAGGTGTACAAGATAATAAAAGGCATAGTTAGAATGGACAGCCAGCAACTTACTATAAATTACAAGAAGAAATATATATATAATTAAATAAGCAGTGCAAAAATAGTGCAGTAGTGTTCATGGGTTCTTTGTCCATTCAGAAACCTGATGGCGAAGGGGAAGAAGCTGTCTCTAAGATACTGAGTGTGTGTCTTCAGGCTCCTGTACCTCCTCATTGATTGTAGTAATGAGAAGAGGGCATGTCTTGGATCATGGGGGTTCTTAATAATGGATGCCACCTTCTTGAGCCATCACCTTTTGAAGATGTCCTTGATGGTGGGGAAGCTACTGCCCATGATGAAACTGGATGAGCTTATAATTTTCTGAAGCTTTTCCGATCCTGTGCATTGATTCTGTGTACCCCATGGGAATGCAACCAGTTAGAATGGTCTCCATGCTACATCTGTAGAAATGTGCTAGAGTCCTTAGTGACATACCAAATCTCCTTCAACTCCAAATGAAATATCACTGCAGGTGTACCATTTTCATAATTTCATCAATTTGTTGGGCCCAAGATAAACCTTCAGAGATGTTGACACACAGTAACTTGAAGATGCTCACCCTTTACGTTGCTGACCCTTTGATGAGAATTGGTATGTGCTCTCCTGGCATCCCCTTCCTGAAGTCTATAATCAATTCCTTTTGGTTCTACAAACATTTGGTTCTGTGAAAGTTTGGTTCTGAAATGCAGACTTATGACATATCAGTGAGGAGAAGGTTATGCAACCCTTTGCGGCAGCAAACAATCTGGGATGAAATACTTCAGAATAGACGGGTGGTCAGTTATAGAAGGGTGTGACTGTGTGATGCACGCCCCAGAATCCAGAAAGTGGTGTTATATGACACATGGTTCCTGCACCTGTCCAATGGATGTAATGTTCTTGCAGAGCATGGGAACCAATGTGAGGACTGAGGGGAGAACAAACAATCTGACTACAATATGGTGCTTCAGGATGCTATTTGTGTCAAGAGAGTCAAAAGGAAGGTGATTGTATAAGGAGATAATATTGCCAGGGAATTGCATGAGGTATTGGAGCAGAATTAGGCTATCTAGCCCACTAAGTCTGATCTGCAATTCATTCATGGCTCATTTATTTTTCTTTTCTCAACCCCATTCTACTGCCTTCTCACCAGTACTCTGAAGCCTACTTATCAAACAAGAAACTATCACTTTACACCTTAAATACAGTGCCAGGCATTGTAACCAAATCCAATGTATAATTGCCAGACATCTTCCTGGAGCTGGAGAGGAACGTGGAGTGGGTGAGGGAGTATCCAGTGGCCATGATCCACGTAGGCACCAAGAGCATAGGTAAGATTTTTCTGCTGTATGTGTTTCAGTAGCCAGATACCACCACCAAGTTAATCATTTCTACATTATTACCTGAGTCAAGTACAAACTGATACAGTTTTATTGAGATCAGGCAGATGAATGTGTTGCATAAAGTCTGATGTGTGAGAAGTGGGTTTCTAGTCATGAGTCACCAGAATCTGTACCAGGGAAAGAGAAAACTGTTGTTCTAGATCAGACTACACAGAGGCCAAGCTGGCTAAATAACATCTATTGAAAGAGAAACACTTAATGTTCTAGATCTGGGACCCTTCGTCAGAACCAGAACTCTGAGACAAAATTCTATGGAATCAATTACCTAGGGAGGTAGATGGGATTTTAAACAAAAAATGATAGAGAGGAGTCCAGTGCAGAGAAATTTAAAACACTAAAAAGTAAAAAAAAGGAGGCATAAACATGAGAATATCTACAGATGCTGGAAATCCAAGCAACACACACAAAGTGCTGGAGGACCTCAGCAGGTCAGGCAACATCTATGGAAAAGGAATAAACAGTCGACATTTCAGTTCCTGAAGAAGGGTCTTGGCCTGAATGGTTGACCGTTTACTCTTTTCCACAGGTGCGGCCTGACCTACTGAGTTCCTCCAGCATTTTGTGTGTGTAGCTTAAGGAATGGCAGTGGGTGAATGGATAAAGGACAGCCAAATTATGCCAGGAAGAGAAAAGGTTTGCAAACAAAATATTCCACTAACATAAAGTGGTAGGAAGATTACTAGGGTCTCAATACAAATCAATATGCACAGCACCACTGTGGAGATATGGCTGCAGGATGTGGAAGGCTGTGAGCTCAACATCTGAGGGTGTTCAATATTTAGAATGGAAAAAACAAAGGAAAAATGTGGTGAATGGTTTTATTAGTAAATCAAAAGTAACAAGAAAGATATTGATTCAAAAATTCAAAAGTCGTGTTGGTCATGCTAAAAAACACCAAGGGGCAGAAAAACATTATCTATAACAGGGGCACCCGACCTTCTTTATGCCATGGACACCTACCATTAATCGAGGGGTCTGTGGACCCTAGGTTGGGAACCCCTGTTCTGTAGGATTCCAAACAGCAGTGGCAATACAGGGGAAGACATCAAACAGGAAATTATAAATGTTTGAAAGGTCCAAAAGTCCAGATCATGCGTGACTTCAATCTATTTATAGAATTTATAGAATTAACAATAATACTTGGAGCATGAACCTTTGGAGTGTGTACGGAATGGCATTTTGGTCTGTCCTTGGAGGAATCAATTTGCAAACAGGCTATCCTAAATTGAGTACTATGCAACAAGAAAGGGTTATTTAATATTCTTCTCTGTAGGATATTTAAAGGAAGATAACAAAGTTCTGTTTTAAAATAGATAGTTCAATTTAAAACTAGTAGTAGGTAAGTGTAGATGGCACATGAGGAGTGAGTTGACTATGATAAATGAGAAAGACATGACAGTGGATAAGCAATTGCTAATACTTAATAAGCGCTAATGCAGGAACCACAAATTATATATTCCCTTCAGGATCAAAAACACAAAATTAAAAGTTACCAAGTCATGGCTCACAAAAAGAAGCTATCAATAGTATTGCATCCGAGGTGCTCGAGGAATATAAAGAATGTGAAAAGAATCTTAAGAAAGAAATTAGAAAAGTTAAAAGAAGATATGAGATTGCTTTGGCAAGTAAGGAGAAAATAGATCCCAAGGGTTTCTATCATTATATTGATAGCAAAAGGATAGTGAGGGATAAAATTGGTCCCTTAGAGAATCAGATTGGACAGCTATGTGTGGAGCCAAAAGAGATGGGGGAGATTCTGAACAATTTCTTTTCTTCGGTATTCACTAAGGAGAAGGATATTGAATTGTGTAAGATAAGGGAAACAGGTAGGGAAGTTATGGAAACTATGATGATTAAAGAAGAGGAAGTACTGGAACTTCTAAAGAATATAAAAGTGGATAAGTCTCCGGGTCCTGACAGGATATTCCCTAGGACCTTGAGGGAAGTTAGTGTGGAAATAGCAGGGGCTCTGACAGAAATATTTCAAATATCATTAGAAACGGGGATGGTGCCGGAGGATTGGCATATTGCTCATGTTGTTCCATTGTTTAAAAAGGGTTCTAAGAGTAAACCTAGCAATTATCGGCCTGTGAGTTTGACGTCAGTGGTGGGTAAATTGATGGAAAGTATTCTTAGAGATGGTATAGTAAATTATCTGGATAGACAGGGTATGATTAGGAATAGTCAACATGGATTTGTGCATGGAAGGTCATGTTTGATAAATCTTACTGAATTTTTTGAAGAGGTTACTAGGAAGGTTGACGAGGGTAAAGTGGTGGATGTTGTCTACGTGGACTTCAGTAAGGCCTTTGACAAGGTCCCACACGGAAGGTTGGTTAGGAAGGTTCAATCGTTAGGTTTTAATATTGAAGTAGTAAAATGGATTCAGCAGTGGCCGGATGGGAGACGCCAGAGAGTGGTAGTGGATAACTGTTTGTCAGATTGGAGGCCGGTGACTAGTGGTGTGCCTCAGGGATCTGTACTGGGTCCAATGTTATTTGTCATATACGTTAATGATCTGGATGATGGGGTGGTAAATTGGATGAGTAAGTATGCAGATGATACTAAGATAGGTGGAGTTGTGGATAATGAAGTAGGTTTTCAAAGCTTGCAGAGAGATTTAGGCCAGTTAGAAGAGTGGGCTGAAAGATGGCAGATGGAGTTTAATGTTGATAAATGTGAGGTGCTACATTTTGGTAGGACTAATCAAAATAGGACATACATGGTAAATGGTAGGGTGTTGAAGAATGCAGTAGAACAGAGGGATCTAGGAATAATGGTGCATAGTTCCCTGAAGGTGGAATCTCATGTGGATAGGGTGGTGAAGAAAACTTTTGGTATGCTGGCCTTTATAAATCAGAGCATTGAGTATAGGAGTTGGGATGTAATGTTGAAATTGTACAAGGCATTGGTGAGGCCAGATTTGGAGTATTGTGTACAGTTTTGGTCACCGAATTATAGGAAAGATGTCAACAAATTAGTGAGAGTACAGTGAAGATTTACTAGCACGTTATCTGGGTTTCATCACCTAAGTTACAGAGAAAGGTTGAACAAGTTGGGTCTTTATTCTTTGGAATGTAGAAGGCTGAGGAGGGACTTGATAGAGGTATTTAAAATTATGAGGGGGATAGATAGAGTTGACGTGGATAGGCTTTTTCCATTGAGAGTGGGGGAGATTCAAACAAGAGGACATGAGTTGAGAGTTATAGGGCAAAAGTTTAGAGGTAACATGAGGGGGAACTTCTTTACTCAGAGAGTGGTAGCTGTGTGGAACGGGCTTCCAGCAGAAGTGGTTGAGGCAGGTTCGATGTTGTTGTTTAAAGTTAAATTGGATAGCTATATGGACAGGAAAGGAATGGAGGGTTCTGGGCTGAGTGCAGGTCGGTGGGACTAGGTGAGAGTAAGAGTTCGGCACGGACTAGGAGGGCCGAGGTGGCCTGTTTCCGTGCTGTAATTGTTATATGGTTTATATGGTAAACGAAAGAAATAAAGTAGATAAGCATTAACAAGAAATTACTGCAGAAGAAATTATTGGGATTGACTGAAGCTAAATCCCAGGGTTTAGTTATTTTCATCCTTAAGTCCTAATAGATGTAACTATGGATTAACACACACAATATACTGGAGGAACTCAGCTGGCCAGACAGGCATCTATGAAGAACAGTAAATAGTCGATGCTTTGGGCCAAGTCCCTTCATCAAGACTGAAAAGAAAGATGAGATGTCAGAGGAAGAGGGGGGGGGACCGAGAGGGAAGGAAGAAGTACAGGGTGGCAGTTGATAGGTGAAACCAGGAGAGGGGAAATGGGCGATGTAAAGAGTTGGGAAGTTGATTGATGAAAGGGACAAAGGGCTGGAAAAGGGGGAATCGGATAGGAGAGGACAAAAGACCATGGAAGAATGAGAAAGGGAGGAGAACGAGAGGGAGGTGATGGGCAGGTAAGGAGAGAAGGTGAGAGAGGAAAACAGGAATGAGGAATGGTGAAGGAGAGATGGGGGGAGGGGGGAAATTACCAGAAATTTGAGAAATTGATGTTCATCCTACCAGGTGGAGGCTACGGAGACGGAATATAAGGTGTTGCTCCTCCAACCTGAGTGTGGCCTCATCGAGGCAGTAGATGAGGCCATGGACTGACATGTCAGATTGTTGAAACATTTATTTGCCTTCCTCACTGACTTCCTTCAGCTGGGACTAAAGAATCTGTTTGGAGACTCATCAATTGGTATCTGGATGACATAACCTATTCATCGGTATTGCTTTATCATGGTGGAAATACTGTTTATAACTATGGATCAGTGGATGTATTAATGGTTAAAATTCTAGCTTGTGGATTCTTTCACATTGTACAATGGCAAATATAAGCCCACAATTAAAAAACAGGCAGTAGAGAGTCAACAGGGCACTAAAGAATAGCTGGCCTGACATCAGTAAAATAAAGAATGTGGTAACAGGAGACATGGAAGATTAAGCGACACACATAAAAAATGCTGGTGAATGCAACAGGTAAGGCAGCATCTCTAGGAAGAGGTACAGTCAACGTTTCGGGCCGAGACCCTTCGTCAGGACAGTTATTCACAATGTACTGTATATTAATGATTTGGACGAGAGAACTAAATGTGACGTATTTAAGCTTGTTTTACACCAGCCTACCGGCGGGGGCCAACCTGAACAATATCTCCACCACGATAAAGCAAGATCAATTCCAATTAATAGGGCATATCACCCAGGTGCCTAACTCATGTCTGTCCAAACAGATCTTTTACTCCCAGTGAGGAAAGCAAGGAAATGTTTCAACAATAACATCAAAATCAGCCTGAAGATATTCAACATTACATCTAAACACTGGGTAGATATTGCACTCATTAGATGCACCTAGAGGAAATCTGTTCAAGAGGGAGCTGTGCTACCTAGAACGACTTCTGTTGTGCCATCAAGAGGAGAAGCTGAACAACCAAAAGACCTAACCACTAACGACATCCACCACTTACTCGCAACCACACTACATCAGAATATGTGGATTCCAGTCTGGCCTCTACAGTCACCTAAGGACCACCAATAGACAACCCCTTAGGAGAACATCATACTGTACCTGACTTCAGTGATTGTACTGCTACTGTTGTGTGAAACTGGGTGGGATTGTGAGGTGAGGGGGGATGCAGAAAGGCTTGAAGGTGATTTAGACAAGTTGAGTGAGTGTGCAAATACTTGAGAGGTGGATAGATGTGAAGTTATCCACCCTGGTAAGTAAAGCAGAAAGATGGTATTATTTAAGTGGTGATGGATTGGGAAAGTTTGCTCCTTGAACACTAGTCTCTGAAAGCAAACATGGAGGTTCAGCTAACATATAAGAAGGAAATCGTATATTGGCATTTATTGCAAGAGTTTTCGAGACACTATCAAAGATGTCTTCATATAATTATACAGCCACTGAGTGACAGTATACCTGGAGTACTGAGTGTAGCTTTTCTACTTACCTAAGAACGAATATACTTGCCATTGAAGAAGTTACAGGTGAAGGTGTAACAGACCAATTCCCGGGATGGTTGGATTGCTGTATGAGGAGAAATCAAGTTTACTAGGATTATATTTACTAGGGTTTAGGAGAATGTGAGGTGACCTTATTAAATTGTACACATTTCTGACAGGGCTTTGCAGGCTGAATACTGGGAAAATGCTTTCCTGGCTGAGAAGTATAGAATGCAACTCTATAGTCTCAGAATATGGGGTAAGTAATTTAGCACAGAAAAAACGAGAAATTTCTTCACCTAGAGCATCATGAAACTATGAAGTTCTTCACTGGAGGACATGGAGGCCAAGGTATCAAATATATTTAAGAAGATGATACCTTTCTGGACACAAATAGTATCAACAGATGAAGCAAGAGGTTAAGAATATAGCAATGGATGGAGAATTAGAAACAATTACAGTGAATGACAGAGCAGACGGGAGAATCAAATACTCCTATTTTTCTATTTTTTAAATATTTCTGCGAAGCAGAAAGTTGTTTTGTGGAATATGTCCAGGAGGATTGGCAAAACTCCTGACTAGTTATTTGTTCAGCTGTGCATTTTTGCCTTGTGGAACCGACTGAAGTTCATGGAGGCGTTCATCAAATGAAGAAGCCATTACTTCCAGAACTAGGCCCCATTTCTTGGACACAGCTGGAATTAGGGTCGACCTGAACTAGGTTCTTAAGCGGAGGCAGGTTTCTTGTGGCTTCAGCCTGTGGTGGGCTGGCGCCACTGATATACAACAGCAGAAATTAGATTCTGTTCCTTTTACCAAGCTGGAATTCCAGAGGTGCATTCAGGTTATTGTGCTTATTCACAGACAATGCAAGTAGCATTCCATGAATATCTTGCCTGTGGTAAATGTGGCCCCTTCCTGTATGGGAAAATTGTGTTATACTTTGCCATTTCCCAACAATTCTCAGAAGTTTACCATGTACTGTATGTGTGATTTGACAGGAAAAGGAAGATTGATTTGGAACATTTGATATGTTATTCTAATTTCTTAAGAATAAAGGAATATTGAATATAAATATGGTCTCTCTCTCCCTCTCTCTGTCAGGGCTAAGATCTACAGACCAGGAGAAGTTATGTTGTGGGATTAAATCATCTTTTTAAATTCCATCTGATCTCCTCAGATCCACCAGAAACTGAGAGCTCAGACAGGCAGCAGTTATATTGTCTCCTGTGTCTGGAGTAGCACACTGCCTTGTTCCATCCTGCCTCAAGGAAAACAAAGAATAGGCAGGCAGGCGGGCAGGCATTAAATACTGGAGATTAAAGAAGATTTGCCATAGTTTGCCTCCTTTCTTCAAACACAAGACTGGAAGGTTTTGTGCCAAAAGATAAAAGAAAGATATAGAGCTAGGTCTTCTGCTCTAATAAAAAGTGATGGACGGTACTGGCACCACACAAAATGCTGGAGGAACTCAGCAGGCCCAGATTCATCTATGGAAAAGAGTACAGTTGACATTTCAGGCCAAGACCCTTCGGCAGGACCGTCCTTCTTCTCCATTCTATCCAATTGTGCCGTCATTTTTGTAGAGCTTGGGACCTGCACCCAAATTTCCTCTGTACCCTTAAGAGTCCCCATTTACTTTCTTCCTGCATTTGACTTTCCAAAATACATCACCTCACATGTGTAAATTGAAGTCCATTTGCCATTTCTTCAAATTTGCAACGGATCTAAATCCTCCTGTACGCTTTGACAAACTTCCTCACTAACTACAACTTCACCAATTTTCATGATAGCTACAAACCTACTAATCAGGTCTCCTATACATTAGCTCAAAGGGTCTTTGATTCTTTCTGTCAGTTTTGTCATTTTCAGATTTGTTGTCTGAAATAAATCATTTTATTAATGGATTTTAATAAATGTTTTTTTTTCTCAGAGTCCTAGAGTAGTCATAGAGCACTACAGCACAGAAACAGGTCCTTCAACCCATTTAGTCTGTGCTGAACTATTAATCTGCCTAGTCCTAATGACTACACCTGGACCAGAGCCCTCCATACCCTTCACATCCATGTACCTATTGAAATTTCTCTTAAGAGCTGAAATCAAATCCACATCCACCACTTCCACTGGCAACTCATTCTGCACTCTCACCACCATCCGAGTGAAGAAATCCTAGGTGACCAGAACTGGACACAATACTCCAAATTAGTGTAACCGGGTGACCGTCAGATCTTATTCAGTGTTGTTAAAAGAGTACTTAGGCATCCATCCGGGTAATGCTAGAATACGCAAACAACAGGAATTCTGCAGATGCTGGAAATTCAAGCAACACACATCAAAGTTGTTGGTGAATCCAGCAGGCCAGGCAGCATCTCTAGGAAGAGGTACAGTCGACATTTCGGGCCTGATGAAGGGTCTCGGCCCGAAACGTCGACTGTACCTCTTCCTAGAGATGCTGCCTGGCCTGCTGCGTTCACCAGCAACTTTGATGTGTGTTGCTAATGCTAGAATAGTTGTCTGTGCCTCTAAGGGAGACAGTGATGTCATTACGCATGCGCGGGATAGTGGGGAGACCATTTTGTTTCTGCTGAAGACGCTGGTGGGGCGTTGAAATTGAGTTCATCCTGGAGACTGGGCATGGTGAGGAAAGGTGAGCATTAATTGACAATATCCATGTGAATTCATTTTTGCTTGTTGGCGGATCGAGAATATCGGTAATTTGACATGTTTTACAATGGATGCTTTAGATTTCCACTAGTGAAGAAATCCACACTGGGTAGCGTGGCTTAGGCAAAGTTCCTCACCATCGAAGTAGGTCAGTCTTCCTGTAATTTAACAACCAACCATACCTTGTAAAAGTTGTGCCAAAGTGTACCTTTTGTCTAACTTTATTGTATCGGGACTGATTGGGCATGTAACCGCGTAGCATGAATGTTTAGTCTCTGTTCAGACGTTCAGCATGTGTGTACGTCTTAGATGAGATGTATTTGCTTACACTTTTCGCTGTTATGTATAAGATGCAGGGTGGGTGGGATTCTAATGTTGTTTGTATTGTGTTCCTCCAGAATTGCCACTACCGTATTAGTACCATATTGGTTCTGGTATTTTTCATACTGCATACGCAATTCTGTTCATACACAAGAGTGTGGATCGAAAGTCAAACTGAGATTGTAATGGCAAGAGCTGGTTGTAAATTCGTTCGTTTTGTTTCGCGACCCTCGTCTGGCATTTAAACATCTAAAACAGATAAAGGAATTAAAACCCGAAAAAGTATTTGTTGTCCTGTGTGTGTACTTTTCCCCAGGCTAAATTAGTCCTCACCATCATCTTGTACAACTTCACGAAGGGCAATGTGCCAGAAGCTCTCTTTCCGATGCTATCTACCAATGATGCCACTTTCAAGGAAAGTGTACTTGTTAGGGTTTGATGTATTGATATGGAATGATGGATTAATAGTTGCATATGATAAGATGGAGAAATGAATATATCACTCCATGGTGTCAGGACTGTAGGGTAGTCACATAAAGTTAGGCGAAGCTCCAGTGTGGTTCAAGGGTAAAATGACATGACCATCACAGCTCCATTGCTGACATAATGCCAGTTGGACCACAGAATCGTAGAATGACAAAGCACAGAAGCATACCATTTGATCATAGGACATAGAAACTGAATAGGTCCATTCTTTCCATTGAGTCTGCTCCACCATTCAATCATTTTAATTCCCAACCTCATTCTCCTGTCTTATCCACATAACCTTTGATAACCTTCCCTATTGAAGAACCTATCAATCTCTGCTTTAATTGACTTGGAATTGGACTTGGACCCAATGACTTGGGTTTCAAAGCTGTTAGTGGCAATGAAGTTCACAGATTCCAAGTAGTGTCGCGTTGGACGGAGGAAATGGATGAGGTCCTCCGTGACTGCTTTGAATCGGTGGACTGGTTAGTATTCAAGGACTCGGCAGCTAACCTCGATGAGTATGCCTCAGCTGTCACGGACTTTATTTGGAAATGCACGGAGGACTGTGTGTCTCGCAAGACAATCCGGGTATTCCCCAACCGGAAACCTTGAATGAATTATGAAGTCAAGTCCCGTCTAAAGGCTAGAGCTGCGGCTTTTAGGTCTAGGGACACCAGTCGCTACACGGAATCCAGGCGTGAACTCCAGAAAGCCATTAAGGGCGCCAAGAGGCAATATGGAGCCAAGTTGGAAGCAACACACATCAAAGTTGCTGGTGAACGCAGCAGGCCAAGCAGCATCTATAGGAAGAGGCGCAGTCAACGTTTCAGGCGGAGACCCTTCGTCAGGACTAACTGAAGGAAGAGTGAGTAAGGGATTTGAAAGCTGGAGGGGGAGGGGGAGATGCAAAATGATAGGAGAAGACAGGAGGGGGAGGGATAGAGCCGAGAGCTGGACAGGTGATAGGCAAAAGGGGATACGAGAGGATCATGGGACAGGAGGTCCGGGAAGAAAGACGGGGGGGGGTGACCCAGAGGATGGGCAAGAGGTATATTCAGAGGGACAGAGGGAGAAAAAGGAGAGTGAGAGAAAGAATGTGTGCATAAAAATGAGTAACAGATGGGGTACGAGGGGGAGGTGGGGCCTAGCGGAAGTTAGAGAAGTCAATGTTCATGCCATCAGGTGGAGGCTACCCAGACGGAATATAAGGTGTTGTTCCTCCAACCTGAGTGTGGCTTCATCTTTACAGTAGAGGAGGCCGTGGATAGACATGTCAGAATGGGAATGGTATGTGGAAATAAAATGTGTGGCCACTGGGAGATCCTGCTTTCTCTGGCGGACAGAGCGTAGATGTTCAGCAAAGCGGTCTCCCAGTCTGCGTCGGGTCTCACCAATATATAAAAGGCCACATCGGGAGCACCGGACGCATCACTTCACCTGTGAGTCGACTGGGGTGATATACTGCGTCCGGTGCTCCCGATGTGGCCTTTTATATATTGGTGAGACCCGACGCAGACTGGGAGACCGCTTTGCTGAACATCTACGCTCTGTCCGCCAGAGAAAGCAGGATCTCCCAGTGGCCACACATTTTAATTCCACATCCCATTCCCATTCTGACATGTCTATCCATGGCCTCCTCTACTGTAAAGATGAAGCCACACTCAGGTTGGAGGAACAACACCTTATATTCCGTCTGGGTAGCCTCCAACCTGATGGCATGAACATTGACTTCTCTAACTTCCGCTAGGCCCCACCTCCCCCTCGTACCCCATCTGTTACTCATTTTTATGCACACATTCTTTCTCTCACTCTCCTTTTTCTCCCTCTGTCCCTCTGAATATACCTCTTTCCCATCCTCTGGGTCACCCCCCGCCCCCGTCTTTCTTCCCGGACCTCCTGTCCCATGATCCTCTCGTATCCCCTTTTGCCTATCACCTGTCCAGCTCTCGGCTCTATCCCTCCCCCTCCTGTCTTCTCCTATCATTTTGCATCTCCCCCTCCCCCTCCAGCTTTCAAATCCCTTACTCACTCTTCCTTCAGTTAGTCCTGACGAAGGGTCTTGGCCTGAAACGTCGACTGCGCCTCTTCCTATAGATGCTGCCTGGCCTGCTGCGTTCACCAGCAACTTTGATGTGTGTTGCTTGAATTTCCAGCATCTGCAGAATTCCTGTTGTCCAAGTTGGAAGCCCAGGCTAACCAAAGGGATGCCAGTAGACTATGGCAGGGTCTAAATGAGATCACTGGGTTCAAAGAAAAGGTTGGGAATATCAATAACTGTGGCGCTTCTCTTCCTGATGAACTTAACGTATTCTAAGCAAGATTCGAACAGAAGAGGAGTGTCCCGCTCCCTCCGGATGAACCGGACCTGGTGGCATTGAGATTCATTGTCACCGAGGAGGACGTTAGAAGGGCCTTCCTGAAGATAAATCCAAGGAAGATGATGGGCCCAGATGGCGTCCCGGGACTGGTTCTCTGGGCCTGTGCAAGCGAGCTAGCTGGAGTGTTTGCTGACATTGTCAACTGCTCCTTGCTTCAGTCTAAGATCCCCTCATGTTTTAAGAAGGCAACGATAATCCCAGTGCCAAAGAAAAGCAAGGTGTCATGCCTGAATGACTATCGACCTGTGGCTCTGACATCAATTGCTATGAAGTGCTTCGAGAGATTGGTTATGGCACACATCAACCACAGCCTACCGGTCAACCTCGACGCTTTGCAATTCGCCTACTGAAGCAACAGGTCAACGGCAGATGCCATCTCCCTGGCCCTACATTCCTCCTTAGAACACCTGGAAAATAAAGACGCATACGTAAGGCTCCATTCATTGACTACAGCTCTGTCTTTAATACCATCATTCCAAATAAACTGATTCCTAAGCTCTGGAACCTGGGCCTTAGCACTCAGATCTGCAGCTGGATCTTCAACCTCCTCACAGACAGGACCCAGGCTGTAAAAATAGGGGACAAACTCTCCTCTACAATCACTCTGAGCACTGGTGCCCCACAAGGCTGTGTACTCAGCCCCCTGCTGTACTCACTGTACACCCATGATTGTGTAGCCAAGTTTCCATCAAACTCAATATATAAGTTCGCTGATGACACAACAATTGTAGGCCGTATCTCGGGTAATGATGAGTTTGAGTACAGAGAGGAAATTAAGAACCTGGTGGCATGGTGTGAAGACAATAACCTATCCCTCAACGTCAGCAAGACGAAGGAATTGGTTGTTGACTTCAAAAGGAATAGCGGACCGCACGACCCAATTTACATCGGTGGTGCGCAAGTGGAACAGGTCAAAAGGTTTAAGTTCCTTGGGGTCAATATCACAAATGACCTGACTTGCTCCAACTAAGCAGAATTCACTGCCGAGGAGGCCCAACAGTGCCTTTACTTCCTGAGAAAACTAAAGAAATTTGGCCTGTCCCCTAAAACCCTCACTAATTTTTATAGATGCACCACAGAAAGCATTCTTCTAGGGTGCATCACAACCTGGTATGGAAGTTGTCCTGTCCAAGACTGAAAGAAGCTGTAGAAGATCGTGAACACGGCGCAGCACATCACACAAACCAATCTTCCGCCTGTGGACTCACTTTACACCGCACGCTGTCAGAGCAGTGCTGCCAAGATAATCAAGGACTCGACCCACCCAGCCAACACACTTTTCGTCCCTCTTCCCTCCGGGAGAAGGCTCAGGAGCTTGAAGACTCGTATGGCCAGATTTGGGAACAGCTTCTTTCCAACTGTGATAAGACTGCTGAACGGATCCTGACCCGGATCTGGGCTGTACCCTCCAAATATCCGGACCTGCATCTCGGTTTTTTTGCACTACCCTACTTTCCATTTTTCTATTTTCTATTTATGATTTATAATTTAAGTTTTTAATATTTACTAATTTTTACTATTTTTAATATTTAATATTTGTAATCCAGGGAGTGGGAAGCGCAGAATCAAATATCGCTGTGATGATTGTACGTTCTAGTACCAATTGTTTGGTGACAATAAAGTATAAAGTAAGTAAGTAAGTAAGATTCACCATCATCCGACTAAAGAAATTAGTCCTCAGATCTGTTTTAAAGGAATGTCCTTCAATACTGAGCTGTGCCCTTAGTTCCTAGACTCTCCAATTATTGGAAACATCCTCTCAGAGTCCACTCTGTCTAAGACCTTCAATGTTCAAAAGGTTTCGATGAGAGCCCCTCCCATTCTCCTAGACTCCAGCGATCAAACAGCTATCAAACCCTCCTCATATATTAACCCTTTCATTCCTGGGTTCGTCCTCCAGACCCTCTCCAAATCCTGCACATCCTTTCTTAGATAATGGGCCCAGTTAGATTTGGCTCATCAAATCTGTGCCAACCATCAAGGGCACATTTACAGTATATTAAACATGGCATTCCAGAGCATGGAAACAGACCCTGTGCCCTACTGAATCCATGCCAATCATTATGCAACTACTCCTGGAATAATTCCATTTCATTATCTCCACATTGCATGCAACTCTCTTCAAATTCTACCAACTCAGCCACACACTAGTGATAAGTTACAGCAGCCAAGTAACCTACCAAGAGGCGTCTCTTTGGAATGAGGGTGGAAATCGGAGCATCCAAGTAAAACCACTGCATACTATTCTTAAACAGAGTATTGAGGAAGAAAAATATTTAATGAGTCATTAACTTGAGCAGACATAATCAGAACATTAGTATCAGTAGAAACTGAGTTCTTACACTAAATTTTATTGTACAAATTTTGTATTGCTACATTATTATCAGCAGCAATGCTTTTGAATACTGATTACTTCTTTCCTTCTAAAGCAGTGCTGACTTATAATTAATGTGTAACTGATTTTTGTTCACAGCGTAAGCAAAGATAAACATTTTTAATCTTGTTTTATCTATGCAGGTGACTCACCATTATCTGATACTGAAAATCAATACCAGTGCCAGCAGTTTGTTGACCTTTCTTCCAAATACAGTACATTATGGCATTGTTTTTCTGAAATTTATGACAACATTTCATCAGTAATCAAACCACTCCTTCCCTAAAAACATGGGATTCATTTTCTTGGCTTTATTTTTAGAACCTCTAGCTGTTATAAGGGGAGAGAAATGGGATGCATTTCTTAAGGATGTCTAATCAGTTTTCTGGCACTCACTTCTCTCAGGAATCCATCACGTAAACCCCCGTCATCCTCTCAATTTTAACATAAACAGAAATTATTGGAAATGGCCATCAGGTCATGAAAGGTCTACAGAAAAGAGAGTTAGTGTTTCAGATCAATAAACTTTCATAACATAATGGCAACGTGCAACAAAAATCTGGCTGTCTATGCTGACAATCTGGAGAAAGGAGTTCAGAACTCATCGTAGTGGCTGTGAAATTTAAATTCAGTTAATAATCTGTTTTTTTAAGACATCTAGTCTTAATGATGCCAATCACAAAATCCTCTGTATTGTTGCAAACAATAAGCTATCACTCAGGAAACCTAGTCTGCCTTATAAGTGACACTGCACCTTCGTTTGTGTGGCTGATTCCGCAAAGACATCTGTTCAAGGGTAGTTAGGGATGAGCAATAAACGCAGGCCCTGATAATGGTGTGTAGATCCTGAGAAATAAGAACAAAATAGCTGTAAGGTAGAAACATAGAAACATAGAAAACCTACAGCACAATACCGGCCCTTTGGCCCACAAAGCTGTGCCAAACATGTCCTTGCCTTAGAACTACCTAGGTTTACCCATAGCCCTCCATTTTTCTAAGCTCGATGTATCCATCCAGGAGTCTCTTAAAAGACCCCATCATTTGGAAAAATCACCTTGATAATTCAGGGCTAAACCATTTTGAGTCTATTTAAGTTATTAAAGTCTTCTTACAGGTATAAACTGGAGTCACTGCTGGGTGTCATCAGCAAGCTCTTGCTCAACCCTTGGGCTCCATGCGGGAGCCTACAACTGAGAGCAGCTGGAGCAGATTATTCTGAGCTTGTGCATTTATGCAACTCTGAAGGTTACCGGGCTCCAGCAGACAAAGAGCAATGTGTGGAAATGCTGGAAAAACCTAACAGAATTTGTTCCAAAGTGTACCTGCCATTGACCTACAGATTCAGTTCAAGGTGAGGTTCCTCTAATAAGCAGCGCATTTTCAATATTGTAGTTGATCAGGAGCACTTATCTGTACCCTCCTTATTGCATAACAGGCTGTGGCTTGTAATCAGAGAATGATCCTTTTGGGACTGACATTACAGTCAGGAGAGAACAGAGTTCAAGGTGACAGTTTCCTTGGGTTATGACCCTTACCAACGTGTCAGTCCTGAATTTAGGCAGTTGGGTTTGAGTAAAAGGTCAAATATTTAGAACATATGGGTAGTTTTAAAATGAACTCAAAGGACTAATAATTGATCTGGCCTTATGAAAGTAAAAGTTGCAATGCTTGCACTGATATGGGCCACAGTATTTTTACTTTATTTAGGGATACAGCATGATAACCGGCCATTCCTGTCCAATGAGCTTGCGCAGTCTTATTATACCCATGTGACGAATTAACCCACTAACCGGAGTGTCTTTGATTCCAGAATACCTAGACGATTGCCAGAGAGAACATACAAACTCCTTCAACTGACAGCTTGGGAACTGAGCCTGGGTCGTGAGCAATGTTCTCCCTAAGATGTGCATGTGCATGCTTGCATATATCTTTTGCGACTAATGCACAAAGGAATTAAAACTGCATACAAAAGGTTGTCACCCTCTATTTCATTGGCATGTTAAGTATATTTCACAAACATACACAATCACATTTCCTTTTGCAGTTTCTGACCAGGGACAATGTTGACAGCATGGTGATTGCGATGACTTGTCTACAGATTTCAGAATTGATTTATTTATACCGTTTTCATTGAAGAAATTATTCAATGCACACGTGTCACTGGGCAAAAAATTGTACAGCACAAGATTTTTGCGTAAATTGGTCATTACAAATTAGAGGGAATATTGGTTACTAGCACTATGCTAACCACTACACCACTGTGCCACCCCTAAATCAATGGTGATTCTGCAATCTTTATCTTGGATATTAAGTAGTCAGTTTTTAATGTTCAATTCCATAGGCAAAATGCTAGACAGTGTTGGATGCAAGCAAATAAACATTATGGAAGAAACTCAGTTGATCACTTAATATAACCTCACTAGATATTTTCATTAGCTGAATGGAGCATCCTGGAATCAATCATGCTGCACAAAATAGGAAACAAGAGAAAATCTGCTGATGCTGGAAATCCAATCAACACACATAAAATGCTGGAGGAACTCAGCAGGCTAGGCAGCATCTATAGGACTGCTTTATCAGGTTTCAATTTGAATACATTGAAGCAAGATGATCAGAATTAAACAACTTTGTCTCCTTGCAATTGCGACAACTTTGTTGGAACGCTCTTTAATGGTGAGGGATTATCATTTCACTTGTTACCATGGACCAAACGCGGCTCAATACTGCCAAAAGCCGAAGCCTCCAATCTATCAGCTCCATGCAATGGCTGAAACACTAGAAAAGAAAGCTCTATCTCAGAAAGATCTCTGGATTGCTTCATTTGACACTGCTTAAAGCAAATACCATTTTCATATTTGGTCATTGTTTATTTTCCAGTGAATACGTAGCATTGGCATTGTGGCCAAATGGTCTGCTTCTGTACTGTAAAACTCAATGACACTATCTCAGTTACTTATTATGTCAAAGACATTAGGCCAGCTAATCCTCTCCCCCTCTGCAATTCATAGTTCAATTCATATTTCTTAGAACAAGCATATTTTTAGAACAAGGATTGTTTACAAGGATGTTGCCTGAATTGGGGAGCATGCCTTGAGAACAGGTTGAGTGAACTCAGCCTTCTTTCCCCTGGAGCGGTGGAGGAATGAGAGGTAACCTGGTAGAGGTGTACAAGATAATGAGAGGCATTGATCATGTGGATAGTCAGAGGCTTTTCCCCAGGGCTGAAATGGCTAGCATGAGAGGGTATAGTTTTAAGGTGCTTGGAAACAGGTACAGAGGAGATGTCAGGGGTAAGTTTTTTACGCAAAGAGAGGTGAGTGCGTGGAATGGGCTGCCGGTGGCGGTGGTGGAGGCAGAAACGATAGGGAGCTGAGAAGAATAGAGGGCTATGGGTAAAGTCTAGGTAGTTCTAAGGTAGGGACATGTTCAGAACAGCTTTGTGGGCCAAAGGGCCTATATTGTACTGTAGGTTTTCTATTTTCTATGTCTCTATATGTTAGTAAGAAAATTTAGGGCAGATTTTAACTTCAGGCTATTTGTGTTTATTGTAAAAGATAGGAATTGGACAACTTAATGAAAGGCAAAGAATCTGCTGCCTTTCAACCTGAATGGTGGAAAAGGAAAGTCAATCCTAAGATTGAAAGCCTCCACTACTCTTGTGTGGTGAGGTGAGACCATGTCGATGAACTGATAAGTGGGGTTTGGATACGAGGGCTTAATTTTTGGTTTGGATTGTTGTTGTTCACTTTAATTGTTTGCATGATTTTATGTTTTTTTTCTCTTGTGTATCGCTGTTGGTCCACACTAAGAGATGCGCTTTGGTATTTATATTTATTGAGTTTTTAAAGTATTGTTGCATTCTTTATCTTCTTTTTTTTTTGTGCTGTAACAATTATTTTGTTCTCTTTTACACTTGTGTACAGGAAATGATGCATGACAGTCTTGACAATTAGGACAAGAATTTAAGGTATGAACAATAATCTGACCTGCCATACTTCAGTCAGTTTCCATAGCATCGGTGGTGCCAGTGAACAACGTGACCAATGGCGATGTCCTACTGACAGCTCAGCAGTTTGGTCAGAGCAATTGATGCAGACTGGGGCACTTTGGTGAAGAATAGCCCTGCAGCCCGCATTGGCTAGTTGCACAGTGTTGAGTAAATCTAAATTTAAATAAGCCTGAGACCGTAACACCATAAGACAGAGGAGCAGAATTCAGCCCATTGGGTCCACTCCACGATTTCGTCATGACTGATCCCACATCCCACTCTATCCCATACATCTGCCCTCTCACCATATCCCTTGTTGCCCCAACTAATGAAGATTCTATTAACGTCTGCTTTTAGCATACCCATGGACTTGGCCTCCACCACAGTCTGTGGCAGAGCATTCCACAGAATCACTACTCTCTGACTAAAACAATTCCTCCTTACCTCTGTCCTAAAATGTCGCCCCCCGCCCCAAACTTTGAGGCTGTTCCCTCTAGTTCTGGATATCCCCATCTGAGGAAACATCCTCCCACATCCACCTTATCTAGTCCTTTCAACTTTTGGTAGGTTTCAATGAAATCCCCACTCATTCTTCTAAATTCTGGTGAGTACAGACCCAAAGCTGCCAAATGCTCCTCATATGTTAATGCCTTTGTTCCCTGAATCACCCTTGGGGACCTTCCCCAATGACAATATATCCTTTCTAGGATAAGGGGCCCAAAACTGTTGACAATACTCTAAGTGCGGCCTGACTAGTGTCTCCTAAAGCTTCAGCATTATCTCCTTATTTTTATGTTTTATTCCTCCTGAAATAAATGCCAACATTGCATTTACCTTCTTTACCACAGACTTAAACTGTGAATTAACCTTCTGGGAGTCTTGCATGAGGACTTCTAAGTCCCTTTGCACCTCTGATATTTGAATTTTCTTCTCATTTAGATAATAGTCTGCACTATTGTCCCTTTTACCGAAATGCATTATCATACATTTCCCAACACTGTATTCCATCTGCCACTTTTTTTTGTCCATTCTTCCGATTTGTCTAATTCCTGCTGCAACTGCATTGTTTCCTCAGTACTACCTACCCCTCCACCTACCTTCGCATCATCCGTAAACTTTGCCACAAAGCCATCAATTCCACTATCTAAATCATTAACAAACAATGTGAAAAGTAGCGGTCCCAATCCTGACACCTGAGGAACACCACTAGTCACTGGTAGCCAACCAGAAAAGGCCCCTTTATTTCCACTCATTGCCACCTACCTATGTGCCTGCTGGTTTGACGTCTAATATTCTATGTGCTGTTTGTTCACTTTTTGCTGTTTGTGCAATTTGTTCTTTTTTTTGCTCATTGGGTGTTTCATGGCATTTCTTTGTTTTGTGGCTGCCTGCGGGAAGATGAATCTCAGAGATGTATTTTGTATACATACATCGATAATAAATATACTTTGAATCATTAGAATCTTTGAAAGCAAGGGTTCTTATCTTAAAGTTGGGCTGTTATCAAATTAGGGAAATTCAGTGACTTGCCTAAATTCAGTCGTGGTCGATGGATATGCATTCAAGCGGTGCAGTTCAAAGTTCAAAGTTCAAAGTACATTTATTATCAAAGTATGCATGTAGTATACAACCCCGAGATTCATCTTCCCACAGACATGCACAAAATAAAGAAAAACCATGGAACCCATTTAAAGAAAATTATCAAACCCTCAACGTGCAAAAAAAGAACAAATTGCACGGACGGCAAAAAAAACGAGTGAAAAATGCAGAATACAAAACACCATATTGTAAAGATATGAAAAGAGTCCAGACATATTCAGTTCAGCTCGGTTCAGTTTCTCGCTACCTGCAGGCTTTGGTACTTCTTGGCTATCATGACCTCTTGGCGCATGGCCAAGTGGTTAAGGCGTCAGTCTGGTGATCTGAAGGTCGCTATTTCAAGCCTCAGCTGAGGCAGTGTGTTGTATCTTTGAGCAAGGCACTTACCCACACATTGCTCTGTGACAACACCATTGCCAAGCTATATCGGCACTAGTGCCCTTCCTTTGGACAACATCGGTAGCATGGAGAGGGGAGATTTGCAGCATGGGCAACTGCCGCTCTTCCATACAACCTTGCCCAGGTCTGTGCCCTAGAAACCTTCCAAGGCACAAATCCATGGTCTCACAAGACTAACGGATGCCCATTTTATTCATGACCTTTTGAACTCAATTGGTTTAGATATTAGCCATTCCTGGGGACAATGAGACAAAGTTAGCATTAACTGTTCATTGTACATAGCATTTCTCTTCTGTAGCTTCTTAATTCACCTGCTTTGTTAAAGTATGCCACTTAGTCACTAGACTTAAGTAATAATTAATGAAAGAAGATACCTTAAACCTCCATGAGTGTTAATACCTTTATCAGGGAATTGCAGGAAGAAATAGGATGGAAGACTGGGTCATTGATCTGAAAGTCGGCATTCTAAATTGGGAAACAATAGCCAGGATAGCATTTCTTTGTTATTATAGTTGTCTCAATATGGCACCTCCAAAGGAAAGAACTCTTCAATATTGTATGCTTGGAGGAGCTGAACAGGTTAATATTTGGTTCAGAACTGAAGTTATACAGGGTACAATGGCAGTTTTGAGTTGTGTGATGTGTGCACTAAATATTTCCCAGAACTCTAGAGCAACTGAAGTCCTGATACAGAATTTCAACCTGAAACATACACCTGTATCTGGAAGGTCCAACTGCTGGTGAGTTAGTGCCCTGGCAAAAACTACACTATGGCAAAAAGAGCACTCAAAGCTACTCTGCTTAAAGGTTATTGAAAATCACAAGTCAGGGGATGGATACAAGAAAATCTGCAATTTGCTGAATATCCTTTGGAGTGCAGTTAAGTCAATCATCAAGAAATGGAAAGAATATGGCACAGCTGTAAATCTGCCTAGAGCGGGCTGTCCTCAAAAACTGAGTGACCGTGCAAGAAGGGGACTAGTGAGGGAGGCCTCCAAGAGACTTATGACAACTCTGGAGGGGTTACAAGCTTCAGTAGCTGAGATGGGAGAGATTGCACAACAACTGTTACCCAGTCACAGTTTTATGAGAGAGTGGCAAAGAGGAAACCACTGTTGAAAAATCTCACATGATATCTCAGCTAGAGTCTGCCAGAAGGCATATGGGAGACACTGAAGTCAGCTGGAAGAACGTTCGATGGTTTGATGAAATGAAAATCGAGCTTTTTGGCCATCAGACTAAATGCTATCTTTGGCAGAAGCCAATCATTGCACATCATCAAAAACACAGCACCCTTCCCATGAAGCATGGTGGTGGCTGCATCACGCTGTGGGGATGCTTCACTGCAGCAGGCTCTGGAAAGCTTGTGAATGTAGAGGGTAAAATAAATGCAGCAAAATACAGGGAAATACTGGTGGAAAACTGATGCAGTCTGCAAGAGTACTGCAACTTGAGATAAGATTTGTTTTCCAGCAAGACAATGGCCCCAAGCATAAAGCCAAAGCTATACAGGAATAGATTAAGAACAAAAATGTTAATATCCTTGAGTGGCCAAGTCAGAGTGGAGACCTCAATACAATTGAGAATTTGTGGCTGGACTTGAAAAGAGCTGTTTACTCATGATCCCCATGCAATCTGACGGAGCTTGAGCAGTTTTGTAAAGACGAATGGTGAAATATTGCGGTGTCCAGATGTGCAAAGCTGATAGAGACCTATCCACACAGACTCAAGGCTGTAATTGCCGCCAAAGGTGCACCTACTAAATACTGACTTGAAGAGGGTGAATACTTCCGTAATCAATTATTTTGTGTTTTACTTTGTAGAGATTTGTTTTCACTTTGACATGAAAGTGTCTTTTTCTGTTGATCAGTATCAAAAAAGCCACATTAACTCCACAGTGATTCAATGTTGTAAAACAATAAAACATGAAAATTTCCAAGGGGGGGGTGAATACTTTTTATAGACACTGCAATTGTTGCAAACAAGACCTTTGAATGTGTGTTTATCTTTGGGTGGCTTAAAATGTTTTCAGTAGGATTGAATTTTATGATCCTCACTTCCTTTATCCCTGAGTATGTTAACTGACAATTTGGTAGCTAAAAATACTATGAGAATTTGGGCACAATTCTGAAAATACTTTGGCTTTTGGCTTATTGAGATTTTCTCTTTCAAGTCCCATTTTTCTAATTATTTTTTAAAAATCTTCTGTGATAGATGTGACTTTTAAAGAATGAGATAGATTAGGTATTAAATGCTTCCAAGACTTGTTTGTGGAGGAAAGGCTCCCTTCGTCTGAGCAACTGTCAGCTAAATATAGCTTACCCAAAACTCACTTCTTTCGATAACTACAAATAAGAGACTTTTTATGTACAAATATGTACATTTCTTAAAAATCCTGATAAGAATCTACTAGATGTAATTTTTAATTTGAAACCTTTCGATAATGGCTCTATATCTACAAATGTAATATTTATAATATGTTGCTGGGAATGAAAGGGGTACCTTTAGATAAAATTAAAAATCTTTGGGAACAAGACTTTCAGACTTCAATTTCTGAGGAATCTTGGAAAGAAATTTTTTAATTGGTTAACACTTCATCGTTATGCGCTCACCACTCTCTCCTACAATTTAAAGTGGTCCATAAGGCCCACATGACCAAGGATAAGTTGTCTCGCTTTCATTTGGATATATCTCCAAATGTAATAATGGAGAAACTTCACTCATTCGTATGTTTTGGACATGTCCGAGTCTTATAAATATTGGAAAGAAGTAGTTCAAACCTTCTCAGTACTTCTTAAAGTAAATTTTAAGGCTAATCCTTAGACAGCTTTATTTGGTATTGTTGGAGGAAAGGATATTGTTTTGCAGAAATCTGATCTGCACATTTTGGCTTTTATTTCTCTTATGGCTAGGAGGGCGCTCTTGCTTAAATGGAAAGATGCGGTCCTGCCCACTCACGTTCAATGGCTGCATGATGTGATGTCATGTTTAAATTTAGAGAAGATTCGGTGCTCAATTTCTGAATCTAATCAAGACTTTCAAACATTGTGGGGACCTTTTTTGAACTATTTTCAAAACCTTTGATTTGCCATTAAAGCACAGATGATGGCTAATAATATACTTTTTTTTTCTTTTTTCTTCTTTACTAATCAGCTTCGGTCTTGGTAGTGGGTTAGATTTTTTCCATAAAAAAATTTACTATATTTCAATAATATGAATTCATCAATTTGTATGAATATAGAGTAAGGAGTTTGTATGTGCCATTCAGCATAATGTATTTGATATATTTCTTTTTTCTTGAACTCTGTATTCTCCTATGTAGAAAATTAATAAAAATATTGAAAAAAGATTGAATTTTAGCAATTGCTAGGAAAGGACTAACTCCAGAACTTGAAACATACTTCTATAGAAAGAAGTGTGAACTCTGCCACATTACAGTATATTATTCTTCATACATGAGGGTTATGTAGAAGAAAGTACAGTGGATTCTGGGTCATTAGGCCATTCATTAATCAGGACAGCCACTTATTTGTGCCAATTCTCAAAGAACAAAAAATAATTGAGAGCATAGCCAGGATTCCCCTCGTTTGCTTTGGACACTCTGCCGCTTAATTGGGACAGGAGACTGTTGTGAAGTCATTTAGTCAGTCACATGCACTTGTGTGGCTGTAAGACACTACACCGCGCTTCAATCAAACAGTGTGTGTTTGTGCTCAAAAAGCAGTGATTTTTGTCATTGATAGTTGGCAAAAAATACACAATAAGACAATTCAGAACTGTTCTGCTTACTCCAACGTCAAGCATTCAGGCTTGGAGATGCCAGAAACGGCCGGGAGTGAAAATGAAATGATTTCACAACTTCAGCAAGTTAGGAATTAGGAAGAATTTGAAATTATTGACAATCAACTTGAATGTACCATGAAAACGAAGATTTGGAAGATGCAATCATCAAAAGCATTTTATGAAGGCAGTCCATTATCTGCACCAGGTAGTTAAGTAGTAGTTTGTCTTATCTGAACTTTATAATCTAAAATTGGAGCAGCCACTTAATTGGGCCAATAGATACTGGCCCCAATATATTCTAATTAACTTGAATTCACTGTTTTCAATAGGCGCTAAACCAATAGGCACGAGTAGGGGGGCACAGTAGCATTGTAGTTAGCATAAGGTTTACAGCGCTACCATTCACTGATTGGGGTTCAATTCCTGCTGCTGCTTGTAAGGAGTTTGTATATTCTCCCTGTGACCGCTCAAGTTTTGTCCCACATTCCAAAGATGTATGGGTTAAATTTAGTAAATTGTGGGCTTGCTATGTTTGTGGCAGAAGCATGGAAACTCTCATGGGCTGCCACCAGTGCATCCTCAGACTGTGTCGGGCGTTGATGCAGAAAGACTAATTTCATTCTATGTTTCAAGGTTTCAATATACATATGACAAATAAATCTAATCTTCCTTTCTTCTTCTTTTTAAATTATACCA
The DNA here is from genome assembly GCF_963921235.1 of Mobula hypostoma. NCBI lineage: Eukaryota > Metazoa > Chordata > Chondrichthyes > Myliobatiformes > Myliobatidae > Mobula > Mobula hypostoma. Next base: position 56,353,468 of record NC_086110.1, read on the forward strand.
TCCTTTTAAAATCCCATGGATTGTATTGTGCTAACAGAGCACTTACAAGACTCATACTACAAGTTTGCTGCCTTCATCAGGATCTCAAGGTTATATTGCTAAATTAAGTTTATCTTCAAGTTGATGTGTATCATATTGTCACTGTAAAACTCAAAAGGCTCTTGTGCAAAGATAATAACATATACTGCAATTGACTTTGTGATAAGATTTGTGCAATCTTTTCAAAAGAGTTTTACTTTGCTCTGATACATCTTGAATTGGTCAATTAACAATGGCACATTAGGGAAAAATAACTAGCATTTACTTTTTTAATAAGAACATGGAGTACATTATTTATTCAGTGTAAGGTACTGCATCCTTTAATTAAAACAAATTTTTAAAATTAAAATCAAAACTGTATAAGCTAAGGTAGGATTTAATTTGTGAATGTGGGAGAGGGAAGATCAAACTCAATTAACATATAGACATCTGCTAATGAATTCTGTGTGGATCAGTAAAAGGAGTTAGACAATGGATGATAACTTGGAAGAATGAAGCACATATATTCAAGTAGGGTAATTATTTGCAGTGTATTATTCAATTGTTCATGTTTCAAGGGTGATTTTAACTAGTGTTAAATTGAAAGGTGGGAAATGAGAATGGAAGTTAAATGGGAAATGTTTCTTTAAAATATTTCTCTTCACACATTAAACCTACGTCCTCATGTTTTAGATTCTCCTACCCATGGAAAAAAATTACACTGGACATCAAAGATTTTGCTTCGAGAATACTTTTGGGTGTATCTTCTGGATTTTGAGCTGCTGATCATGAAAGTCACCATGAAATTTCCCTATCATGCACCATTTAAAAAAAATACCACCTATATTTGTTATTCAAGTCAGAATAACGGATGCCAAGATTAAGGAAGTAATTTTTGTTGGTCCACAAATCAAACAGGTATCAGGGACAGGCCATTTAAAGAACTTCTCGTGGGACCGGAGAAAATTGAATGGGCAACATTCAAGGATGTTGTTGAAAATGTTCTTGACAACTACAGAGCGCCAAACTACGTGCTGCTGGTTGACAACATGCTTTAAGCATGCAAAACCATGAAGTGCAACATGTCACTAAAGATTCATTTTCTGCATTCCCAATTAGACTTCTTCCCTGCAAATCTTGGCACTGTCAGGGACAAGCATGGTGAAAGGTTTTACCAGGACATTGTGGTCATGGAGAAACGGTATCAGGGCAACTGGAATCTATCAATACTGGCTGATTATTGTTGGATACTTAAGCTAGAAGCCTCAGACACTGAGTACAAATGAAAATCATCAACAAAGCTTTTTTAGTTTAGTTGAACTATTGCAAAATGTCAGCACCATTATGCGATCAAACATACTATATTCAATAAAAGTTAATTTCTTGTTTCTCTGAATTCCTATGGGATACAAGTAGTCTGAAATTATATTTGTGTTCAGCTTCAAGTGGTCTATCATAAACAAAAAAATATTCAGAGGAAACAACAATTTTGAAAAAAATTGTTATCCAGTTTTATTATCTACCCAACCTTTGTCCCTCATAATTTTATAAATCTCATTCTCCTGTGTCATAGTGAGAACAATCACAGCCTATCCAATCTCTCACTCCTTGTGACTAAATAATCCATTCCCGGCAACATCCTGGTGAACCTTGTGCTCTCCAGAATCATTTTCTTTCATGCTATCACATATTGTCTATAGTGAAGTGACAAGAATTGACAATAATATCACAAATGTGGCCTAACCAATAACTTGTACAGCTCCAACACGATGCCTAAACTCTTGTACCCAGTACCCCTGGCTTTGAAGCTATCTTTGCAAACTGTAGACCCTTCAGAGCTTGTCCAATGTTTCAGCAGCCTAGGGACCAAAATAATGTAATTGGAAACAAACAAGAGAAAATGCGCAGATGCTGGAAATCAAAGCAATACACAATCAAAATGGTGGAAAAACACAGCAGGCCGGGCAGCATCTATGGAAGAGAGTAAACAGTCGACGTTTCAGATCAAGACCCTTCTTCAGGAATCATTTGGAATCCTATTTGGATTTTCAGCTATGGGCAGCATACTCAATAGGGATCTTGTCTTCCAAGAGATTAAACTATCAACTAGGCTGTTCCTTGAGCAGCATTTTGTGTCAACTAGTTTTGTGCTAATCAGCATGGGGCATATTTGTCCAGGGAAAAAGAAGTCTTAAAATGTATCTAGTATTTGTGTTAGGCATAAGTACAAATGCCACAATCAATTTAGAGTTCCAGGTAAAATAAATTATTATTTGGCTTGACTTAAAAGAGCGCTGTGTCAGACTATGCATTCGATTTAGGGTAGTAAATGTACCCAGATTATAAGGGGTGTAAAATTGGCAGATTATTAATAAGATAAGCTTTGTTTCATGTGAAGTGAAATATGCAGTGAAATGTGTCATTTTGCATCAACTACCTACACAGTCTGAACCTGCAAATGTCGTCACGCTTCCAATATAGTAAGTCCACAACTCAATATCCCTAACAGCAACCATAGAATGTGGGAGATCACTGTCTTGATTAGTCTTCAGGAAGTGATGGTGAGGTGGGGAGGGGGGGAGGGAACATCGACTCAGACCATGAGAGGTCTGCGTTGGATATTCTCATACCTTACAAGGCACAGATTGGAAGTCTCTGTGGGTCGCCACTCCTCGCACAGACACTAGAGCAATGTGTGGTTAAGTGCCTTGCTCAAGGACACAAATGCGCTGCCACAGCTGAGGCCCGAACTAGCGACCTTCAGATCACTAGACGAACGCCTTAACCACTTGGCCACGTGCCCAACACAGTGATGGTGATCCACCTTTAATAACCTTTGTTGTCTTTCCAGATAAAATGTTCTCACACAGCTGTTGATGAAGTTACCAAGTCTAGATCCAGCAATGATGAACCAACAGCAGCATATTTCCAAGCGCATAATTTATCAGGGAAATTTCTTGCGCATCTCCTGTTCTTGTCCTTTTCTGGTATTGTAGGTTTGGTAGATGTTATTAGATTATCCTCAGTGGTGAATTATTGCTTTAAAAGGGCAGAGTTCCCTGAATCTTATTGGAACTGCATCCACACAACAAGGAGAAAGCATTCCATTGCATTCTCCAACTTGTGCCTTATTGATGATAGAGAGCATAATGAGGTACACTTCTCAGGACATGCAGCCTCCTGCTGCAATTACAATGAACCCAATGGCTATATATCATTAGGAATCTGAGGAGACTTGGTATGTCTTGAAAGACTCCACCAAATTTCTACAGATGTGCGATATAGAGCTTTCGGACTGGTTGCATCACTGTCTGTTACAGCGGAGCCACTGCACAGGATCGGAAAGTGCTGCAGAGGGTTGCAAACTCAGCCAACTGCATCATTGGCACTTAGACTCCCCAGCTTTGAGGACATTCGAACCTCAATTAAACAGCATCCATCATGAAGAGCCATCACTAACCAGGACATGCCCTCTTCACATTACTACCATCAGGGAGAAGTCACAGGAGCCTAAAGATACATATTCAATGTTTTAGGAACATCTTCCTCTCCTTCACCATTAGATTTCTGAATGGCCCATAAACACTACCTTACTATTTTTAATCTATCTATCTAGTAATTTTTATGTATTGCACTGTATTGCTACCAGAAAAAAAAACTAATTTTAGAGAGTCATACCACACTACAGGACAGAAACAGGCCTTTCAGCCCATCCAGTCTGTGTTGAACTATTAACCTGCTTTGTCCCGTCGACCTGCACCCAGACCTCATTTGTTTCTTCCTGCCTATAGCTGCTAAGTATCTCCTTCGTCTCCTTAACTAGGGCCTCCATATCTCTTAAAAACCAAGTTTCCCTACACCTTTCATCCTTGCCTTTTATTCTTTTAGGAACATGCAAACTCTGCCCTCTCAAAATTTCACTTTTGAAGGCCTGCCACATAACAAGTGCATCTTTGCCTGAAAACAACCTTTCCCAATCCACTCTTACCAGATCTGATGCCATCAAAATTGGCCTTTTTTTGTCCAATTTACAATCTTAATTCAAATAGTAGAACTATTTTTGAAAGATATTAACATGAACTTTGACCTGGATAAATGCAGAACATTAAACGTAAAGAAAGATGCAATAGAGTTAATAGAATACAAAACATAGCAGCAGGATACAACACAACTGATGGGTGAATGTGAAACATATAAGTATCTGGGATATCAACAAGGAAAGAAAATATATCATAGTGTGATAAAGGAAAAACTTTTGACAGAATTTACTTTGAGGCTTAAGAAAACCTGCCAAACAGAGCACAACAGTAAAAATATAACTAAGGCAATAAACACTTTCACTATACTAATATTAATGTATTCTTTTGGCAAAATATCTCAGTCCAAAACTGATCTGGAAAATTTACGAAGCAAAATAAGAAATGAAATGACAAATTTCAGAAAACATTATGTACATGCACATTCTCTCAGATTAACACTACCTAGGACAGAAGGGAGAAGAGGAATAACAGACATTAAAAATCTACACAACAGTCAGATAAATCTTCTAAGGATATATTTTCATTAACAAAAACAGGAATCAGCACCCCATAGAAGCATATGCGATTTCAATATGAAGTACACACCACTAAACTTAAATGAGACCACAACCCAGAAAAATGAAGATATTATCACTATTGAAGAAGAAGTTAACCAAGAGCATGATCCTCCATAGAAGACATCCCCACGATTTGAGCAGACTAGATGTCAACAATGAAGCGTTGAAAACCTGGCTCAGAGTTGGAGACCTCTTCCCAGAAACAGAGGGATTCCTTGTGGCAATATAGGACGAGGTGGTTAACACAAAAAATTATCAGAAGTACATAATAAAAGATCAACATATTCAAGATGACAAATGTAGAAAATGCTGAAAAAAACCTAGAAACAATCAAACACATTACAGGATCCTGTAGCAGTTTGACTTTGTCTGATTACTTACACAGGTACGATCAAGTGGCAAACATCATTCATCAAAATTTTGCTTTAAAATACAAACTCATAAATGAAATCAAACCTTACCATAAATACAAACCTGATACAGTTTTAAAATCAATATACCACCGATTATATTACGACCAATCCTTTATTATGGATAGGACAATCCACAATAACCATCTGGATATGGTAATACAGGATAAACAAGCAAGAACTACTCATTTAGTAGATATAGCCATTCCAAACAAACATAATTTACAGAAATCAGTAAGTGAAAAACACCAGAAATATGCTGAATTAAAAGAGGAAATTGAAAGTCTTTGGAACATCGTCTCAATAGTAATATCTGCAATAGGTATCATCCCAAAGGTCCTACACAATTGCATTAAACAATTAGGGCTAGTAATATCTATGTGAATCTCCAGAAAGCCACAATACTAAACACCACGAGAATAGTTTGAAAGTTCCTAGCAATTGAGAAATGGTATGCTTGGCTATCCCAGTACCTTAGGTTTTACCAGCTTGAGCTGAGAATAAATAAAAATAGTAATAATAGTAACAATAATGGTCATTATTGTCATCATCCCGTTTTTATCCCTCTGTTCCACTCATATAGCCTCAGTTGGCAAGATCTGCAGTCTGAGGACAGCCACTACATCTTCCCCAACCAGTAATGCCACCCCTCCCTCTTTAATCCTCCCGATCTATCATGTCTAAAACAATGGAGTTCTGGAACACTGAGCTACCAGTCCTGTCCCTCCTGCAACCAAGTCTCATTAATGGCGACAATGTGCTGATCCATGCCCTAAGCTCATACTCTTTCCTTTCAATATTCCTTGCATTGAAATGTACACAATTCAGAACATTAGTACCACTCTGTTCAAAGTTTCAATTCCTGCCATTGTATATATGCTTAACACCCTTCCTGCAAACCACTCCACTATCCGCTCTGGTGCTTTGGTACCCATTCCCATTAACTGCAACTCTAGTTTAATCTACTCTCTCCCCACTGGCCACCATTGCAGCATTAGAAAATCTTCCTGCAAGAATATTAGTCCCCCTCCTGTACAGGTGCAAACCATTCCGTCTATACAGGACCCACTTTCCCTGGAAAAGTGTCCAATGGTCTAAAAATCTGAAGCCCTCCCTCTTGCACCATCGCCTCAGACAGATGTTAAAACTATATTATATTTCTAGCTCTGACCACACCAGCATGTGGCACAGATAGCATTCTTGAGATCAGAACCCTAGAGGTCCTGTCCTTTAACTTAGCACCTAACTCCCTGAACTCACTTTGCAGTATCTCATCTCCCTTCCTACCCATGTCATTGGTACCAACATGAACCACGACCACTGGTTACTTCCCCCCCGCATAAGAATGCTGTGGACTCGGTTCGAGATGTCCCTGATCCTGGCACCTGGAAGACAATACATCTTCTGGGAATCTTGTTCTCATCCACATGAGCTCCTGTCTGTTTCCCTAACCACTACAGCTCACCTTGTCTCCCCCATCCCTTCTGAGCCACAGAGCCAAGCTCAATGCCAGAGACCTGACTACTGTGGCTTTTCTGTGCTAGTTCATTCCCCCCCCCCCCCCGCCCAACAATATCCAAAGTATAACAGTATACTTGTTATAGAGAGGGACCTTGTATGTAACTTTCTCCCTGTACATCCTGCTGATTAACCCCTTAATCTCACAAATGATCCAGAATTCCTCCAGCTCCAGCTCCAATTCTTTAACAGGGACTGTAAGAAGTTGCAGCGGGAGGCACTTCTTACAGGTGTAGTCATCAGAGACACTGGAGTTCTCCCTGCCTTCCCACATCCTGTAAGGGGAGCATTCCACAATCCAGCCTAGCATCCCCACTACTCTAAATATGCAGTGACGAGTGGGGTACCGCAAGGCTCAGTGCTGGGACCCCAGTTGTTTACAATATATATTAATGACTTAGATGAGGGAATTAAATGCAGCATCTCCAAGTTTGCGGATGACACGAAGCTGGGCGGCAGTGTTAGCTGTGAGGAGGATGCTAAGAGGATGCAGGGTGACTTGGATAGGTTAGGTGGGTGGGCAAATTCATGGCAGATGCAATTTAATGTGGATAAATGTGAGGTTATCCACTTTGGTGGCAAAAACAGGAAAACAGATTATTATCTGAATGGTGGCCGATTAGGAAAAGGGGAGGTGCAACGAGACCTGGGTGTCATTATACACAGTCATTGAAAGTGGGCATGCAGGTACAGCAGGCAGTGAAAAAGGCAAATGGTATGCTGGCATTCATAGCAAGAGGATTCGAGTACAGGAGCAGGGAGGTACTACTGCAGTTGTACAAGGCCTTGGTGAGACCACACCTGGAGTATTGTGTGCAGTTTTGGTTCCCTAATCTGAGGAAAGACATCCTTGCCATAGAGGGAGTACAAAGAAGGTTCACCAGATTGATTCCTGGGATGGCAGGACTTTCATATGAAGAAAGACTGGATGAACTGGGCTTGTACTCGTTGGAATTTAGAAGATTGAGGAGGGGATCTGATTGAAGCGTATAAAATCCTAAAGGGATTGGACAGGCTAGATGCAGGAAGATTGTTCCTGATGTTGGAGAAGTCCAGAATGAGGGGTCACAGTTTGAGGATAAAGGGGAAGCCTTTTAGGACCGAGATTAGGAAAAACTTCTTCACACAGAGAGTGGTGAATCTGTGGAATTCTCTGCCACAGGAAACAGTTGAGGCCAGTTCATCGGCTATATTTAAGAGGGAGTTAGATATGGCCCTTGTGGCTAAAGGGATCGGGGGTATGGAGAGAAGGCAGGTACAGGATTCTGAGTTGGATGATCAGCCATGATCATACTGAATGGTGGTACAGGCTCAAAGGGCTGAATGGCCTACTCCTGCACCTATTTTCTATGTTTCTATGTTTCTATAAGAAAGAAAGAAAGAAAACATCATATGAAAAGGAAGTCTACCTACAGGCTCCGCCTCTCCTTGCGGAAACCTCTGTAAGCCAAAGCCTGAACTCCCCACTCCAACAATGACCCACTCCCACAATGGCTGCTCCATTTAAACCCAACTTATTTTTATTGGACTTTGCCAACTGCATAATTACAGCAGTCCAACATCTCCTAATGATGTGCTGTACGGAACATCCCTCCTGCCTCAGCTGTCTCCCTTCTTTTCGAATTTCTCTCTCATTATGCACACTTCCACAGGCGCACAGAACCTGATTCTTATTCTAATAACAATATATGTGGGGATAGCTCTGTTGGATTTCTGTGGATGTAGACAGTTATCGGTGGTTGTGGCACTAGTGGTCCTTTACTTTTCACCATTCTTCCCCATGTGCCTCTTCTTTCTTCTCAAACTTTGTTTACTAGTGGCGATATTGACTGAGAGCAAAAAATTAGATATTTGAACAGATAACCACAAATCCAAATATCTGCTCAGGAGTGAGCTTCAAGGCTCCCTGGGAATCATCTGGACAGACAAAATCTAATTTGGATGCAGTAGTTGTTTCGCTGATGGCATTACCATTGCAGCATTGCTGTTGGTGTTGGGCAACTTTGCAGATCTTCTGGATTTCCAACAGGTGGAGTAAATCATGTTGTTAGGGACAAAATGTGTTGCCCTGGAACCAGACTACATGGAATTTAAGTGATGCAGAAAACTGAGACTAAATGAACGGATCTTGATTTGTAAACACAAGAGATTCTGCAGATGCTGGAATTCCAGAGCAACTTATATAAAATTCTGGAGGACCTCAGCAGATCAGAGAGGAATAAACAGTCGATGTTTCAGGCTAAGACCCTTCATCAGGACTGGAAAGGAAGGGGGAAGATGCCAGAATAAGAAGGTGAGGGAAAGGGAAGGAGGACAAGCTAGAAGGTGATGAATGAAGCCAGTTGGCGGGAGAAGTAAAGCTGGGAGTTGATAGGCAGGAAGGGTAAAGGGCTGGAGAAAAGGAATCTGGTAGGAGAGGAGAGCACCATGGGAGAAAAGGAAGGAGGAGGGGCACCGGGGTAGGTGATAGGCAGGTGAGGAGAAGAGGTAAGAGGCCAGAGTGGGGAATTGAAGAAGAGGGAAGGAGGAAGGGGAAAAATACCAGACATGGGAGAAATCGAATTTCATACCATCAGGTTGGAGGCTACCTAGATGGGATATGAGGTGTTGCTCCTCCAGCCTAACAGTGGTCTCATTGTGGCAAAGGAAGAGTCCATGAACCAACACGTTAGAACTGGGATAGGGATAGGAATTACAGTAATTGATTTGTGCCAAAGAATTAAAGATAATTTGAATGATGCACTGTCTGAAGTCACACTTCAGATATGTAGTGAAGGAACAGAATCCTTTTCACATTGTAAAGCTGAGGAATCTGAGGAAAATAGCACCAGTGAACAACACAACCAACAGTGACATCCTTCAGACAGTTCACAAAACTACTTCTTTGACTTCCTCTTTCAAATATGACTCTACTATGAAGCTGCGTATGATTGGAACCTGTGATTTACATTTTGATGGTGTGTTCCTCAAGGCAGTTGAGTGATCTGGCACTTTGCTGTCTCCAAGGGCATTCGATAAGGTTTGGAGTGGAGCATGCAGGCTGGAGGCTGAGAAGCCCAGAGACAGGGTGCGAGCCCATGATCAATTCCATTTCTTGCCGATTAAAGCATTAAGCATATTTGAAATTAATGAAGACTAGAGTGGAAGGGGAACGGGTGTTCAGTGCTGCCTGCCTGCATTTAAGCGGTCTCCCTCTCGCTTGCTGCTGCCAAAGGAAGGTGCCTGCATGTGACCACTCTTTCTCTCATTTGCTGCTGATGGAGGAAGGGGCCTGGTCTCCCTCTCCCTCTTGCTCACCGCTGCTGCAGGATGGCACCAGAGTCTTAGGTTTTGGGCAAAGTTTAATCAACACAGTTTGTGGACTGGACACTGTAGTTCATGTTATATATGATTCTGGTTTCTGGTTACTCCATTTTATTGGTATTTTGTTTGATTTTGATATTGGTGGATTGGCTCTCCGCCCTGCAGTCAATGAATGACACAATGCTAAATTGAAATGAACTGAACTAAATTGAACCTTCCTTGCTGAGGACTCTGTTGTTTGATGTTTTATATTATGTGTGTTTTCTCACTTGTTTTCTTTGCTGTTTGCATGATTTAGAACATAAGAAAACATAAGAATCTAAAAATAGGTAGAGGAGTAGGCGATCCTCCACCATTCGATAAGATCATGGCTGATCTGGCCATGGACTCAATTCCACCTCATCTCATTTGTTCTTTTTTTTGTGCTTGTGGGTGTTTGATGTTTTATTTGAATGGGGTCTATGGTGTTTTTTTTGTTTCGGAGCTGTCAGTGAGAAGACAAATCTAACGGTTGTATACTGCATACATACCTTGATAATAAATGTACTTTGAACCTTGGACTTCCTAAACCACTATTAAGCAGTATGTTTGATTGATTCATGGGCTGACTTATTTTTTTGCACAGGCTCAAAGCTTTACTATACTTTGATTTGCACCTAGCCTTCACTATGTAGAAAATCCTGTCCTGTCAAACATTTCAGATAAGTGTAGCTCCTCTTAAAATACGTAAACACTTGTCAACAGTCCTTTCCCAAAACGTTACTCATCATTTAGGAATAAACTGCCTGAAAGGCTCCACAGAAACCAATAAGGCATTGCACCTTTTTATAATGTGTACACAGTAGCACAGATAAGCAAACTGCATGAGAACAGATGTTGGTTATTCAGATACATTCAAGGCCTTATCAGTGTCATATGCTGTGCTATGAGAAAGACAGCATTACGAGTGCTGATGCAGAACCAGGATCCTGGCTTCCAGATCTTCTGTGATCGACTTTAATGGGGAATATTCTGCAGGAGTGGATAGGTAAAACTTTAGTCAGAACGTAGATTATTATTGGGAGCTCTAACAGTGGTCCACAACTTTATTGTCTGCTCATAATAATGAAGCTTTGTGAGCCAATAATGGATATGGATATGCCTGATTACACAGAAACCCTAGATTCGTCATATAGCATGCTTGAGTTCGACAGCCTGAGAGTACTGCCATCAAATAATGGTGAGTTTTATTGGGTAAGTGAATTTCTTTGAAATGAAAATTCTGGTGATACTTCAAAAATTGCATTTTAAGGAGAATGATTTCTTACCCTAACCCTCACCCTAATTATTTCTTTATCAACCATAACACATTAGGATTAACGAAAATCATTTGAAAATATAGCTGCTTAATGAAAACTAGATTACTAAGAATTCTAATTTTTTACAATTCAAACTGGAAAAATTTGAAGCGTGTTATTCTTACAACTCACGTACACCATGAATGATATCCTTTAATTTGCTCCTTGATAAGCTGTAACTTTTCCAGGTCACCAAGTTTTACATGAGTATGAGGTTGCTGAGTGTCCTGAAAAGATTTTACATATACTTAAAATGTTTCATTTCTGTTTTTCATAAATCTGGAGAAACAATTAAAATATGAGTCTTCTGAATAAAGTATTAAATGATATAGGAATTTGCAGATTGGATTTAAAGGCCAATGGTATATAGGTCACCGGAAGATTATTTGCTTTATAGTTAAAATTTAACCAAGTAGCCTGTAGTATCAGAGCTTGAAAATAGCTGTAAGTGTATTTAATATACTAAGGCCACACTACAATATCTGTAACTGGAAAATCATTATAATAGAAGTCTGCACCCCTCAACTGATTATTTCCTTGGCACTGTAAAATTGAAGAATTAAAAAATAAAGAAAAAAATTTCCTTTGCAGCAAACACAGCAGGTCAGTCAGTATTTATGGAAATGAATAAACAATCAACATTTCGGGCCGAGACCCTTTTTCAGGAAGTTTCTTTGGTCTCGGCACTAATCGTCGGCGGTTTATTCATTTCCATGGATGCTGCCTGACCTGCTGAGCTCCTCCTGCATTTTGTTCGTGTTGCTTTGGAATCCCAGCGTCTGCAGAGTTTGTCCTGTTTAAAGATTTTTCGAATTTCCAGCAGGATGCACCTAACTAACGTGTAGCTAATGAGCTGTAACGTAGGAAATACAATAATACAACCAAATTGCACACAGCAAATCCCCACATCAGCAATGTGATAATGACAAAATATTCTCTTAGCCATGTATTTAAACGCTAATTAATGATTCTGTTCTTTCTTAATAAACACTGCCTGCACCTCCCACCTCCACAACTACTGAGACTGCACTTCCAATCAGTAAGATCATTATTGACATAATTTTGACCATTTTCCTGCCTAACCCCTATAATTATTGACCTCAAATCCTCTACCAATTTCTCATTTCAACAAAAGTCACTGAATGAGAATCTGCATCTCTGTCAGGTAAGGAATTCTAAAGGTTCACTGCCCTTTTGAGGGAAGAATTTTGTGTGTTACATCTTTTTCTGAAACAAAGTGGTGGGGGAGTAACGGGGGTGGAAACTTACCTCGGGTTATCTACCCAATCAAGTCCAAAGAAATTTTATTAACATTGTCTCTTGTTCTTCTAAACATCAATGTGAAAAATACAACCTGCTGAAACATTCCTCAAAAGACATTCCTTTCATCACTAAATCTGCCAGCTGAACCTTCTCTGAACTTCCTCCAACAGAACAATGTGCCTTAAAATGAGGCTTTGAAATCCAGGTGTTTGACTTAAGTGGCCTATATTTTTAGCAGATTTTGTTAAACGTAATTCTGAATTAAATGTTAATTTGCTGCACATTTTCACAGGAATCTTAAATTTCAATCCCACTCTAATATAATTTCTTTCCTCGAACAACTAGCTAAACTAAAGTCCCAACCATTATCATAAAAGGATACAATCCCTGTATTAAATACACATTAAAATTTATTCAATCAAATCTTCTTATTCTTTATGACTTTCTGCCTTTATCTACAAAATACTTACGAAAAATTCTTTTAAAAATCCATTTTAATTCTGAGGATAAAAAACAATTGAACTAGCAATGTATGTGTTACTATAGAAAGTAGGTGAGCCATCCACCAGCAGAAGGTAATAGACTATTGGATTCCTGCTGGTCACAAGTTGTTGACCTGGCAGGGTGAAGTTTCCAGTTGTCACTCACTGAAGTGAGGCCCATATGAAATTTGTGTCTCATTTGTATTTTTCATGTTAATAGTACACAGGAGAAGGATTAGGCAACCTGGTCCACTCTGCAATAATATCATTGCTGATTTCCCACAAACACCGACCCCTATCACTACCCCTGCCCAAACCTTCTTAGAGCTGTCATGTTAAGGGCCATGAATAATCCTTGGATATAGTAAACTTGAAAATTTAATCAAGCAAGAATAGGTGGATCTGTTTCTGGCACAATATTGCTTTTACAGTAAATATAGTAGATTTTTTTTGATGGAATTAAAGTTAAGCCTATTTGTTTGCTGGATTTATGACCCATAGTGGCAATGTAGTTCCCAGGCAATTTAGAGTGTTGCCTGTGTTTGCTTTCCTATGCAACTTCAAGTTTGTTATGATATATTAAAAATCTCTCTATAATGCTAGTTACAGCCAGAGGGGCAATGATTGCATAATTCATCTGTTACGGAATTTTGAACATCTCACTGTTGTATGTGGCTGTGACTGATTTGTGTCATAAGAACATAAGAAATAGGAGCAGCAGTAGGCTACCTGGCCCATAGAGCCTGCTCTGCCATTCAATAAGATAGTGGCTGATCTGGCCATGGACTCCCACCTGCCTTTTCCCCTTAACCTTTAATTTCCCTCCTATGCAAAAATCTATCCAACCTTGTCTTAAATATATTTACTGAGGTAGCCTCCACTGCTTTATTGGGCAGAGAATTCCACAGATTCACCACTCTCTGGGAAAAGCAGTTCCTCCTCATTTCCGTCCTAAATCTGCTCCCCCGAATCTTGAGGCTATGTCCTAGCTCTAGTCTCACCTACCAGTGGAAACAACTTTCCTGCCTCTATCTTATCTACCCCTTTCGTAATTTTATATGTTTCTATCAGAATTTCCTCTCGTTCTTCTGAATTCCAGCGAGTACAGTCCTAGGCGATTCAATCTCTCCTCACAGTCTAACCTTCAGTAGGTTTCAGCCCGAAATGTTGACTGTACTCCTTTCCATAGATGCTGCCTGGCCTGCTGAGATCCTCCATCGTTTTGTGTGTGTTGCTCAGATTTCCAGCAGCTGCAGATTTTCTCTTGTTTGTGCTTGCCAGGCAACAGAGTAGGCATGGATGAGTCAAACCAAATGGCCTATTTCCACACTGCATAACAATGACTGAAAAACCCATCTGTCTCGTACAGGGATTCCAAACCTGGGACCCATGGATTCCTTGCTTAATGGTATTGGTCTATGGCACTAAAAAAAACCACTGGAGACCCCTGGTCTAGCAGGAAGGCAAGGATTCTGAAAAAAACCCTGAGCCCATGCATTTAAAACTAAGTGAATGCAGTGTCTTTGGATTTCTTTTCACCAACATGAGGTTTGGTCGCTGGAACATAAATGTCAGTAAGGAGAGAGTTCCTAAATGATTGTAAGTAGTTTTATGTGAATTCAAATAAGCCCTACTGGAGGATCTAATCTATTCAAAGATTGAAAGGATTTTTTTTTGATGACCCACTTAGCCAGGAAACTGAAGATGTCACAGCTGAGATATGAAAAATCTCCTCAGCTTTCAAGTACCTTTCCAGATGTATGAAGGAGGCAGGTTTTGAAGTTGAGAACTACACTATGCATGTACTTAGCCTGCCAATCTAACTGGGCAACAGCAGTGGAGATGAGGACAAGGTGAAACAAGACCTGAACACAGAGTGTGGCCTGTTGATATTCAATGGCGATATTTTCTGCCTTTCCAATGCATAAACCCAAAAATTACATTCATCAGCAATAAATAATGTCAACATTTCTTCATAAATTATCATTTAGGGATCACTATTTCGAATTATTGCAGTGATTACCGACACTACAACATCAGCCAGTGTGCTGAAGACGGGAGGGGATATTCATTGGGGCTCTGAACAAACAATGGAATTTATCCCTGTTACTAACAACTATGGGCAATTTTTAATATTCACAAAGCTTGCAGATAGAAATATAAAACAGATATATTATGGCTTGGCATAAGGAAAATACTTTACCTGTGTAGAATTTACTGCATTTACAAAATTACCCATACGAAATTTCAGAAAGCGTAAATGTGTTTTGTATTTCTTCCTGGTGAGGCTAACTTGTGGGCAGAATGTATCTGCATCTCCAAGTGTACATCACATGAACAAACACAGACAAATGGCAGTTGTATTAATTACATACTTAATTTTCAGGCAGATTAATCAGGTACCACTCTGGAAGAACATCATCTTGTTAAGTCAGTCACACGTACCTTTATAATAGTTCAGTATATGCACTTGTGATATACTATCATAGTTAATCACTTATATCTCACTTAACTACACTGAATGGAAAGCACAATACTGGAGCTATTGAGAAGCAACAGAAGAAAGACAACAAAGATTCCTAAGAATTTTAATTTCTGCTTAATGAGAGACTTAATAATTTGCTGGGGAAAAGTATTTTCCCTTTAATACAAAGTCTAGCAGGATCTGGTTTCATTCTAAAGAACCTGCTGCATACAGAGAGATAAGAAAGTCTGCAGGTGATGAAGTTCAAAGTGGCACACACAAAATTCTGGAGGAACTGAGCAGATCAGGCAGCATCTATGGAAATGAATAGCTAGTCGATGTTTCTATTAACTTCCATTGATGCTGCCTGAACTGCGGAGTTCATCCAGCACTTTGTGTGTGTCTTGCTTCCCGAACCATTGCCCTTTTGGGCAAATGTAGAAGGTTACACCAGATAGTTCAAAAAGAACAGGAGAATACCCATCTGATTATTTATCAATCAGTCTTTTACATATGTTGATTTATTTCATTGTTATTATAAGTAGTACTCATGCCACTAAAGTGTGAGGTAATGACATGCCCTTGACATGCTGTAGCTATAAGGTTACGGTAAAGAAGTGACTCATTTTTCAACATTTTTCACAGTCTACAAACCACCAATAGGTAGGATAACAGAATATTCCTGACTTGTCTGGATAGGAGCAGCTCCAACAATATTTGGGTAACTCAGCACCATCTATGACAAGCAATCTCTTCACGAAATATATCACCCCAAGGATTCATAGCACTGGAGGATCTCAGTAGGTCAGGCAGCATCTATGGAAGGAAGCATTCTGTCAGTGCTTTGGGTTGAGACCCTTCATCTAGACAAATGAAACGTTTCAACCTGAAACATCAACTCTCCACTTCCCCTCATAGATGTTGCCTGACCCGTTGAGTTCTTCCAGTATTTTGTGTGTTGCTCCAGATTCCAGAATCACGTGTCACTTGTGTCACCCTAAACATTCATTCCTTCTACTGCCAGCACACACAATGGCTACAGTGAGTACTAGTTAAAAAATGCACTACAATTACTCACTTTGTATATTCTGACAGTACCTTACACACCCAGCAAGCGACAAAGGCCTGGGAATGATATTACTTACGGCTTCCTTCCAAGCTGCACATCACACTGATTTAGAATCATGGGCAGAATTATCTCCTGCTGAAACACGGACCTAGACCCGCTGCAGTAGTTCTACAGTGGATGCAATCTCACTGGCTCTCCACTCGGCCTTCAGTCGCCTGGACAACAGCAATACCCACATCAGGCTGCTGTATATTGACTACAGCTCAACTTTCAACACAATCGTACCCTCAGTTCTAATCAACAAGCTCCAAAACCCCGCCCTCTTTACTTCCCTCTGCAACTGGATTCTTGAATTCCTCACCAGGAAACCACAGTCAGTGCAGAGCGGAAAAAACATCTCCTCCTTGCTTACTATCAACACTGGAGCACATTCAACACTGCTTAATCTCTCCGCACCCATAACTGTCAGGATAGCCACAGCTCAAACACCATCTATAAGTTTACCAATGACACAATTACTTACAAGGGTGATGCCTAGATTGCAGCGCATGCCCTATGAGAATAGAATGAGTGAACTTTGCCTTTTCTTCTTGGAGCAATGGAGGATGAGAGGTGACCTGATAGAGGTGTATAAGATGATGAGATAACCAGAGGCTTTTTTCCAGGGCTGAAGTGGCAAACATCAGGAGGCATAGTTTTGAAGTGCTTAGAAGTAGGTACAGAGGGAATGTCAGAGGTAAGTTTTTCACACAGAGAGTGGTGGGTGTGTGGAATGCACTGCCAGTGATGCTGGTAGAGGAGAATATGATAGGGTCTTTTAAGAGACTCTTAGATAGGTACGTGGAGCCTAGAAAAGTAGAGAGCTATGCAATGGGGAAATTCTAGGCAGTTTCTAGAGTAGATTACCTGGTCAGCACAACGTCTTGGGTTGGAGGACCTGTAATGTGCTGTAGATTTCTACGAGGGGTGATTGATAAGTCCGTGGCCTAAGGTAGAAGGAGTCAATTTTAGAAAACCTAGCACATTTATTTATCAACATAGTCCCCTCCTATAAACTTGGTCCAGTGGTCGTGGAGCATACGGATCCCTTCTTTGTAGAAGTGGTCCGCAGCAGGGGTGATTGATAAGTTCGTGGCCTAAGGTAGAAGGAGTTGAGTTATACAGCTCTCATTACATGCACATGCAGTTCAACTCTTTGAGTGAAAATGCAGAAAGTTTGAAGTTTCTCCTCATTGCCTTCTACTTCAGGCCACGAACTTATCAATCACTCCTGCTATGGACCACTTCTGGAGGTCCAAGACGCCGACTTCTATAAAGAAGGGATCCGTATGCTCCACAACCACCAGACTAAGTGTGTAAATGTAGGAAAAATAAATGTAAACAACAGGAATTCTGCAGATGCTGGAAATTCAAGCAACACACATCAAAGTTGCTGGTGAACGCAGCAGGCCAAGCAGCATCTGTAGGAAGAGGTGCAGTCGACGTTTCAGGCCGAGACCCTTCGTCAGGACTGCACCTCTTCCTACAGATGCTGCTTGGCCTGCTGCATTCACCAGCAACTTTGATGTGTGTTGTTTGAAAAATAAATGTACTAGTTTTTCTAAAATTGACTCCTTCTACCTCAGGCCACGAACTTATCAATCACCCCTCGCATGTTCTATATGCCATTGTTTGCAGAATTTCAGATAGTGTCAAGGAGAGGTACAAGAACGAGATAGATCAGCTTTTTGGATGGTGTTGAACCACCAACCGTGCACTCAACATCAGTGAGACCAAGGAATTGATTATGGACTCCAGGAAGGTAAAGTTAAGGGAACACACACCAGTCCTCACCAAGGGTTCAGAAGTGAAAAGCATGAGCAGTTTCAAGTTCCTGGGTGCCAACATCTCTGAAGATCTATTCTGGGATCCACATATTGTTGCATTTACAAAGCAGGCCGACAGCAGCTATATTTCATTAGGAGTTTGAGAAGACTTAGTATGTCACTAAAGACTTCTACAAATTTCTACAGATGTACAGTGGAGAGCATTCTGACTTGTTACATCACTGTCCGGAATGGAGGGGCCACTGTCCAGGATCAGAAAAAGCTGCAGAAAGTTGTAAACTCAGCCGGTTCCAAAATAGGCACTAGCCTCCTCAGCATCGAGGACACCTTCAGAATGCGAAGCCGCAAATAAATGGCATTCACAGTACAGAAGCTTGAGAACACACACTCAACATTTCAGGAACACTTTCTTCCCTTCCACCATCAGATTTCTGAATGGATAATGAACCCCCGAACACTACCTCACTTTTTATTTGCTCTCTTTTTTACACTACTGTTTAATTTAATTTTTATATATACTTTCTGTTGTAAATTATAGTTTATTATTATTGTGTATTGAAAAGTACTCCTGCCGCAAAACAACAAATTGTGATATTGAGCCTGATTCTAATTCTGAGATATATCGCCAAGTATTTTTTCTAAATGACAGAACCTCTATTTTTTGGGACATATTCATCAAAAAGTAGTCAGTGGTTTAAGAAGATCATTTATCACTACATTCTGAAAGGCATTTAAGGATGTGCAATAAATGCTGAAATTATCGGCAACACAGCTATTCTGAAAAAATGCAGTTTGTGGAAGCTTGCTGTTTGTAAATTGACTAGTATGTGTCCTACACTAAATTATTGACTAGATCAATGCTTCATTGACTACAAATGGCTTGGCAACAGTTTGAGGCCATAAAAAAGCACTTTATGAATACAAGACAAATACATGCAATTGCTTTATGAATATAACTTCTCCTTTCTCCCAATAATTTATCGAATCTTCTTTATAATCTCAGTCCCTTCATGATGACACCATTTAAGGGCATCAGTCTATTTTTCTTTTCCCCTCTACTTATTCATATAATTATTATATATTATAATAATAATAGAATTAAATTACATAATTATCTGTACATTTGCAAACTGTCTTAGTCAAAAACTACTTATGTACTGTCTCAAGCTTGTGAAATTATAGCCATGAACTTCATCCAAGTGAAGTCCTTGGTCATCTTTCCTCGCAAAACTGCATGCCAAACTTTAGATGTACTTAAATTTGATCATGCAAATTTATGTGTTTGAGTATGATAAGGAATAAGTATAATAAAAGAGCGCATTAGCGAGAAACAAGAAAACTGTTTGTAACTGGTTCTATATGTGAAAAAAGTAAAAGTGAGCTGAAGTTAATGTGGCTCCCTTATAGACTGAGGAGAAATACCATGGCACCGCCATGGCAGCGTAGAGGTTAGCGTAACGCTGTGACAGCTCGGGGCGTTCCAGAGTTCAAACTTGGCGCCCTCCTGTAAGGATTCTGAATGTCCTCCCCGTGGGTGCTCCGGTTTCCTCACACAGTCCAAAGATGTACTGGGTAGATCAAATGGTCATTGTAAATTGTCCTGTGATTAGGTTAGATTTAATCTGGTTTGTTGGGGGTTGCTGGAGCAGCCTGGCTCATCAGGCCATTCGGGCCGACGCTGTGCTGTATCACTAAATAAATTATATTGGGGAATAAGGAAATTAAAAAGATGGAAGAAGGCACACAAAATCTCCCAGAGATAATGGAAAAGGGCAAGTAAAAAGTGAATAAGGAGTGCAAGCAAACTATTATTAATAAACAAAAACACATTGTGTCCCAGGGTTTTGGTGATCTTTCAAAATTATACAGACTGTAGAACAATTCCTACAAATACAACCCCAATAATAGAGAAACAAAACAAGAGAGAGAAAATGGGGAACCGTAGAGCAGTTAGCCTGACATTAGTAGCAGGGAGAATGTTAGAATCTATAATTAAGGAAATGGAAATAATAGGAATGGGTGGACTTATGAAAGGAAAATAATGCTTAACAAATCTGTTGGACTCTTTTGTGTTTGTAACTAGCAGATTTTACTTGGGTGAACTAGTTGATGCTAAGTATTTGGAATTTGATAAGGGGGCCACAGTAGCAATAGCATATAACATTATAACATAGCATCATTTAAATATCATATAATATTATTCTTCATATGAATTGAAGATTGGTTAACAGACAGAAGATGAAAGCAGGAATAAGTAGTTATTTTTAGGTTGTTGAGATGTGCCACAAGATTCGATGCCAGGTCTTCAGCTTCACATATTCCACATCAATTTTCAGGTCGTAAGATACTGAAACTTGCTGGGGATTAAACTAAATGGCTTCAAAGGCCGTGAGCAGGATACAGAGAAGTCCTAGAGGCAAGTATGGGAGTAAGTTAATGGGAGAGAGCAGAGAGAAAATACTGAAAAAAAATGAAGATATTCACCTTAAAGCAAAAATTAAAAGGCATGTGCTTTTTTAATGGATGAGAGACTGAAAGGCTTACAGCAAAAGGAGGTGTTAGGTCTTTATTGCAAGAATATCTGAGAAAAAGAGGAGAGATGCAACTGGAAAATTGCCTTCCCACCTAGCAAAAGGTATATTCATAACAGAGTACAGCAATGAATCAGATGTTCAAGACCTGTGATAGGAGGTTGGTTGAAATGGGAGACATTGAGCTAACAGTACTTCCTTGAACTTAGAAGAATGAGAATTGATCTCATTAAATCCTACAAAAATTTTTATGGGGGTTGAAAGGGGAAGGAAAAATTGATGATTTCCCCAACCTGACATGTCAGGAACCCCAGGGTTGCAATTATAAAATAAAAGATCAGCCACCCAAGCAGAGAAGAAAAAAAAACTTTTTCACCCTGAGAGCAATGAATTTTTTGCACTGGCTTAGAAGGTTGAAAGGTTCAGTTCCTCAGTACATACATGACAGGAAAGACAGATTTGAAATTTTGAAGAGAATCAGGGGAGCTGGAATATATACGGAGAGTTCATGCTGAGGTAAAAGGGCAGTCAGGATCATACTGAATGACAGAGCAGACATAAAGAGTCGACAACAAACAACAGGAATTCTGCAGATGCTGGAAATTCAAGCAACACACATAAAAGTTGCTGGTGAATGCAACAGGCCAGGCAGCATCTTTAGGAAGAGGTGCAGTCGACGTTTCAGGCCGAGACTTACCATGAAATCTGCTATCAGTCTAAAGTTTTGTTGTTTGATAATCTAATCATATGATGTGGTTTGAATGTTTTTGTTTTGTGAAGTCTATTGTCTTATTTCTCAGACTAAAGTGAGCATTGATTGATTTATGTGCATTGTGGTAGAAAAATGCTTAATTTTGTTTGCAGTGTAGTGAACTGCTGATCCAAGTATGACACGTGCTGGCTGACTAGTTAAATGTTTATCAGGTTTAAGGAGAACTACTCACGCAAATCCAATCTGCGAACGTTATCTAAGCTCCTGAAGATCCAAATTGAATTGCCTATGTTTCTTATTAAATGGATGAAAACAATTTCCACCATTTGTTAAAATAAAGGCTCTCTTTGGGGTTCTTTTGCAAAATCTGAAGAGTGACACAACTATTAGAGCTAATGCCTCATGGCTCCATTTATCTAGGTACAGTTTTGATCTCTGCAGATGTCCGTATATACACTTATCCTGTGACTGTGTAGGGGTCATCCAGGTGCACTGGCTTTCTCGCACATTCCCAGAACGTGGGGGCTAGTTGGGTTAATTAACCACTGTAGGTTGCCACTAGTGGGGGGGGGGGTGGGGGAGGGAATTGATGGGAATAAGAGGATTAGTAGGATTAGTATAAATATGTAAGCTTGATGTTCAGAACAAGCCCAGCAGGCCAAAGGGCATGTTTCTCTGCTGTGCCTCGACATGACCGTGTGGATGGAAAAGAGTTAGCAAGAGTTACAGGTTACCTTTAAAGTAAGTGACCATTGAATGATGGAGCAGGGAGGTACTACTGCAGTTGTACAAGGCCTTGGTGAGACCACACCTGGAGTATTGTGTGCAGTTTTGGTCCCCTAATCTGAGGAAAGACATCTTTGCCATAGAGGGAGTACAAAGAAGGTTCACCAGATTGATTCCTGGGATGGCAGGACTTTCATATGAAGAAAGACTGGATGAACTGGGCTTGTACTCGTTGGAATTTAGAAGATTGAGGGGGGATCTGATTGAAACGTATAAGATCCTAAAGGGATTGGACAGGCTAGATGCGGGAAGATTGTTCCCGATGTTGGGGAGGTCCAGAACGAGGGGTCACAGTTTGAGGATAGAGGGGAAGCCTTTTAGGACCGAGGTTAGGAAAAACTTCTTCACACAGAGAGTGGTGAATCTGTGGAATTCTCTGCCACAGCAAACTGTTGAGGCCAGTTCATTAGCTATGTTTAAAAGGAAGTTAGATATGGCCCTTGTGGCTACAGGGGTCAGGGGGTATGGAGGGAAGGCTGGGTTCTGAGCTGGATGATCAGCCATGATCAAAATAAATGGCGGTGCAGGCTCGAAGGGCCGAATGGCCTACTCCTGCACCTATTTTCTATGTTTTCTATGTTTCTATGATATGTTAAACAATGATTTCAAAGAAATAGCCTTAGAAAAAAATGTGCACCTTTGTTTTTGAATCAGAAAGTTGAATCAAACTAGGGTCTCATTTTTCACTTGGTCTAGAAGATTGATACCCCAGTAAAGTAACAAGCGCATAGTGAACCATCTGGGATAGAAATTCTCTGACATAATGAGGTGTTTTGGTGTGCAATATGAATGAGTTTTATCTAAAATCCAATCAGGGTATTTTGCCTATGCAATGAGCACATCCATACAGTGGGCATGGGTCCTCTAAACCAACTACCCGTTTGTATAATGAGGTTTCTGCATCAAACAACGTGCAAATTATATTTTGACACCTTTTGTTGAAAGTGCCTGTGTATACATGAGGCTCACAAATAACATGTCCTATAATGGTGGTGCGGCAGTGAGTTTACCTGAAGAGTAGCCCAGAGGCCTGAATTAGCAATTCAGAGATCTGGGTTCAAATCCCACCAAGAAAGCTGCGGAATTTGAATTCAATTAATTATCTGAAATTCCTGATGAAGAATACAAGAATCGTAAAAACCTATCCAGCTCATTGATGCCCTTCAGTGGAGGAAACCTGTTATCCTGATCTAGTTTGGCTTGTATGAAATTGCACACCTATCCCATCGCCTAACAGTTGTAGGTGGCTCACCATCACTGACTCAAAGAGGAATTAGTAATAGGTGTTGTTAAGGTTTACCAGTGGTGCCAGGTTTTGAGAGTCAAATAACTAACACTGAACCAAACCTTAATCTCTTGGCGTTACTTAATGGGATGTGTCCTTAACTGGTTTATTAATATGGAAGTTGAGGTATCTTCCTACTCTCACCTCCCCCTATTCTCCACGTTTACAGGGCTCCTTACCCTGTGTCTGACTGGCTCCTCTGCCTTCCTGAACACCAGTCCAATACCCCACCTGCTGACCAGCCAACTCTTAATCCCATATCCAACCTCTGAATCCCACCAGAATTCAGTCACTGACTCATCTGATCATCTCCCTACTTTTGACACTGGAATCGGATTTTTATAGTCACCTGTGCCAAGATACCGTGTAAACCTTGTGTTGCATACTGGTCATACAGACTAGGTATTTACAAAGTACATTGAGGTAGAACAAGATTAAACCATAACTATGCAGAATAAAGTATAACAGCCACAGAGATGGTGCAGTGCAGACTAACAATAAGGTGCAAAATCATAACGAGGCAGATTGTGAGGTCAAGAGTCCAACTTATCGTACTAGGAAACTCTTTAATAGTCCCATATCAGTGGTGTAGAAACCTGGTGGTACGTGCTTTCAGGCTTTTGTATCTTCTGCCTGATGGGAGAGGGGAAGAGAGAGAACATCCAGAGTGAATGGGGTGTTTGCTTATTCTGGCTGCTTTACTGAAGAAACAAGAAATATAGACAGAATTCATAGAGGGGAGGCTGGTTTCCCCACATCCACTTTTGTCTGTCCACCTGATCTGATTTCCAATGTTATCTCTTCCTTCCTCAAACACGTGGAGATAAGGCTTTTGTTTGCACTGTCTGTGCAAAGTCTACTTTATGAGAAGAGTGGTCCGGGGCTCAGGTCTGACAGAATTGCGGCAGCATGGTAGTGTAGCAATTAGTGTAACACCATTACAGCACCAGAGACCTGGGTTCAATTCTGCTGTTGTCTGCAGGGTGTTTGTACATTCTCCCCATGACTGTCTAGGTTTCCTCTGGGTGCTCCCCTTTTCTCCCATATTCAAAAGGCATTAAGGTTAGCAGATTGCTTGGTCACATGGGTGTAATTGGGTGGTGTAGGTTCAGGGGATGGGAGGGCTTGTTACCATGGTGCATCTCTAAACAAGATATTGTTGCAACGAGAACAGGTGAACCCAAATGCAGGACACTGGCATGGCGACAGAGTAGGATGCAAACGAGGGCGTGAGCGTGGCTGGAACTTGACACAGAGAGTTGCTGGAGTTGAACGGCAAGCAGAAAGGCAGGCGGCAGGCAACCCTTATGTTGACATGGAGTGTTACTGAGCTGAACGGCAATGGAAAGGCAAATGGCAGGCAATACTTATCTTGACACGGAGAGACAGAGTTACAGAGTAAACCTTGGTACGGAAGTAAAACTTAGAATACGCAATCCTTAGCGGCCGGGAACATGAATTACCACACTGGCTAAAACAGCGATCTGGCCATCAGTGGACGCAAAGCCAGGGCTTTTGTGCTGTAGGTTTTAGATGAGAATCAGGTGCCACAATCAAGGAGCCCGTGAGAACACGGGGAAAAGAGAATTAGGAGAATATGAGAAATTAACAGTCGGGACCGTGACAGTTATATAAAATAAACTCTCTGCTGGGAACCTCAATTCAAGCTGCAGTCTTCTTCAGTGCCATGCCACTGCGATGCAACATTAGAGATGCTTCAGGATTAGATTATGAGAACACTCAGTCCTCTTTTATTGTCATTTAGAAATGCATACATGCATTAAGAAATGATACAATGTTTCTCTGGAGTGATATCACAGAAGACAGGACAAACCAAAGATTAACACTGACAGAACCACATAATTATAACATATAGTTACAGCAGTGCAAAACAATACCATAATTTGATGAAGAACAGACCATGGGCACAGTAAAAATAGTCTCAAAGTCCCTGAGTCAATCGACTCCTAAGTCTTCGATAGCAGGCGGCAAAAGGGACAAATTTCCTGCCATAAACCTCCAGGTACCGTCAACTTGCAGATGCCTTGGAAGCAGCCGACCACAGCCAACACTGAGTCCATCCGTCTGAAAACTTCGTGCTTCCGACAAGCCCTTCCGATACAGCCTCCCGAGCGCCATCCTCTGCCGAGTGCCTTTGACCTCGGCCACTGAAACACGCAAAGCCAAGGATTTCGGGGCTTCTGCTCTGGAGATTCCAGTTACCACACAGTAGCAGCAGCAGCAAAGCGGACATTTCAGAAGTTTTCCGGATGTTCCTCCGTACTCTCATGTGTGTCTCCATCAAATCAGAATTGTGCACGGTCCCCTACTTGACAGATTACAGATATCATTCATTCACTGTAGAGGCCGCCCGCGCTGCCGTCGCGCCGCCATCTTCTTCTTCTCCTCCTAGGATCTCTAGTTTATTGTCTAATGAATGAGAAATCTGCGTATCCAGGTGGAATAAATGATGCTAGCCCTACTTTTGACAAAGGAGAATGAACTTCAGGCAAGCTGACCAATAATTCTCCTTCAGTAACATCACTAACACAAATCAGCAGACAACGAAGTACAGCTGTATTTCTCTTTACAGAAAAAAAAACAGTTGGTATACTGCAGAAAAGTTTTAATTGACAATGAACTGGCTTTAGGTTATATTCAGGATGTGTAAGATATATATTTAAACTTAAGCTTATTTTTAAATGAATCTGTTTTTGATTGAGAAAAAAAAACTTTGCAAAATAATGCCATAGCTCTTTTGTATTGATCTGAATCATAGGCACAGGAAGACAACGATAAGTAAGAGTGATTTCCAAGGATATTGGCCAGTTAACTTGGTTTGATGTATTTTCAATCTCAAAGAGACAAAGATTCAAAGAATCATAGTATATTTAATATCAAAGTCTGCATGTAGTATACAACTCTGAGATTTTTCATCCCGCAGAAACCAAAAAAAAACACACCATGGAACCCTTTCAAAGAAAACATCAAACATGCAATGTGCAAAAAAAAAGGACAAATCACACAAATGGCAAAAAACGAGTGAAAAACACAGAACATAAAACATCAAACCACAGGGTCATTGAACAGTCTCAGAATGCCGAGTTTAGTTCAATTCAGTTTAATTTAGTACTGTGTCGTCTGTTGACTGCAGGCCACAAAGCAGGTCTAGCCAGTCAAATGCACAAAATAACAATAAAAAAAAACTGAACTCATGACTAGTTAATGAGCCGTAACCAAATTTTACATTAGCCGTAGTTTCTGTACGTTTAAGTTTGATTTAAATTTGACAAAGTAAAACAAAAAAAACACAGCGACAATGGAAATCATCATGATCTGCAGGTTCCTCCACACAATACAATTGATTTAATGGAACATATGGACTCAAACATGCTTTTGACTAGGTTTTAGATTCAGTTGACTTTCTACCTTCTTTGAGATGGTTGTAGATAATGTCTGCTACTTTGGAAAATGTTTTACAGTTTTTGGAAAATTTTCCACAACAAGATATTAAATAACATTCCCATTGGGAATATCTTGACAGTTGTTCTTAAGCATGAAATAATACTGACATTGAATCATCATCTGTAACTATTTAGGCTGTGTGTTTCTAATAAAACACTAACTTGATTTAAGTGGGAAATTTACCAGCATTATCATTTTTATGCTTGAAACCAGCTTTATATTTTGACCAAGACTCATTAAGTACCAGCCCCAGGGATGAGCATGAAGATAAGCACGAATTCATTTTATGCTGCTTGATCATGGTCCCTCTTCTTGTCTGTGACTGTTTGACTATTGAGTTCATTCTGTTAGCTTTACTGTTTGGTGCTTTTTTACTATTTGGACATAATGTCAGGTCTATGAATGCTCCTAGTCTTTGTCAGCTTCAGAAAACATTATGCCAATAGAATTAGAAGAGAGGTGGGAACAAGCTCATATGGAGCACTGAGGCTGGCATTGTCAAATTGGGTTAAATGGGCTGTTTCTGTATCATACATATGTCATTTTTGTTACCTTAAATAACTTTGGACATTCCTATTAATCTTTGACACATGTGTCAATGCAAAATAGATCTTAGTCATTTATAGCCACACTTATATATACACATATAACTTCTGTTTTGAGAGACAAATCATAAATACTAAAAGATTCTGTAGATACTGGAAATCCAGAGTAACACACACAAAATGATGGTTGAATTCATCAGGTTAAGTAGCATCTATGGTGAGGAATAAAGAGCCGACATTTCAGACCGAGATCCTTCATCAGCATTCCTCAGCATCGATTCTGCCTGACCTGGTGAATTCCTCCAGCATTTTCGGTATGTTATTCTGCTTTGAGAGAACCACTTACAGATTAATTTTAAGTTTTTTTAAACACAGTTTGCATTTTAGGTCATATTATCCATTAAAGTAATTGTTGTTAAGTTCCAATAAATGAATATCTGTGTGGTAACTAAGTATTATGAATGAATATATTTGTATTTTTATCGACAAGAAATGTTAAAACATGCCAAAATTAATTACAAATGAACAGGTCAAAAATCAAAACAAATCAATATGTATTTGACCTACAAATATGAAAAGTAATGCCATATTTAATCAGTGGAATGGCTGAGGGAACCAAGTACCTAATCAAGCAAGCTATTGGTTGCTGTCATCACAAAGTAGAAAAGGATATGGTGTGTACCATTAACCATACCTTCAACACCTCCTGGCCAGTAGCTACTTGCTCAGCCATGTAGACACAATACAGCTCGCTGAAGATGCATTCTGCATTAAAGCTTCACATTAAATATTCCCAGTGCTTAACAAGCTGAACTAATTTCTCTAGATTTAGAAACATAGAAAACCTACAGCACAATATCCCCTTTGCCAATCACCTGGAGCTCTTGGCTCCATCCCTCCCCCTCCTGTCTTCTCCTATCATTTTGGATCTCCCCTCCCCCTCCCGCTTTCAAATCTCTTACTAACTCTTCCTTCAGTTAGTCCTGATGAAGGCTCTCGGCCTGAAACGTCGACTGTACCTCTTCCTAGAGATACTGCCTGGCCTGCTGCGTTCACCAGCAACTTTGATGTGTGTAGCACAAATACAGGCCCTTTTGGCCCACAATTCTGTGCTGAGCATGTACTTACTTTAGAAATTACCTAGGGTTACCCATAGCCCTCTATTTCTCTCAGCTCCATATACCCATCCAGGAGTCTCTTAAAAGACCCTATTGTATCTGCCTCCACCACTGTTGCTGGCAGCTCTTTCAACACACTCACCACTCTCTGCATAAAAAAAACTTACCCCTGACATCTCCTCTGTACCTACTTCTAAGCACCTTTTAACTGTGCCCTCTCACGTTACCCATGTCAGCCCTGGGAAAAAGTCTCTGACTATCCACATGATCAATGCCTCTCATCATCTTATACACCTCTAGCTGGTCACCTCTCATCTTCTCCCACTCCAAGGAGAAAATGCCGAGTTCACCCAACCTATTCTCATAAGGCATGCTCCTCAATCCAGACAACATCCTTGTAAATCTCCTCTGCACCCTATCTATAGTTTCCTATAGTGAGGTGACCAGAAATGAACACAGTACTCTAAGTGGGGTCCGACTAGGGTCCAATAAAGCTGTTTACCACTCGGCTCTTGAACTCAGTCCCATGGTTGATGAAAGCCAATGCACCGTATGCCTTCTTAACCACACAGTCAACCTGCGTAGCAACTTTGAGCGTCCTATGGACTCAGACCCCAAGATCCCTCTGATCCTCCACAATGCCAAGAGTCTTACCATTAATACCATATTCTGCCATCATGTTTGACCTACCAAAATGAACCACCCCAGTTATCTGGGTTGAACTCCATCTGACACTTCTCTGCCCAGTTTTACATCCTATTGATGTCCCGCTGTATCCTCTGACAGACCTCCACACTATCCACAACACCTACAACCTTTCTGTCATCATAAAATTTACTAACTCATCCCTCCACTTCGTCAATCAGGTCATTTATAAAAATCACGAAGAGAAGGGGACCCAGAACAGATCCCTGAGGCACAGCACTGGTCATTGACCTCCATGTTGAATATGACCCGTCTACAACCATTCTTTGCCTTCTGTGGGCAAGCCAATTCTGGATCCACAAAGCAATGTTCCCTTGGATCCCATGGCTCCTTAGTTTCTCATTAAGTCTGGCAGGGGATACCTGATCAATTCCTTGCTGAAATCCATATACACTACATCTACGGCTCTACCTTCATCAATGTGTTTAATCACATCCTCAAAAAATTCACTCAGGCTCTTATGGCACAACCTGTCTTTGACAAAGCTATGCTGACTATTCCTAATCACAGTTTGCCTCTCCAAATGATCATAAATCCTGCCTCTCAGGATGTTTTCCATTAAGTTCCCAACCACTGAAGTAAGAACATTTCCATGTAAATTTTTAGTCCTAATTTTTTGGAGTTAATTAAGGTATGTAATTGGATTTCACTTGAAAAACAAATCTTGATTATGAGAAATACATGATCTACATTTAGTATGCATGGTGTAAGTTGACTCTCACATCAAATAATCATTCGAATAATTGGCTTCTCAGTTAGTTTATATTTCCAGTTTTGGAATGCTGCCATAACCCATTAAAAAGCACAAATGGCCATAAGACTTGACATTAATTATCTCCACTCAACAAAGCTAACAGTATGAACTTAATTACCTCAAATACTAACATATAAGTTGTGGAAACTATGATTAAACACTACAGTTCAGACCTATGTGTGATTATGAACAGAAACATCTCTTGACTATACAGTATAATCTGGTTTATCATTTTCCTTATATAATACCTACATAGGTACCATAGATTGGAAAGTTCTGCAACAAAAGATGCCCATTTGACACATTACATCCATGCAGGCTGAAAAGAACGTTTGAAATAATTCCACCTAGCTTATAGAAATTTATCACGTTTCTCAGTCATTTTTCTGCAAAGCGTATCTTGTAAAACTGCTGCTGGTATTAGATATGTACTTAATTCAACAATAACAATGAGTGGAACTGGATCAGA
This sequence comes from Mobula hypostoma, assembly GCF_963921235.1. Classification (NCBI taxonomy): domain Eukaryota; kingdom Metazoa; phylum Chordata; class Chondrichthyes; order Myliobatiformes; family Myliobatidae; genus Mobula; species Mobula hypostoma. The sequence continues at coordinate 56,384,125 of NC_086110.1, forward strand.
AAATGGAAATAACAACACACACAAAATGCTGGAAGATCTCGGCAGGTCAGGCAGCATCTATGGAAATAAATAAACAGTTGATGTTTCGGGCTGAGATTCTTTGTCAGGACAGGAAAAGAGGGAGGAAGAAGCCAGAATTAAAAGATGAGGGGAGGGAGGGAGAGGAAGGAGGATAACTAGAATGTGATTTGTGAAGCCAGGTGCGTGGGAAATGTATAAGGTTGCAGATGATGGAATCTGATAGGAGAGGATAGTGGACCATAGGGGAAAGGGAAGGAAGAGGGGACACAGGGTGAGGTGATCAGCAGGTGAAAAGAGGTAAGAAAGAGGCCAAAGTTGGGAATAGAATAAGAGGGGAGGGGGATGGAATTTTTTTTACCAGAAGAAGGGATCGATATTTATGCCATCAGCTTGGAGGCTACCTAGATGGACTATGAGGTGTTGACCCTTCTCTCGGAGGGACCTCATCATGGCACAAGAGGGGGCCATGTTGAAATGGGAATGGGGAAATTAAACTGTTTGGCCACTGGGATGTTCCAGTTTTGGCAGATGGAGAGGAGATGCTCGACGAAGCAGTCCCCAAGTTGGGTCCCTCCCAAAAGGAAACAAAATGTTAGAAAATAAGTGAGATATGAACAAAGAAGATGTACATGTGTAAAAATATGAAGGATAATGCGATTATCTAAATTGTTAAAGTCATTAATGGGGAATCTATTACCATGGTTAACCGTACAGTTCTCGGCTACATGCATTTGTCTAATGTGCTGCACCAGCGAAGATGCTATATTTCAGATGAGGTATTAAATTGAAACACTCTCGACCATCACAAAACCCATGCTGAAGCGGGAAGGATTCCTAGGATCCTGCCCAATATTAAGCTCTCATTTGACAGGAAGCAATAGGAATCAGGTTATTATTACATTCTTGACTTTTATTTGGAACCATGCAAATTCACTGCTAAACGTGAGGACATTTAATATATTTGCTTAAAGTCAAAGCAATCAAGGGTGACACTTCAGACCTCAGACCTCCTGCAAACAGTGGGCAAGGCTCCTCGTTTGGCAATTACTGGGAAACAGCTTTTCCCATTTGAGAAATAAAAATTTGGCCAGAATTTATGAATGAAAGAATAATGGAGGGAAGGGTTAGATTGATCTTGGAGCAGCTGAGAAGGTCAGCATGACATTGTCGGCCAAAGGGCCTGCTCTGTACTACGTTACAATTTGCTAGAACATGTGCACATATCTACATTGGATGTTAGTCATTACTCGCCTGAGTAACATAAACTGTGGGATTATGATGTGACATGAAAGACCATCTGCATTGTGGCTTTGCCAATGTCATTCTAATGATGAATTCCTCATGGGTGCAGTGACAGAGTCCAAATGTGCAGCATTTCCTCATTGTTTATGCCTGGAAGTCAGCTCATTGAACCCATGCACCTTTAGACGTGCTGCAGTAACAGTGAACTGATTCTTTTCAATAGAGAGGAATAGCTTTATGTAACAAAGGTCAGTATTAAGACAAATATATTCCTTTAAATTAGTTAAGCTTACCTAATGTTTTAAAAATATTTGATGGAGTTTTGATATGCTTTAATTTCCTTTTTTAATAATTTTAATACTATTATTTTATTTCTTTAAATTTTAATAGTTTTAATTGAATATTTTTGAGTGTTTCCTTATCTGAGCCATTCAGAAATATTTAGGGCTAGTTTGCAGGTTTTATAGTCAGTTAAGCGGAGAGAGATGGTTCTCAAATCTCTTCTCAGAGTAACATATACAAAATGTTGTAGGAACTCAGCAGGTCATATGACATCTATGGAGAGGAATAAACAATGTTTTGGGCCGAGACCCTTCCTCAGGACTGATGGTAGTCCAATTTTTGTTCTCTTCTGGGATATAGGTATCATTGGTAAGACCAGCATTGATTCCCAACCCCAGACAGGAACGATAAGCTAAACAAACAAAAAACAGTAAATATTGAAAATACTCAGCAGATTGGGCTGTGGGAAGAGAAGTAACTAAGATTTCAGGTCATCTTCTTGAACCACTGCTGCCCTTGTGATGTTGAACATGTAGTAAAACTGAATGGCTTTTACCTCTAACCCTGGACACCTTATCACTGCAGTAGCTATGGAATATTGCTGAAGCCCACTGAGCCAAAGCCTGACCGCTCTAACACTGGCTCACATTTAGATACTAGCGATTAGACAAATATTGGGGAATATAGACTTTAGTATGGGGAAGGTCCTTGGGCTATTCAGGCGAACTCTTTGGATGTTGAAAATTTGCTGTCTGTATTGTAACTATGACTTTTTTCTCTTAGAGACCGTTCCCACAAATGTCAGTACCATCAACGTGTTGATGGACCATGGTGTTACAGCCCTGTGCTCAATCTGTGGTGACCGTGCAACAGGAAAACACTACGGTGCTGCCAGTTGTGATGGATGCAAAGGTTTCTTCAGGAGAAGCGTTCGGAAAAATCATGTCTATTCATGCAGGTAGGCTTCATGTTGGGCTTTGAACAACTAGAGGCATGTCTAAAATCAACAATGCCTTAGCTTTACCATAAAACCAAAAAACATAGGAGCAGAATTTGGCCATTCGGGCCATTGAGTCTGCTCCACCATTCGAACATGGCTAATTTATTTTCCTACTCAACTACATTCTCTTTGAAAGTGGGAGGGGGAGGGGGAGGGGGAGATCCAAAATGATAGGAGAAGACAGGAGGGGGAGGGATGGAGCCAAGAGCTGGACAGGTGATTGGCAAAAGAGATATACCTCCCCCTCCCACTTTCAAATCTCTTACTAGCTCTTCTTTCAGTTAGTCCTAACGAAGGGTCTCGGCCCGAAACGTCGACTGCACCTCTTCCTAGAGATGCTGCCTGGCCTGCTGCGTTCACCAGCAACTTTGATGTGTGTTGCTTATATTTTCTTTCCTTGGCCCAGTGAGATTTCAGCTAGTGCATTATTGAATTGAATTGACTTGATTTTTTTTTCTTACATCCTCCACATACATGAGGAGTAAAAATCTTTATGTTACATCTCCATCTAAATGTGCAATTTATAATAATTTATAACAAATAGAACAGTCAATATAATAGAGTACACTCAAATCAGCGTGAGTTCATTAGTCTGATGGCCTGGTGGAAGATGTACATTAGTACTATTGTTAATCAGTTATCTCATTTCAAACTAGTCACGAGTCAAACTCAGTTCAAACTTGTCAAACTGGTCGCTCCGGCTCAGCTCCTCACCAGGCCTTTCTATGCCAGGAAACTAGGAGCACACAGTTCATATTAACACAGTGTTGACTTGGTTCTTCTTTCTCAAAGATTTGCCTTCTGTTAGTTTCCTACCACCAGAGTGGGCATTACATATGGTGAACCTCGCCACCCATCAAACAGACAAGCAAATTCACTAAATTCTAACCTTGTTTACTTCTTAACATGCAGTTTTTATACAATAGGGCCAGACTGTTCTAAAATAATTTCATAATCTGAACATGTGATAATAAATAGTTGTGATTCAGACGGATGAAGTCACCATTGCTGGAATTATCAGTTAGAGGCGCCACAAAGAGTCATCGGTCTTGTTTGTTCCTGTACAACAGTGGATTCAGGTTATAAAATAATAAATGTGTTTGATAATATTTGACAATTATCCTTTCAACATAAAAAGGAGCTTAGTTGTGTAATGCATGGATCTATTTTTTTAGAGCAATGACTCCCCTTAGCACTACGCATACACTGATAACTTACCTATGCATGTTGATCGGTTCTCAATGCATATCTCTCTCTCACTCTCTCTCTCTCTCCAATGCGAATACACCAGAGAATGCCATCTTCCATGTGTGTGCTTTCATTTTAATTGTGATATGTAATTGCACAGACGCAAAAAATACTGGTGATGAGTACAAACCTGAATGTCAACAAATATCACCAATGGCAGACGGGAAGGGAGAGAGACAGCAAGAAGAAAGAGTTAATCAGTATGGAGAAGGCCATGACAGATGTGAAGAAAGAGATGTGTGACAGTGCACAGTGAAAGATGCACAACTCGCCAAGTTAAAGTGAAAATAACATGATGATGGCCTTACACGGGAAAGTTGATAAATTTGATAGTGCTAATAAGGGCTGGGAATCATATATCAAGAAGGCTGAACTGTGTTGTAACGTGAACAATGTGGATAAGGGGAAGTAAGTATCCACACTTCTTAGCTTAATGGGTGCTAAAACATATAGGCTCTTACACAACGTAGTAACTCCTGGAAAGCCAGCAAGCAAGATGTTCAACAAAATTGTTCCCATCTTACAAAATTATTTAAACCCTAAACCACTGGCAGTAGCTGAGCAATTTAGATTTAATAAAAAGAAGCAGTCAAAGGATGAAAGCATTTCTGAATACATTGGAGAACTTTGCAAACTTTCTCAATACTGTGACTTCAGAGATGAACATTGATGCATTAAAGGACAGGCTTGTGTGTGGCATGCATAGTCAAAGCAATCAAAAGAGGCTACTATCAGAAAGAGACCATACTTTAGAATGGGCATTGTCTTTGCAATATCATTGGAGACAGCAGCAAAGGATGCAGCAGAACTATAGAAAAAATGTTTAAAACATGAAATGCATAAACTCTTTCTGAATGGTACGAAAATCCAAAAGTGTTATCAACGTGGCAAATCCTCCCATGATGCAAATAACTGTTGGCTCAAAAAAATGTTTGCAGGAAGTGTCGCAGACAAGGTCACATAGAGAGAGTACGCAAATCAGATAAAAAGCGCAAACAAAGAGAGAAACCTTAGAGTTTTGCTTTAAACACAAAACCAGACAAATGCATAAAGTGATTCAATGTGCAACTGAAGCAGACAACACAGAGTCTGACAAGGGTGAGCTGTCATGCCTAGAACCGTATAGTATTACTGGAGCAATCACAAAATCATATGGATCACAACAGATGTGTCTGGTGTAAAACTGAAAATGGAGCTGGCTACAGGGTCAGCTTTGTCTATAATTGCAGAAGCTGACTACAACAGACTGTTTTTTAAGCTCCCATTAGAAAAGACTTCAGTGATGCTAAAGATCTACACAGCTGAAAAAGTGTCTCCCAAATACAAACTGAAAGTAAATGTGATGTGCAGAGGCAAAACACAGTTGTTAGAGCCTTATGTATTGAAAAGTGGAGGGCCAGCACCTTTTCAGATGTGAATGGTTGAGAAAAATCCAACTAGACTGGCACACAATCAAACCTCTCAATGTGTCATCAGCAGGCAACTGCAACCCGAATGGTAGCAGTAACCGGAGACTGGCACAACTGCTTAATGCTATTGAGAAGGTGTTTGAGAAAAGTATTGGCAAACTCAAAGGCATGAAGGCCGGAATTGTACTAAATGAAGCAGCAACACAAAGATTCCATGAAGAGCGCCCAGTGCATTATGCATTACGTCCTAAAGTGGATGCTGAACTTCAGAGCTTGGAGACATCTGGCATTCTCTCCAAGGCTGAGCGGTGCGATTGGGCCACATCCGTTGTCCTGGTGATAAAGAAAGGGAAGTCCGGAGCTGTTTGCATATGTGGGGATCTCAAAGTGAGCATCAATCTTATGCTATGTACTATGCAGTAACCCTTGCCATGAATAGAAGATATTTTTGTGTCCTTGGCAGACAGGGAGAGGTTTGCAAAGATTGCCTTTTCACAAGCCTGTCTGCAAATTGAGATTGAGGAGTCAAGCAAGAAGTTCTTCAAGGAAATAACAAGCAGGATGGACAAAGGAGAGGCAGTGGATGTCATTTACTTGAATTTTCAGAAGACATTTGATAAGGTGCCACACATGAGTCTGCTTAACAGAATAAAATACTATGGCGTTACAGGAAAGATACTGGCATGGATAGAGGAATGGTTGACAGGCAGAAGGCAGTGAGTGGGAATAAAGGGGGCCTTTTCTGGTTGGCTGCCAGTGCATTTTGGTAAAAGGAACAATAGTACAGACTATAATCAAAATGGGGAGAAGGTTCAAATGTCAGAGGTGTAAAGGGACTTAGCAGTCTCCATGCAAGACTCCCAAAAGGTTAATTTACAGGTTGAGTCTGTGGTAAAGAAGGCAAATGCAATGTTGGCATTTATTTCAAAGGGACTAGTATATAAAAGCAAGGAGGTTATGCTGAGGCTTTATAAGACTCTAGTCAGGCTGTAATTGGAGTATTGTCAACAGTTTTGGGCCCCATATCTCAGAAAGGATATGTTTTCATTGGAGGGAGTGCAGAGGAGGTTCATGAGGATGATTCCAGGAATGAAGGGGTTAACATATGAGGCGCATTTGGCAGCTTTGGGCCTGTACTCACTGGAATTTAGATGACTGTGGAAAGGGATCTCATTGAAACCTATCAAATGTTGAAAGGAATAGATAAGGTGGATGTGGAGAGCATGTTTCCTGTGGTGGGAGTATCTAGAAGTGGAGGGCACAGCCTTAAATTTGATGGGCGACCTTTTAGAACAGAGGTAAGGAGGAATTTTTTTAGCCACAGAGTGATGAATCCGTGGAATGCTCTGCTACGAACTGTAATAGAGGCCAAGTCCATGTGTATATTTAAGGCGGAAGCTGATAGTTTCTTGATTGGTCTGGGCATCAAAGGATATGGCGAGGAGGCAGGTGTATGGGGTTGAGTGGGATCTGGCATCAGCCATGATGAAATGGCAGAGCAGATTTGATGGGCTGAATGGCCTAGATCTGCTCCTATGTCTTATGGTCTTCTGGTCCCTGTATAGCATTGGAGCCATTTTACAACACACTAGGAAAGATGGATCTGAGCATCCAATTGCATTTACTTCAAGATTACTGACAATCACAGAACGCAACAATGCACAGATCGACTGAGAGGCCCTTAGTCTCATGTGGGGAATAAAGCAGTTCTGCCACTACCTCTACAGACAAAAGGTTACGCTAGCGAGAGATCATCCCCCGTGTCCATTTTCAGTTCCAGGAAGGAAATCCCAGTGATTACTGCTACCTGTTTGGCACTTTGGGCAATTTCCTCAGAGCCTACTCTTATGACATAGAGTTCAAGGATACCAAACAACACAGCAATGTGAACAACTTGTCACGCCTTCCGCTATTGTCAACTGAAGAAGAAAAGTCTTCAAACTGTGAACCAACAGAAGTGTTCCACACAGCATTGGTGGACCAGTTACTGGTTAGAAATTCTGAAATACAAAGAGACACAAGGAATGATCTGACATTGTCAAAGGTCTATCACATCACCATGCAAGGATGGCCATCTCGTGGTAATCCATTGTTTCCAGAGTTCTCAGTGAGACGAGACCACTTGTCCATATTTCAAAAGACCCTGATTTGTGAATCTCTGTTGTGGTTGCCTCTAGACTGCACACCAGAGTGTTAGAGAATCAGCATGAAGGACACCTGGGGACCCGGGTAAGAGTCTTACCCGGAGCTACGTGTGGTGGCCAGGAGTAGATAGACAGATCGAAGGCATGACCAAAAGCTCTTTGGGATGCCAAGAAGTTCAAAATGCACCCCCAAAGGCATCTTTACACCTGTGGGAGTGATTGTTGACACCATGGCAAAGAGTGCATATTGACTTTGCTGGGCCATTCATGCACTCCTTGTTTCTGATTGCTATGGATGCTCATTTGAAGTGGTTGGAGGTCATACCAGTGAAGTCAACCACCTCCAAAAAGACTGTTTCTGCCCTAAGGACTTTCTCCTCCAGAAATGGCTTACCTGAACAAATTGTGAGTGACAACAGACCACAATACACCTTTGAAGAGTTCAAAGTATTCATGAGAAAAAAAGGCATCAAACATTTCAAATCAGCTCTTCACCACTCTGCAATGAATGGGTTAGCTGAAAGGTTTATCCAAACTTTCAAGAAGTCCAATAAAGCTGTGGAGAAGTAGGACATTTCTCTACAGCACAAGGTGGACAATTTCTTTTTGTGCATCAGAACTCTGTTCATGTGATGACAAACCAAACACCGGCAACGCTGTTCATGAGCAGGAATCTGAGCTTTTCCATAGACCTCCTGAAATCAGATCTCAGAGGAAAGTGCAGAATAAACAGTTCAGCCATTTTACAAGTGAATCAGCAAGGAGCTTCAAGGTCAGACAGGAAGTCCTAGTGTGTGGTTATTGAGAAGACAAGTCGACACCCAGTAGGATAGCTATGAGAACTGGACCACTGATGTACACAGTGGATGTTGGAGACCAGACATGGAGATGTCATGTGGGCCAGATACTGGATGCTCAGCCTAAGAATACAGCTGAACCAACTGCATCCAACAAGACAGACACATTACAGCCACCGGACTTTATCTCCCAGTGATGATTATGTCACTAACAGCAACATGACACATGCATCAGAGAAAGGTGCCTTTGTCGAGATACCTTTCAAACCTGATGCCACTCCACAGATCCAGAGGCTCTATCCTGAAAGAGACAGAGCGCCACCCAAAAGACTGAATCTTTAGAACAGTGGAGTTAGCTAGGGATTGTTACTTGAAAGCATGTTTACCTGAATATGCAAACAACATGAATTCTGCAGATGCGGGAAATTCAAGCAACACACATCAAAGTTGCTGGTGAACGCAGCAGGCCAGGCAGCATCTCTAGGAAGAGGTACAGTCGACGTTTCGGGCCGAGACCCTTCGTCAGGACTAACTGAAGGAAGAGTTAGTAAGAGATTTGAAAGTGAGAGGGGGAGGGGGAGATCCAAAATGATAGGAGAAGACAGGAAGGGGAGGGATGGAGCCAAGAGCTGGACACGTGATTGGCAAAGGGGATATGTCCTCCTGTCCCATGATCTTCTCATATCCCTTTTTGCCAATCACCTGTCCAGCTCTTGGCTCCATCCCTCCCCCTCCTGTCTTCTCCTATCATTTTGGATCTCCCCCTCCCCCTCCCACTTTCAAATCTCTTACTAACTCTTCCTTCAGTTAGTCCTGACGAAGGGTCTCGGCCTGGAACGTCGACTGTACCTCTTCCTAGAGATGCTGCCTGGCCTGCTGCGTTCACCAGCAACTTTGATGTGTGTTGCTTTACTTGAATATGGTTTGTCAAAGAGAAATTGAATGTCTTGTTACATATACAGTTTTATGTCACATTAATCTAAAGGGTAAGGAAGTGTAACATATGGATTTATTTCAGTTAGAACAATTATTCCTCTTAGCATTACGTATGGACTGATAACATACCTGTGCCATCTCCCACGTGCGTGCTTTTATTTTAATTGATATATAGTTGCACAGACACAATAAGATGCATGTTAAAGTTGCACCCTGAAAGGAAGCATCATCATTGCTCAAAAATAAAAAGGGTTGTGGCCTTGATGTAATTTATTGTAGTGAAAACTCCAAACCATAGACTGCAGGTAGAACAGCAGCCTGTTTTAATCTACAAGACAATTTTCAAATCTTAATATGAAAAACGATGCTGAAACGGATAGATATTTTTGTCAATTGGACAGGGAGTCTTGAGTGAGTATGAACACCAAGAATGTACTGGTCTGGAGTTCAGGAAATAGTATTCTCGTAAACTATTTGGAAAATCATTTGTATTCATCAGTATTGGAGATATTACCTTGAAGAATGACACAAGAGACTGCAGATGCTGAAGGCTGCAACAAAGAACAGTCTGCTTGGTCAAGTGGCAATCTGTGGATGGAAAGAAATTATCAACTTATGGGGTCTAAACCCTGCATCAGGACTGAGGTTGAAGAAGCGAGCAAAGAGGAGTGATGAGAATGATGACCGAGGTGATTGTTGGACTGAGGAAGGGTGTAAGGTGATAGGCAGATTGTGCCAGCTAAAGGAGTGGAGCGAGGCAGAGGCAGGTGAATAAGAGACAGTAAGCAACATACATTGCTGGAGGAACTCAGTAGGTCAAGCAGCATCTATGGAATTGAATAAACAGTTGATGTCTCAGGATGAGTCCCTTCTTTAGGACCGGAAAGGAAGAGGGAAGATGCCAGAATAAAATGTGGGAGGAGGGGAAGAGCTGGAAACAGACAGAGAGAAACAAAATGGAGATGGAGCAAAGGAGGGGAGTGTGAAGATTGGAACCAGCTGCTGGACAGAGATAAGCAAGAACACAAAGGGCTGCTAGCAAAGGAGATGAGAATAGGAACTATTAGGGGAGAGGTACATTTTTGTTTTCCCTTGAATAAATACTCATTTTTCTGAAATTGGGATGGCAATTTGAACTAAAAAAATCTACTTCCACCCTTTCTCATATGTGTGCATGATACATGGCCAATATTAAAAGCATAAGTATCTACTGAAAACACTATCAATCAATGAGGCAGAAATGAATGGACCTTCTGCCCTGATTATGTGCGCAGTAGTTTAGGAAGAAAACTGTGCTTTCCTGAAGAGTAGATAAAAGTACAATAAGGTGAAGTTAGTTGCATACAAATTATGTGCAAAAGTTGAATTTCAGTGACATAAATGAAACAACCTACAGACTTAGTTGACAGAAATCACCCAATTATCCCCACTCTACCTTAGAATAGCTTCAATATTATATGCAGTTTGCAAGAACGATTTGGGAATGAAGCTGACAAACTTAAAGCATAAATAAAAATGCACCCAAAGCAATATAATAAGACAACTAGGTGTGCTGATATTACATATCTAAGAAAAGTTACAGCCCATAATAAAATATAATGTGCTCTTATAAGATGAGTTATGGATTGTGGACTTTCTCAGACATGTTTTTTATATTCTGTTTTTATCACCTGCTCCTTTTCCATTTTGTTGTGCAAGAGGAGGGTGTTTGAGGGTTGATATTCTATTGTGCTGTTAGTTTCTTGTGTGGGGGAAAGGTTGTTTTTGGGGGGGTTGATGTTCTTGTGCCATTTTGTGTGGGGGTATGGGGGTTTTGGGGGTTGATGATTGGGATGCCGTTCTTCTGTGTGTGTGTGTGTGGCGGGGGGGGGGGGGGCTGGTTTTGATGTTCCTCCCAGAACGCCTTTCATGTTCTTTCTTTATTTTGTGACTATCTGGAGAAGACAAATTTCAGCGTTGTATACTGATACATGCTTTGATATTAAATGAACCTTTAAACCTTTTTTGAACCTTTTATTTCTATTAGTGAAGAATGCTTGCTTCATATGGATTCACAGAGATGTTCAGATAGCCTTGAACTTGATTGTAGGAACTTAATAATATTACCTTGAACATTTAATAAAATACATTTCAACACTTAATAAATGAAAACAAGTGGGGTATGTTTTTAATCTGTATTCACTTTCTTAAACTGGACCTTGAACTATGGGCAAGTGTAAAATGAATTATAGTGAATAGTTTGCTGCTTTTTGAGTTCCTTGCATATGCTTTCATTTCCTCTAGATATTTAATAACCATTCAGTCAATAATCAGTCTAAAATATTGCTTCCAGCAATCTGACAGGTTAATCACACATTAAAGGTACTAAAGAGATTAATAGAAATTGTGACAGTTTTTATTTTACATATACTTCTGGTGCAAAAGATTTTTAAAGTCCTATTTAAAGAAAAGATTTTTTTCCCTGTGTCCTGATCAGAATTCGTCCCTTTATAAACATTATTGGAATATGATTACCTGGCTCTGGGACCTTGCCATCTTTCCATATATTGTAGCAGCAAATAGATTTAATAGGCTATGAATTACTCAGCAAGCCAGGCTTGGAATCAGAATCAGGTTTATCATCACTGACGTGTGTCGTAAAATTTGCTGACATAAAAAATTACTAAGTTGGGAAAAATAAAATAGATAGATAAATAAATATTGCGAAAGAGGAATGTGAGGTAGTGCTCATGGCCTGCTGAGGAATCTGATGGTGGGTGGGAAGAAGCATTGAGTGTCACACTTCGGGCTCCTCTACCTCTTCCTCGATAGTAGCAATGACATTAAGGCATACTCTGGATGGTGAAGGACCATAATGACGGACACAGCCTTCTTAAGTTTTTGAGGTCTTTTGAAGGTGTCCTTGATGGTGGGGAGACTTGATTCTGTGATGGAACTGGCTGAGTCTGCAATCATCTACAGCTTTCCTCTGTGCTTTGGAGCCTCCATACCAGGCAATGATGCAACCAATCAGAATGTTCTCTAGGGTACATCTGTAGAAATGTGCTAGAGTCTTTGGTGACAGACCAGATCTCCCCAAACCCATAATGAAATACAGCCATTACTGTGCCTTCTTCATGAGGAGTTTGAGATTTGTCGCTTCATCTGTTGGAAGAGAAGCAAAGTTGACTTCCAGATGGAAAACTCATTCTGACAATGAGTCCTCAATCTGAAATGTTAACTCTTTTCCTCTTCCTACAGACAAGGCCTAACTGTTCAGTACTTGCAGCATTTCCTGCTTTTATTTTCAATTTCCAGCATTTACTGCTTCTTGCTTTACATTTAATAGGCTCTGTAGTATATTGAATGAAGATCTTGTATTGTGTTGGATAAATGCAAGTTTGTTTGTTTAAGATTCTTTGTTCCTAAATGAGTAAAAATCTCATGTTTTGCTCTATCTGAGAAATCTGCATTGTAAACACTAATGACAAAGTTAGCCCTTATAACATTTCAGTCCAGTGGAAGCCTGACATGGGTTATGGTGGTGAGATTTATCATGGAACGATAAATGAGCAGCTACATGACTACAACATGAAGACATAATAAAGAATTAGGATAAGGCCATTCAGGAATCACTCAGTCATATACTACTTTAAGCCTCCATATGAAATATTTATGTTCCCTCAGTAAGTCCATTTCTTAAACAGATATAAGTTTTCATAATTACTTTAGGAGTCAGCTGATCTTCAGTATGCAATATCAGAAGTGATTACCCTATGCACACAAATGAAGGTGAATTGCCTATATGATTTCTTAAAGACAATATATGAATAGTTTGAATCTTTGGTCTCAATGATTCAGGAACAGCTTCTTCCCTTCTGTCAATTAATTTCTGAATGGTCATTGAACCCATGAACACTACCTCACAACTTTTTTTATTCCTATTTTTTTGCACTACTTAGTTAATTTAACTATTATATATATATACACACATACACACTGTAATTCACGGTTTTTTCTCTATATTATCATGTATTTCATTGTACTGCTGCTGCTAAGTTAACAAATTCTATACCGTATGCCGGGGATATTTAACCTGATTCTGATTCTTTATTTAAATTACTTCTTATAGTGTATAAGGCCAATTGGTAAGATGAGGTGACATTTTTAAAAACTCTGCTTTGTCTCTTGTAGAAAATAATAAACAGCTAACAATTGAAAAGCCATTTTAGTGGACAAAGTAATCAACAATATCTTCCCTATCTACAGGTTTAGCAGGCAGTGTGTGGTCGACAAGGATAAAAGAAACCAATGTAGATACTGCCGACTGAAAAAGTGCTTCAGGGCTGGGATGAGAAAGGAAGGTAAAGGACAATTTGTTGCATTCTCCAGTCACATCTGCATTTAATTGATGCCTTCTCCTTGATATATTAGCAGTGGTCACCTTGTAGCCAGACTATTACATACAACACCACTCAGAAGTGATTAATATTACCATAGCAGACTTCCTTCCAATATTGCTTTTAGACAGGAAGGTTGTTTTATGTCTGTCCCCGGCATATAAATTCCCACCTAGACCATTCTTGCAAAGAGTTGGATATCTCTATAAATCCCTTATTCTATCAAAACTATATTAAGTTCCTATTTAGATCTTCAATTCAGACCATTATAGCTTTGTCACTCCTTCCTTTCACATGTATCTTGTCAAAAATTGAAGTTAAAAATGTTTAACTTGGTCACGCCCACCAACTAACTTGCCTAGCTAAATAAATGTTGTGCATAACAGATTAGTTAATGAATACATTCTGCGCTAAGATAAATTGCCATCATCTTTCTGGGATGCACAACATACAGAAATAAGTAAGTGTAACAAATTCAAATCAATCTTCACCCATCATCTTTTAGAATGCCCAGATATTCCATCTGCAATGCCACTACATTGCATTGATTTACATGGCAGTGTGGTTGCATTGGCCACAATGGCTTGATGCAGTCCAACTTGTTGTATTGGGATGAAAAAACAAGGGTATGGGGCTAATTTAAGCAATTCTTCTTTTAAAAAAAAGTCAACATGGTTATGATGAATCAAATGACCTCCTTTTGAGTTAGAAAAGTACAATACAGTCCAGACCCTTTAGCCTGTAATGTATTGCCAAACCTTTAATCTATTCCAAGATTAGCCCAACTCTTCCCTCCCACGTTTCCCTCCATTTTCCTTTCATCCACATGCCTATTAAGGTCTCTTAAACGTTCGCAACATATTTGCTTCTACTGCAATCCTGGCAGGGTGTTCCATGCACCTACAGCTCTGTGCAAAAGCAACCTGCCTCTGCCTATACTGTACTTTCTCCCAGCACCTTAAAGTGCCCCCTTGTATTAGCCATTTCTGCCCTGGAAAAATGTCTCTGACTGTCCAGTTGATTTATGCCTCACTATCTTGTACAACTCTATCAAGTCACCTCTCATCCTCCTCTCCAAAGAGAAAAGCCCTAGCTTGTTCACCCTATCCTCATAAAACATAATCTCTAATCCAGCTAGCATCCTGGTAAATCTCCTCTGCAGCCACTCTAAAACTTCCATATCCTTCCTATAATGAGGTGACCTGAACTAGACACAATATTCCAAGTGTAGCCTTAATGCTAGAAACCTAGATTTTTGAATGTTTTGATGGCTGACTAAACTGGGATTATATCTTAAATAGATGCCAAAAGATTTTTTCCTATTATTTTGGTAGGACTAGGTTTGATGACTGATGGCTCATTACTGACTGCAAATACTGTGCTGCAATGTACAATACAAAGACTTGGCTGATCAGCAAATTATACAAGTATATAATGTATGTTTTATCTTCTCGTTCTAATTGCCAGGCATAACTTTAAGGTGAGAGTGAGAGAGTTTAAAGATTTATGTAGCATTTTATTTATTTATTTATTATTGAGGTACAGCGTGTAATAGGCCCTTCTGGCTCTCCAAGCCATGCCGCCCAGCAATTCCCTGATTTAATCCTAGCTGAATCACAGTTTACAACGACCAACTAACCTACCAACCAATACATCTTTGGATTGTGGGAGGAAACCAGAGCACCTGGAGGAAACCCATGCAGTCACGGGGAGAACGTACAAACTCCTTACAGGCAGCGGAGGGAATTTGAACCAGAGTCACTGGTACTGCAAAGCGTTGTGCGATCCACTATGCCACTGTGTTGCTCTCATTACACTGTGAATATTAGGTGCCTGGAATGCCCTGCCAGGGGATGTGGTGGAAGCAGATTATCATCATGATCATTATATACAAAATGCAGCTAATACCTGCTTGCATTAAAACTGCAGCCCAATACAAGTGTCAAAACCATTTCATAACTATTTTCAGTAAGATGATTTGAGTGGCTGATACTGCAGGGGCCAAACAGCATGGCACAAATTTGGTGTTGCATATAACAATCAAGTCCATATTGCTTCGTGACATATTACATTGTATGTTCAATGGTTCCAATTAATATCAGAGAATGTATACAATATACAACCTGAAATTCTTGCTCCTTGCAAACATCCACGAAACAGACAAAAACTCCAAGGAATGAATGACAGGGAAACATCAGAGCCTCAAAGCCCCCCACCCCTCCCCCTCCCATGTACAAGTAGCAGCAAAGCATCAACCCTCCCCCATGTGCCTCAGCAAAAGCACAGCCCATCACCACCCAGCATGCGAGCAATAGCAAAGCCCCCAAAGAGACTGTGATCAGAGTCCATCAAAAAAAAACACTAGCTAGTCAAATAATTTGTTGGTTACATTTGAAGTTACTTTACAATTGCATTGGTTAGTTAGATAATTTCTTCACACTGGTGAGTATATTGAATGGGCTGCCAAACGAAGTAGAAGAGGTAGGTACAATTATGATATTTAAAAGGCATTTGGACAGTTACAGGATAGGGAAGTTTTAAAGGGATATAGACTAGCTCAATGAGCCATCTTGGTTGGCATGGATGAGTTTGGGCTGAAGGGCCTTTTCTGTGCTTCATGGCGTGCCATTGAGACCCACACTTACACTGATAGCTTTTCATCTCCTGTTTTAAGAATATAACAAATATAACCATAAGATGGCTCTTTAAGCCTGCAATGCTATTTAACATGATCACGGCTGATTTTTCACATGTGTATCATTTTTCAGTGCTATTTTTATACACCCTGATTCACTAATACCCAGAACTCCAGCAATCTCTGTTTTGAATAAACATAAATGACTGAGCTTTCACAACCTCTGGAGAATCCCTAAGGTTCACCGCCTTTGAATGGGTAGACTACATTACTAATACACCTGCAACCCATTGAGGTGAAGTTTGTGTTAAAACTGCTTTACAATTTCTCTGCTTTTTATTTTCAGTGAGAATTTTTTTTTCCTTTAAAGCAGTTCAAGCACCTACATTCCTTTTTAAATATAGCCAGAAAGACTGGTTTTGATAAACTAAGCAGTATTTAGAAGAATGTTTCACTCTCTTATTCCTTAATTTGCCTGGAATCATAATTCTGTTCTAGTATACCATTACAGCAATCCCTAAATATCTCAAGAAGGTTCTGCAATGGCACCTGCTTCTCGGGAGACATCATGATGTAAAATCATAGCATCAGTTAAAATTAGTTTTTCTACTCATTTCACTAAGCTAATACATTTATTTCTCCCAGTACTGCATGAAAAAAATGAATCATAAACATGTGAGAATCTGCAGATGCTGGAAATCCAAGGCAGCACACACAGAATGCTGGAGGAACTCAGCAGGCCAGGCAGCATCTATGGAAAGGAATAAACAGTCAATGTTTCAGGCTGAGACCCTTCATCAGGACTATCATCCTGATGAAGGTTCTCGGTTTGGAATGTTGACTGTTTATTCCTTTCCATAGATGCTGCCTGGCCTGCTGAGTTCCTCCAGCATTTTGTGTGAAAACTGAATAACAGCTTTTATGTTTTCATTTCTGCGATGGGATTTATCCCATGATAAATTGCTCTATTTCATAGCAGCTAGCATCAACTTGTTACATTGTTCTGAACCTAATATGTGTAATGGAAGTTTGCCAGCTGTGTATTTTACTCTCCTCTAGTTCCTCCTTTCATTTGTAACCTTCTTTGATCTTTCACCCTATTCTTTTCCTGCCCCTCAATTTTTCTGAAAGATCCCAAAACAGGCATTTGGCTCCTTATTAGTATTTTCAGAAGGCCTAACATCTGTTGTAGACAGTCTTGTCTGACATTCTAAAATTGCCTTATCCACTTTCAGATCAGTCGTTTTTCAGGAACCTGGGGTGAGGCCTGGTCCGACCTTTCAACCAGGGCATCCATTTTATGGGCCTGTTACATCAACTCAGTATCTTTAAGCTCAACTCATGTTGGTTTTCATTTTGCTGAACACAAATACATGTCATTAAGTCTGATGTACTTGGGGAGTCACTGGGGAAATAATCCTTTTTAACGCTTATGAACAGAAAAGGATAATAGTCTATTATCTTTAATGTGGTGAAATATTAGATAGATAGTCTGGGATTCCAAGTTGTCTCAGTCAATTGGTTCATTTAGAAATCTGAGTTTATGATGTTCTTATGCAGAAAGCCATACACACTTGCAAATTATGTATATCACTATGTTGCATTTATTTTATAACATTGCAATTAATTGCATTTAAAGCTGTGAAACCATAGTATAAATAAACATACACAACATTTAATTTGTTTAAAACTTATTTTGAGGCAAATTCATTTTTATCGATTCTTTTGTTGTGGTGAGTGCTTGAAGGATTTGGTGCTATATTCAGCACCACATTTTACCTCAAACGACCATCAGATGGTTATCTCTTTTTGTAAGAACATATGAAACAGGAGCAGGAGGAGATCACACAGGTTCTGCACATTGATGCTAAGAAATTCATCCTCAGGATCAGATAGCGGTGTTAGAGGGACGTTTTACAGATTGGAAGTCTATGAGACCAGTAGAATACCACAGGGATTAGTGTTAGGACACATATATATATATATATATTAATAACTTTCTGAAGTTAAATGGGATTAGCAAGTTTGTGGATGGCAAACAAGTTGGTGGCACTCTGGATAAGGAGGGAGGTCATCTAAGGCTACAGGAGGCTTTACATCAGATAGAAAGTTGGAGAGAGTGCATGTAGAAGGAATTTAATCCCCATTAGTGCAAGGTGGTGCATTTTGGGAAGTCAAGACCAGGTGGGGCATGTACAGTAAATGGCAGGATCTAAGGAATGTTGAAGAGTAGAGGTATATTAGGGTTTAAGTCCTTAATTCCCTGTAAGTGGCAACACAAGTAGCTATAGTGGGGAAGCTGGCTCTCAGAATTCTTGCATTCATAGGTAGGGTATAGAATATAAATGTTGGGACTTTGCCAAACACTAGTTAAGTTGCACTTGGTGTATTGTGTGAAATTCTATTCACCATACTGGAGACAATACAAAAGAGATTCACCAGGATGTTGCTCGGATTTTTTGGGGAACGATTAGATAGGCTGGACTCATTAGGCTGGGTGATGATCTGACAAGTGCATAAAATTAATAAAAGACATCGACAGAGTAGAAAGTCTGAATCATTTTTCCCATAGTAGAGTTAAGAAGAATAAGTATTAAAGGGGATATGAGGGCAACATTTATATACATATGCATACATATATATATATACACACACACACACACATATACAGAAACATATATTATTATATATACACACACACATACACATACACATACATAAACACACACAGGGAGCTGTTGATATCTGGAACTTGCTGCAAGAGGAGATGTTGGACTGAGATACAATCATCTTGTTTAAAATATCACAAGCAGAGCACAATGTGTTGTGATTACTCAGAATACTTAGTGTTCCTGATTGAGGATGAATTTCTTAGACTCGATTATCTGCTTTCATTGGTTTAGCTAAGTATTCTGCTTTAAAGCAGCACACTAGTGAAGCAGTTAGTGCAACATTTTGCATCACCATTGTCTGTAAGGTGTTTGTACGTTCTCCCAATGACTGCATGGGTTTCCATCAGGTGCTCTGGTTTCCTCCCACAGCCCAAGGACATATGTGGGTTAGGGTTAAGGTTAGTAAGTCGGTGGAGAAGCATGGTGATACTTATGGGCTGTCCCCAGCACTTCCAGGGACTGTTTTGGTCATTGACGCAAATAAAGCATTTCACTGTATGTTTAGATGTTTTGATGTACCTGTGACAAAAAAAGTTAATCTTTAATTACTTTAGCTAAGTAAATAGAATTACATACAGGTGGGGCTAGCAGATGATAGAGTCCTGCCACCTACTGGTAAATTGATATCCAATATTAGTTGGCTCCATCTTGGGTACTAGCCTACAAAGTACTCAGAACATCTTCAAGGAGCGGTGTCTCAGAAAGCAAGCATCCATTATTAAGGACCCCCAGCACCCAAAGCATGTCCTTTTCTCATTATTACCATCAGGTAGGAGAGACAGAAGCCTGAAGGCACACATTTAGTGATTCAGGAACAGCTTCTTCCCCTCTGACATCCGATTCCTAAATGGACATTGAACCCGTGAACACCACCTCACTTTTTAAATATATATTATTTCTGTTTTTGCATGATTTTTAATCTATTCAATATACATATACTGTAATCGATTTACTTATTTATTTTCTTCTAGTTTATGTATTGCATTGAACTGCTGCTGCTAAGTTAACAAATTTCATGACACATGCCACTGATAATAAACCTTATTCCAGCTTCTTCAGATTTTCTCATGTTTGTCAAAAATTAAGACTTGATTTTTTTTTCTGCTTTTATATTTTTGGTTTTGTTCAGAGGCATTTTATTTTTCTCAGGTGTCTGAATTCACCAGGTGCAGTACCAACCTGGCATCGATATCTGGATACACGGGGGCCAGCTGATGTGACCTTTAGTACCTGGGATTGAACTGTCTAGAAGAGCAGGCCGCAAGTGCCAACTGTGCCCCTGACATCTTTTTCTAATTGATTTTTATGAATTTAGCATCTATAAGAACACAAAATAATTTTAAAAGATCTTTAAATTCCTCAAGTGTGGGCACATGGCCAAGTGGTTAAGGCATTCGACTAGCGATCTGAAGGTTGTGAGTTCGAGCCCCGGCTGAGGCAAGGTGTTGTGTCCTTGAGCAAGGCACTTAATCACACATTGCTCTGTGACGACACTGGTGCCAAGCTGTATGGGTCCTAATGCCCTTCCCTTGTACAAGATTGGTGTCATGGAGAGGGGAGACTTGCAGCATGGGCAACTGCTGGTCTTCCATACAACCTTGCCCAGGCCTGTGCCCTGGAGAGTGAAGACTTACCAGGCGCAGATCCATGGTCTCGCAAAACTAACGGATGCCTTATTGATAAATTCCTCAATATCCAGGGAATGTATGACAAACAGCAAGGTAAAATAATAATAAAGAAAGATCAGTAACCACATAGCTGCTGCTATCTTTACTCAGGGCTCTAGGGACTGTGGAGCAGACATGACCATGATCAAGCCCAATATCCTTGCCTGGCCAAATTAGATATTAGGCATTTTTCATTATTAAAAATCCTTGCTGATTTCTATGAATAAACGGCAATTAAATGGTAATGACAATGAACAATATGCAAACCTTTACAGCTGTCCATTCCCACTGATAAGTTTTACTAATTCATTTTCTCTGATTGAATCACTGGTACATTACTGTCAAGCATATTGCATTTCAAGTCCATAGTAGCCATGCTCATTAACTCTATTTACAGTGAACGATTAGTATTATAAGGCATATCATCAACACAGATTATTGTACAGCACAAGAAAGTAAAGAATTTTCTTAAGAGGGCTTCAAGATTGTTTTCAGATTCAGATATATTTATCATGTGTACAATGGAATGTGTCGATTATGTTAACGGCCAACATATCCAAGGATGTGCTGGAAAAGTTTTTGATAAATGTTGAAAAATTCAAATCCTAAATAGTCAGAATATGCAAGGGCCAATTTCAGAAATGATGCCTTCAGTGCCTCACGAAGGGTCTCTTGGACATGACACGTGATCTTTGTAATTTTCCATCCATTACCTCAGAGAAAGAACAGTTGACAAATGATGTAAAATCATGTCTCAGTGAAAGGAACTATCAAAATGCATGCACTTCTGTCTTGACTCTTCCTAACTCAGAGACATATGGTTATATAGAATCCACCTTAATTTTGCACCAGGAATTATAACATTGAATTTGATATTTTTCAAAGCTGTACAAAATGAACGGGACAGGATCACCATTCGCAGAACAAGCTATGAAGATGTTGGCTCTCTCTCTATCACTATACTCGTACAAGCAGAAGCAATGTCTTGTCAGGTAATTTTAAGAAATATTATGATGCTCAAAGTCATTTAATGCCATATTCCAGTTTATTTACCTATGCAAAATATAATTGTTTTCCCATATCAATATGTTGAGAAATGTCTTAAGAATGTAGCGCCAAATTAATTTGTAAATAGTATCTTACCTCAGAATTTGGAACTTCTGGGTATAATTTCTACTCTGGACACTTAGGTGCAAATTTTCAGGCTGAAACTTCAGTGCAGCACCTTAAACAACTAGTGAATATAAAGATAACTTGGTCAATTCGTATTATCAATCAACATATAAATTTAAAATAATCCTAACTCTGGGAATTTGCCATGTGCAAATTGGTTAAACCTTTCCTATATCTCAACAGTGACCACACTTCAAAAGTATTTAATTGGCAATAAAACGTTTTAGCAAATCTCAAGTCAAGAAAAGCAAACTTCTTTTGTTATACTGGAGTTTGAAAATGGTGTAAAACTTAACTCTGTCCACCAGAAACATTATACATACAGTTTTAAAAATAGATTTTTACAATGATTCAGTATCTCTATGATCATAAATAATAAAATAATTTCTTTGCCACTGACTGCATTTATATTCCATATGGTGACATTTGAAGTCTCATCTTTGAATTGTCAGTCCACTCTCTGGGTTACATAATGATCACACCACTACTATATTTCATTCCATTTTAGAAAGGCAAACCTTGCCCGCAGATGGTCATTTAATTCTCAGTGTCAACTGGGATGTAATGATTAAATGCTTTACAAATTTGGCTAGATAACCTACAATAAGAGTCACAAAATACAATCCTGTTCAAACCAGCTGGAACAGCAGTTAACTAAAATTCAGAAAAAAACGTTTTGTCACTGGCAATGAAATAAGCTCTGAATGTCCTTTGGAACTTGTATATTTTTTAAGTGCCAATGTTACATAGATCACAGGCTTAGCAGAATTAAGACCAAATGCTGAATTGAAGAAACCTTGTTGTTTTCATGAGTGGTAGGTTCAGTTCATCAATCTCACTGAACGGCAACAATTCTTTTGCCAACAAGAGAAAATAATGTCTTGTAATTAGCATGCCAGTGCTTTTAGTTAGGGTTATGTATAAACCGTTATCTTAGCAAATTAAACATAAAAAGTAGTTTTAATTTAATTTAATAAGAGATTTTATCACAGTATAGACAGTATCTTACATTTTAGATGGTGGCATTGCTGTATTCTTTTCAAGCAGGTATGTGCCACCAGCTTCTCCTTTGGCTTATTATTCATAAAGAGGAGCTTTCTATTATTTACAAATGACATATTATAAAGATACTTTCCCTGGAGAGGAGACCCGTCTTTCCTTTTGATTGATTGACGGATTTTTTATAGGTATATGAAAATATACTTTCATCTAAAGCATGGCAATCTTCTCATCTGTTTCCACCTCGTTATCACCCTGTTAGTTTCTTTGGACCTCTCATTCTTCCCGCCTTTGTCTCTCTTCTTAGGCACGGTTATTGATGGAATATAAGACAGCAGTGAAGAAATCCATGCTACAACTCATAAGCAACACACACAAAATGCTGAAGGAACAGGCAGCACCTATGGAAAAAAGCACGGCTGAAGTTTCGGGTCGAAACCCTTTGGCAGGACTGGAGAAAAATAGTTGAGGATTAGGTTTGCAAGGCGGGCGAGGGGAGAGAGAAACACCAGGAGATAGGTGAAACTTGGAGGGAAAGGGATGAAGCAAAGAGCTAGGATGTTTATTGGTGAAAGAAACAGAAGACATGGAAGAAATTAAAAAGGGGAGGGGACGGTGTAGAGCACCAGAGGGAGGTGATTGGCGGGCAAGGAGATAACATGAGAGGGGGAAAAGGGGATTGGAGATGGTGAAGGGGGGGGAAGCATTACTGGAAGTTTGAGAAATCAATGTTCATGCCATCAGGTTGGAGGCTACCCATCAACACTGCCCTCAACCGCATCTCTTCCACTTCACGCACATCATCAGGTCCTCTCCCCCCACCTTTCAAATCTACTCCTCAGCTTTTTCTCTCTGGTTCTGCCAAAGGGCTTCAGCCCGAAACATCGACTGTGCCTTTTTCCATCAATGCTGCCTGGCCTGCTGAGCTCCTCCAGCATTTTGTGTGTGTTGCTCAGATTTCCAGCATCTGCAGAATTTGTCTTGTTTTTGATTTGACTGCAACTCATAAGGACACGCTGTCATCCTGTATTTCATTGGTAATATGGGTGGTTGTCTACTGTCCTAGAACTAGGAGAAATGGAAAACTCCATTGCATCTCAATTTTACAAGATTGTACATCTGCATAATTAGTCTGTTTCAGTTGGAAGACCTCTTTGACATAAAAGCACTTGATGAAAAAATTCCAGTACTAACCAGGTGTGGTTAATATCTGCTCTGGTCAGAAGATAAAGCCTGTAATGCCCCCTATAGGAATTGTATAGTAAAGAATTTCTATTAATAAAATGAATTGCTTTAAGGGATACTAACTTCAAAATTCTTTGTTTTCACAAATATGTTGAAACTTATTATTGCATTATTTATGTGAATTTTTTGGCATGGTCATGTGACAAAAATAGTTATATACCTTTCTCAACTCAGTGGGTTCCTGAATACTATTCCTTTTGAAGAACAGTTAAGTCTGTATTTTCGCTAGTAAATTATTTTAATATTAAAATAATTTCTGTGCTATTTATAAGTCCTGGTGATATGACATAATTGACTCTTGTATGTGGAGAAATACAAATAGCGAGGAATGTTTTAGAATACTAGCAGCTGGGTTCATAGGCAACTAACAGATTAAGAAATGTTGAACTCACTCAGGACGTGAAATTGTTAAATCACTTTCCCATATGATATCATAAAGAAATTAATAGGAATTAATCAAATTGCATTGTCGTGGCTCATATATCATTTTACATAAGTTAGTGGCTTTCTCTGTTGGTAGATTTCTGCCTTAAATCCTGTGCATCCTGCTGATATTGCAATGAAGAAAGTAGCAACCATCAGTGATGTCAGTGAGTCCATGAAACAACAGTTACTCGTGCTGGTGGAATGGGCTAAATGTATCCCAGCATTCTGCGAATTGCTACTGGATGACCAGGTATGAAATGTACAGGTAATGGGTCACATAAAAAAATTCACATTCATTGACACAATAGTTTTTGTGTTACCCTGTAGTAGGTTGGGTAGACAGCATATCAGCCTAGGTTGTTTGTGGTATTTGCAGTATCTGGTACAGTCCATTCAACACAAATGTAAGAAAATATTCTTCCGCAATCAAATAATACAAAATATTTTGTAAATCACATTACGCAGTGTTTTGAAATGTTTCATGCACGTGTAGGTTGTGCATTGGTAGGTCTGCCTTAAAATTCTCAACAGGTGATCACAAGCTAGGTGTATGTGTGTGTATATATATGGACCAGTATTTACAAAGGGCCATAGAGAAAGTGAGCTAGCAAAACAGTAGCAGTCAGAGTTAATATATGTTGTCATCTGATGTCTGTAAATAGAGACACAATACAAAATCAGATTTTATTATTATATCTATGTAAAATATTGCTTAGGGCATGAATAGTCAATTCCAAATTTAGAGGGGATAAAAGGTTTCTGAAAGGGTGTAGAAAAAGTTTACTAGATTGCTTTCAGAGAAGACGGATTTCAACTGCAAGGTGAGACTGGAAAACCTAAGCATTTCTCTGTGGAGCAAGGATGTTTGGGAGAAGATTTGGCAGAGGTTTACCAGATCATAAACACAAGACAGACTGAAAATGCTGGAACTCCAGAGTTACATATACAAAATGCTGGAATAATTCAGCAGGTCAGGCAGCATCTATGGAAATTAATAAAGGGTCAACGTTTTGGGCCAAGACCCTTCTTCAGGACTGATCATAACTGGTTTAGGCAGGGTCGATGAGGAAAGCTGTTCCTGTTGGTGGATGATGGAAAATGGATGAAGGGGCATACATTTCAAATATTGGTCAAAAAGGTACAAGAGGAAACGTGTAGAAAACTTAAACATGGTAGTTTTGATCTGGAATTCACTGCCTGGAGAGATGGTGGAAAATGGAATTGAACATGACAATAATTTGCAGGGGATGAAGTCAGAAATAACAGTTACAAGATTACTCTGCTAGGAACTGGTAGAGACACAGGGGGCTGAATTCCTTTGAGCCATTGCACTTTTAACAGTCTCTGATTATCTATCAGAGCACGATAATATAGTGGTTGGCGTAAAGCATTGCAGAGCCAGCTGGAAGATTGGGTTACAACTCCTGCTGCTGTCTGTAAGGAACTTGTATGTTCTCCCCATGATCGCTCCTGTTCCCTCACACATTCTAAATGACATTCTGTGTGGGTTAGGTTTAGTAAGTTGTAGCCCTGCTATGTTAGTGATGGAAATGTGGCCATACTTGTGCACTGTCCCCAGTACATCCTCGGACTGTGTTGGTTGTTGAGGCATGCAAACTGTATATTTCAATGTACATGTGACAAATTAAGCTAATTTTTTAAATCAATTAAGTGTTCAGAAACATAAAATACTAAATAATGGTTATCATGAACAAAGCAATCAAAGGACCAAATACGAACGGATGGAAGCTATGTTTCAGCTTGATAGAATCTGTCACGCTCCTTCAAGATAAATGAGTCCCATTCACTCCCCAAACTTACCTTGTACTGATCCTGTGGCCACTCTAACATTTCAAGACAAAATAGTTGTCAAAAGCCTTGAGGACCTAGTTCCACAGTCATCTTGCATGTGGGATGAACCGTGAGGGTGGAACCAGAAGATGTCCTGAGACCCCAATCTCAATACCATCCTGACAATCTGACAGCTCATAAGATCAAAAGCCTAGTTTAGTGTTTTCAAACCTTGTTGTCAACTTTAGGCATTCAAATAATAAAATATTGCAAAAAAAAGTCAACTGAAAAGAAAAGAAGACATACTTAATTAAGACATGAATGCACAAAAAAATAAATAAAATGCTTAGCCAAGTTTGAAGCCCAGCAACCCCTTTCAATGAGACCTTTATAAATCTGAAGGCCTGAAATAAAGTCCATTACTTCTCTTAGCTTACAGGTTACAGAGTTGCAATCCTGGTTTCCTCGATTTAGATTTAGTGTTGAGCCCAGACTCCAGAGGTGTCAGACACCCCCGGTCTGACCTCCAATGCATTCCAACTTGATTTTGCATTACAGACACATGGGCCTCGATTAAATTGCTGATACTCACAAGGCAGCATACTAAAGGTACTATGAGAAAATAACACTTGCCATATATACATAGAACATACTGATGAAACGCTGACAGAGTCCGAGGAGTACTGAGGGCACCCCGCAGATGTCGCCACACTTCCATCACCAACATAGCACGCCTGCCCACAACGCACTATCAGTCAGTCATGGTTTGGCTTTGCAAACGAAGATTTAGGAAGGGGACTGCCCACGTCTGCTGCAGGCTCGCTGGCGGCTGACGAGGCCGATAGGGGATGGGCAGGTCCGGCCACAGCGGCTGCAAGGGAAATTCTGTTCTGGGTTTGGTGCTGCTGTGTCACGGTTCTTCTTCCTCCTTTTGTCCTCAATGCCAGCCCTGCGTGCGTTCTCGAAGGAGGAGACAGACTGGTGAATGGTGTGTCACCACGCTTCGCGATCGGAGGCTAGATTAGACCACCGGCTCTGGTCAAAGTGACAGGCACCAAGGGATTTCTTCAGAGAGTCCTTGTGCCTCTTCTTCGGTGCCTCTTCTTCGGTGCCCCTCTGTCACAGTGGCCAGTAGAGAGTTCGCCATACAGCACAGTCTTGGGCAGGCGATGATCCAACGCATTAACACTAACCCTAAGTATGTCTTTGGAATGTGGGAAGAAACCAGAGCACCTGGAAGAAACCCACCCTGTTGAGAAAGATAATCAATCAGCCATGATGGAATGGTGGAGCAGACTTGATGGGCTGATTGGTCTAATTTTGCTTCCATGTCTCATGGTCTAATGATTGCTGAGATTCCCTTGATAACTGAGATGAGAAAGAATTTCTTCAGCCAGAGGGTAGTTTATCTATAGAGGCCAAGCTATTGGGTGCACTTAAGGTAGAGATAAATGGAGAAGATGGGAGAATGGAATTGAAAAAGAAATTCAGCCATGATTGAATGGTGGAGCATACTCAATAGGCTGAATGGTCTAATCCTTTCCTTATATCTTATGGTCTTAATGACTTACCAGCTAAAGGGTCTACCAGTAAATTTTTGATCTTGTATTTTTCTCTTTTTTGAGGTTGCACTGCTCAGAGCTCATGCAGGGGAGCATTTGCTGCTGGGATTGGCCAGACGTTCAATTCCCTACAAGGATGTTCTCTTACTAGGTATGAATTGATGACTTGGTCTTATGCCACCATTCTATTAATTGCTTGTTTTCATAGTGGGCAAGATTACTTAATGGCTTCTTAAAAACGTTATGGCTAGACCTCACAACATGTTCTAGATAATATGCATCCCATAGATAATACAATGCTCATTTAAACAACACTGAACTAGTAATGCTTAAAATGCTGGACATAGCCATATTAAGTTATAGCAATTAGCATCTGTTGCAATTTAACTACACAGTCATAGAGCACTACAGCACAGAAAAAGGGCCTTCAACCTATCTAGTACATGTTGAACTATCATTCTGCCTAATCACATCGACCCGCTCCTGAACCGTAGCCCTCCATTCCTTTCTTATCCATGTACTTATCCAAACTTTGTTTAGATGTTACAATCGACTCTGCACCCATCACCTCTGCTGGTAGCTCGTTCCACACTCTTACCACCCCCTAAGTGCAGAAGCTCCCCGTCAGGTTCCCACTAAAGTTTTCACTTTTCTCCCTTAATCTATGATTGTGGCCCACCTTTAAATTGAAATATCCCAAAAAGGCTAACTTTTGCCATGATTTATTGTAGCAATGTTTACGTGAATAGCCTCAGTAATTTCCATTCGCAAAAGAATGGCTAATAGGAAAAACGTTGTTTGACTATCTGTGACGCCGCACAGTATGCAGTGCAGCTCAAATGTATGGTGTAGAATAAAAGCATGCGCTCAAGAGAAAACGTAATTCCTTCTTGTACATCTAAACATAGCTTGAATCACCGCCCATCCAATTCTCTTTTCAGCTCTGGTCTAACATTGAGGAAATTCTTTGTTACAGCTGGGTTAGCTGACAGCCTGAAACTTCTAAAATGTTAGCTCTTTACTCACTGCAGCTGAATGGCAGATCAGTGCTCGTGATGTATTTGTGTTTCATTTCAATTCAACAGTGAGTTGTAATGAGTTTTGTTACTTGCAATTGGAGGAAAGCAGGCAAGAAATGCAAATATTGTTTGCAGACTGTTACCATGAAGCCTTTGAAATCGATCCACAGCCAAGCACGTTTATGGATTAGGCATTTTGAAGACTTTTGCTTACCTTTGAGAGGCACGTTATGTCCTGTGGAGGTTTGGTGAGAGTGATCAAAAAGCAACAATATAATCCACATCAACACACAGAACACTGTGGGAACTCAGCAGATTAGGCAGTGTATCTACTTTTTTTACCCATCTTTTAAATCAGTCACTCAATATTGGCAGATCTCCAAGTGCTTACCCGGATGATTGAAGTGACATTATTTGGTGGTCAGGTGTTCTCAATCAATAGAGCATCTCTCCAAATTACAGAGTACATGAATAATGAACTCTTACCAAATCCAATCTGGACTAGGGACTCAGACAAAATGCTGGAGAAACTCAGCAGGTCAGGTGTATATTCATTTATTCTATGGACTGGAAAGGAAGAGGGAAGGCACCAGAATAAAAACTGCTGGGGAAAGGGAAGGAGGATAGCGAGAAGGTGATAGGTGAAGCCATAGGTGGGAAAGGCACAGGGCCAGAAGGGAAGGAATCTGATGGGAGAGGAGAGTGGACCATGGGAGAAAGGGAAGGAGGAGGGGAACCAGTGGAAGTGGTAGGCAGGTGAGGAAAGGTAAGAAGCCAGAGTAGGGAATAGAAGAAGGAGTGGGGGGGGGAGGGAAAAAATACCGGAAGGAGAAATTGATATTCAGGCCATCAGTTTGGAGGCTACTGAAATAGAATATGAGGTGTTGCTCCTTTGCCCAAAGGAAGACCTCATCATGGAACAAAAGGAGGCCATAAACGTACATCTCCAAACAGGAGTGGGAATTGGATTTAAAATGTTGGCCACTGGTAAGTTCTGCTTTTGGTGGATGGAGTGGAGGTGGTCACCATTTACACTGGGTCTCACCAATGTTGAGGAGGCCGCATTGGGTGCAATGGATACAATAGATAACCCCACAGGATTTGCAGATGTGTTGCCTCACATGAAAGGACAATCTGGGGCCCTGAATAGAGGTGAGGGAGGAGGTGAATGGGCAGCTGTAGCATTTTTGTTGTTTGCAGGGATTAAATGCCGGGAGGGAGAGTAGTGAGGGTGGGCGAATAGAATAGAGAATCATGGAAGGAGCGATCCCTGTAGAAAGTGTAGGTGGAGTGAATGCGGGTGTCTGGGAAATGGAGGAGATGTGGGTGAGCACAGAATCAATAGTGGAGGAAGAGAAACCCCACTCTTTGAAGGAGGAGGACATCTCTGATGTCCTGAAAAGGAAGGCCTCATCCTGGGAACAGATGTGGTGGAGACAAAGGAACTAAGAAAAGAGAATAACATTTTTACAGGAGACATGGTGGGAAGAGGTAATGTCAAGACAGCCATGGGAATCAGTAGTTTTATAAACGATGTTTCTTGACAGTTTATCTCGAGAGGCAGAGCCAGAGAGATTGAGAGAGGGGAGGGAGGTGTCAGAAATGCAGCGTGAATTTAAGAGCAGGGTGGGGGTTGGAGCCAAAGTTGACGAAATTGATGAGCATAGCATAGGTGAATGAGCAGCGACAATGTAGCAGAAGGAGAGTTGGGGAGCATCATCGGGGAAGGCTTGGAACATGGACTGTTCTACGTAGTCAATAAAAAGTCAGGCATTGCTAGGGCCCAAGCATCCGGAGAGATTGGGAGGAGCCGAAGAAGAAATTGATGGTGAGGACCAGTTCTGTCAGACAGAGAAAGGTGTTGGTGGAGGAGAACTGGTTGGTTTTTTATTGAAAAAGAAGATGACAGCTTTAAGGCCTTCCTGATGGCAGATAGACGTGTATAGGGACTGGACATCCACAGTGAAAATGAAACGGTCAGGGCCAGGAAATTGGAAGTTACTGAGAAGATTAAGAGCATGAGAAGTGGCTGTTTCATGTGTACTCTTCTGGCTGTATGCATTGAAAATGGAGGATTTCTATGATTCTATGTTTCTATGATTAATGCTTTAACTACTTTCAATAAACTTGATTTCAAAAATGTAGTTGAATACACACCTATAAAAATGTAGGTTAAGGAGAGATTATGAAGTGTCTCCTGGCTTCATAACAATGATTTACAAATGCTGATCTAAAACCTGGACTATCTGTATGCATTTCCATTCATGTTTAATAATACATCCCAACATTTCCAGACCAATGGAAATATCATAAAGCTCCATGTTAAATTGAGGATCTGGTTAGAATGTTTAATGTTTGAATGTTTGTCATTTTTGGAAGATGCTCAGTGCATCAGTTTTGTAAAGTATGAGTACAACAATAACAGAACACATCCTCCATCAACAGGAAATGATTTCATCATTCCCAGGCACTGCCCGGAGTTAGAGATTATGCGGGTAGTCAACAGGATCCTTGACGAGCTGGTGAAACCATTGCTGGACCTCCAGATTGACGAGAATGAATTCGCTTGCCTTAAAGCTGTGGTGTTCTTTGATCCAGGTAAGTACATTGTTGATTAAAGTATCAACATTGCTCAGTTTTTTGAGTCTGAGATGTCCAACGTTAGTTCCAAATTTCCAAGAGACACTGAGAAAGATCTTAGGGGTAAGAACAGCAGTTTATTTTTTTGCACACACAAGAATTAATCCAAGTTGATACTTGAGAAGGTCTCAGAAGGCAGATTGTGCATTGCAAAAATGCTGATAACTATGTACAGTGCACCTACCTGGGCTCCTGCTTTCTAGAAGTACATAGTAACAAAGATGGTCAGTTATCTGAGGCAATTTATGATAAGTAAGAGAATACATTTTAGAAGATATTATTTGTAAAGGTTCTTACACTACAATAATTATTTTATTACCTTTTTATGTGTGCTATTTAACAAGCTGATTTATGCAATGTATTCACATAATGGCACACATGGCATTTATTGGATTCTAAGGAAGTCTTAAGAGAAATTTCTAAAAATAATAATTTTGCATGTAACCGAGAATAAAATCCATCCAGTAAGACAAGTCAAATCAAAATCATGATACCAAAGCTCCAGCAATAATGGTACAAGCATTGAAAACACAGCTCTAACCTGGTGATCATATTATGGAGGGATGGTCCTTTAACCATCTTTGATTGTTATCATCACTTTGCCTAATCAAACTCAGCATGTGAACATTCAGGCCAACATCTTGTATATAATGAGGAAAACCAAGGATCCTTATAACTGTGCACCTGGATAAGATCTGTAACACTTTGCTGCGGGCTTCCAATGCAAAGCTGTATACGTCACGGCTTGATAAATTTTGCTTGCCCTATATCTGGGCGATTTGTAGTTCCTAAAGCTGGAAAATGGACAGAGAGAATTTGGAAAGAGCAACAAACTAATTTTCTGCTACAATTCAACTATGGATGGAGGAATTCAATCGTTCTACTTGATTTTACTTCAATACACCTCAATGGTCATAATATCTGACCATCTCCTATGAATTTAAATCAGATAATCAATTTGACTCTTTAAGGTAAAATTGTTATCATTTCTAGCAAGTAGAGATACAAACCATCATCTCATATTGTGGTTGGACTGGATTATTCTCATTTTAAATAACAATAATCTGTATTTGTGCATTTTAAGTTCTGTCAAGTGGAACATATACGTTCAATGCTTTACATATTGCAAAGAAATGTTAACTCATCACTTCTCTCCCATAGATTGCAGAGGTGTAAGTGATTCAGCAAAAATCAAAAATATGAGATTCCAAGTGCAGGTCAAACTGGAGGACTACATCAACGATCGCCAGTACGACTCCCGTGGACGATTTGGTGATATTCTGTTGCTTCTTCCACCTCTGCAGAGCATCACATGGCAGATGATCGAGCAGGTTCAGTTTGCTCGACTCTTTGGAGTGGCGAAAATTGATAGCCTTTTGCAGGAAATGCTCTTGGGAGGTGAGAAACTGATCTTTTGCTGCATAATTTTAGACAGATGAGTTACCTTGTGACTCGATGATTGCAGCCCACAATTACATAATTAGTTCACATTGAAAAGTCAATTCAATCAGTTATTTTAGAAGTCCCCAAATACTAAACGTTGTATGAAAGGTATGAACAACAGTTGTTGCAAGAGTAATAAAATGCGTGGAAAGAGATTCATAAAATATACTGTTGGCACCAGATGGTTTGATAGCATAGACATCATCACCATGTGCCGTGTCATAGGACGTAGGCGATCATGATCTATCCATGACCATGATTGCTCTTGGTAAAGTTTTCTGCGGAAGTCGTTTTCCATTGCCTCCTTCTGAGCAGTGTCTTTACAAGATGGGTGACCCCAGTCATTATCAATACTCTTCAGAGGTTGTCTGCCTGGCTTTAGTGGTTGCATAACCAGGACTTGTGACATGCACCAGCTGCTCAAACGACCTTCCACCACCAGCTCCCGGGCTTCATGTGACCCTGACTGGGGGGGGCTACACCTTGCCCAAGGGTGACCTGCAGGCTAGTGGAGGGAAGGAGCACCTTACACTTCCACTGTTAGAAACACATCTCAACCTCACACACCCAAGATAACCTAAATAGAGCTCCAATTGAAGACATTGGTTTAAATCTGGATCAAGGAAACCTTAGCCTACCATTAAGGATTTTAAAGAGTGGAGAGCTGTGGAAGTAAAAATATTTACCACATTCTGTTACATTTAACCCATATCTTCAGTATTTGTTGTGCAAGGCAATTAACAGAAAGTATTATCTTGGAAGAATGTCTGTTGGATACAATTTAAAAGATTTTCTGCAAGTTCATTGAAAAATTTACCTTAATGAAGATATTTAATGAGTGAAACTTAATGAGGACTTAGGCATGGAAAGTGCAGGGCATGCAGGATCTGATCAAAAAGGAACAGTTAACAATTCTGGTCTGGGATCCTATATGAGAAATAAGCAAGAAAACAAATTTGTTTTCAATTGCGGAGAAAGTTAGCAGGGATGGCTTGAACAATGGGAATTTCTCTGAAGGGTGTGGCCAAATAACAATAACGCAGTTAAGATCAGATAATATGCAATGTTTTCCAAATAGTAAGACTGTGGGACATGGTTAGCAGTCCAGACTATACTAATAGAGAAGGAAAAAAAAGAAAACAAGTCAATTGACAACAGGCAGGAACAAAGAAGCAGACTGGCAGATGTTGTGGTATCAGGGAGGAAGCAAATGGCTGGGAGGCAGACATGTTGGAATGCAGTTTTATGAAGAATTATGTTACATGGTACTGACTAAGAAACAATTAGATCTGCACTGATCCTGACAGAATCTAATTTGGCAGTCAAACAGGCTTCTGTTTATGTGGCTTCCTCTGAAGTTACTTCCCGGGTGGGGGTGGGGGAGGGGGGAAGCAATTCAAAATGACAGAATATTCTGCTTGTTTATTTACAGAGACCGCTACTAACATATTAATTGAAAATTAGTTCTCTGAAATTCACCTGGAATTTCAGTAGAGATGGCTGGCTGTTAGCTACAATTGCACAAACAGCAAACAGTGCTTGGACATTGAACCAGCAAAGCTAAGGGGGGCCCAGTGAGGTATCATTGGAAGATCTGGGCCAGAATTTTCAGGAAATTCAAAAAGCAATTTAAAACCAGCTTTTAAAGTGTGATATAATGTGGAAAATGCCAAAGCCAAATCGTGTATTGCAAGCTCCCAAAAAGCAGCAATGCAATAATGACTAGATAATCTGTTTTAGTGAATTTGATGGATGGGAAAATGCTGGCCAGGAACAATTTTGCTGTTCTTCAAAATAGTACCAAGGGATCCTTTACGTCTACTTATGACAGAGATGGAGCCCTAGCCTAATGTCTCAACCAAATGACCTCTGACCTATAAATTACATTCCAAACTGGATCCAGCAACAAATGTTTGTAATGGGTCCATCCAAGCAGAGGTTAGAGGTCTGCTTTTTGTTCAGTAGGGTGCTGGCACCAAAACAGGAGCACTGTGTGGGTGGACTCTTTCTGAAATCCATTGGTGGGGTGCCAAATACTTACAGCTTTTCCAGTTCTTAACTTGTGCCAAGAAGACTAGTCCCATTAAAATAAAGTGGAGAAACCAGCTGCCAAGTGGAAGGTAAATAAAGTGATATTTCATTTAATTAAGCTTGTGGAACATCTTTCAAGTAGGTAAGGGCTTTAACATTTTTCAGCATTCAAGTGTTTTTGAATGGTCGTGCTGTCAAAGGCATTCTAAAGGGTTCAACAACCGTGACAACTTTGACTACTGTTGGGCCTCGAGGCCAGGCCTCACCAGTTGTCAGAGCTATCCTTTGAGTGCACTGTGCCCTGTTGATGAGCTGCATGCTTTTTCTTCGAATTTGATTCTGGCTCTCAACAGAAAACTACACTGGGAGGAAACAGAGTCCTTCAAGATTAGGAGGTCGACAATCTCAAGCCAACAGAAGATCTGTCCCAATGTCTTTCGTTATTTTTAGTTCTGTGAAGATTCCAGTGAGATTCATCTTAAAATGAAATTATAAGTATAAATCAAAGCAGCTGAAAGAAAATCAAAGTACATATATGCCACCATATGCAACCCTGAGATTCATTTACTTGCAGGCATTCACAGTAAATACAAAGAAACACAATAGAATCAATGAAAACTGCACACAATATAGACAAGCAATCAATATGCAAAAGCCAACAAACTGCAAATAAAAACATTCAAAAACAAAATAATAATAATAATAATAATAATAAATAAACAATAAATAGAGAGCATGTGATGAAGAGTCCTCGAAAGCGAGTCCATAGGTTATGGGAACAGTTCAGTGTTAGAGTGAGTGAAGTTGAATGGGGTTATCCCCACTGGTTCAAGAGCCTGATGGTTGAAGGGTAATAACTGTTTCTGAACCTGGCTCTTAACCTCTTTCCTGATGGCAGCAGTGAGAAGAGAGCATGGATTGGATGCTAGGGATCCTTGACAATGGATGCTGCTTTCTTGCAACATCGCACCTTGTAGATGTTTTTAATGGTGGGAAGGGCTTTACCCATGATGAACTGGGTCACATCCACCACTTTTTGTGGGATTTTCCATTCAAGGGCATTGGTGTTCCCATATCAGGCAGTGATGTAATCTAAAATTTAAAATAAAAACTAAAACTAAAATTACTTAAATAAAAGAATACTGGAAACACTCAGCTGGCCAAGCAGCATCTGTAGAGAGAGAGAAAGAATAGTTTATTGCTTCAGCTTGAAAACATTCAGGCATCTTCCATTTAACTCTCAATAGGTCTCTGACATGCTGAGTATTTCCAGCATCCTCTGTTAGAATACAGAAAATATTTATTGAATTAATTTCTGTATGTTGGGGATAAAAGTTTTCAAAAATAATAATTTAATCAAATTCATTTGATTCCAAGTAAAAGTAGATTTATCAGTTCATCTACAATGAAATTTATCAGAATTTTCATCTCCTGAATTTTCTACTCACAGTTGTTAAGTCGAGTCCGAATCTTCGTGACCTCATGGACCCCTGCACACTAAGCTTTCCTGTTGGAAGCTGCCTCTCTAAGATCCTCCAAGGTCATGCACATTGTCTGAATAATACTATCTATCCACCGTAACCTCTGTTATCCTCTCATTCTGTTTACCTTCTGTTTTACTGAACATGAGAGGCTTCTCCAAGGAATCCTGTCTTCTCATGATGTGGCCAAAATATCTGAGCTTTTGTCTGATAATCAAGCCGCCAAGTGAGCAGTCTGGCTGTATTTCTTCAAGTACTGACTTACTGGATCTCGTTGCTGTCCAACGAACTCTTAACCCTTTCCTCCAGCCTCCAAGTTCAAAGGCGTCGATTCCTTTGTGTTCAGTCTTATTAACAGTCCAGCTCTCACCGCCATACATCACAAATAGAAATATCATAGACTTCACTGTAAGG
Organism: Mobula hypostoma; assembly: GCF_963921235.1. Lineage (NCBI taxonomy): Eukaryota > Metazoa > Chordata > Chondrichthyes > Myliobatiformes > Myliobatidae > Mobula > Mobula hypostoma. Next base: position 56,420,781 of record NC_086110.1, read on the forward strand.
ATCTTCGCAGACAATGTTATATTCCACTGGAGAAGGAAATGGCAACCCACTCCAGTAATTTGCCAAGAAAACCTTATTGATAAAAATAACCAGAAATTGACAGCAATGCATCATTACATCAAGAAACAAAATTATCAAAGACAAGATGTGCATATACGTAAATTAACAGGTGTTCTATGTCCATTAGGACAGAGAAATCCGTTTCCTTTTCATTTATACCCAGTATATCTGATAGGGCAGGAGTACTATTAGTCCAAATGTAATTGTGCTGACATTACGATTTATTCTTGCAAAGAACATAAAAAACAGGAGCAGACCAATCTTCTGCCTCAGCACTATTTTCAATACTATCCTCATTATACCTGATTTCTCTAAACATCTAGGGATCTATTAATGTCTTTTTCTGAATTAACATAATAATTGAAGTTCTTTACCCCAAATAACTGTGGAAACTCAAAGGTTCACAACCACATTTTCTTCTGAATTCGAAACAGCCTAACCCCAACTCTCAAACTGATTAATCAAGTGCCTTTCTATCATATATTGAAATTAGTCCAATCTGTTGTGATATGACAGTTTGGATAATTATACCTAATACAGATTAATGAAGTATGATGAAACATACTGTATGTATGAGCACCCAAAGCTTGTATCAGTAATAGGAACCATAAAACTGCTTAATTGCTCTAAAACCTCATCTCATTCATGTGCCTTTCCAGAAAGGAATGTGAAATCCTCTCCTAAACCATGTTAGGTTCCAGATTTATCAATGTGGTTAACACTTAAATAGCATGCAAGCTTCTCAGTTCAAGGGGCAATTAGGAATAGAACCGATTGCATTTATGATCAGAAATGCATCTTTCTAACCTTTCTAACACTTATCTCACCTCAGGGTCTACAACAGAAGTACAGCAGTACTCACGTTCTGCACTTGTCCACAGCCATTTACTTCCCCACGCAGTGATGTCAACCGGTATGTCAGCAGCCATTCATCAAGTTCAACTCTGTAAGTTTGCCAACCAGCGTCTGACTGAACTTGTGTAAATAAAGATTTTGAAGCAATAATGTTGTATCCAAACATCTTTCCTATATCGGGCTATAATTCTGTAGTTTAATTTAATTGTTCAAATATTATTAATATTTTAAACAGATTGTATTAGGCAGTCAGCAGCAATTATACACTTTTCAATATCTGAACACTCTCTTAGATAAACTTGTTATAGCTTTTAGTTGAATTACTCTTCAGCTACCATAGCGAGGGAATACTGACACGAGATCATGTCCTTGTTTTTTTGCAGCATCTCCAGAAACTCCACTTCCATCTCCGTCGTCTGGCTCTGGAAATGAGGAAATCAAAATGCGTCCTGTCAACCATATCCAAGCTCATTCTTTACCTATGCTGCCTCAAACTCTCATTCCCAAACAAGAGATACTGTAAGAAAACACAAATTGGGTGAAATTCAAACACGACTTGCCTTATTTTACTGCAGGCACTTCTACATAACATGACTGCCATTTAATACGCACTGAACTGTCACATGCTGGGATTGCATAAACATGATCAAGCATCGAGTTTTGCCACCTCTTTACATATTAGTAGCATACATAGAAATCAAACATATAGTACTGTGTAAAAATCATAGGCACATTTATACAGCTAGGGTGCCTAAAACTTCTGCACAGAGAGTGAGCTTGTAACTCTATTGGTAGAAAAGGATGTTGAGAATGGTGAGGTTGGAATACTATAGGAGAGGTGTGGGACAGGTAGTAGAGGAGTACCAGGGGCAGGGGTTGGCTAGGGTGCAGACACACCTAACCCTGAGGCACCGGGCAAGGTCGTTTGATTCCAAACATTTTGTGTATTGATCATTACAGGGTATATCTCTAGTGCTTCCCGCTTTCTCCCCTTTCCCTTTTCTCAAACATGATTCCCCTCTCCCTGATGCCTTCCCACTTCCAGTCCACAATAGAGACTCATATCAGAATCAGGTTTATCATCACTCACATAATGTCATGAAATTTGATTTCTTTTGTGGCACCAGTACAGTGCAATACATAAAATTAATATGTACTGTACAAAAGTCTTAGGCACCCTTAGGCATTCGTGCCCCAAGAATTTTGCATGGTACTGTATACAAATAAAATTTTCCACATTTATATAGTACTTACCTTAAGTTTTCATGTGTTTGTGGCACAGACAGCTTGGAGATAAGACTCTTATGTATTTTCAAAGATCACAGAACTACAGAGGGAATTAACACATCAAGGCACAAGAGACTAGATATTGGAAACTGGAGCACAGAAAATGCTGGATGAACCCAGCAAATCATGAAGGATAGTTAATGTTTCAAGTTGAGATTCAGCATCAAACCCTGATGCCAGATCTCAACTGCAGATGTTGACTATAATTTGCTGCTTGACCTTCTGACTTCGTCTAGCTGTTCCTTACTGGGTAAGTGAGTGTAGCCCCCCGGCCACCCTCAGGGTCTCTCGGCTCGCTGTTGTCTAGGGAAATGGCCCTCGGCCCCGCCAAACTGGATAATAGTTTGTGTGGATGCTGTGTGATGTACCCCACCCCGCCCAAATAACAGACAATACACCAGATACGATTAAATGATTTACAGTTTATAGATATTACTGGAACTATATAATTAATAGAGAATAAAATATGAAAGGAAAATAAAAGGCACCACACTTATCAAAGTTCAATCTCTTTGTGCACAAACAGTTGAAGCTCAGGACCCTTCTTCTTCACCCTGCGACCCCTCGGACCACCTCGACCGGCCGCCTGGGACCAACAACGGTGGTCGACCAGATGCTTCACACGAGTCCGTCTCCGTCTCCTCTCCTCGCTGAAAGCCCTCCTCAGGGTCCGACCCCATTAGCAGACATCACAGCACCTGGTTCATCCTCTGTCCCTCTCTCCCGCCTTCTCCCCAAAAACCCCGTGCGCACAATATCTTCAGACACACCAAAAGCATAACAACTATCACAATTGGTTCATTCGTCCTCGTATCAATAGATAATACAAAACAAACTGCTAGCGGGAAGGACTTTCTCAGCGTTTAACATAACAAAGAAGCATTCCCAAGTATAACATAACAAAGAAGCCGTTTTAAATTTAACATACAAAAAATCCCATACATGAGTTATATTTGTAACTCTTATATACTCCAGTTTTGTCATGGAGCTATTTTTCAATCCTATTGCTTGAATGTAGCCATGCTCCATATCTGCAGCCAGAATTTTGTACAAGTGTTCTCTTTCTGGCTTTGGTGAAATGCTCTCTCAAAGCTGTGAGTAGATTTTCAGAGGCTGAAGAAATCATTTCATTTTCCAGCGCAATTGTTTCAGCATTTAAACCAATTAACCTCACAGTGATCACCTTGTAGTTTCTCATTTTTTAAAACTATATTTTTAACTGTGTCACATTAAAAACGAAAAGCTTTTCATTTGCTGATTCTTAAGCATGTGTGCAAACATGAATAATATTAGGTAACTTGAAAATTAAATTTGATTTTAGAGGAAAGTGAATTGTATGTTTTGTGTTGCTTTAGACCTTAATTGGATATTCTGACTTACATAAAACAAGAGCATTTTCCAGTGAGATTAGCCAGGAAGTATAATGTGATAAACGCAGAATAATACATAAGGGTATCTTATCTAGTCTATTTTCCACTTTGCACTTCTAGAGTAAATTTGAGGCCATTTGGCTATATATTAAAAATAAAAAAAGATTTATAGAGAAAAGGTTCTTTGTTTCATGTTACTGCATTCACTGTTTTTAAGCAGCTGTTCAATATTTGATTAAGAATATAGCTGAGGGGATACTAGATCATTTGCCAGTCCCATTTGCCCTCCAGAAAATATTACAGCGTTCTGTTAATCACAATGAAAACAAATGCATTTTGGACACAAATCACATGAAAAAAATCCAGCTCAGCAGGCAACCTCATTGCAGATTTCTCTGGGGTCTTTGAATGACTCAGCTTCTCAAGACAGTTAGCACATTTGTACATGATAACAGTATGAAGCATTTTCTTGCTTCATTCGTCAGTAATACCTATGGAAAACAAGAAAAAAAACAAACGGGAGAGGAATCAGGGGTAACAAGTACAGGGAAGGATACTTGGTAGTGTGGAGGAGCAGAGGGATCTGGGGATACATGTTCACAGATCCCTGAAAGTTGCCTCACAGGTGGATAGAGTAGTTAAGAAAGCTTATGGGGTGTTAGCTTTCATAAGTCGAGGGATAGAGTTTGAGTCGCGATGTAATGATGCAGCTCTATAAAACTCTGGTTAGGCCACACTTGGAGTACTGTGTCCAGTTCTGGTCGCCTCACTATAGGAAGGATGTGGAAGCATTGGAAAGGGTACAGAGGAGATTTACCAGGATGCTGCCTGGTTTAGAGAGTATGCATTATGATCAGAGATTAAGGGAGCTAGGGCTTTACTCTTTGGAGAGAAGGAGGATGAGAGGAGACATGATAGAGGTGTACAAGATAATAAGAGGAATAGATAGAGTGGATAGCCAGAGCCTCTTCCCCAAGGCACCACTGCTCAATACAAGAGGACATGGCTTTAAGGTAAGGGGTGGGAAGTTCAAGGGGGATATTAGAGGAAGGTTTTTTACTCAGAGAGTGGTTGGTGCGTGGAATGCACTGCCTGAGTCAGTGGTGGAGGCAGATACACTAGTGAAGTTTAAGAGACTACTAGACAGGTATATGGAGGAATTTAAGGTGGGGACTTACATGGGAGGCAGGGTTTGAGAGTCGGCACAACATTGTGGGCCGAAGGGCCTGTACTGTACTGTGCTGTACTTTTCTATGTCCTATGTTCTATGAAGGAAAAGAATACAAAAAAGAAAAGGAAGATGGGGAAAAACAGCTAGAGCAGGGGTTCCTAACATGGGGTCCACAGACCCCTTACTTAATGGGATTGGTCCATAGCATAAAAAAAGCTTGGGAACCCCTGGGCTAGAGGATAAAATCTCAGTAATTATTTATTTAGTGGATAGTTAACAAGCAAGAGGGCTACTTCTGTATTGCTCCTGGGGAAAGGAATCCATTCCTTAATAACTTTGTGGTAATTATGTCACAATTTTTCTAAAATCAATATTAATAGCACCAAAAGGAAGGCAGAGAATATCTTTTATTAACCAAAACATACCTCCATGCTAGACTGAATGTGAAATCTTGATTGGGTTTTGGACTTCCACTGACTTTGTGCTTGATGTCCTTCTATTTTATCAGCTAAAAACCTGGCAGATTAGTGTCATGTTTTCTCTCCGTAATTCTCCTTTTAAGTTATAGTCGACAATATTCTGCCTCTTCAAATATTACTGTGAAAACAAAATTATAAATTATTCCAGTGGTTGCAAGGGATGGTTTATTTGAGATAAGGTCTTTATCTAGATCGTTACTTACATCTAAATATTCTCATCTACGACACATCAGAAGAAGCATGACATCCTTAGGGTGTTTACATTTGTACTCTTTATAGAAAGCTCCAACCACCAAAACACTGTGAACGTTACTTTAGGATTCACATAGATCAAAGCTTAGATTTAAGTATTGATTTTTAAAACACTCACATATTTAAATCTAATTCGGAACTTTGAATCTTGAACTACCCCTTGATGTGTTAATGAATCTTCAGTTGATATCAACTGACATGTTTGGCTAAAAAAGATCTGTATATTGAAGGCTTTTTTAAAATTTCAAAATCAATGTGATTCTTGTGAAAACAGCCATGAATAATGATTACCTACACTAAAAAAGCTTTCTTTACAAATCCTGTCATCTCAGACTTCAAACTTTGAGAAGCCTGTATTTAAGATTCAATCATGGCATAATCCAAATAACTGTAATTAGAAGCTGCATGTGCTTTTGTAATTATAGCTTAAACAATACATTTAAATAGCTAAACCATCAAAACATAAATTAGAAGTTACAAGTCATCAGCATCACATGAAACTGGGAACAGCTGCACCATTAGTTTTGGCTGATGGTGAGTAAAATGGCCATGGAGTAGGGCGAAGGGGAAAACAAAGTGTCAACAACTGAGGAGGGTTCTATAGTTGAAATGCAATTGCAATGTCTGTAGTTTATCAGCCACAACCTTTAACATGAATTGTGTGGCATTATCAATAAAAATCAAAGTGGAAAATGCATTTTCAATATTTCTGATAAGCCTCGTTCAGGATATAGAACACACTTTTTTTTAAACCAACTCATTAAACAATATTGAGCCATGCCATCCCCCTCTCCCTCTTGAGTCAAGGATGTCTCCTCATGGGTACAGATTCAAGGGGATGGATGAGGGGCCAGTGGTTGTACACATTGGTACCAATGACACAAGTACAAAAAAGAGACTTATGGAGAAGAGGAGTTCGGTGGGTAATAAAATGGACGAGTTCACGGCGCTAGCCAGGCATCAGAGAACATTTCGGGAGTGCAGTGTTATATGTTTCACTGGAACGGGGCTGCACAAGGACATACCCGATCAAAACTTCTCCATGGACGGCTTCCAGACCGTTCGGGCTGACCGGAAATGCACTGAGAGTGGTAAGCGTAAAGGAGTCGGGTGCTTACTGTTCTGGTTAACAACAGATGGTGCAATCCTGGTCATATTACGATCGAGGAACGTGTTTGTAGACCGGATATTGAACTTTTTACTGCTGGACTTTGGCCATATTCCACTGAGATACTACACTGGGCAGCACGGGAGGTCGTTCCTGCCTTTGGCCATCGAACTTTCAGCTCCTCCCATGGAGGGTCAGACACCCTGAGCCAATAGACTGGTCCTGGACTTATTTTCCATCTGGCACAGTTTGCATTTTGTTGTTTGATTGTTTGTGGTTTTTGTATTGCTGTATTTATGCTCTATTCTTGGTTGGTGTGGCTGTAACGAAACCCAATTTCCCTCGGGATCAATAAAGTATATCTATCTATCTATCTATAAAAGGAATGAGGTCATGCAGAATGAATACAAGGGATTAGGCACAAGGTTAAGAAAACGGGCTCTCAAGGGTTTAAACTCTGGATTACTCCTGGTGCCATCTTAGCAGTGAGGGTAAGAACCAAAGGATAGGGCTGGTGAATACATGATGAACAACTGGTGCAGCAGAGAGATTCAGGTAATTGAATTATTGGTGATTCTTCTGAGGGATGGCTTGCACTTGAATGAAGAGGGATCAATATCCTGGTGGAGAGATTTGCCAGAGCTATTCAGGAGGGTTTAAACTAGTCTGGTAGAGGGTGGAACCCAAAGTAATTGAATGACATATGAGAACATTGAGGTAGGTGCAGAAGTTAGAGCAAGTAAGTTTAGTAGGCAGACAGGCAGTGGCAGGGCAGAGAATGAGAAAGATCTGATAGACTAAACTGTATTTACTTTAATGCAAGGATTCTGAAAAACAAGGCAGATGATCTGGGGGCATGAGATTGGGATATTATAACTTTACAGAAACACGGTTGAGGAATGAGCAGGACTGGTAGCTCAATGTTCTGACTTACAGATGCTTTAGGTGTGATAGAGGTGGAGGCGAAAGCAAAAGGGGGAAGCTGTGCTAGTGGAATAGAGAGAATGGCACAAAGGTACTTAGAGAGGATATTCCTGGGGGACCTGCGTTCACTGGCAACTATTATGTGTATTCCCGGGGGACCGTTCAGTGAGGCAATAAGGGATAAAACTTAGAAATAAGAAGGAGATGATCACATTGATGGGATTGTACTATAGGGCCTCTCCTCCTATAATCTGCAGGAACTGGAGGAGCAAATATGTAGGGAAATGACAATTAGCTGTTAAGAATAATAGGTTATTTATAGTATGTGATTTTAACTTCCTTAATTTTCACTGTGACTACTATAGAGCTAAGGGTTTAAATGGGATGGAATTAAAGTATGCTCAAGAATTTTTTCTCAAACAATATGAAGATGGCACTCCTGGAGGGGGCGTGAGGAACATCAATACACGGTTTCCTCTTGGAACATGAAACAGGGCAAGTATCTGAAATCTCAATGGGGGAGTACTTTGAGACCAGTGACCAGAACTTTTATAGTTTTAAAACTAGTTAAGCAAAAAGATAGCAAGGGTCCACAGGTTAAAGTCCTAAACTGGGAAGAGGCTAATTTTGATGGCATTATACCCAAACTTGCAAAGGGTGATTCAGAAAATCTGCTAGCAGGTAAAGGGATGTCTTAGAAATGGAAGACATTTAATAGTGAGGAAGAGAGAGCTCAGGGCCAATGTGTTCTTTTTAACATGAAGGACAAGGCTGGCAGTATTAGGGAACTCTGGTTGTCAAAGGATATTAATACTCTGGTTAGGAAAAAGGAGACATATGTCAGGCGGCGAGGATCAAGCAAATCCTTTAAGTACAAGGTATGCTGCAATACACTAATAATGTAAATTAAGGTGGCAAAAAGACAGGAAATAGTTCTGCAGATAATAATAATTATAGTAATTATAATTTAAAGAATATTATGAACAAAGGAGGAACTTGGGAGAAAATAGGTCCCCTCAAAGATAATGTGTCCACCTATTTGTGAAGCCACAGGAAATGGATGAGGTCTTAAATGAGTATTTGTAACCTGCTTACTGTGGAAAAAATCATGGAAGCTAGGGCAATCAGAAGAGAATAGTGATGATTTAAAATATATTCACTTTATAAAAGAGAAGGTGCTGGCAGACTTAAGTCACATAAAGTTAGATAAGTCCCTGTGATCTGACCAAGAGTATCCTTGGATGTTGTGCGAAACAAAAGGAAAAGAACTGCTCAGGCCTTGGCAGAGATATTTGTACCATTGTGAGCCATAGATGAATGTTGTCTCTTTATTTAAGGGGGCTTCAAAGACAAGCCAAGGACTTACAGGCTGATGAGCCTAATATCATTGATGAGAAAATTATTGGAGGGACATTCCTACGTTTGGTAAGGCAAGGACTGATTAGGGACAGGTCAAGGGGAAACAGTGACTCATACATTTTCGGGGAAGAATCAGCAGTGAGGATTGACATGGGCTGAGAAGTAGAAGGCACAGGTTTAAGATGAGAGGCCAAAAAAACTAAAAGGGTCTTGATGGGCAAGTTTTACCACAAGGTGGGTCGTGAGTATATGGCAAGAAATGCCAGATGAAGTTGTGGAGCAGGGTACAATTTCAACCTTTAAAAGCACTTAGATAGGTACATGGATAGATAAGGTTTAGATAGAAGTGGGGGTAAACAGGCAAATGCAAACATCTCAAGTCTGCGTGGACAAGTTCAGTTATATGAATCTATGTATTAATGTGAATAATGACTCTTCACTTACAGGACTGCATAGATTGTTAAAATCCAAATCTGGCATGGAAATATCTTTTATCCTTTCTAAGTACAAGATGTGAAATCTTAACTCCATTACTGGTAGTCATGGAGCCACAGCACAACCTGGCATTGACAATCCATTTAGTGATAACATTGATATGACTGTAGCAGAGTACTTCCTAATGGAAATGGATTAAATTGTGGTCGACGTTGAATAAATGGAGCTTTACTCTGCTTTGAACTTGGCTTTACCTACCCATGTCTGATCTTGCTGCACTTCCTGCTCCTCTGCCAGAGCCTTATGAGTATGCCTCTTTCTCCATAACGTTTTAACAGTACAACCAAAATATATTTCAGAAAATAGAGCGACATAATCAACATACAATGGACCAGAGCTTGCCAACAGTGAAAACTTGCCTATATGTTCTTCTGCCATAGCAGTAACTACAGACTTATCACTTAATTTAATTACACAGAAATTAGACCCAACTATGAAATAGTTGAAAAAAAGACCTGAAAGGAGGGAAAGTCATGGCAATAAGCTTTCCTGGTTGTGAAAGTTGTCAAGGATTTTGACTTCTTATAAATGCCTTTGATATTCAGCAACATTAGAAAAAATAATTACATAATTATAAGATATTAAATGAAATTGCTTAAACACTTAGAAAACCAAAAACCTTAAACAAACTCTATTGAAGATATTACCTTGCACTTGCCCTTTCTCCCTCTGGCCATTCTTCTCCATTCAAATACATAGGCTTGCTGTTCCTGGTTGAAATTCAGCAGGTATCTTTTTCCTTTTAACTACTCAGGAACTCCAGCATGTTCATGCATTGTTGCACCACTCAGTGTTGTCTCCACCACCAGAAAGCTGCAGGGAAGTTGTTAATGGAGCTTCGCCTGCAAGCAGGGATTCCTGAACTTCTGAACATTAGTGTGGTTGTTCAGCAGTCTCTACAAGTTTTCAGATGGTTGAGTACTTTTCTCTGAAGTGTGGAAGCAGAATGGAAAAATAAAAGCAATTTGAGGTGAGGCTGGTTACACGTACCAATTAGAACCATGTATAATTACTATGGTTATATTAGCTAAGAGCTTAAAGGAACATCCAGAAGTTGCTGCCCAAGTCCTGCTTGGAAAAACTGTTTGCTGTCTTTCCAATTAAGTGTACCGAACAGCAAAAATTATGCTTTCGCAGCAGACATAATGTAAGTGCAGCACCGGAAATACATGCACCCTTCTAATCGAAAAATTGCATAATTACTACTCATCAACCTTTAGTGTTAAAAAAATAAAAAATAAATGCGGAGTCTCATTCCTTTCATAGTGCTGGTGGATCATTTGAAAGTGTTAAAAATTAAAATAAAAATTAATGCCCTTTGTCCTCTGTGTTGTAATTTTGATTTAGCTTCTCTTTCTGTCTCTGATTTTGCTGTGCATTCAGAGTTCCTTCTCATACTCTTAATTTCACAATAATTTAATTTTGTTGGTTCAGCAGATGAAGTTGCTTGATCTATTCTTTCAGGATATGAAAGCCCCATTTCCCTGCCTGCCCCATCATCACTTACCACACAAAGAAAAACTAGGAACAACAAATTAAGGAGCAAACCAAGTATAATCAACAGCAGACTCTGTTAAAGCAGTATCTGACAAATAATATCTTACTATTTCTACAACTCAAATAGGGTTTACCAGCTTTATTTAAAACAATAATTTATAGCCAAGCTTCCCTTGAAGAATGATCTCCATAATGGATAACAGAATGACTTAACTAGAATCTACCGATCCACGTACAGGGATCTACAATAACTGACAATATGTTTCCCAGTGGTAAGAGATAAAGGAAATTTGTTCGAAATAAAGTAATGAGTGGTCTTCTCAGGGTGAATATTCTTCATTCCTTTTCCTTAACCTGTTTTACTAAGGGTAGTTATTGCATATAATTCTCCCTGGCAGAGAGGGTACAAGTGAGGTTCGATTATGATACCCAGATTGTGTGACACAAGAAGAAAAAGTCAACAGCTTCAGTAACTAAGATTAAGTTCAGTAACAACAGATGAACCACAATATTAGAATTACTGCTTTGAAAGTATGATTAAAAAGTTAGCTGAAGCACAGCAAGTAGACAGTAGTGGTTAATGTGCAAAGTGCTGGAGAATTTCAGGTTAATGTATGTTATCCCCATTTTAACAGTATCCATATATTATTGATGAGGACTTTATCATACAGAAATCTAGTTGACCATGTAACAGAGAATGTCCATAACCATGCAGAGATGTCAGATTAAATTCCATCCAGATATAAAAACAAATTTTGAATCACAAATGCTTATGTCAGACATGTAGATTCAGATTCAAACCATTAGAAATTGATAACCTTTCAAAACACATACACAAGAGTATCTAGGTCATATAAATAGGATAAAGTTGTAGGACATTGCCTCAAGATTCAGGGGAGAAGATTTAGGATGGAGATGAGAAGAAACTGTTTTTCCCAGAGTGGTGAATCTGTGGAATTCTCTGCCCAGGGAAGCAGTTGAGGCTTCCTCACTAAATATATTTAAGAAACAGTTAAATAGGTTTTTACATAGTAAGGGAATTAAGGGTTATGGGGAAAAGGCAGGTAGATGGAGCTGAGTTTATGGACAGATCAGCCATGATCTTATTGAATGGTGGGGTAGGCTCAATGGGCCGGATGGCCTACTCCTGCTCCTATTTCGTATGTTCTTATGAAAGCTATTTTAATTATAATGGAGATTATGAAATCTGCCAATGGAATACAAAAGTTACAAGCCTTGGTGAGATAAAATTAATTTTAAAAAATTATTTTTGTGCAGATGACCAGAAGGTATACATTTAGAACACAGAAAACCTGCAGCACAATACAGGCCCTTTGGCCCACAATGCTGTGCCAAACATGTAACTTACTTTCGAAATTATCTAGGGCTACTCATAGGCCCCTATTTTTCTAAGCTCCATGTACCTATCCAGAAGTCTCTTAAAAGACCTTATTGTATCTGCGTCGACCACTGTTTCCAGCAGCCCATTCCATGCATTCACCACATTCTGCATAAAAAACTTACCTAACATCTCCTCTGTACCTTCTTCCAAGCACCTTAAAACTGTGTCCTCTCATGTTAACCATTTCAGCCTTGAGAAAAAGCCTCTGACTATCCACATGATCAATGTCTCTCATCATCTTATACACCTCTATCAGGTCACCTCTCATCATCCACCGCCCCAAGGACAACAGGCCAAGTTCATTCATCCTATTCTCATAAGGCTTGCTCCTCAATCCAGGCAACATCCTTGTAAATTTCCTCTGCACCCTTTCTATAGTTTCCACATCCTTCCTGTAGTGAGGCGACCAGAACTGAGCACAGAATTAGAATCAGAAGCAGGTTTATTATCACCGGCATGTTACGTGAAATTTGTTAACTTAGCAGCAGCAGTTCAATGCAATACATAATCTAGCAGACAGAAAAAAAAATAATGATAATAAATAAAATAAAACATAGTAATAAATAAACAAGGAAATCAATTACATATATTGAATGGATTAAAAAAATGCAAAAACAGAAATACTGTATATTTAAAAAAAGTGAGGTAGTGTCCAAAGCATCGATGTCCATTTAGGAATCGGATGGCAGAGGGGAAGAAGCTGTTCCTGAATCACTGAGTGTGTGCCTTCAGGCTTCTGTACCTCCGACCTAATGGTAACAGTGAGAAAAGGGCATGCCCTGGGTGCTGGAGGTCCTTAGTAATGGACGCTGCCTTTCTGAGACACTGCTCCTTAAAGATGTCCTGGGTACTTTGTAGGCTAGTACCCAAGATGGAGCTGACTATATTTACAACCCCCTGCAGCTTCTTTCTGTCCTGTGCAGTAGCCCCCCCCACCCCACCATGCCAGACAGCGATGCAGCCTGTCAGAATGCTCTCCACAGTACAGCTATAGAAGCTTCTGAGTGTATTTGTTGACATGCCAAATCTCTTCAAACTCCGAATAAAGTATAGCCGCTGTCTGGCCTTCTTTATAACTACATCGATATGTTGGGACCAGGTTAGATCCTCAGAGATCTTGACACCCAGGAACTTGAAGCTGCTCACTCTCTCCACTTCTGATCCCTCTATGAGGATTGGTATGTGTTCCTTCATCTAACCCTTCCTGATGTCCACAATCCCCAGCTCTTTCGTCTTACTGGCATTGAGTGCCAGGTTATAGCTGCGACACCACTCCACTAGTTGGCATATCTCATTCCTGTACGCCCTTTCTTCACTACCTATGATTCTACCAACAATGGTTGTATCGTCAGCAAATTTATAGATGGTATTTGAGCCATGCCTAGCCACACAATCATGTGTATACAGAGGGTACAGCAGTGGGCTAAGCACACACCCCTGAGGTGCACCAGTGTTGATAGTCAGCGAGGAGGATATATTATCAGCAACCTGCACAGACTGTGATCTTCCGGTTAGGAAGTTGAAGATCCAATTGCAGAAGGAGGTACAGAGGCTCAGGTTCTGCAATTTCTCAATCAGGATTGTGGGAATGATGGTATTAAATGTTGAGCTATAGTCAATGAACAGCATCCTGACATAGGTGTTTGTGTTGTCTAGGTGGTCTAAAGCTGTGTGGAGAGCCATTGAGATTGCATTTGCAGTTAACCTATTGTGGCGATAGGCAAATTGCAATGGGTGCAGGTCCTTGCTGAGGCAGGAGTTCAGTCTAGTCATAACCAATCTCTTAAAGCATTTCATCACTGTCGATGTGAGTGCTACTGGGTGATAGTCATTAAGACAGTCCACATTATTCTTCTTAGGCCTTTTTGAAGCAAGTGGGAACTTCTACCCGTAGCAGTGAGAGGTTGAAAATGTACTCTAAGTGGGGTCTGACCAGGGTCCTATATAGCCGTAACATTACCTCTCGGCTCGTAAACTCAATCCCATGGCTGATAAAGGCCAATGCACTGTATGCCTTCTCAACCACACAGTCAACCTGTGCAACAGCTTTGAGTGTCCTATGGGCTCGGACCCCAGATCCCTCTGATCTTCCACACTGCCATGAGTCTTACCATTAATACTATATTCTGCCATCATATTTGACCTACCAAAATGAACCATCTCACACTTATCAGGGTTGAACTTCAACTGCCACTTCTCAGCCCAGTTTTGCATCCTATCGATGTCCTGCTGTAACCTCTGACAGCCCTCCACACTATCCACAACATCGCCAACCACTGTGTCATCAGCAAATTTACTAACCCATCCCTCCACTTCTTCATCCAGGTCATTTATCAAAGTCACAAAGAGAAGGGATTCCTGAGGCACACCACTGGTGACCGACCTCCATGCGGAATCATCTACAACCACTCTTTGCCTTCTGTGAGCAAGCACAAAGATCCCTTGGATCCCATGCCTCCTTACTTTCTCAATAAGCCTTGCACAGGGTATCTTATCAAATGCCTTGCTGAAATCTATATACACTACATCTACTGCTCTACCTTCATCAAAGTGTTTAGTCACATCCTCAAAAAATTCAATCAGGCTTGTAAGGCACCACCTGCCTTTGACAAAGCCATGCTGACTATTCCTAATCATATTATGCCTCTCCAGATGTTCATAAATCCTGTGTCTCAGGATCTTCTCCATCAACTTACCAACCACTGAAGTAAGACTCACTGGTCTATAATTTCATGGGCTATCTCTACTCCCTTTCTTGAATAAGGGAACAACATCTTCAACCCTTCAATCCTCCTGAACCTCACCCATCCCCATTGATGATGCAAAGATCATTGCCAGAGGCTCAACAATCTCCTTCCTCACCTCCCACAGTAGCCTGGGGTACTTCTCATCTGGTCCTAGAGACTTATCCAACTTGATGCTTTCCGAAAGCTCCAGCACATCCTCATTCTTAATCTCTGAATGCTCAAGCTTTTCAATCCACTGTGTCAACCCTACAATTGCTAAAATCCTTTTCTGTAGTGAATACTGAAGCAAAGTACTCATTAAGTACCTCTGCTATCTCCTCCAGTTCCATACACACTTTTCCACTGTCACACTTAATTGGTCCTATTCTTTCACGTCTTATCCTCTTGCTCTTCACGTACTTGTAAGAGTGCCTTGGGGTTTTCCTTAATCCTGTCCACTAAGGCCTTCTCATGGCCCCTTCTGGCTCCCCTAATTTCTTTCTTAAGCTCTTTCCTGCTAGCCTTATAATCATCTAGATCTCAATCATTAACTAGTTTTTTTGAACCTTTTGTAAATTCTTCCTTTCTTCTTTACTAGATTTACAACAGCCTTTGTACACTACAGTTTCTGTATCCTACCATCCTTTTCCTCTCTCATTGGAATGTGCCTATGCAGAACACCACGCAAATATCCCCTGAACACTTGCCACATTTTTGCCGTACATTTCCCTGAGAATATCTGTTCTCAATTTATGCTTCCAACTTCCTGCCTGATAGCTTCATATTTCCCCTTACTCCAATTAAGCACTTTCCTAACTTGTCTGTTCCTATCCCTCTCCAATGCTATGGTAAAGGAGATAGAGTTGTGATCACTATCTCCAAAATGCTCTCCCAATGAGAGACCTGACACCTGACCAGGTTCATTTCCCAATACCAGATCAAGTACAGCCTCTCCTCTTGTTGGCTTATCTGCATATTGTGTCAGGAAACCTTCCTGAACACACCTAACAAACTCCACCCCATATAAACCCCTTGCTCTAGGGAGATGCCAATCAATACTTGGGAAATTAAAATCTCCCACCACAACACCCCTGTTATCATTACACCTTTCCAGAATCTGTCTCCCTATCTGCTTCTTGATGTCCCTGTTAAGATTGGGTGGTCTGTAAAAAACACCCAGTAGTGTTATTGACCCCTTCCTGATTCTAACTTCCACCCAGAGACTCAGTAGACAATCCCTCCATGACTTCCTCCTTTTCTGCAGCCGTGACACTATCTCTGATCAACAGTGCTACGCCCCACCTCTTTTGCCTCTCTCCCTGTCCTTTCTGAAACATCTAAAGCCTGGCGCTCTAAGTAATCATTCCTGCCCCTTAGCCATCCAAGTCTCTGTAATGGCCACAACATCATAGCTCCAAATACTGATCCATGCTGTAAACTCATCCGCTTTGTTCATGATGCTTCTTGCATTAAAATAGACCCATCTCAAACCATCGGTCTGAGCGCATCCCCTCTTTATCACTTGCCTATCCCCCCCTCTCGCACTGTCTCCAAGCTTTCTCTATTTGTGAGCCAACAACCCCTTCCTCCATCTCTTCAGTTCAATTCCCACCCCCCAGCAATTCTAGTTTAAACTCCCAACAGCCTTAGCAAACATCCCCGCCAGGATATTGGTTCCCCTTGGATTCAAGTGCAACCTATCCTTTTTGTACAGGTCACGTCTGCCCCAAAAGATGACCCAATGATCCAGAAATCTGAATCCCTGCCCCCGCTCCAATCCCTCAGCCACACATTTATCCTCCACCTCACTCTATTCCTATACTCACTGTCACGTGGCACAGGCAGTAATCCTGAAATTACAACCTTTGTGATCCTGCTTCTCAACTTCCTTCCTAACTCCCTGTAGTCTGTTTTCAGGACCTCCTCCTTTTTCCTACCTACATCGTTGGTACCAATATGCAGGTTTCCCCCACCATCCGAAGGTAGAGTGTTCCTATGAAATGGTTCGTAAGCCAAAATGTCATAAAGCGAAGAAGCAATTACCATTTACTTATATGGGAAAATTTTGTGAGCGTTCGCAGACCCAAAAATAACCTACCAAATCATGCCAAATAACACATAAAACCTAAAATAACAGTAACATATAGTAAAAGCAGGAATGATATGATTAAAACACAGCCTATATAAAGTAGAAATACTTTTCCACAATCATTACTGCACTGTTCTCCGTAGCGAAAATGTAACGCAAGTGCTCCTGGCAGAAAATCTCACACAAGTGCTCTCCGCAGAAACACGGCGCAAGCGCTCTCCAGTAACCTTTAAGCTATGAAGCTGCCAAATCATACCAAATAACACGTAAAAATACACAGCCAATATAAAGTAGAAATAATGTATGTACAGTGTAGTATCACTTACCGGAATTGGTTCAACGCGGAGCACACTGATGATGGTGTGTTGGACTGAGTCGTCACAGGTTGGGTGGTGCAGTGGCCCCCACCCTCCAGGCCGCCGACTGATACATTGCCGCGAGGCATGCAGGAGTCCAGTGGTAGCCGGGAGGCACACAGCACATATTTAAGAAAAAAGCCGAAATAAATATGCTAATTAATTAGGTGCCGCCCGACACATAATTATTGGCTCAGATCAGTGCCGATTGCATCGCCTCTGATCTGGGCTGACATTTATGTGTGGGGCGGCACCTAATTAATTAGAATGTTTATTTCGGCTTTTTTCTTAAAGATGTGCTGTGTGTCTCCTGGCTACTGCTGCATTCTCTGCGAATTGGTACTGTATCTGTCCGCGGCTTGGGTGTTGGGGTGGTGGGACACTGGGGTGTCATCTCGTCATCTGTTTCCATTAGAGCAGGCGGCTCATCTTCTCCTATGACTGCCCGCCCCGATGTCGAAGGTCGAGGTTCGTTGTCTGCTGTGGCTGATGTGGAAGGCTTGCTTGACTGCTGAGCCTCGAGCATTTTTCTATAATACAGTTCTTTGCAAGGACTGAAACCATCCTGCAAATATCCCCTAAACAGATGTACCCTTTCAAAATTAAAGTCATACTTTATCATTGCAGCGAAAATCTCACGCAGTGGCTTCACGTTCATTTCACTACTGCATTCGGTTTCGATTGTTATCCTTTCCTCTTCCAATTGCATTAGCTCTTCATCTATCAGTTCTTGGTCATGGGATGCCAAAACCTCTTCAACATCATTTTCGTCAGCTTCCACAAGTCAAACTCACTTTGTCCTTACTTCGTTCACCACGATCGGAATGCTTAATTATGTCTAGTTTTACGCTAAATGTAACACCCTTACAAGCTCTTTTCTTTTCCAATACCTCAGAACTCATCTTGCAAACGACTGCTCAATGCAACATGTTAAAGCAATGCTGTTCTGAATCTGGGGACAGAGGCTGCTCAGGGCGCGCACTGATTTTTTTCGTAACAGTGAAAACACCTTCTGAAAGTGAAAACGGGGTACTAATGTAGGCCTTTCGTAACAGTGAAGTTTCATAAAGCGAACGTTTGATAAGCGGGGGACACCTTACCACAACCTCTGGCTTTTCACCTTTCAACTTCAAGAGACGTAGAGTCAGTATGGATAGAACTGAGAAATTCTAAGGGTAGAAAGACCCTAATGGGAGTTATCTACAGGCCCCCAAACAGTAGTCTGGATGTAGGGTGTAAGTTGAATCAAGAGTTAAAATTGGCATGTCGCAAAGGTAATGCTACAGTTGTTATGGGGGACTTCAACATGCAGGTAGACTGGAGGAATCAGGTTGGTACTGGACCCCAAGAAAGGGAGTTTGTGGAGTCCCTCCGAGATGGATTCTTAGAACAGCTTGTACTGGAGCCTACCAGGGAGAACGCAATTCTAGATTTAGTGTTGTGCAATGAACCAGATTTGATCAGGGATCTCGAGGTAAAGGAGCCATTTGGAGGTAGTGACCATAATATGATAGGTTTTAATCTACAATTTGAGAGGGAGAAGGGAAACTCGGAGGTGTCAGTATTGCAGTTGAACAAAGGGAACTATGGTGCTATGAGGGAGGAGCTGGCCAAAGTTCAATGGAACAATACCCTAGCAGGGATGACAGTGGAACAGCAATGGCAAATGTTTCTGGGAATAATGCGGAAGGTGCAGGATCAGTTCGTTCCAAAGAGGAAGAAAGATCCTAAAGGGAGTAAGGGGAGGCCAAGGCTGACAAGGGAAGTAATGGACAGTATAAAAATAAAAGAGAAGTATAACATAGCAAAGATGAGTGGGAAGCCAGAGGATTGGGAAACTTTTAAAGAGCAATAGAAGGTAACTAAAAAGGCAATACGCAGAGAAAAAATGAGGTATGAAGGTAAACTAGCCAAGAATATAAAGGAGGATAGTAAAAGCTTCTTTAGGTATGTGAAAAGGAAAAAAAATAGTTAAGACCAAAATTGGGCCCTTGAAGACAGAAGCCGGTGAATTTATTATGGGGAACAAGGAAATGGCAGACGAGTTGAACAGGTACTTTGGATCTGTCTTCACTAGGGAAGACACAAACAATCTTCCAGATGTAATAGTGGCCAAAGGACCTCGGGTAATGGATGAATTGAAGGAAATTTATATTAGGCAGGAAATGGTGTTGGATAGGCTGTTGGGTCTGAAGGCTGATAAGTCCCCGGGATCTGATGGTCTGCGTACCGGGGTACTTAAGGAGGTATTTTAGAAATCGTGGACGCATTGGTAATCATTTTCCAATGTTCTATAGATTCAGGATCAGTTCCTGTGGATTTCAGGGTGGCTAATGTTGTCCCTCTCTTCAAGAAGGGAGGAAGAGAGAAAACAGGAAATTATAGATCGGTTAGCCTGACGTCGGTGGTGGGAAAGATGCTGGAGTCAATTATAAAAGATGAAATTACGACACATCTGGATAGTAGTAACAGGATTGGTCCGAGTCAGCATGGATTTATGAAGGGGAAATCATGCTTGACTAATCTTCTGGAATTTTTTGAGGATGTAACTATGAAAATGGACAAGGGAGAACCAGTGGATGTAGTGTACCTGGACTTTCAGAAAGCCTTTGATAAAGTCCCACATAGGAGATTAGTGGGCAAAATTAGGGCACATGGTATTGGGGGCAGAGTACTGACATGGATTGAAAATTGGCTGGCTGACAGAAAACAAGCAGTAGCGATTAACGGGTGCCTTTCGGAATGGCATGCGGTGACCAGTGAGGTACCGCAGGGTTTAGTGCTGGGACCGCAGCTGTTTACAATATATATTAATGATTTAGATGAGGGAATTAAAAGTAACATGAGCAAATTTGCCGGTGACACAAAGCTGGGTGGCAGTGTGAAATGTGAAGAGGATATTATGAGAATGCAGGGTGACTTGGACAGGCTGGGTCAGTGGGCAGATGCATGGCAGATGCAGTTTAATGTGGATAAATGTGAGGTTATCCACTTTGGTGGTAAGAACAGGAAGGCAGATTATTATCTAAATGGAGTCAAGTTAGGAAAAGGGGAAGTACAATGAGATCTAGGTGTTCTTGTACATCAGTCACTGAAAGCAAGCATGCAAGTACAGCAGGCAGTGAAGAAAGCTAATGGCATGCTGGCCTTCATAACAAGGGGAATTGAGTATAAGAGCAAAGTGGTCCTTCTGCAGCTGTACAGGGCCCTGGTGAGACCACACCTGGAGTACTGTGTGCAGTTTTGGTCTCCAAATTTGAGGAAGGACACTCTTGCTATTGAGCGAGTGCAGCGTAGGTTCACAAGGTTAATTCCCGGGATGGCGGGACTGTCATATGTCGAAAGGTTGGAGCGACTGGGCTTGTATACTCTGGAATTTAGAAGGCTGAGGGGGGATCTTATTGAAACATATAAGATTATTAAGGGATTGGACTCGCTACAGGCGGGAAGCATTTTCCCGCTGATGGGTGAGTCCAGAACCAGAGACCACAGTTTAAGAATTAGGGGTAGGCCATTTAGAACAGAGTTGAGGAAAAACTTTTCCACCCAGAGAGTGGTGGATATATGGAATGCTCTGCCCCAGAAGGCTGTGGAGGACAAGTCTCTGGATGTTTTCAAAAAAGAGATGGATAGAGCTCTTAAAGATAGCGGAATCAAAGGTTATGGGGATAAGGCAGGAACTGGATACTGATAGTGGATGATCAGCCATGATCACAGTGAATGGCGGTGCTGGCTCGAAGGGCCCAATGGCCTTCTCCTGCACCTATTGTCTATAAGATATCGTGGACGCTATCAGAAATATCCCGGACCCTTGCAACTCGGAAACAAACTACCATCCGTGTTTCTTTCCTACGTCCACAGAATCGCCTGTCTGACCCCCTAACTATAGAGTCTCCTATTCCTGCTGCCTTCTTCCTTTTCCTACCCGTCTGAGCCAGTGGGCCAGACCCTGTGTCGGAGGTGCGCCACTGTTGCTTCCTCCAGGTAGGTCGTCCCCACAACAGTACTCAAAGAGCAGTACTTATTGTTAAGGGGGACAGCAACGGGGGGTACTCTCTAGTATCTGACTCTTACCCTTCCTTCTCTTGTTACCCACTTATCTGTCTCTCGAGGCCCTGGGGTGACTACTTGCCCATAGCTCCTCTCTATCACCGCCTCACTTTCCCTGACCAGACGAAGGTCAGCGAGCTGCATCTCCAGTTCCCTAACACGGTCCCTAAGGAGCTGCAGCTCGACACATTTAAAACCATCCAAATTAAAACCAGGGAGAAAGTACAAATGATAAAACAAAAGGCTAATAGCTTGGAATTCTCTCCCCAAACCAGCGTAAGAACACATTTCATAAATGAGAATTGGATAATTACTTGAAAAATGTGAAGGAGGGGATTAGGTAGCCAGCCAGAAGTAGTGTAATGAATTTGAAAAGTGATATAAGGTGAACAAATATTGTTCCTAAAAGCTAGTTGGCCGCCTTGGCAGATAATTACATAAAAAGGCACTCTTGTTCTTTGAGTAATTATTTCCTTAGAAGTTTCTAAACCAGAGCATCATCTACCTGAGAACCATGCCAAAGTTCAGAGTATATTTACAGAATTATCCATATATACTGTATACAACCTTGGCATTAGTTTTCTTAGCCTCATAACAAAGAAACACATTAGATCCCATTTAAAAAAAATCTCAACAAGAGCCGTCAAACACCCAATGTGCGAAAAAATACATCATGCAAACAATAAAAAAAGTAAACAAATAACACACAGAACATTAACCGCAGAGTCCCTTAAAGTGACCGCAACCACAGAGCCAGTTCCGCACTGAGGCAAGTGAAGCCGGTCCAGGAGCGGGCCAGAGCCACAGAATCTGTTCAGTGCTGAAGCCAGTAAACCTCGCGGGGTAGTGCGCTGAGGAGAGTGAGGAACTGCTCCTGAATCTGGCCTTACAAGACCCAAGACGCCTGCACCTCCTGCCCGTCGGTGGGAGCAAGAGGAAGACCTCTCGAGGGCAGACAGGCTGCGCTGAATACCTGTTCGTCTTAGTTCTAGTCCTCGAAAAGTTTAATCTTGCTTGACGCTTTAACTTTCACAAAGAAATGGAGACGTCCAGGAATTCATCTTCCGCCACTAGGCTGCGGTGCAGCGTCCGCCCCCAGCGACAGCTGCCTCGACTGTACCTGCCCTCTCGAGGGTCTAGTACTCCAAATCCCCAAGAGATCGGAAAAGCCCAAGATCACTTGGTTGGTTCGAAAGAACATCCATAATAGGGAATTTACAGGCTGCAGCGATCACAGTTCATAAGTATATCTGCTAGAGTATCTAGTAGTTTTGTGAGCTGCCTGGAGAACTGTTGGTCGCTGGCCTGTGAAATCCTCATTTGTTTGTTTAAAGACCAATAAAGGCGTGAGAGAAAATTTGAATAAGGGAATTTCAAAAACACGTGATACACCACACCGTACTTCAGTCCTGACGAAGGGTCTCGGCGTGAAACGTCGACTGTACCTCTTCCTAGAGATGCTGCCTGGCCTGCTGCGTTCACCAGCAACTTTGATGTGTGTTGCTTGAATTTCCAGCATCTGCAGAATTCCTCTTGTTACCGTACTTCAGAGCCGTCCAAGCATTTCCAAAGCTTAAGTATGATCCACAGCTGTAGTAACCCTCCAGCATTTACCCAAATGTTATCAATCATGTGTAAGACTTGACAATGAAGATCTTCACAATTATTCAACTGCAATTGAGCATATTCTGCTATTCTGCAGTTTTTCATCCAGCTGTGGGATGTTCCCGGAACATAAAACATAAAACATTAAAACTCCTATTGAAGCTTGAAGTAAATTCAGGGGCAACCAGAGGACAGAAATAGGCCCTGTAAGTATTTGCTGTAACAAACAAATGCCTTTTCTTTCTATTTTGTCAATGATTCTCATCTTTAAAAAGTTCATGGTGCTTTTTTATAAAAGCAAATTCCCACTGAATGGATTCCGTTCAGCATATTTGTACCGTTTGAAGTATCAACAATAGTCCCTATAAATTGTAGCCTAATTCAGAATTGGACTCAACCTCCTGAAAATAGTTTTACTTTCCTTTGTTTCTGCTTGGCGACATCCATCTCCAGAATTACACTTCAAAAGGTTACCGAATGGAAAATTGTAAATGTGAATGCATTCAAGGAGCATTAAAAGAGAACTTTCAGGTCGAGTTTCTCAGTAAATAAAGTAAGGATTGACCAATTGAATAGAGACATCGAAAACTGCAGATGTCAGAATCTGGAGCTACAAACAAGGTGGTGGAAAAACTCGGGAAGCATCTGTGGAAGGAAATGAATAACTGATATTTGAGATTGAGACCTTTCATTTAGACTAAAAAGTAGAGGATTGATAAGACAATAAAAGAGGTGAAGGGAATCCGTAGAGTAGACGTCGGCAAAGTGAATCCATTTAACGAAGGTTGATGGACAATTTGGGGTCGGAAGATTGGAAATAGTGAGTTTGGGAGGTGATAGGTGAAGGCAATAAAGGGCTGCAGCTGATGGAATCTGCTCGGAAAGAGAAATGGAACATGGAATCAAATAAGGGAAATGAAATATGCAGGTGGAAACAGTAGAGGAAAGAAAATAGAAGGGAGTAGTTGAATGCATTTTCAAAGCTAGAGTTAGAGTCTACTTAGTAATAATCTGATCACTGAAACAACTTTTTTTCCCTCAATCCATCTTTCTTGGTAGTTTGCATTATTCTGTCTACTTTTGTTGCTTTTATCATTCTTTCTCTCTTCAACAACCCAAACCCACCACCTTCCCACTACAGAGACGATACCAGCCCCGTTTACCTGAAAGCCGACTCTCAGTTTTGTTATGAAGTCCTAACACACATTCCAGAAACAGCGCCAGCATTATGGAATTGGCTATTATACAGTGTAACAGCTCACTAAGACAAATAAGATGACACGCACACTATTACTGATAAAAAGGACCCTTCAACTCTTAAATCATAAGTTACATTCAATTGACATTTAATGCTCAAACTGTCACTACATTCTGTTAGTGTAATGCTTGCACCTTTGTATACTTGTTCAATACATCATATCATATGGGGAGTAGGTTATATACTAGATGCTTTACCTTAGGAGCAGAAATCAAACATTAACATTTACTTTCTATCAGCTGAGTTCTGATAAGTTTCTTTGAGGGTTGAAGGATTTAAGTCAGCTGAAAAATTAATACAGCCTACTAGTTGACAGGATTATACTTTCTGCTGATCTAGACTGCAGAAAGCATATTTCATCCACCTCATCACAATAAGTCGTATCGAAGTTGAACTGTACATGAACACAAGGTTCTGCAACAATGAAATTACTGTAAATCATTGCATCTATGTTGGTTTCAACCAAATTTTACGTTTCAGATAATTAGAAACAATAGATTTTATTCTATTCCATATACTGAGCAATCATTCTACATTAAACTAATGAGATGATTTGTAATGAAGATAGTTCATTTCAATTTCAGAAGCATCAACAATCTTACACTTACAATTCATCTTTGTATTTTAACAAAGAAATAAATAGAAGTGAAAACGTAGTTACGTTCAAGGTAAACTTTTGAGTTGTAACAGTGCACACCCATACCACAGTCAAAGGGAAAAAGCTTTCATGAAATAAAAAAAAACACAAATATACATGAACTGAAAAAATAAAGTTTCCCCTTCTTTAGAGTTCTTTTTATATACATATAAAAATATAAAACAGATAAAGAAATTATTCAATGCCAACTGATGTTTTATCTCATTTAACAGTTTTAAGTATGGAACCTGAAACGTATTTTCATGAATGCTAAATGGATTGAAAATGATTAAATGGACAAATTTTATGTTAAGAACATTCTTAAGCAATATTACTAAAATGACATCAATTTCATTGTGGTTTACACCCAAATATTTTGTGATTATGTCACAAATAGTACATTGATGCAATATTACAAAATGAGCAACTTTGTACAGTAGATTTAGGATGTCTAACTGTCCATTCAAAGCTACAGTTTGATCTTTCCAATCCATTCGTATGATGGCCGATGGAGCTTTCTGTCAGTTCACTAGTTCCAGACTTCATGAGATTTGCTCAGAATTAGGTTACTATGTGCAATGTTAACAGGCAGCAGTTATTTAATCCATAGTACCTTAAAGGCAGACTGTGGAAAAGAATGAAGTCTTGTTGTGCTAATTTTAATATTAGAAAGACTACTTTCTCAGAAAAGTTTTTCTTAAACAGCAAATTCTGGTCCTCCCTTTATCGGTCTAGGAAGGAGTCGCCTTATTCTAATGCCTGAGAAAGGATTAATCCATAGAAACGAAGGTTGTCCTCCAAAAACATTCTTCATTCCTTCCCATCGTAGCTTCCTTTCCCATGTAGGCTTTTCATTTTTTAACCGTTCAATTTCCTGCATGATAAACACAACACCACATTGATTAAATATGATTATATGGTGGGTAAACATTTAAATATTCACTCCTTTTTCACTAGAAGGATGGGGTGGAGGGGGTTGTTGCTGAATTAATCAATTTACCATGAAGAAGAAATTTTGAGAATTTTTATATTTTTCTTAACTAGCCTTGTTGCCATTGACCTCAGAGTCCAGCAAAAGTTTGAATTTGGAAATTTAAAAAACCTGGGTGAATTAACTTATCTTCAGTTTTTAACATTTGTCTTGTTTAATGGGAATAAAGTTCAGCATGATTTTGCACTTAATCAACCTTTTGCAGAATCAGTATCACTTAAGGAGTTTAGTTTGCTCAGCAACAGAGCTAAGTTGAACAGCTTGCTTAATGCTCCAAAGCAAAGCAATGCAAAAACCTGATAGTTTTTGCAATGTTATTTTTCTGTACAATCCAGGTAGAACAGAGGCATGCATGCTGCAGAATCAGTTGCCTGGACTAATTTTCTCTGCATGTAAACCTAGATGTTAATACATAGTCCATTTAGCAGCCTTGTGCATATACTTTCAACTGGAATTTGGTAGGGCCATGGCCATTGAATGGGTGTAACAATTTTTAACCAACTTCCTACTCTGCCTTTCCAGCTTGAGTTTTCTTCTTCTGTGGTTAGAGGTGGTTGTAAAAGTAGGAAGGGAAAGCAGGGTGGGGTTGATGGCAATGTGATGGGGGGGAAAACAACTCAATCCTAGTTTGTGTTGCAAAGAATCATTTTTCCATTCAACTGCATTTTGCTTTAGGCTCTTATCTGACAGCAGAGTATACGAATTTCACATCTCATGCAGAAGACAATCCCTCTGATGAAACTGAACTTATCCTGTATAGTAAGATAGTTCAGTTGCATTCCATGTTTACTCTCTTTGACAGGGTTCTACCCACAACTTGCATGGAATTCAAAATACTAACAACTGAGTTCACCAACGAAACCAACATTAACACCTACTATGATTTTATGTTATAAAAGTTAAGATGTACAAAAGGTCATTTTAATACACTTTACTACTTTAAAAATCAATCTTTGGCAAAGCATGTATGCAAGTGTTTTCAATACAAGAATTTTTGCCAAGTTTAACTTGTTTCAGCACATTATGCAGATGATGGAAGATGGCATGAGTTGCCAGAGGAAGATCTGCAAGGTGGTACAATTACAGCGTTTAAAAGACATCTTGACAGGCACATGGACTCAAAAGGTTCAGATAACATGGGACAAGTGCAGGCCAATGGGTCTAACTCTTGGTCAGCAAAGATGACTTGGACGAAAGTTCTGTTTCTGTGCTGTATAACGCTATGACTCTAAAAGCGAGCAAGATCTTTCCTAGTCTCAGGGGTTTTGTACTTGCATATCAGAAAACTACCAAAATACTTTTAAAATAATGTTCAGACAAACAAAGCAGAGGATAAAAGGCTCTTATTTGGGATTATTTTTGCATAATGCCATTAGAAACAGTGACAAATTCTCCCTCTAGTAACATTCAATGTGGTTTTTTCAACTAAAAATCATAAAAATAAAACTTACTGTTTCATCATTGCATATTGAATGAAGTTGTGTGCCAAACATTACTGAGGTGAACGTGAGAAACAGAAGTCCCTCAAGGCACAAAAATATGATTAAGATTACAGTTACAGGAGGTGAGAAGCCACTGCATTCTGTGGAGAGAAAAATATATTATTAAAATATTTCTAACATATAATAAATTCTGATTTTCTTTCACCCATTTATAATTACCCTTTTACATCCATTTTAATTTAAAATAACTTACCAAGTAATATGCAATGTAAAAAAATATACTCTCACACACACAGAGCCTTTCAAATAATTGTTCTATTGAGTGATAATATCTTTACTGAAACATTGGCACATAAAAAAAGCTAATGGGATGCTCTTTTGCCACACTGATTGGGATTATCAAGCAGCTATTTCATATACCTACTGTATTGTAGTTAATGTGTCAGAATTTAGTGTCAATGGGACAGTGTTGGTAAAGCCATATCAAAACATGAGCAGATTGAAATTGTCTGCATTGTTTTGGGGAATTTTTGGCTGGCAACCAAATTCAGTGAAACTACATGACAAAAAGGTTAGTTTGTGCACATTTCTACAATACTAAATTGAAATCAACCTTTATTAGCTAATGAGAGAAAAACAAACATTTTGGATGATCATGGTAAAAGAAATCTAAAGTTTCCAAAAGTTAGTTCTTATATTTCTTAAATTTTTTTTTTGGTCTGGCAATCTCCATCCAAAGACTTCTTTTCTTTTCTTTTTTTTTAATTTTATTTTTATTTGGATAAGGAATTCACAATTATCATGTACTTTTTTCACACATATAACCTTTTCCATTTTTTTATATGTATAAAACTACAATTATTTATACATTCTTAAGTACACATTGAGATGATATAAAAGGAAAATAAACATTTAAATAGATAATTATGTACTGTGGTAAATCTAACCTATTAGGCTAAGTAATGAAATTAGTTGTTCTTATCAGCATTGATATATTTCCCCTTCCTTGGAATGGAACATGGTAAAACCTATGCCCAGGTGATCTTGCATCACTTTGCAAATTTGATCAGGCAACTTTATGAGTGATGCTCATCCTCACACATGACCTTTGTTGGTCTAACATAAAATCATGACATTCGCTAAG
Source organism: Mobula hypostoma (assembly GCF_963921235.1). Taxonomy (NCBI): domain Eukaryota; kingdom Metazoa; phylum Chordata; class Chondrichthyes; order Myliobatiformes; family Myliobatidae; genus Mobula; species Mobula hypostoma. Next base: position 56,449,338 of record NC_086110.1, read on the forward strand.
TGACAAATAAGAGAAAATCGGCAGATGCTGGAAATCCAAGCAACACACACAAAATGCTGGAAGAGCTCAGCAGGCCAGGCAGCATCTGTGATAAAGAGTATAGTCGATGTTTTGGGCCGAGATCCTTCGTTAGGATTTAGAGGAAAAAAAGATGAGAGGTCAGAGTTAGAAGGTGGGGGTAAGGGAGGAAGAAACACTAGGTGAAAAGTGGAGGGGGGGGTTTGGAGTGAAATGAAGAGCTGGGAAGTTGATTGGTGAAAGAGATACAGAGCTAGAGAAGGGGGAATCTGATAGGAGAGGAAAGGCCATTGAAAAAAGGGGGGAGGAGCACCAGAGGGAGGTGATGGGCAGGTGAGGAGATAAGGTGAGATAGGGAAATGGAAATGGAGAATGGTGAGGGTGGGGGGCGGAGGCATTACCGGAAATTTGAGAAATTGATGATCAGGTTGAAGGCTGCCCAGATGGAATATAAAGTGTTGCTCCTCCAACCTGAGGGTGGCCTTGTCGTGACAGTAGAGGAGGCCATGGACTGTCATGTTGGAATGGGTAGTGGAATTAATTGGGAAGTGGAGATCCTGCTTTTTCTGGTGGATAGAGCATAGGTGCTTGATGAAGCAGCCTCTCAATCTAAGGTGGCTCTCACCAATATACAAGAGGATACACCGGGAGTACCGAATACGATGACTCCAACAGACTCACAGGTGAAATGTCGGCTCACCTGGAAGTACTGTTTGGGGCCCTGAATGGTGGTGACAGAGGAGGTGTAGGGGCAGGAGTAGCAATTGTTCCACTTGCAAGGGTAAGGGAGATCAGTGGGGAGGGATGAATGGATGAAGGAAATGCATAAGCAGCAGAAAGGCGGAGGGGGGGGAGCGAAAGATGTGCTTGGTGGTGGGATCCCGTTGGAGATGGCAGAAGTTACAGAGAATTATGTGCTGGATATGGAAGCTAGTGGAGTGGTAGGTGAGGACATGAAGAACATATCCCTGGTGGGGTGGTGGGAATGTGGGGTGAGGGCAGACACGAGCCAATTATTACTTCTTTTGGAGTATTGCAGGGAATGAATTAAATTCCCTGAGGAGCAATATTGCTTGCCATGACGGGGACACCTGGTCTTCCCAATGTAATGATGAACTGAAATTTTTCAGGTAAGATCCTTATTTATCTTTCATTCTTGTGGCTTCACCTGATATTTCACAAACCCACATCCTGGCAGCTTCTGAATATGCAACCACCCCACCTGAAGGCCCAGTTACAGAAACATCTAATTCCCTGTCCCTACAATCCACCACCCATCCAAGGTCACAATCTCCCAACCCAATGGGATACCTCAACCTTCCCCCTTCTGGATATCTCAACCTCTAACCAATTCCTACCATTAAGCCTCATTGCTTACCCTGATCTGAGATCTTGGGGCCTCTTAACTAGTCATTGAAACTGAGAGAATACAAAAGGAAAGACTGTAGGGTGAAGTACAGACATAATAGCTTTAGGAGTTAATGGGTTTACAGTGAACGTTAAACTATGCCTAGCTATTTAAAAAATGTTGAGAAAGATTAGAGAAGAGTTGGAAATGGACCATGGAAAGAAATGGAAGTGGAATTGGTAATTCAATGCTCATGGTGAGAGTAGGATATATAACCGAGGTTGAATTGGAAAGAAGAGGTGAGGGGTGAATGAGTAAAACTGATTATGATTTGAACAGAGAATATTCCTCAAATTCCAAAGAGATGATGAACATGGTTATATGCTACATAAATTCTCAAAGCAACACTTGTTAGCTCAAGAAGGCACTCTCTACGACTTTACTGTTTTTCTAGCTGCAACTGCCTTCACTATGGACGCATTCTGTAACTACAGCTCCAACAGAGTAGCTCTCCACTATTCCTTGAACCAAGGTAAAGCTAATTCTAACCCAGCACTTTCTTGCCCTCACTCACAGAACATGTCACCGCAATGAGTAACTCCTCAGACTTCACTTGGTCCAAATGAAAGCTTTGTGAACAGCACCACTGTGAATCACAGGTGTGATTCAGCACTTCTGATCATCTGGCACTTCATCTCAACTCTAATTAATAAAGCTAAATTGTGTGATTCGGAGAGTAAGGAAATCACTACAAAAGACCACATTCCCTACAGTCAAAAACATTAAGCAACTAGTCATGGTTTAAATCGAACAACAGATAATCTAAAAAAAATCTGTCATTTGTGAACAAACATTTGCATAACTATCCTGTGTTAAGTAGGTGGGGGAACTTGAGTGCACAGTTCAGAGCTCATTGGACTTTTGATCAACTTGTTTCTTCCTTTTATGTTTAACTCAGAAAAAGGAGAAAGCTAATGTTTTACTGTTGAATAAACCAAAACTAGTTTCAGTTAATGGGAGTGTGATAAATAAAGCAAATACCTATAAATAAAGTCTGTCATTTAATATTAAGTGTAGAAATGTAGAGTCATAGAGCATGAAAACAGAACCTATTGCCCAACTCGTCGATGCTGAAGGAGATGCCCATCTAAACTAGTCCCAATTTCCCTGTTTGGACCACTATCTCTCTAACCTATCCATGTACCTGGCCAAATGTTTTTTTTAGATGTTACTATTCAACATTAGACCATAAGACATAGATGCTGAATTTGGCCACTGAGTCTGCTCTGCCATTCCATCGTGGCTTATTTATTATCACTCTCAACCCATTCTCCTGCTTTCTCCCTGTAAATTTTGATGCCCTTAATAATCAACAACCTATCAACATCTGCTTTAAATATACCCAATGACTTGGCCTCCACAGCCATCTGTGGCAATGAATTCCAGTTTCACTACCCACTGGCTAAAGAAATTCCAACTCATTTCTGTTCTGAAGACACATGCTTCTGTACCCCCTGGTCCTAGACTCCTCCAGTATAGGAAACATCCTCTCCACATCCACTCTATCTAGGCCTTTCAATACTTGAACATTCTTCTCTCTGAGGGTAGTAAATTACTGGAATTCTCTGTCCCCAAGGACACTTAGATATATGCAAGATTGAGAAACATAAATATTTGGAAGATTGAGGAATTGAAGGCTGTGGGGTAGTGGGACAAGAGTTAAAGCCAGCACAGGCCATATTTAATATCATGGCAGGCTTTTATACTTGGTGGTTTGCTCCTGCTCCTATTTTCTTGCATTCTCTAAAGTTAAGAATGTAAGATGTTGGGTATCAATTGCTACTTAAAGGAATTGTGTACACAAGCACACAAATCTGATATTTGGTGTAGGACAATGCAAAATCTTGCCAATTTGAAGCCCAAATTTTTGGCCACCTAGCATACATCAAATTGCTGCTTTTTAATCACAAGGTTTGTCACTAAACCACTTCAGCCTATTGAACATATGTAGTTACTCACCACTCCACTGTGCTCTGATACAGAAGAAGAACTGGAAGCCACACAGTATCAGTGCATGGACTGAAATCAGTGCTATGTACATCTGCAAGTGGATGAAGAGGGCCATTACTGCACAACATCTGTCACTATCACTTTCATAATCAAGCATGACAATACAGCATCAGACTGATTCAACACATTTCAAGGTCAACATGTATATATACAAAGCTTCTAATTTATGTCACTAGCCAGTTTGGCAATGATGTACATATATACTTTAATGAATAATAAAATGCTGCTTTGAGTGGGTTACATTAGTCTGTGACAATAAATAAAGGATTTTTTAATTATTGCATAATGAAAGACTGTTGACCATGAGAAAATGTTGTGTTTCACAGGTTAAAAATACTGTATATTATTTCAAACTCACTACCAAGATCATAAACTAGTTAACATTTGATTGCTAACATATCTGCTAATCTGCACATTAAAAATGACAACAGGTCACTGATATTAAATTCACTTGCATTATTCCAAAACCTCAAGAAATCTATTGGATGTTTAATCAACAGCGAAGCTTTAAAGTTTGATTTTGAATGGGGATTACGCAATAAATGTGGGATTATTGTACAAATGTTTTTGTTTAAAAAATTAGAATGGAAGAGTAGGAGAGACAAAAAAATTCTCGAAGTATAATTGAAAATGCATATTCTAGTTTCATCAATACTGGCAAAATGCTTCGCCATCAGATTCCTAACAGTCCATGAACACGATCTCACTATTTTGCACTTAGCACTATTTTTTAATATAGTTCTTATTGTAACTTGGTATTTTTTATATATTGTACTGTACTGCTGCCACAGAACACTAAACGTCATGACAATGTGGTTAACTGGATCAGCAAATTTGCAGATGACTCCAAGATTGGGGTTGTAGTGCATAGTGATGAAGGCTATCATGGCTTGCAGAGGGATCGGTATCAGCTGGAAAAATGAGCTGAAAAATTGCAGATGGAACTTGACGGAGACAAGTGCAAGGTGTTGCATTTTGGTAGGACAAATCAGGGTAGATCTTGCACAGTGAACAGTAGGGCACTGAGGAGTGTGGTAGAACAAAGGGATCTGGGAATACAGATCCATAATTCATTGGAAGTGGTGTCACAGGTAGATAGAGCCGTAGGGAAACCATTTGGCACATTGGCCTTCATAAATCAATGCACTGAGTACAGGAATTGGGATGTTATGCTGAAGTTGTACAAGACGTTGGTACAGCCTGTTTGGAGTATTGTGTGCAGTTTTGGTCACCTATCTACAGAAAAAGGTATAAATAAGAATTTAAGAGTACAGAGAAAATTTACAAGGATGTTGCCAGGTTTGAAGGACTTGAGTTACAAGGAAAGATTGAATAGGCTAGGACTTTATTCCTTAGAATGTAGAAGATGGGAGGATATTTGATAGAGGTACGCAAAATTATGAGGGTTATGGATAGGGTAAATGCAAGCAGGCTTTTTCCACTGAGGTTGGGTGGGACTACAACAGAAATCATGGGTAAAGAGTGAAGAGTGAAAAGTTTACAGGGAACATGAGGGGAACTTCTTCGCTCGGGGGTCGTGAGAGTATGGAATGGGCTGACAGCACAAGTGGTACATGTGAGCTTGATTTTAATGCTTAAGCGAAGTTTGGATAGGTACATGGATAGAAGGGGTATGGAGGGCTATGGTCCTGGTGCAGGTCGATGGGAGTAGGCTGGTTAAATGCTTGGCCGAAGGGCCTGTTTCTGTGCTGTGCTTTTCTATGACTTTGTGTCAGTGATAATAAACCTGATTCTGATGACATCTTTAAGCATATTCTCTTAACTGTAACAAATTTATCATTTAATGTTTCTTTTTACTCTCTCAGATCAAATCAATGCTAATTTCTTTATAAATCACTGTAGAATGTATTTCCACTTTTGACTTCAGGCTCCTCTTTCTTGATTTCTCTGTCTCCATCTCTGGAGACAAACCATTTGCTGATATCTTTTATAAACCTACCCATACCCACAGTTACCCTGAACTATACCTCTTTCCACCCTGTCTCCTGTAAAATGCTATCCCTTTTCTCAGTTCCTTCACCTCCGCCACATCTGTTTCCAGCATGCGGCTTTCCTTTCCAGGACACCAGAGATGTTCTCCTTCTTCAAAGAACGGGGTTGCCATTCCTCCAGTATTGATGCTGCCCTCACCCGTATCTCCTCCATTTCCCAGACATCTGCACTCACCCTATCTTCCTGTCACTCTAACAGTGATAGAGCTCCTCTTGTCCTTACCTACTATCTCTTGAGCATCCGCATCCAACACATTATTCTCTGCAACTTACACTATCACCAAAGGCATCTTATCCCTCTCCCTCTCACCTCTTCCCTCTCTGTTTTCCACAGGGATCACTCCCTTCATGGTTCCCTTGTTCATTTGTCCCTCCCCTCTATTCTCCCTCCTGGTACGTTCCTGCAAGTGGCCAAAGTGCTACACCCCATCCATCTCCTCCCTCACCTCTATTCAGGGTGCCAAACAGTCCTTGCAGGTGAGGCAACACTTCACCTGCGAATCTGCTGGGGTTGTCTATTGTGTCTGGTGCTCCTGATGCAGCTTCCTCCACACTGCTGAGACCGGTTATAAATTGGGAGACCATGTCAAGCACTTCCACTCCATCCGGCAAAAGTGGAACTTCCGGGTGGCCAAACATATTAATTCCCATTCCAACATGTCGGTCCATGGCTTTCCCTTGTGCCATGACAAGGCCAGCCTCAGTCTGGAGCAGTAACTCCTTAAATTCTGCCTGGGTAGCCTCCAACCTGAAGGCCTGGATATTGATTTCTCCTTCCGGTAAAAACAGTCCCTCCCCTTCCCCCCTTCTTCTATTCCCCCCTCTGGTTTCTTACTGCTTCTCACCTGCCTATCATATCCGCCAGGTCTCCTCTTTCTTCCCTTTCTCCAATGGTCCACTCTCCTGTCTCGCCCTTCACTTTGCCTACCACCTGGCTTCATCTATCACTGTCCAGCTATCCTCCTTCCCCTATGCCCACCTTTTTATTCTGGCATCTTGTCTCCTTCCCTTCCAGTCCTGAAAGGTCTTGGCCCAAAATGTCAACTGTTTATTCATGTCCTTAGACGTTGCCTGACCTGCTGAGTTCCTCCAGCATTTTGTGTGTGTACTGCTTTGTATTTCTGTCCTTGCCTTCTCTATATCTGGCAAATGATAGAGAAAGGAGGACAGAAATTTACAGAAAGTCACTGCTAACATTCAGAGAATATTAAGCTTTTGCTAGAACAACTGATACGGTGTTGATTATTATATACTTGTGGCTTTAGTTCATGGAGATGAGCAGATTATTTTGGAGCTTAGTAATGAATTTACAATTGTGAAGTCAATTGAAAGAAAGTTTTCACCTGCTCCGTCACATTAAAAAAAAACTAAGAGTATGATAAATAGCAAGTTCCAAAGACATTTCAGGTTTAATGAAGTTACTTACAAAGTTAACACTTGTGAGTAATAGAGGTGAAAAGTTAATAATATCTATTACTGTATTGATTTTCCAATCATAGAAATATATAGTACAAATTTTAAAAAAAGGTTCAATTTTGCCTGTGAGTGAAATCAAGGATGAATTTAATGGAGCAGGAATTTGTCCTTCTGTTCACCAATTCTCCTGCTTGAAGGTAGCTGCCACAATGTACATTGTTCAGTGAACCTTCAGTGACCCCTTCAAACTAACACAAGCCTGGCAGTGTTCCCTTTGGCGATTCCTGTGCAGTGCTGGTCTCTTTACTGTGCATGAGAGATCCTGAAACTCTCCTTGTGTACTGTTAAAAGGCACATTCCCCATAAGGTAATATTCAACTTCTTCAGACACACGACAAGCTTTCCTTTCCATATAAAATTCATATACATACAATAACAGATGCAGAGACACATTGGTGAAATGGAGAACAACTTGCTTATGGATCACAACTTGCTATTTGTTAGATTTACTCTCTTCAGCCATTCCATGCAGTATGAGAACTTGTGTAATGCACTCTCTGTGTCAATGTTGTCAGTGTTAAAGGCGCACTTCTCAAAAACTATTTATTCAGCTTCAAAGGCAAGGTCTGACTCCCATATTCCCGATGTAAAGAAACACAGCAATAAAAATATACCACAATTTAACTTTAAGTCTAGTATCTTAGAAGCTCATATATTCATGAAAATTAAATGCAACTTCAATTATTGAAAGAGCACCACAATGCTTCTTTCAAAAGTATAAAAATGTCAAATATTATATCTCTGTATACTGCCATTATTGTTGTAGATACTGCATCCGTAAAGCAAACAGCATTATGAAGGACCCCACGCACCCCTCATACAAACTTTCCTCCCTCCTGCCATCTGGCAAAAGGCACCGAAGTATTTGGGCTCTCACGACCAGACTATGTAACAGTTTCTTCCGAGACTCCTCAATACCCAGAGTCTGGACTGACAGCAACCTACTGCCCTCTACTGTGCCTATTGTCTTGTTTATTATTTATTGTAATACCTGCACTGTTTTGTGCACTTTATGCAGACCTGGGTAGGTCTGTAGTCTAGTGCACTTTTGTGTTGTTTTACGTAGTTCAGTGTAGTTTTTGTATTGTTTATGTAGCACCATGGTCCTGTAAAACGTTGTCTCGTTTTTACTGTGTACTGTGCCAGCAGTTATGGTTGAAATGACAATAAAAAGTTACTTGACTTGACTCGACACTCTCTTTTTCTCCAGGTCCAACAAATTAGCCCAAGTTCCAAACATACATATTTTGAAATTTTAATAACTTAATATCACAAATTCACAAACATTACTGGAGTTACAAATATATAATGCACAGATTAAATAACTACTCAAAATAGTGACAACATTATCTTTAGGAATATAAGCAATAAATACAATGTCTGCAAGAGACAATCTTATGGAGACATGGGTTGGCTTATTTTAAAATAATTTATACTTTTTGTTAAAACAGCAGATAGCCAAATGTCATTGTAATGTTGTTAGTAATAATTACTAATTTTACATCCCATTAACTGACAGAGGTCACTTCAATCATACAATGTTTTCTTCATTATGAAATACGTCATCTGCAGAACATGAAGAACCAATCATAATGCAAAATGACGCATTACCATGATCTTGCTTTTGATTAGGCCTTTGTTTTACTTTGGAATAATGTATTGCTTCTGCACATTTTTTCACTGTATGGTATAATTTTATGTATACTTGTTAAAAAATGTATTATATGTATTGTCTGTACCTCTGTGGCTGTGATGTTGCTGTAGGTTCTCCATTGTACTCATGCACATGACAATAAACTCAGCTCAACTGCTGGAACTGCCAAAAATGGCTGTTCCTGAGACAAACTGATAGTGACACAGCCTGGGGAAAGGCCGTGACATCTCAGTGACATTTCTGATGCACAAGTCATGTTGCAGTTTCAATTCAGAATGCCTAGTTAAATGTCTAGAATAAGACCAGAAAATGGTCATTATTTTGCTTCACTCTGGACAAAAATAAATAAATAATTGCCTGTGGCTGGATAAAAAGCATTATGCAAATAAATCTCTAGGCAGAGACTTTTCCAGAATTCTAATTTTGAATTTTTGATGAGTACAAATTACTTTGTACAGCAATTCCAACTGCAACTCTTCAAACAATAAGACAAAAAGCCCATTGTGATATTTTATAGAAATTAAAAAAAACAAGTTCATATAGCACAAAAATCCTGTTTAAAATTTTATAAGGATACCTGACTACACTAAAGGTGGATGAGATCGATTAGCATACCAAGATTTTTGTCATATTGCATGTTGATTAATATAAACATTACATTTTTATTATTTATTTGATTCATTTATTTTTTAAATTAATTAAAATAATTAATTATTAAAGTCAAATTCCAAAAGAGGTGGGAAAAGAATTCAACTATAACGCTGAAGATAACTCCTTCTGTTTCAACACTGATTAAATTTAACCAGAGATGCATTTTAAATGACAATATTCCACCTCTATTCCCTAATCAGAAGTGAATAAAGTTTACTGTTTGTTATATCAACATGGCTTTTTGTCACCATTCAAATTGATCTGCTTGCTAAGACTGCTCGAAAACAAAGCAGATTTCACAGGTTCAATGAATAAGCTCCTCTATCTCTCATCAACAACAATGTACTGAAAATGTAAAATCTATAGTATCTATGATGAAGTATGGGAGAATAGGAATCCCTTGCAGCACTTAGTGAGGTTAACACCGTTTAGCGCAAACATAGTTATACACTATCCATAATAATGGAACAGCGGGAGGAGCCGATAGCAGCGCACCACGCGTGCGCAGCTCTCCAGTGAAAATGATATCGTATCCGTTAAATAGGGGCCGTGGACAATTCTGATTTGATGGAGAGGGACGTGAAAGTGCAGAGGAACATTTGGAAAAATTTCTGAAACACTCGTTCGCTGCTGTCGTTACTGCGCGGTCGGGAATCTTTCGGAGGGAAGGCCTCAAAATCCCCTGGCTTTGCCTGCCGTTGGCGACCCAGATGGAGGTCGAATCATTCAGATAGAGATGGCGCTCAGTACTCGGTGTCGGAGAGCTGATCAGAACTCGAAGTTTTCGGATGACTCAGTCGGACCGTGGTCGGGTATGGCAGGGAGAGCTTTTCTTCCTTCTCCCGTCTGCGTGAGATGTGGGACATTTGAGAGACCTTGAACATTTACTGTGCACATGGACTTCTTCAACGAGTTATGGTATTGTTGCACTGTTGTAACTATATGTTATAATTATGTGGTTTTGTTAGTTTTTTTCAGTCTTGGTCTGTCCTGTGTTTTGTAATATCACACCGGAGGAAATATTGTATCATTTCTTAATGCATGCATTACTAAATGACAATAAAAGAGGACTGCGTGTCTTCATAATCTAATCAACAAAAGCTCAAATGCTAAATTCTCAACTCCTTGAGGTATTACTTTTAATTGCTCAAAACTTGTACTAGAGCATGTTTAAACTTACAGTGAAGAGTACAAAGAACTTTTGATTATTCTCTCCAACGCAGTTGTTCACCCAAGGACAATGGTGGTCCATTTTCCGGATGCATCTTTTACAAATACTAATATGGGGAAGAAATAATAAGTCATTACACAGCAAAAATGATCAGCTAAGAAATTTTCAAGCAAGCAGTAATACATAGATCACTACAGCACAGTAGAGGCCATGTTGTGCCAACCTTTTAACCTACTCTAATATCCATACAACCCTTCCCTCCTACATAGCCCTCCATTTTTCTATCATCCTTGTAACTAACTAAAAGTTCCTTAAATGTCTTTAATGCATCTGCTCTACCAATACCCCTGGTGTTCCATGCACTAACCACTCTCTGAGTAAAGAAATTACCTTTGACATCCGCCCCCTACTTTTCCCCCCAGTCAGCTTAAAAATTATGCCCCCCTGATATTAGCCACTTGACTTTGGGAAAGCCTCTGGCATTCCCCTCGATCTATGTCCTTCATCATTTTGTACATCTCCATCAAGTCACCTCTGTGACGAGAATACACATAAAATTAAGATGTTTGCTGGCCTGGGTTAGCATCAGTGACATCAGCAAGTGGTCTGCCACCTGCCCTCAGGGGAAGGAGAGATAAGGAACAATGGAGCAGCGTCTGGAGATGTGTAATGAAGGGACGTGGGAGAAAGAGAGCTGTCTGGAGCGGCTCCCCCTTTGAACCCTGAACTGTTTGAAGTGATGGACAGGCGATACCCCAGCAGGGGGATAAAAAGGGACAGGTTCGCTAAGACAGACACACACGCCACCCGAGGTAACGAGACCCTGGAAGCGGTGCGCCTCTCACGAGTGGGTGAGAAGTACCAGACAACGACCAGGGTGGAAAGGTACGATCAGCGGGAACCCGGTGTGTGTCCGCCCTTGCCTGGGTGCCGGGTTCACTGCAGAGGATCGACCGCATCTGGAGGAGGGGTCACAGTCGGTGACCTCAGGTGACATCACCAAGGACCCGCCCAAAAGCTGTTTGTGAGCCATCTCGCTGGTCTGTGAGCCATCTCGCTGGTCTGTGAGTGAAGCCGTTCTGAATGATCAGTTGTTCCTGTTCTATCTCTCTCTTCCCCCACGTTGTCCATCGCCATGGCAACGATTACTGCGAACTGAACTTTGAGTCACTTTGAAATTTGGTCATTTACCCCTAGACAACGATAGAGCTTGATTGATGCTGTTATCTTAATTCTGTGCACATGTGTGTCTATCATCGCTGAACTGTTGCATTTATTATCCTTTCGATTACTGTGTTGCTTGTTTCTTTAATAAAACTTTCTTAGTTCTAGTACTCCAGACTCCAACTGAGTGATCCATTTCTGCTGGTTTGGCAACCCAGTTACGGGGTACGTAACACCTCTCATCCTCAACCCTGGCTCGTTCAACCTATCCTCATTAAGACGTGGCTTCTAATCCAGGCAGCATCCTGGTAAATCTCTGCACCTTCTCTAAAGCTTCTACAGTTTCGTATGGGACCCCAAATCCCAAGGACTTTCTACACGGGCATAATTGAGAGCATCCTGACTGGCTGCATCATTGCCTGGTATGGGAACCATACTTTCCTCAATTGTAGGACTCTGCAGAGTAGTGTGGACAGCCCAGCGCATCTGTAGATGTGAACTTCCCACTATTCAGGACATTTACAAAGACAGGTATGTAAAGAGGGCCCTAAGGGTTATTGAGGACCCGAGTCACCCCAACCACAAACTGTTCCAGCTGCTACCAACTGGGAAACGGTACCGCAGCATAAAAGCCAGGACCAATAGGCTCTGGGACAGCTTCTTCCACCAGGCCATAAGACTAATTAATTCATGCTGATACAATTCTATTTCTATGTTATATTGACTGTCCTGTTGTACATACTATTTATTATAAATTATTATAAATTGCACATTGCGCATTTAGATGGTGACGTAATGTAAAGATTTTTACTCCTCATGTATATGAAGGATGCAAGTAGTAAAGTCAATTCAATTCATTTATAAGAGGTGACCAGACCAGGGTGGCATGGTAGCACAGTGGTTCGCACAACGCTTTACAATGCAGGTGATCCAGGCTGAATTCCCACCGTTGCCTGTAAGTTCTCCATATGACCACGTTGGTTTCCTCCGGGTGCTCCCACAGTCCAAAAACCTACCGGTTAGTAGGTCATTGTAAATTGTCCCTTGGTTAGGCTGGGATTAAACTGGGGGATTGCTGGGTGGCATAGCTCAAGGGGCCAGTAGGGCCTACATGTGCTGAATCTTAGTCAATAAAAACTGAACACAATATTCCAAGTCTGGTCTAGCCAGTATTTTATAGAGCTGCAACATTACCTCACCACTCTTGAACTCAATTCCTGATTAATGGGGAACTAATACATCTCATAATACTTCCAGATAATTGTTCAAAGGACAGATTACCTCATATTCAGAAATGAAGCTGCTATCAATCAATACAGGGAAAATAATTATTTTTAAATGTTCTCTTCTAATTTTTACTTCTTGTCCAAATGTAATTGTGCTATTACACAGTGGAGCATAAGCCATTAAGCAGATTAACTTCATATTAAGTCGTACAGTATGTGTGTCCACTTCAGCCCTACAGCACTGAATCAGAAGATTGTGTCTAAGGTTAAGGTAATGAAATACAGGCCAATTAGCCTGACATCGGGAGTGGAGAGGTTATTTGAGGGATTTCTGAGGGACAGTATCTACCAGTATTTGGTTAGTCCAATTAGGATTCATAAGGCTCTGTGCATGGAAAGTCAAGCTTGGCAAATATTTTAGTTTTTTTGTTTTAAGAGGTAAGCAAAAGAAGATGAGGGTAAAGCAGAGGATATTGTCTATTTGGACCTCAGCAAGGTCCCACATAGTTGACTGGTCTCAGACAGGGTAGGTCTCATGGAATAAATACAGAACTAATTAGGTATTTTCAAAATTAGCTTGGATGTAGGAAGCATAGGGTGGGGATTAAAGACTGTTTCTCAAAATGGATGCTGATGCTTAGGACCCTTGCTACTTGTTATTTTTATAAATCATCTGGATGCAAATTCACAAGGCTTTATCAGTAAATTTGTTGATAGTGTTGGTAGTGAAGAAGGTTATCGTAAATTACAAGGGGATCTTGTTTAGTTAAGGAATTGAGCCAAAGATTGACAAAAGGATTTCAATAGTTAAATGTGGGGATTTGCATTTTGGAAAGTCAGACCAGTGCAGGACTTAAACAATGAATAGTAGGGTACTGCTAGGGTATTAGTAACGCAGTGGTAGGGAGTGCAATGGAACAGAGTGACTCAGGGAAACCAATGCATAGTTTGCTGAAAACAGGGGCACAGGTAGACAGGGTGGTAAAAAAGGTGTTCAGCATGCTGGCCTTCTTCAGACATTGAGAACAGGAGATGGGACATAATGTTGCAGTTACATACGTTGTTGGTGAGGCTGCACTTGGACTAATGTGTATAGTCTTACTCACTCTATTGTAAGAAAGACAACTGACAATAGACAATAGGTGCAGGAGTACGCCATCTGGCCCTTTGAGCCAGCACCGTCATTCACTGTGATCATGGCTGATCATCCACAATCAGTACCCTCTTCCTGCCTTCTCCCCATATATCTTCACTCTGCTATCTTTAAGAGCTTTATCTAACTCGTTCATGAAAGAATCCAGAGAATTGGCCTCCACTGCCTTCTGAGGCAAAGCATTCCACAGATCCACAACCCTTTTGTGTGAAAAAGTTTTTCCTCAACTACATTCTAAATGATCTACCCCTTATTCTTAAACTGTGGCCTCTGGTTCTGGACTCACCCAACATCGCGAACATGTTTCCTGCCTCTATTTGTTTCAATCAGATCCCCTCTCATTCTTCTAAATTCCAGTGAATCCAATCTTTCAACGTATGACACTCCCGCCATCCCTGGAATTAACCCAGTGAACCTACGCTGCGCTCCCACCATAGTAAGAATGCTCTTCCTCACATTTGGAGACCAAAACTGCACACAATACTCCAGGTGGGGTCTCACCAGGGCCTTGTACAACTGCTAAAGGACCTCTTTGCTTCTATACTCAGCTCCCCTTGTTATGAAGGCCAACATGCCATTAGCTTTCTTCACTGCCTGCTGTACCTGTATGCTTACTTTCAGTGACTGATGAACAAGGACACCCAGATCTCGTTGTACTTCCCCTTTTCCTAACTTGACACAATTCAGATAGTAATCTGTCTTCCTGATTTTGCCACCAAAGTGGATAACTTCACATTTATCCACATTAAACTGCATCTGCCCACTCACCCAACCTGTTCAAGTCACCCTGCATTCTCATAACATCCTCCTCACATTTCACACTGTCACCCAGCTTTGTGTCATCTGCAAATTTGCTAATGTTACTTTTAATCCCGTCATCTAAATCATTAACGTATATTGTAAATAGCTGCGGTCCCAGCACCGAGCCTTGTGGTACCCCACTAGTCACTGCCTGCCATTCTGAAAAGGACTCATTAATCCCTGCTCTTTCCGTCTGCCAACCAATTTTCTATCCATGTCAGTACCCTACCCTCAATACCATGTGCTCTAGTTTTGCCCACTGATCTCCTATGTGGGACCTTATCAAAGGCTTTCTGAAAGTCAAGGTACACTACATCCACTGGCTTTCCCATGTCCATTTTCACAGTTAATCCTCAAAAAATTCCAGAATATTAGTCAAGCATGATTTCCCCTTTGTAAATCCATGCTGATGTAGTTAAATTGGAGAGAGTGAAGAAAAGATTTACCGGGACTTGAGGGCCTGAGTTATGGGGAGAGGTTGGCTAAGCTAGGTTCTTATTCTTTGCAATGTAGGACAATAAGGGACAGCTTTATGGAAATTGCATTAGATAAGCTGGACAATAACAATCTTTACCCCAGGGTAGGGGGAGTCCAAAACTAGGGGATGTCAATTTAGGGCAAGAGGGAAAGATTTAAAAGGGACTTAAAGGGTAACTTTCTCACATAGGGGTTAATAAGTACATGGTGTGAGTTACTGGAAGAAGTGATTGAACCAGGTCAACTGCATCATTTAAGAAGCCCAAGTGGGTGGGCCTTAAAGAGATATAGGCTTAATGCAGGAAATTGTGACTAGGTGGGTGGGGAGTCTGGTCATCATGGGCTTGATGGGCCAAAGGGTCTTTAACTGTGCTGTATTGCTCTAAGGCTCTATTGTAGATTCATGCCCTGTTCTAGAAACTTGAGCACAAAAATTCAGACTGTCACTTTTGTTGAGTATTTAGGAAACTATCGTTTCCAATGGGGACTTTACAACCAAGATCTCATCTGCCACTTCAGGCACAATTCTGAATAGCAGAGGGTCCCTCGATCAACATCACCAAATAAGATTATCCTACTGCTGTTTGTAGGAGCTTGCAAAGTATATTGGCACCATGGTAGCGTAGTGCAATGCCATTACAGCCTGGAGCACCAGAGTTTGGAGCTTAATTCTGGAGTTATCTGTAAGGAGTTAGTATGTCCACTTTATGGAATGCGCCAGGTACTTTGGTTTCCTCCCACAGTCCAAAGATGTACTGATTAGTAGGTAAATTGATCA
This sequence comes from Mobula hypostoma, assembly GCF_963921235.1. Taxonomy (NCBI): domain Eukaryota; kingdom Metazoa; phylum Chordata; class Chondrichthyes; order Myliobatiformes; family Myliobatidae; genus Mobula; species Mobula hypostoma. The sequence goes on from NC_086110.1 coordinate 56,465,337, forward strand.
TTGTATTTGTCCAATGATTAAGCTACGGTTAAACTGGGGGATGCTGGGCTGCACAGCTTGAAGGGCCAGAAGGGCCTATTCCACGATGTATCTCAATGAGTAAATAAATAAAACACATATTTTCTCCAGTTACATTACTACATCATAAGATACAGGAAACAGCTGAATATAATTATGTGTTATCCATTGACAACTTAGAAATCTATTTCAAATTGAAACCTCAATTTTTCATAGCCAACTTTATTCACGTAATTGATTATGAACATTTATACCCCATTGGCCTGCCCGTATTGAGAAGAAGAAGACAAATAGCCCTTAACGTGGCAGTGGAGTTATTGAGACACCGTCATGACGGTGTTTCCGTAGCAAGCTATTCTTGTTTTTACGAGGCCAAGTTGCTAGCTGAACACTCAGCCCAACTTGGATTCGAACTCGGGAACTTTCGCTCCAGAGTCCAGCCCTGATATTATTGCGCCACCAAGCGGGACATCCATATTGAAATCATCAAGCAATTGGAGAGTCAAATCGGCACAGCAAACTGAAATGTTACAAGCCACTTATCAGATTTTCAGACATTCAATTGAGATTACTTGCTTACATGCAGCATCAGTTTTATTTGTAGACAATTTCTCTTCTGTAGTGCTTTATTAATCCCATATTAAAATTCAAAAGTAACAGTCACAAAATGTGGTGACATGAGGGAGATGGAAAAATTTAGCTGAGTGGTGCCACAACAACCTCTTACTCAATGTCAGCAAGACCAAGGAGCTTTTTATTGACTTCAGGAGGAGGAAACCAGAGGTCCATGAACCAGTCCTCATTGAGGGATCAAAGATGGAGAGGATCAGCAACTTTAAATTCCTTGGAGTTATCATTTCACAGGATGTGTCCTGGGCCTAGCATGCAAGTGTAATTATGAAGAAAGCATAGCATGACATCTTAAATTTTAACAAACTTCTATAGATGTGTGGTGAAGAGTACATTGGCTGGTTGCCTCACGACCTGGCAGGGAAACACCAAGGCCCTTGAATGAAAAGTCCTACAAAATGTAGTGGATTGAGCCCTGTCAATCAAGCCCTCCACCACTGAGCACATCTACACAAAGTGCTGTCGCAGGAAAGCAGCATCTGTCATCAAGGAGCCCCATCATCAGGCCATGCTCCCTTCTCAGTATTGCCATCAGAAAGAAGATGCAAGATCCTTGAGACCCACATCACCAGGTTCAGGAGGCTATTATCCCTCAACCATCAGGCTCCTGAACCAGAGGGGATGACTTCACTCCCCTTATTAATGAGCTGTTTTCACAACATATAGACTCACTTTTAAGGACTCTTCATCTCATGCTCTCAATATTTATTGCTTATTTATTATTATTTCTCTTTTGTATTTGCACAGTTTGTCTTTTTGCACATTGGTTGTTCATCCATCCTGTTGCCCAGGTGAGGTTTTCATTGATTCTATTGTGTTTCTAGGAGTTACCGTGTATGTTGCAAGAAAACAAATCTCAGAGTTGTATATGGTGGCATATATGTACTTTGATAATAAATATACATTGAATTTTGAAAATGCAGGAGGAATTTAGTTAGCCAGGCAGCATCTATGGAAAGGAACAAACAGTCAACCTTTCAGACCAAGCCCCTACATTAGCAAATAGCAGAAAGGAATGGGATTAAAGACTGCATAAGGTGGTGAGAGGAGGGAAAGGAGTACAAATTGGGAAGGTGATGGTAAAGGGCTAAAGTAGAAAGAATTTGATAGGAGAAGAAACTGGACCAAAGGAGAAAGGGAAGAGGATGGTCACCAGACAGAGGTGACAGGCAGGTGAGGAAAAGAGGTCAGAGGGGAGGCAGAACAGGGAATCCAAAAAGAGAAAAAAGGGGAGGGGAGAAATTACCAGAAATATGAGAAAACAATACTCATGACTTCAGGTTGGAGGCTATAATGTGTTGCTGCTCCAACCTGAGAGTGGCCTCATCGTGGCAGCAGAGGCAGCCATGGACCGACATGTCTAAATGGGAATGGAACATTGAACACCGAGTAGCTATAAAGCTGAATTCCCCAGCAACTGACATCTAGTTCAAACTTCAAAGGTACATGATAATCAATAGATCAATGAAACATATAAATATTATCAATTTGCAGAAATAATTGTCCTGTTCTCCAATGTAAAATAGTTGAGGTTGTAATCAGTGATGCTGCTGTAAATCAACTCTTCTCACAAGCAAGAGTTATACGTTAATTTTGAATGCAATACCAAGAAAACAATTAAAGGTAAATCGTTATAATCAAACAATGGAACCAAATTTAAGTAATTCAAGAATGATTAAGCTTACAGTCAATAGTACTATCATTATGGAATGACCAGGCACAGAGATCACAATTGCTTTGGAAGCTTTAGTAAAAAGATATCATTTCTATACCTGCAATGGTGAGCTCGCTCTGGCTTAATACTGCAACATTTTGGGCACTTATAGATTACTTCCCCTGGCTTCAGCTGCAGACTCTCCATATACTCTTTTGTGGCATTGCCTTTAGGCACAGCACCCTGTGGAAAGAAACCATCAATGAGTCCACACCAGGTAAATAAATGAACAAGTCAGTCATCAATCATATGAAACTCAAACATAAAGCAAGCTAAAAGAATTAGACTTTTTTTCTCCCACCAACAATTATAAAATTAGGTATATAGTCAGGCATCTTACAGCCCCACAATTTTCACAGCATTCTTCATTACCTCTTCTCTCTGTGTCTGTTGTCACTTTCTAATAATTGTCTTAAATTTTTACCTTGCTGTCTGACTCTCCAGTGACTTCATCAAAATTTAAAATTTTATTAAATATTACCTTAACATTCTCAGTTTCATTAAAATACTTCTGCATTTCAAGTTCCCACTCAAAAATACAGTTTTCCTGATGAGAAGTACCCTGGGTATGAAGACCATTCCTTTAGAAGCAGAAAATTAAACATCACTGTAATTTTGGTTAACCCATATCTTGCATGAAATTATTTAATACATCTTTATCCTTTCATACTATGTCTTTACTTGGAAAAAAAAAGTCAATTTATGCTCTTTTCTCCATTTACAGAGCATTTTCATTTTGGACACCTTGATACTCAAACTCATTCACATGCTTCACTGTCTGAGAATTATGAATAATTATTACTTTTATTTAGAGATACAGCTGTAATTTTATATTAGCAGGTATTATTTAAGTGACATGTACCATATGCCCTTTCTAAATTGTGAGAGGTGTTCAGGGATGTAGCTTAATTTTTTTATATATAAACACAATCGTGCCATTTTATCATGTCTGTGAAGCATCTTGCTTCTTAATCCATCAATGTAGATTTCTCAGTGTACTGCAGACCATTACTCCAATGCAGGGATATGCTTGGTTGTAATGTTGAGTCTGCTGGACAAACAGGCAAGTCTGTGGTCAGCCCAGCCAACAGCAAAATATTTGCTTTGCCAATATCAAAGCCAAAGCCAGTGTGAGACAAGACTGAATAAGTATAGAGGTCATATGATCCAGCCTATTACAGTAAAGGCCTGCTTTTGCAACATCACAATTTAACTAGGGCCTCAATGCTACTTTTCTGAGCTTCCCCTAAACACCTTTGAGTGATTTTTTAGCTTTTCAGCTTTTATGATAAATATCTAAATGCATTGTTAAAATCATCCAGATTCATCTCAGCTATGCAATTTTCTGATCATTCCCAATTCTTAAATTAAATAGATTGTTCCTTATTAATATTGCAGCATTTGATTTGCCAGCTTGGTATTCCTTAAATGTGTCAAACTGTTATTTGATGCCTCATTTTGTAAAACTCTCTTAAATATGTAATTTAATTTACAGCACTCTCAGTCATTGTTTTAAATTTTATTTACAAAGCATGTAACTATAAACATTATATACAACTATCAAGCAAATCCTACAGTTAACTAGTACCATATATCAACTCAATAATTCAAGCACAGTCCAGTACATACAATGTCATGTGAAATTTGTTGAGGTTGATGATCAAAATTAATTTATCATAAGATCATGAAGTTAAATGGAAAACAGAAATTGGGAGGAAATTGGCAGAGGAAAATGGTTATTTTCAATAAAGCTGCCACATATTTTGATAATGGATCAAGTTTGCAAATAGGAGGGATGACATTTCCTTTTTTTTGGAACATTCAGTTCTACAGTGGATGCGATCCCACTGGCTCTTGACTTGGCCTTGGATCACCTGGACAATACTAATACTTACATCAGGCTGCTGTTTACTGACTACAGATCAATGGTCAACACAATCATTCCCACAACTCTGATCAAAAAGCTCCAAAACCTGGGCCTCTGTGTGGATCACAAGTAACATCTCTACCTCAATGATATTTAACACTGATATTTCACCTCAAGGATGTGTGCTTAGCTCAATGCTCTACTTTTTCTACACCCATGACTGTGTGGCTAAGCACAGCTCAAATGTCATCTGTAAATTTGCTGATGACACAACTACTGTCAGCAGAATTGAAGATGGTGAAGAGAAGGCATATAGGTAGATAGATCAGCTGGTTGAGTGGTGTCGCAGCAACAACCTTGCACTCAATATCAGTAAGACCAAAGAACTGACTGTGGACTTTAGAAAGTAAGATGAGGGGACACACACCAGTCCTCACTGAGGGATCAGAAGCGGAAAAGGTGAACAATTTCAAATTCCTTGGAGTCAACAGTCTGAGGATCTATTCTGGGCCTAACATATCGATGTAGTTACAAAGATGGCATGACAGCAGCTACATTTCATTAAGAGTTTGAGGAGATTTGGCATGTCACCAAAACACTCAGCTATTACTACAGGCGAACTGTGGAGAGCATTCTGACTGGCTGCATCACTATCTGGTATGGGGGCGGGGGGGGTGGGGGTGGGGGTGAAGGGGACACTGCACAAGATCGAAATAAGCCATGGAAAATTGTAAACTCAGTCAGCTCCATCATGGACACTAGCCTCCACAGCATCCAAGACATCTTCAAGGAGCGATGCCTCAAAAAAGGGAACATCCATCATTAAGGACCCCCATCATCCAGGACATTCCTTCTTCTCATTGCTAGCATTAAGGAGGAGCTACAGGACCCTGAAGGCATACACTTGATGATTTAGGAATAGCTTCTTTCCCTCTGCCATTAGATTTCTGAACGGACGTTGAACTCATGTACAGTATCTCACTACTTTATTTCCTCTCACTTTGCACTATTTAGTATTGCACTGAACTTTATATATAAAAACATCTGTGTTAGATTGTTTTAACAATATGGGACGAGTGTTCTGAATGGCATGAATACAACAGTAAAAATAATATAATTTCCATATCTGAAAAATACAAACTTAACTTGGTTCATTTCCAATGTATGAATTTTTGACACTAACGTTAACATTAATATTTAATAAACTATCAAAGAACTCCTGTGCATAATAATTACTCAGCTCGGCCTTAATACACCTCACCTTGGCATGGAATCTAAATAATTCAATTGAATAATCCCCATTTCACCTTAAAAGTATATAGAGTTCAAATAGAGAAGTGAATAGCTGCAATATATTAATATATGAATCATGTTAACACAACTGCCAAAAAAATAAGATATTTAAAAATTGTTCTTTTTTATTTTGAGTGGGATACAGTATTCAATTACTTAGTAAATTTTAAAAAAATATATAAAATGCTTCCTAAGCACAAGTTTCAGTTTAGTTTTTAAAATGACAACTATTCTGGTGATCAATTTATTCTGGGAGTATGGCCAGGTAAATGTCAAGTATAACAATAATGTAGATATCTCAAGAAGAATGTTTTCTCTAAGCATTCTCTCTGATGTTGCTCCCACTAGGAACACTGGCTCATGGAATTACTCTTGTTCAAAGTAACAGATAGATTTCAGTCAAATTTTAATAGATTAACAGCCAAAAGCATTTGCTTTATTTCATTTTGACTGCAACACACATGATAGAATGTCTCCACTTTCATTCCTCAGAGCTTTATCTGCCTCCTATTTCAAAAAAACTGTAAAGATTCTTAAGAGAAATATACCAAATATTTGTTTTGAAAGAAATATACCAAAGTTGAAAAAACCTTTATTTCGATCAGGGGTTCCCAACCATTCTGATGCCGTGGATCAATACCATTAAGCAAGGGGTCCATGAACCCCAGGTTGGGTACCCTTGATCCAGATGAAAACAGCAGCGACAAAAATACTCTGCATACCTTTAAGCATCATTCATGAATTCCACCAACTAAGCTTCAACACTTGCAAAATATCATAACTATATACACTATACTACATTGCCATGTAATGAGGTGTCTATTCGCCTTTTAATTGGATGAACCAAAAATGTGCTCCAAATATCGATTTATGCTTTGTGGTAGATAACACGCCATAAAATGAGATTTTTTGTTTTGGCTTACAATTATGGACAATGGGAAAATCTTCTGGAAAAAATATTTCAAGTTGTTCATCAAGTTGTCTAACATCAACACCCTTGGTGGATTTAGATGGGGTGAGGGGGTGGGGGAGGGGAAAGTCACCACTGACTTGAATTAACCACGAGCTTAGTTAGTGTTCCTATGGCAGGTCATTCACTTCCTGATGTCCTCAAGCCTTGCCACTATTTACAAGGCCTAAGTTAGAAATGCCAGGGAACATTTTTTACTTTGCATGCAGCTCCAACACTCAAAAGGCCCAATACCACCCGTCAATGGAGCTCAGCACATTCAATATTCATTCTCTCCACTGTTGGCACACAATGGCTGTGGTACGAACTATTTACAAAATACACTGCAGTACCTCAAACTCATGACAACTCAAGGACAGTCTCTTCAGGTGGAGAGCATCACTAGGTTCAGCTTCTCCTCCAATTCGCACACTTGAAAATATATCACCACTTTTTCATTACTGCGAAGTCTAACTCTTGCTACTCCTTATCCAAAAGTACATTAGCAAAAGGACTGCAGTGGTTCAAGGAGGCAGCTAATAACTGCCTTCTGAAGGGCAGTAAAGGACAGGCAATAATGGTGGTCATGGCAGCAATGCCCAGATCCTTCCAAAAAATTAACAAAGCAAGAATCCATGAACTATAAGAGTAAGTGGGGGGGGGGGGCGGGGGAAGCTTCAGTCAATACAAGAAGCTGGTTTCTGCTTTACATTTTTAGCACATTTCTCCTCATGATATCAGCTACTTTCTCCATAGACAGCTTCTTGGATTTTGGTTACTTCCCCTTCTCCCATGAAATAGGCTGAAAGAGCCACTCCAGATGGATGAATGCAGATAGGCGCAGCAGGCTACTGAATGTTGACAGCCACACAAGTTTCAGCCACTGAATTCTGAAAATAAGTGTGTTACATGGTGTATGGGAGAGCAATAAAACAACGAGTAAATCCAGGCCTGCTTCCCTCTTTGATTGACATTAACCTCCTGCTATTGAATGAACTCAGTGCACACCAGACTCAAAACCTCTGGGTCAGCTCCTCAGCTCACTAAGTGATCAGACGTATAAACTTTTTTCCAATTGAACTGTTTAACTTAGACGCCACTGTCAGAGTTATAGAGCATCCGAGCATGGAAACAAGCCCTTCAGCAACTCTAGTCCATGTCAAACTATTATTCTGCTTAGTCATATCGAGTTGCACCTAGACTGTAGCACTCCATAACCCTCCCCTCCATGATCAAAATTTCTCATAAATGTTGAAATCAAACCTGAAGCCGCAAAAAATATATTTAAAACATATTTGATGCGTACTTACTGGATCTGTTAACATTGTTCTCAGATGGGATGAAAGAGCGAGCACTGCCAGACCGTTAAAAACAATGCCATTTATCAGCGAGTACCAGTAGTCTTTGGGAGGCAGCAGCATTACAAAAGTCACCACAAAGTCAGCATATAAAACCAGAAGCCAAGTTATGACAGCGCAAATCATTCCACATCCATCTCGGATAAACCAGATCCGATCCACCGTCTCCACATTGGCAGGTGAGCATTCAAAGTCATCTTCGGAACTCAGCAAAGGATGATGCTCAACATCCCGGAATCGGTGCCCTGTTGACTGCATGATCTGTCAGTCTCATCTATTGAGAAAGAGATGTGTGAAATAAATGCCAGTACTTACTTACTCAATGTCATACCTTAAAACAAAACTTTAAAAGATATGGATAATTTTAAACAGCATTTAGACTGGATAGCTGAACTCTTGTTTAAATCACAACTTCAGGAAAGATATATAACAGCTGCAAGTGACATCAAAATTTTTAAAAATAATATAGTAGGCAGTAGCTTTCTCTATCACCCTTATATGATTTCCTTATCACACTGCACTTTCACTTTAGTCACTAAACCTAACAAACATAAAAATCTGTGGGAAAAATCTGTAGAAAGAGAAACAGACCCAATACTCCAACCCTCGTGCTAGGGCTGAGGAAGCGCCGCAGGAGCTCTAGGTGCCATCTGCGATCTTGAAGTCAGTCACCCCAACGGTGTCTTCATTCACGTCAACTTAAAACAGTCCTGCCAAAGTTCTAGCAGCATGTCAACTTCACAACCAGTGCAGAGAATATATTAGAGCTGGTTTATACCAACGTTTATGAAGCCTACAAGGCTGCCTCCTGCCCTCACCTTGGATTCTCAGACCACATATCCATTTTGCTAATCCCTGCATAGAGAGCACTGGTTAACCGAGTCAAGCTAGTTTATAGGGAGATGAGGACCTGGTCAGAAGGTGCCACTTCAGCACTGAGGGACTACTTTGAAAGCAAGGAATGGAGCATATTCAAGGAAGCTGCTACTTATGATCATCACATCAACATTGATGAAAATGAAGGATTGTTAACTGGCTACATAGGAAAATGCATTGAGGACGTACTGTGGTTAAGCACTATACTACCAGGACAAACCAGAAACCACGGTTGTCTGAAAGGTTCATGCACTACCCAGGGATGGGTATGCTGTGTTCTGATCAAGGGACTGGATGAATCCAAGGCTGGCAAGAGCTGCGCTCCCCCATGCAATCAGAAAGGCAAAGCACAAGTTCACACATAAAATACACAGTCACCTTTGTGACATCACGGGCACGTAGCGCATGTGGCAAAGTAGACAAACCATAACTGATTACAAGTCCACCTTGCACATCAGCGACAGCAATGCCTGCCTTCCTGACAGGCTGATTCAATGCATGATTTGACGCAATGAATGATGTGAAATTGGGGAACACTCCTCTCCCTTGAGGAACAGGAACCCTGTTTGGCCGCAGCTGAAGTGAGGAGGATCCTAGCCAGGGTAAACCCACACAAAGCTGCGGGGCCGGACAACATACCTAGACAGGTGCTGAGGGACTGTATGATCCAGCCAACAGAGCTATTAGCAAACATCTTCAATATCTCTTTAAAACAGTCCACTACCCCTGCAGGCTTCAAGACAGCCACCATCATTCTAGTGCCCAAGAGAGCTACAATAACTGGCCTAAACACTTACCACCTAGTGGCAATGACTTCAACAAACATGAAGTGCGTTGAGCAGCTGGTAATGGATCATATAAAACCCCACCTTCCAGCTACATTGGACCCTTTTCAGTTTACCTACGACTCAAACCGCACCACTGATGATGCCATAGATTTGGCCTTCCACTCTGCCCTGTCCCACCTAGAAAATGATGCCTCATTTGCAGGGATATTGTTCATTGACTTCAGCTCAACATTTAACACAATCATGCTTCAGAGGCTGGTGGGTAACATGTCCTCACTGGGACTCAATACCCCTCTCTGTAGTTGGATCTTGGACTTCTTGACAGAAAGACCTTCGTCAGTCCAATTTGGCAGCAACATCTCAAGTTCTATTATGCTGAGGACTGGTGACCTCCCCTGCCCCCCCCGCCAACCCCCCCATTCAGGGCTGTGTGCTCAGCCCTCTGCTATTCACACTGCTGACTCAGGAAGGCACAGGTCAACCATGCTCCATTACACATCAATGCCTGCCGTAGAGAGAATGAAGAGCACGGAGTTCCTAAGTGTGCATGTAATAGACAATCTAACCTGGACCCACAACACCTCCTTGACTTATCATTAGTCAAGGAGGCACAGCAATATCTACAGTTTCTGAGGAGATTGAGGCGTGCAAGGGTCCCCATCCCCATTCTAATAACTTTCTACAGGTGCACCATTGAAAGTGTCCTGTCTGACTGCATCATTATGCGGTACGGAAGCTGCAAGCCATTGGACGGCAAAACCCTACAGAGGATAGTAAAAACTGCCGAGAGGAAGATCGAGGTCTTCCTTCCCCCTATTTGTAATATTTCCCTGTAAATGTTGTACATGAAGAGCCCGAAGCACTGTTGAGGATCCCTACCACCAGGTACATAATGTGACCCACTCCATCAGGTAGCAGGAACAGAAGCATTAGGACTAGGACTGTCAGACTGGGTAACAGCGTATTCCCTCAGGCTGAGAGACAAATGCTTACCTTGCCACCACTAAGGTCTCATCACCAGGACAGCAAGCTGTTTACTGTACAGAATATTGTTTACCTGTGCTCTACAGACAATGCATTTTGAATTATAATTTATTAACTTATTTATGGCAATCTTTTATGCGTCGTGTGTGATATATATTTTGTGGGTGTACCTTCGTCTATAGGGAAGTCATTTCATTCGGTTGTATATATGTACAGTCAGATGACAAAAAACTCAACATAAACTTCAGGTTAAAAGATACTCTTTTCAAAATTCTTTCCATAGATACTGCCTTCCCTGCTGAGTATTTCTGCTATTTTTTGCTTTAGCTTCAGAGTTCCAATATCTGCAGTTTTCCAACTTTTATTGGTTCAAGTTTAAGGTACTTCTTAATCAATAGCTCACAAATACTTCATTTCCAAAATAGTGATCTTTGAATAATCCAAGATACTTGCGACTTTGGTGGTGGTGGACTGATAAGATTTCTCTGGACAGGATTATTTTTTTTAATGTATACCTCAGCTCGCTTTCAATTTATATTTTACACGAACACAGTAAGGGAAAAGCGGAACTTCCCAGTGGCCAAACAATTTAACACCAATTCCAATTCTGACATGTCAATCCATGGCCACCTCTAGTGCTGAGATAAAACTAACCTCAGGGTTGGTGGGGGGAGGGGAGCGGGTTGAGCAACATATCTTATATTCCGTCTGGTTAGCCTCCAACCTCATGGCATGAATACTGATTTCCCCTCCCAGTATTTTTTCCCCCTTCCCCTCGTCTTCTTTGATTCCCCACTCAGGCCTTTTACATCTTCACACCTGCCTATCACTTCCCTCTGACTCCTCTCCTCCTTCCCTTTCTTTTATGGTCCAGTCTCCTCTCCTATCTAATTCCACCCTCTCCAGCCCTCGACCTTTCCCACTCACCTGTCTCCACCTATCTCCTTCCTTTAACCCCATCATTTTAATCTGGTGTCTTTCCCCTTCTTTTTCAGTTCTAAAGAAGGGTCTTGGCCTGAAACGTAGACTTTATTCATTTCTATAGATGCTGCCCGACCTGCTGAGTTCCTCCAGCATTTTGTGTGTATTGCATTGGATTTCCAGCATCTGTAGACTTTTTAATAAATGTCCCAGTTAACCAGTCAAGTTGAAAGGAAGAGTGGGAAGAGACGTCACAGCAAATGGATGGGCAACGCATTTGACGCAATGGAAAAGGAAAACCCAGCCTTCTAATAATTTCTCAGGTTCACGTCTAGTGAGTATTAAAACTTACTTAAGAATTATATGTCATTAAAGAGCATTGGTGAAAAAAGGGCATGTATACTCTTACACTCTTATCCTCTTTCTAAATTTGTTTCCATTTGTACTAGACTAAAAACCAAAACCCAACTTTTACTTATAGTTTAAGAATATTAAACTATAAAGAAATGGTAAAAATGAGGATTTTCAAGATGGCGGCGCAGTGAAAGGTCTGCTTGCTGAACTCAGCACCACAACACTAATAATTTCACATATAAACCTATCCGTTCCAACTTGTTTTTAAAATGCCCAAGTGTCCGATTTAATGACATGAACTTTTTTTGAGCTGCTTCAACACCATGCCATCGAAAGGTACTAAAAAAGCGGCCAGGATGGACTGCACAGACCGCTGTCCCGGGACTGTGGAGCTTGCTGCTGCTTGCTATGCTAACATGTTGGACCCTGCTTTTCGTCAAGTAGTTCAGGAAGTTACGGAGAACATATCCAAAATGATGGATATTCCCCAGTAGTCCATCGATGCTCTGGAAAGCCACTAAGGCCTATGTAAGGGGATTAATTATCTCCTCCTCTGCTAGTAAGAAGCGACAAGCTGCGGAACAGCAGTGCCTAGTGGAAGCAAGGCTTGCGGCAGCTGAAAAGGATTATATTAATAAGCCTTCTGCAGCCAAGTTACAGAATATCACAGCCTTACGCTGTACACTAAATTCTTTACTTACACAAGCAGCCAAAAGAAAACTGACATTTGCTAAACAACGATTGTTTGAACATGGTGAAAAACCAGGTAGGTATTTGGCTTATTTAGCTAGACAGAAAAATGACTATTGCTTCAATTAGGGATGGGACAGGAGCCCTCACTAGTAATTCTAAAATAATTAATGTTGTGTTTAAGAATTTTTATTCTAAATTGTATCAATCTGAGCAACGTAATGATGAATTTTTCAGAAATTTAGATCTCCTAGGCATTTCTTCTGAACAAGAGTCCCTTCTCAATGCTCTGTTATCTATACATGAGACAGCTCCAAAGTGGGAAGGCCCCTGGTCCTGATGGACTCACTAGTGAATTCTATAAAGATTCACAGGGTTATTATCAGCGCCTATGCTAAACATGTTCTATCATGCATTGAATTGTGGTCTCCTCCCACCATCATTGAAAGAAGCTAGTATCTCCCTAATTCTTAAGAAAGGATAGAGCCCTGAAGATTGTGCCTCCTACAGTCCTATTTCATTGTTAAATGTTAACTTTAAAATCTTATCTAAAACCTTAGTGTTGCGATTAGAAACTGTTACCTTTTACCATAAAGGAGGATTAAACGGGTTTTGTAAAAGGCCATAGATCATCTAACAATATCAGAAGATTACTTGATGTGATTCAGGCCTGTCAGCAACAGGCAGTGGACGACTTGGTGGTTTCCTTAGATGCAGAAAAGGCCTGTGATCGCGTTGCATGGCCGTATCTTTTTTTCACTTTAGAACGATTTGGTTTGGGCAATAATCTTGTCAAGTGGGTGAAAGGTATTTATAATGACCCTTTGGCTGCGATTCTCACTAATGGCATTAGGTCAGATAATTTTAGTATTCTGAGGGGCAGCCAGCAGGGCTGCCCTTTATCACCACTACTTTTCACACTAGTGATCGAGCCATTGGCTGAGGCTATTTGGCGAGATCCCAAAATATCTGCTCCAGACATAGGACTAAAGTCACATAAAATTACATTGTATGCTGATGATGTTCTAATTTTCTTATCAAATCCTGCTATATCAGTGCATCAATTCATTTAGCACCTTTTCAGGTTATAAAATCAACTTTACTAAATCAGAGGCTATGCCTCTGGGGAATCTGCAGCAGGTACCTGACACTTAGGGTGTTTTCCCCTTTAAATGGTCACAGACAGGTTTCGTTTACTTAAGCATATTTATCACACCTACTAACTTTACACAGTTATTTGACAAAATCAGTCAGGATCTTCAGCGATGGCAATTAAGCACTCTTCCCATTTCTTGGCTTGGCTGAATATCATTGCTCAAAATGAACATTCTTCCTCGTCTGCTCTACCCAATATGAATGATTCCAGTCATTTTTACCCAACAAATACTTAAAAAAAAATAAATGGCTGGTTTGTGAGAACAAAAAAAATACCCTGTATTAAAATGTCTAAGTTACAGCTTCCCAGTAGTCCAGGGGGTCTGGATTTCCCAGACATCAAAAAATATCAATTAAGTTCCTTTTTATCTTATATGATTGTCTGGGTTTGTAGGGGCCCCTCCTCAATTTGGCTAGACATTGAAGCTTCACAAGCAAAATGCCCTCTTATTAATTTGCTTTTCCTCAATAAGATGAAACTAGTTAAGGAATATTGTCGCAATCCAATAACAATTAATACAGTCAGGGCTTGGAGGGCGGTGCAGCGAAAATATCACCCTTCACTCCAGTAACCGGCAGTCTAGATTTTCAGCCTGGCATAATGGATTCTGGATTTAAACTTTGGATTTCTAAGGGTATTTTCCATCTAGGAGATTTGTTTGATGAAGGAACGATGATGTCTTTTAGTCAAATAGTAGTGAAATTTAACATACCCAAAAAGGATCGTTTTCGCTTCTTTCAGGTAAGAGATTATATACAGAAAAAACATCATTGTTAACTGATTTCTATAGTTCTGACATAGAACAGAGGGTGCTTCGTTCCAAGGGTGAAGTCTCCATCAGTACTTTTTACAGCATCCTGGGGGAATGTTCTTGTGGAGAGGCTGAGCAGCTGGGAAGGGTCTGGGAGGAAGAGCTGGGCGTAGAAATTACAGCTGAAGCAGGGGAAGACATCTATGATAATGCAAAGAAAGTTTCAGTTTGTAATAGAACTAAAGCACTGCAACTCAAAATTCTGCATAAGCCCATCTGACTCCAGATCATCTTTCGAAATTTAAGATGGGGGTTTCTCCAATGTGTTCTAAATGTAAAGTAAATACTGTAACTTTTACCCACTGTTTTTGGACTTGTTCCAAGCTTCAGGCATACTGGAGTGATATTTTGGGTGAAATGGAAAAGATTCTAAAGATGGAGCTTGAACTGGACCCAGTGTTTTATCTCTTAGGTTTACCCAGCAGTCGTATTCTTAATGCACATCAGAAAGAACTTTTTAACATCCTGACTTTTTGTGTGAGGAAGAACATTTTACTTTGTTGGATATCCGATAAGGCCCCTGGACTTTTTGGTTGGCGTAAATTAATCATGGAATGCATTCCTTTGGACTTTATGACATATATGGTACACTCAAAACCAAATAGTTTCATAAAACATGGCAACCTTTTCTGCAATATGTAGATGTAAACCTGTCTGCTATATCAATAAGGGCTTTTGTATAGGATGTTGGGGTGATGTCTATATTTTGATGGAAGTGTTCTGATAGCTGATATCTGTGAGGGGAAGAAATGTAAATGTAAATGTATCTGTAAATTGGAAGTTTTGTTATGCTGAGCAAAAAAAAATTTAAAACGATAAAAAAAATGGTAAAAATGACGGTTCAAATCTTCCATTTGGCATACTTAAAGAATAGATTAATCTATTCTAAATCCAGTATTTACATTAGGGACATGTTTGGTGAACATTGCATGCACCATGGTCCTTAACATTATGTGTATCCATGTGTATTTTAATACATCCTAAACTTTATAATGTTGATATATTTGGATAATGTTTCTGATTTAATACTCATGAGTTGTGTGTTGCACAGATATGCTAGTCATGCCTATCCATTAACTGTATTCAATAGTTCTATATTGGAAAAGACTGGTATGTAAATTTAGTCATTAACTTTGTTTCTGCTGTTTGGCAAGTACAACCAGAAATAACAACTTACCTAAAAGTTTCAAGTTTTTCCATTAAGTTGCTTCCAATCAAACTGCTTTATTAAATTAGTCGGAAACCTGCAAAAAACATAAGTGGCGACTGTCATTCAATCATAAACATTCATTCTTTAATGTTGGCTAAAATAGCTGGAGTTTAGAAGAATGAGAGGGGATCTCATTGAAACCTATCGAATATTGAAAGGCCCAGATGGAGTAGATGTGGAGAAATTGTTTCCTATAATGTTGGAAGACCAGGACCAGCCTCAGAACAGAGGGATGTCCCTTTAGATGAGAAAAGAGAAGGACTTTCTTTAGCCACAGGGTGATGAATCTGTGGAATTCATTGCTGCAGATCGCAGTGGAGGCTAATATTCTGTATATTTAAAGTGGAAGTTGACAGGTTCTTGATGAGACAGGGTATAAAAGGTTATGGGGAGAAAGCAGGAGAATGGAGTTGGGACGAATAATAAATCAGCCATGATGGAACTGTAGAGTAGATTCAATGGGCTGAATGGCCTAATTCTGCTTCTATGTCTTATGGTCCAAGTTTTGTACATTTATTCTGCAAAATGGCAAACATGGTGGTAATATTAAATAATATTGTGGGCATCCGATTAAGGGTATAGGAAAAGTGATAATACTGATCAGGAAAAGTAATTGTTGCTTATATTGTTTGAGCAGATAAACATTTATTTAAAAATGACCGCTATAAACAGCAGTTTTAAATGGCAGTTTCCATTTTCAAGTTCCAAGACAAGGGAAGTGTTGGTAGAAAAAACTTAGCCCGAAATGTTATCTCTATTTCTCTCCCACAGATATATTTTCCCCAATTTGACACTGAAGCTGACCACAACATACAGATATTATCAAACCACATCTCATATTTTTTGCCATCAGATTGTTCAGTTTAGTTCTTTCTGTTGACAACATGCAGTGCCTCAACTTAAAACTATAATTTGAGCTCTTGCATCTATGTTAAGCCTGACAGATTATCTTAAATCTCATTTCCTTTCAGTTGACAAAGATTAGCAGTCACTGGTAAAATTTATTTTGTCACAGATAAAACTAGTTGTTTTAATTCTGCTACGAGATAGTTTAAACTGATGCAAACTGCATTCTTTCTCATGGGTTGAAATCAAGTCCTCTGCAGAAGCAGAGGGCAAGGCTCTCAACCTGCCTCAGTTTCCACATATCTGCAAAATCTAACTGAATAAATATCATTGCAGACTTCAGGTTGACAGCCACATGGAGTAGTCGCAGAGAACCAGCGCTCCCTCCTTTTTATTTCCACACTCCTTCTTCCCCCTTTTCTCATACCAAACTGTTGGACTTTTTGCTCTCCCCCCACTCGCGACTATGCTCATTTCAGGATGACCTCAAAGAGTACTAAATCCGGGAAAAAAGATGATTCGGTGGCCTGCGACTATGCTCACTTCACAATGACCTCAAAGAGTACAAAATCTGAGAAAAAAGACGATTCGGCGGCTGGCTTGACAGTTGAGGCTATCTCCACGCTGCTAGACCAACACCATGAGGCGTTAGTGGCCGAATTTAAATCTTTTTTCAGTCTGCTGGAAATGAAACTCGATCAAATCCAATGCAAAGTGGAGGACCATGGCCAACGCCCACCCTCTCTCGTGCTCGCTATGGACGACCTGAGCCAGCGCGTAAGTGAGCTGGAAAACATCTGCTCTAGCTTACGTGAAAACAATATAAAGCTAATGGTTAAAGTTACTGACTTGGAGGGCTGGAGCAGACGGCGGAACCTATGCATCCTGGGCCTGCCGGAATCTATTGAAGGCGGGCGTCCTACTGAATTTTTTTCCAGTCTGCCTTGTGAGATCTTCGGGAAGGAGACGCTCCCATCCCCGATCTTCGGGAAGGAGACGCTCCCATCCCCGTTCACTAGCAGCTAAACCAGTCCCAGGACAGAGACCGCGCCTGGTCATTCTTCACCTGCAGTGCTACCAGATTAAAGATCTCCTGGTTAGAGAGGCCCGGCAGAGAGGAAAGCTAGAATACCACGGCCAGCAGATTCCGGTTGTGGAGGACTACTCTCCCGAAGGTTTGAGCCTGCGAGCCGAGTATAGAGAAGTAATGATGGAGCTATACAACCGAGGGTTCAGGCCTTTCCTACTATACCCTGCACGGCTCCGTATCACACTTCCCAGCAGTGACAAGAGGTGGCTACGCTCGGTAGACGAAGCACGGAAATGCATCAACAGCCTCCCCACTACACCGAATTCTTCATAAAATATTTTTCTCCCATACCCTCTGCCAGGTAACGTTAGCAGTGCTTGGATAGCGAGGTCTGGTCTGGCTTGGCCGGGTTAGGTACTGACTACTACGATGGGGGAATAATATTCATTCAGACTGCTCTGTTGTGAGTATTTCCTTTTACCTTCAATTCAGTGAACCCTACAACCTTCCATGGGAGGAGCACTGGGTAAAGTTGGTTTATTTTATTATTTTTTCTTCAAATATCAGTTTATATTTCTTTTTTATGGTTCATTTTTCAGAGCGATGTTTAATAAACCTTGGGGGAATTGTTTTATCTCTCACTAAGCACAAGGTCAGTTTAGGAGTATGGAATGCTTACTGTTTCCTTTAAATATCAATAACAGAGTTGAAGATGACGCTACGAGTGACAGGAGGTTGTACTGTTGGATGACTATTGTTCTTAAGAGCTTGCTGCTATGCTCTCTGGCAGCTGTCTTGTTGTGGGTTGGAGGGGTGGGGGGAAAGTACTCCAATGCCAGTACTGTTTTAAGAACGCTTAGAAGTCCTTGCTATACAGGATTTATTTCTGCCCTGTTTCTCTGTTTTACATTTTGCCTCAGAGCTGATACCCGAAATCTTGACACCGCTTATTCTTATCAACCTGCATCTCTTTTAAAGGAGAATGGTTAGTCCGTTAAATTTGCAAACTGGAATGTCAAGGGGCTGAATCACCCTGTTAAAAGAAGGAAAGTGTTCTCACATCTCAAACAGTTTAATACAGCAATTCCATTTCTACAAGAAACACACATTCGCAATTCTGACAATTCCCGTCTTATGTCACGATGGGTGGGGCAGCACGTCCACTCCACTTTTCAGGCTAAAGCCCGGGGGGGGGAGGGGGGGGTCTCAATTCTCATAAATCAAAATGTTCCCTTTGAGCTCCACAATACAATATCAGATACAAACGGCCGTTTTGTCATTGTTTCGGGGAAATTATATAATACATTGGCCAACATATATGCTCCTAACTCGGATGATGTGGACTTCTTTGAATGTTTTTTCTCTGCGCTGCCTGATCTGAGTTCATACTCTCTCATACTAGGTGAAGACTTCAACTGTTGGTTAGATCCAGTGCTGGATCGATCGTCTCCTATTCCCAGAGTACTAAGCAAATCTGCCTCATTAATTCAGTCCTTCATGTCCAACTATGGCATCTCCGATGTATGGTGCTTTCTCCACCCAAATAATCATCTCACACATCCATTATGCCTTTTCTAGAATTGATTACTTTCTAGTTGATAACCAGCTAATTCCTGTGTTTATCAGAGTATAGTGATATCAGACCATGCTACTGTTGTCCTGTCTATAATTCTTCCTGGCCTTCCTCAAATAACTAAGCATTGGCGTTTTAATTAGATCTTACTGTCAGATAATCATTTTGTAAAATTTATGGAGGACCAGATACACCCTATCCTCGTTATATGCAAGGGATATGTTCCTTGAAGTTGATGCATAATGTGAATAGTTATTTAAATGGAGAAAATAGGGATGCGTTCCAGAGGGCTTCCTAAATATGTTTTATCTATAATTTATTCACATTTTCATACCAATATGACACAAAAGCAGTACGACAAGACAACATTTGTACTGTATTTAATCAATTTAAAGTAATATTCAATGTAATAAATCATAGAAAGTTAACATCCTCTGGTGTACAGTACTCACCAACAGTGGCAGGTGTGTTCGCTCCGGGAGATGAGTGGTTGTTGTGGTGTCGGGCAGCTTTACACGGATAAGGTGGATGGTTGTGGTCGTCAGGATAATATCAAGCACAGCAAGGGGTGAAGGAAGACTCACAGAACTCTTAGAACTGCCGGCAACAGAAGATTACAGCGATTTGAATAAAGTGGTGAGGGTTGTTTGCTTGGCAGCATTTTGTTTTTCAGCATAAATTTGCTTGTAGGGAAGAAGGGTTGATGGCAGGGAACGACTGAAATGCTGACTCTGTTCTAAACTTGGGTCCATGTCCATCGCCATTTGTGCCAAGTGTTCCGACTTCCACCATTCCCTCACCGTTGGTAAACTCCCGGGATTTTCAAAATCGTCTGTTGCTTGCAGCCTCTGAGAGATAGTTCGCCATAAAAAAAATAGGTACGCCTTGAATGTGGATCACACCAGTCCAGTGGTTGAATCAGCGATGTTGTGTTAGGCAGCAGGAAACGCACTGTTATGTTAGAATTAACATTAGTGTGCAAACTTAAAGCACACGGTATTGGGGGTAAGGTATTGGTGTGGGTGGTGAATTGGTTAGCAGACAGGAAGCAAAGAGTGGGAATAAACGGGACCTTTTCAGAATGGCAGGCGGTGACTAGTGGGGTACCGCAAGGCTCAGTGCTGGGACCCCAGTTGTTTACAATATATATTAATGACTTGGATGAGGGAATTGAATGCAGCATCTCCAAGTTTGTGGATGACACGAAGCTGGGTGGCAGTGTTAGCTGTGAGGAGGATGCTAAGAGGATGCAGGGTGACTTGGATAGGTTGGGTGAGTGGGCAAATTCATGGCAGATGCAATTTAATGTGGATAAATGTGAGGTTATCCACTTTGGTGGCAAAAATAGGAAAACAGATTATTATCTGAATGGTGGCCGATTAGGAAAAGGGGAGGTGCAACGAGACCTGGGTGTCATTATACACCAGTCATTGAAAGTGGGCATGCAGGTACAGCAGGCGGTGAAAAAGGCAAATGGTATGCTGGCATTTATAGCGAGAGGATTCGAGTACAGGAGCAGGGAGGTACTACTGCAGTTGTACAAGGCCTTGGTGAGACCACACCTGGAGTATTGTGTGCAGTTTTGGTCCCCTAATCTGAGGAAAGACATCCTTGCCATAGAGGGAGTACAAAGAAGGTTCACCAGATTGATTCCTGGGATGGCAGGACTTTCATATGAAGAAAGACTGGATGAACTGGGCTTGTACTCGTTGGAATTTAGAAGATTGAGGGGGGATCTGATTGAAACGTATAAAATCCTAAAGGGATTGGACAGGCTAGATGCAGGAAGATTGTTCCTGATGTTGGGGAAGTCCAGAACGAGGGGCCACAGTTTGAGGATAGAGGGGAAGCCTTTTAGGACCGAGATTAGGAAAAACTTTCACACAGAGAGTGGTGAATCTGTGGAATTCTCTGCCACAGGAAACAGTTGAGGCCAGTTCATTGGCTATATTTAAGAGGGAGTTAGATATGGCCCTTATGGCTACGGGGGTCAGGGGGTATGGAGGGAAGGCTGGGGTGCGGTTCTGAGTTGGATGATCAGCCATGATCATAATAAATGGCAGTGCAGGCTCGAAGGGCCGAATGGCCTACTCCTGCACCTATTTTCTATGTTTCTATGTTTCTATGAATGCTGTCCAAATGTTTAGGATGGGCTGGTGCATTGTCAAGCAACAAAAGAACTTTAAAGGCAAGATTCTGTTCCTGGCAGTAGTGTCCCAGAGCTGTGTTACCATCAGCTGATGCCGCGCTGTTTAAAATTTCGAACTGTTTTTCAACTATTAAAGCGGTTCTCTGCTGCTTGGCTGACGGCCCAAGACATGACATCGGATGCTTAGGAGACATAGTTAAATATTTCAAGCACAAAATCACTGCACCGTAGGTAAAACCAACAAAAGTTTAAGATCGCGCATCCACACCTTGCCAAAACCAATGCGAGAGTGGCGGGAGTGAAACTGAGGCGCGTGCACCTGACTTGTATTGGCGGCAAAGCGATGCTTCTCATCCCAACAGTGAGACTGAGGTGTGCGCACGTGACTTGTATTGGCGGGAAGGCAGTGCTCCTCGCATAACTGTGAATTTTGGACACATATAACGAGGCGTTGGTAGAAATAGGTTCATTGCATAACTGTGAATCTGCATAATCTGAAGACGCATATAACGAGGATAGGGTGCAACCGTTTTCCTTAATACCAATATGTCACTCCTCAAGCCTGGTTGTTTGGGACGCTTTGAAAGCATACCTCAGGGGTCAAATAATTTCCTATACTGCGAATGTGAAAAGAAAGACCCATAAAGAACGACTAGATCTGGCCAATCAAATTAAAGAAATAGACCAACAAAATGCTCAAATTAAAAATCTGAAGCTGTACAAAAAACGAGTGGAACTCCAAACTAAATTTGATCTTATTTCCACTCACCCAATTGAACGCCTACTATTGAAGAGCAAGAGCTGGTTCAATATCCATAGTGACAAATCTGGTAAATTTTTAGCCAACCAATTAAGGTGCCTCAAAGCCAAACAACACATTACAAAAATTCGAATGGAAAATGGAAGCATCAGCTCGAATCATTCTGAATTTAATGACACATTCAGGAATTTTTACTCCCGACTTTACACTTCTGAATCCCCAAATGATAACATTTCGGTCGAGAATTTTTTAAACAGCTTAAATATCCCCACACTTTCTCCTGATCTCAAAATGAGACCGAATGAATGAGCCAATATCATTAGAGGAGATATCCTCAGCCATCTCGTTGCAGCAGATTAGTAAATCTCCAGGACCCGATGGGTTCCTTGTAGAATTCTTTAAATCATTTTCGTCACTGCTCTTACCTCAACTAACCTTGGTTCTATCAAGGTAAACTGCCAGCATCATTTAATGAGGCATGCATCATTCTTCTAGCGAAGAGAGGCAAAGATCCAACAGAGTGCTCCTCACACAGGCCAATCTTTCTGTTAAATGTCGATGTCAAAATCTTAGCTAAAGTTTTGGCCCATAGACTGGAGAACATCCTACCCTCAATTATTTCTAAAGACCAAATCCGTTTTGTCAAAAACCACCTCCCCTTTTTTTTAAAACATATGCTGTCTATTAAATATTTTATATTCACCTTCAGTTGGGATCCCTGAATGTGTCATCTCCTATGACGCAGAGAAAGCATTTGACCGCGTAGAATGGAATTACCTCTTTGCTGTTTTAGAAAAAATTGATTTTGGACCAAGTTTTATCAAGTGGATTAAGCTGTTATATTCGCATCCCACCGCCTCTGTTTTAACCAACTCTCAGCAATCCCAAACTTTCATCCTCAAACGTGGAACCCGCCAAGGATGCCCTTTAAGCCCTTTACTTTTCGATCTGGCCATAGAGTCACTGGCCATTGCGTTCCGCAGTTGTACAGATCTGATGGGGATTTGGAGGGAGTTGAGCACAAAGTCTCCCTTTATGCTGATGATCTCTTACTTTTTATATCAAACCCGATCACCTCCTTACTCCCCATGTTCTCACTCATTAACAAATTTAGCCAGTTTTCAGGATACAATCTTAATTTACATAAGAATGAAGTTCTTCCAATAAATGGAGAAGCATAAGCATCAGAGTTCCACAACCTCCCTTTTGACGCAGTGAATAACCAATTTACTTACCTTGGCGTCACAGTAACAAGGAAACATAAGCGGCTTTTTGGAGAAAATTTCATTAATTTGTTAAATCATACAAAACAGAGCCTAGCACAGTGGTCACCCCTGTCTATGTCCCTAATGGGCCAAATTAATGTTGTCAAAATGAACATCCTTCCTAAATTCTTACACCTTTTTCAATCTATACCAATTTTCATTCCTGAAGCCTTCTTTGACTCACTAGACTCAGTCATATCGTCCTGCTTAAGGAAGGGCAAGCGTCCCCGACTGAATAAAGTCCATCTTCAAAAATCTAAAAGTGCTGTGGGCATGGCTTTGCACAATTTCTGCTTATATTACTGGGCAGCTAACATACGCTGTCTGATCTTTTGGTCCCATTTTTACAACCAAGCTCACTGCCCAATATGGGTGGCAATGGAGCTGAACTCTTATTAAGAATTTCTCCATCTCCGCACTTCTTGGATCCAAACTCCCTTTTCTTATGCCTAAACCAATTGTTAATCCTGTTGTGAGGCACACCCTGAGAGTATGGGCTCAGTTCAGAAAGCATAGTAGTCTCCATGGCTTCTCTCTTTCAGATGATTTCAGATATATAATCATCTCTTCCAGCCTTCTATACATGATCCAACATTTCAAGACTGGTACAGAAAGGGCATCAGGTGCTTTAAAGATCTTTTTATAGACAACTGCTTTGCATCATTTGAACAACCATCTGCAAAGTTTAACCTACCCAACACTCAATTGTTCAAATATTTGCAAATTAGACATTTTATCAGCCCTTTGATATCAAACTTCCCTGAGGCACCTGACACAAACATCAGTGATACGTTTCTCTGCATGAATCCATTGCACAAAGGTCTAATATCTACTATTTGCAACAAGCTAGCCATCCTGAGGCCAGACCGCTCCCCCCCCCACCGACAAAACTAAAACTGCCTGGGAGCAAGATTTAAATTTCTCACTGTCAGAAGATGTATGGGATTCAGTTCTTAAGTTAGTTAACTCAACCTCTACATGTGCCTGCTACTGCTTGCTACAGTTCAAGGTTGTACATAGCTAAAGCTAAATTATCTCACATTTACCCAGATGTTAATCCCTGCTGCGACAAATGCAAAAGGTGTACTGAACATGTACTGAACATGCCCTAGCTTAGAAAAATACTGGAAAGTTGTTTTCCAAACTCTATCCCAAATACTTAATTATAATTTGGAACCTAACCCTTTGATTGCTCTTTTCGGCACCTCTGGAGAGGGGGACATGCACCTAGGTCCGACCAAACGTCGCACACTGTCTTTAGCCTCTCTTTTGGCCAGGCGCGCAGTCTTGCTCAGGTGGGGGGATGCCGCCCCACCCATCCACGCTCAGTGGCTCAGGGACATCATGTCCAGTCTACACCTTGAGAAGATCCATTATTCAATTCTCAATTCGGACATAAAGTTCCAAAAGGTATAGGGACCCTTCCTTGAAGATTTTCAGAATTCCCAGCCAAACTAAAGGTCCATCCTTTCTTCCTTTTCCTCTGCACATAAATCCATGACTTCCAGCATTTCCCGGTAAAATTCTACGGACCCAGACTTGTAAACATACAACAGTCTATGTATTAGGAAAATACACCTTCTCTATACCAATGCAGCTCTGTGGGGACAAAGGTTCTGTTTAACCCTTTTTGCTAATGCAACAATGGCTTGGAGTTGGGGATTGGGAGGGGTGGGTCGGGGCAGGGAGGCAACCAAAGCATGATTGTACTATGGGTGCATCTCTTTCATAGATGTGAATTGTACATTTGATACATTTGTTATGAACTGCGCAAACCTCCTTTATACTATGCTCTCTTTATTTGAAAAAAAACAATAAAAATATTTGAAATAAAAAAATAAACATCATTGCAATGAAAATATCAATAATGATACAATTGTGAAATCACTGATCATGCAAAGTCATTCTGATTTTAATTATCTACTGATAAAAAGACTTGCAATTAGATTTTAGGTCCCATGAAAATATATCTTGTAGAAAATTCAGTATTGTGCTTTGTATTAACTAGAAAACACTCCCTAATGGCTACCTCCATAAAATGAACAAAACATTTAACTTCAGTTCACCATTAATAGTCATTTCTTTCACGGTGAGTGTTGCTGTCTGCTCTTTAGCTCATCTCTGGTGGAAGGATCGCCTATCCACTTATTATCCCTTGATTCGACTATTCTCAAGTACCACTGACTGACCCTCCAAACTCTATTGTGTGTCCAAACATGCACCATTTATCCACCTAGTCTGTGCATAGTGATCTGCATATATTAATCTTAAAATGTCCTCCTTGTTCTCAAATTCTCCACACTGTCGTCCTTTTCTAATCTTGGAAACACTTCAGGCCCTAGAAACCTGCACAAGATGGCCTCTTGACTAGTACAAAATAGGAATTTCACTCCCTAAATGTCTCTTCTTGACCGAGCTTTAGCCATCTGTCATATTATTTCCTTAAATCACCCATTGCCAAATTTTGGTTTGATAACAGTTCTGCAAAGTGGCTCAGGCCATTTTACTTAATTAATGGCACAAAATAAATACTTACCATAGTTCAGTTTTATACTCTTGTTAAAAGTGCCTATGAATACATTAGAAAACATTGAAAATGCTAACTCAAACTGCTTTTTTATTCCTGTTAAATTTCAGTAAGTTGCATGAAATCTAAATATTCAGGCAATGGAAAAAAATTGTAAATGATTAATTATCCATTCAGAGCAGAAAGTATTATTGACTTTCCTTTTCTTTGTGGTTTGAGTGCATACACCAACCCCGATCCAATCTATCATTTCCCTCATTTAAAGAAATCAGTAATGTTCTTTAATCTCATTACACTAAGGTTTCAGGATGACAAAGATGAAAGCTGTATCTCTTATATTTCTTTCTTTACCCGTACATAACAATATTTGTAATACAACTGAAATATTGCCTGGAATAAAAATAACTACTCATGAACAATAAACAACAGGAATTCTGCAGATGCTGGAAATTGACTCATGGACAATATTCAGTTTAAATACAATACATATTGATGGTCTATTCAGACTGAATTGCATCTTGTATAGCATTAATACCCAATACTAAAACCTTTTAATATTATAAAACTAATGTTTTTGGCCCTTCAGCCAACAAAACAAGAGATATGCCGCTGTGTCTATGTAATTAGGAACACATCCACGATAATAGTTAAATTTTTAATTTGAGAAAACAGCTGATGGAACAGTTGGCTCCAAGTCAAGTGTTGAGATTAGAAAATAAAATGCAAATGTTGGTTGCCTCGAGTCTTTTTAGAGTTTAAAGTTACACTGAAGCCAGGAAAAAAGATGACTGGATGCAAAGCAGCCTCTTAGGATCAAAGAAGCACTACTTTCTTTGTATGTCCAGTCCAAATGAAGGTCTTGACCAGAAACATCAACTGCCCATTTCTCTCCATTAATGCTGCCTAACACACTGACTTCCTCCAGCAATTTTTGTATTGTTCCAGATTCCAGCTGCAGCAGTCTTTTGTGTCTCCATGGTTTCTACAGCATCTTATCTGACAGTAGTTGCAGCAAAGGCTAGATAAAATAAGTTATTATAGGTGCTCAAATGTGGGTGGAGTTAGGGTAAATGAGGTGTTCGAATTAACTGCCTCTTTGTCCCTAATGCACACATACTTCTTCGCTCTATGTGAAATATTGGGTGAATAGACTGGAAATAACCTTTATGGTGTGTACGTCAAACATGTGCCCTGACTGTTAGTGTTACGAATCCTCGGAATTTTCTCCATCCAGCACAGAATTCTTGCTGGACTTCTCGATTCAGCTGTCTGTAGGATGGCTACTCTTTCCCCAATCCAATCGCCAAATGACTCACATTTGTAGTTGATTAATTCCTTAGATTCTTGGTTATTCTCATCCAACTAGTCTTGGTTCCCTTTGGTGGAGAGACAAAGAGTCCCTTCACAGGAGACAAATATGGATTTCAAGCTATGGACACCGGCTGAAAGTCAACAGGCTGATTGCCTGAGAAGCGTTGCCTTTATAAAGTCCTTGAGAACTTTGATCTTCCTGCAACAATGTTTTGTTAAAGCTGATGTTCTGGGGTCAGGAAAGTGGATGTGAAGGCATGGATTAGGTAGAAGTTGGTCGAGTCAGAGGTGTTTATTATGGCACGGAGCTGGCATAAAGCTGAAGAGCCAAATAAGAAAGAGTATCTGATTCCTTAGTTCAATATCATCCCTGGACTCTCAGCAGAATCCAGCTGCAGAGCAGGTGGTCAGATGTGGTAGCATTCAACCTCTTAACTTACCCCCAACTTCAGGAAATCTGTGAAACGGGTAAACTGCAAGGTATACAACGCAGACAATTCTCCATTAAACTATGGACAAAAGGCTAATACATTTTAGACTACTTTTAAGAAAATCCTTCAGGGAAGTAAATCTACCATCATTAACTAATTTGGCTTGAATCTGATGGATCTGTCCATTAATGAGGTTAACTTTCATTGCGCCTTGACACTTTGATGTTCCTAAAGCAAAACACGCCACTAGTCAGATGCCATGCATCAATCTGTCTGTTCTGCAACTGGATTCATCAGGGTCTGGTGACAGAGCAGTGACTTACTTAAGGAAGTCCAGATATACATTTCAGCTTTATGCCAGGAAGATTTGGCATATGAACAGCCACCATGTCTTTCGAAAAGGGTAATTATATGTTGGTACTTTAATGTTTGAATATATAGCTCATTAATAATTTAGCAAGCTTTTTCCAATTGCACTTGACTACAATATATCTAACTACACCAAACATTTAAAAATTGTTGAGAATAAAGCATCAACTTTAATTAGCATATACACTGACATGTATTATGAATTTGCTGTGGTGTACTGGTCACAGCGAAGCATGCAACAAAAAAAGATATTCAACAGTTATAAAGAATAAAGATTAAATAAAAAGTAAAGTTAGAGCTTAAAGGATGGATGTAGAATAAAATGTGCACAAACACAAGTACCAGCATGTACTTACAATGTAAACAGCATTATAAAAAGTGGTTTAAAGTGTCTACAGTGCACTGTCGTGACAGGGAAACTTTTATGATTAGATCAACTGCCTAGGGGAAGAAACCTTCAAGATGGTGTAATGTTTTTGCTTTAATAGCCCTATAGTGCTTTCCAGAAGGGAGCTTTAAAAAGTCTATGAGGAGAGATGAGCAGGGGATACCAGCCAAAGCTCACTCACTACTTGGATTCTGCTCCACCTTGTTGTTATCAGTGTGGCATGCTCAACTAGCTTTGAGAAGAGCAATGCCATAGTTGATTCATTTTAGGAAAGTCCAAATTTGTTTATTCCATCATTCCACTCTCAATTATTCCATTTTATTGTAGGTGAAAACAGTCTTGCTTCACTTTCCTACCTTCGCTGAAAAGCTTAACATTTAAAATGTGCCTTCCAATTCTTTTTAAGTCACACCTTGACAAAACTTTTCTGGATTTATTTTCCATACTGCTGGAAAACAAAATGCTCACCACTCCACCCTCACCTGCTATATTCTAGAGCAAAAATCCTCAATTTCATTTCATTATAATACTGCTGCCAGATTGACAGATCAACCTCAGAACCATCCTCAAGCTACATTCTAATAACACTGGACAACAAAGATTTTGCTTCCTGAATACTTTTAGGTGTATCTTATGAATTTTGGGCTACTGATCATGAAAATCACCATGAAAGTTCCCTATCACGTACCATTTTTTGAAATCACTCATGCTTATTATTTCAATTCATAATTCAAATCAATTAAAATGTTGACTACAATGTAAGCTGGAACGTTTCCTATCTTGTCCAGGTATGCTTGGGTATGCTTAGGCGGCGCAGCTGCTGCGTGGCAGGACATGTTTTAGTAATAATTATTGGGTTCAGGACTGTAAGGATGCAATTTACTATCACCAGGCACAAAAATTTCTATGAAGGATTTTGATATTTGAGACAGAATAACTGATGCCAAGATTAAGGAAAGCATTTTTGTTGGTCCACAAATCAAACAGGTCATCAATGACAGGCAATTTGAAGAATTTCTGGTGGGACTGGAGAAAATCACATGGAAGGCATTTGAAGGAAATCGTTGAGATTTTTCTTGGCATCTACAGAGCACCAAATTACATGCAGCTGGTTGAAAGCATGCTTCAAGCATATAAAACCATGAAATAAAATATGTCACTAAAGATTCATTTTCTGCATTCCCATTTAGACTACTTCCCTGCAAATCTTGGTGCTGTTAGTGACAAGCATGGTGAAAGGTTTCACCAGGACATTGCGGTCATGGAGAAAAGATCAATGCTGGCGAATTATTGTTGGACACTTAAGCGAGATGCCTCAGACACTGAGTACAAATGAATATCATTAACAAAATATTTTTAACTTAGTTGAACTATTGCAAAGCATCAGTACCATTATGTAATTAAACACATTATATTCAATAAAAGTTAATTTGTTGTTTCTCCAAATTCCTACGTGATACATGTAACGTTCCGTTATATTGGCTCGTGTATGTCTAGGGGAAATCCCGCCCTGCACCTGCTTCAACACTCCCCTCAGGGTCAGTCGCCGCCCGAATCAATCACAAACATCAATCATCAGCCAGCACACCCAGTAATATTTTAACAAATACACTTTATAGTGTTACGTACCCCGTAACTGGGTTGCCAAACCAGCAGAAATGGATCACTCAGTTGGAGTCTGGATTACTAGAACTAAGAAAGTTTTATTAAAGAAACAAGCAACACAGTAATCGAAAGGATAATAAATGCAATAGTTCAGCAATGATAAACACACATGTGCACAGAATTAAGATAACAGCATCAATCAAGCTCTATCATTGTCTAGGGGTAAATGACCAATTTCAAAGTGACACAAAAGTCCAGCTCGATTTAATAGTTCAGTTCGCAGTAATCGTTGCCATGGCGATGGACAACGTGGGGGGAGGGAGAGAGAGAACGACTGATCATTCAGAAACGGCTTCCACTCATAGACCGGCGATATTGCTCACAAGCAGCTTTCTGGGCGGGTCCTTTGTGATGTCACCTGAGGTCATTGACTGTGACCCCTCCTCCAGATGCAGTCGATCCTCTGCAGTGAACCCGGCACCCAAGCGAGGGTGGACACACACCGGGTTCCCGCTGATCGTACCTTTCCACCCTGTGCGTTTAAGGTCCGGTACTTCCCACTGACTCGTGAGAGGCGCACCGCTTCCAGGGTCTTGTTATCTTGGGTGTCGTGTGTGTGCTGCCTTAACGAACCTGTCCCTTTTTATCCCCCTGCTGGGGTATCGCCTGTCCATCACTTCAAACAGTTCAGGGTTCAAAGGGGGAGCCGCTCCAGACAGCTCTCTCTCCCGTCCCTTCATTACACATCTTCAGATCGCCTGTCCATCACTTCAAACAGTTCAGGGTTCAAAGGGGGAGCCGATCTTGGCAATACCCAGACTGATGGCTCCTTCATTAACATCTCCACATGCTGCTTCATTGTTCCTTATCTCTCTTTCCCCTGAGGACAGGTGGCAGACCAACTGCTGATGCCACTGATGCTAACCCAGGCCAGCAAACATCTTAATTTTATGTGTATTCTCGTCACAATAGATATTACTAATTCTATGCCATTAATATGCATTTGATACAGAGAGGAAAGTAATGGAAAAAAAAGGCGCCAACACTTATCAAAGTCCAAGTTCTTCGCGCGCTACCGTTGGAGCTCAATTCGACGTCAGACAACCACCCGAATTCCGTCGACTCACGGCTCGGGACCACCCTGAGTGATCGACCAGAGCCTCTCCGCACGTCCGCGGTCTTCCTCGTCTCTCCTCCGACTCCCCGCCAAAACCCAGTCCACAATCATATCATACAGCATGGCATCCGAAAACAAAACGATACATAACCACCCATTGGCTAATAGAACCTTGTTATCATCATTTTAAAGTAAAACAAACTGTTAACGCAAACTCTCTGCAGCGTTAAAACACAACAAAGCCGCATTCCCCAGATTAAGATAACAAAATCGCCATTTTAAATGTAACAAAAGAAAGACCCCGTACATACAAGTAGTCTGAAATGATATTTGTGTTCATCTTCAAGCAGTCTATCATAAACAGAAAAAAAATCTGAGGAAGCTACACTTCTGAAAAAATTTGTTGTCCAGTGCAAAGTTCAAAGTAAATTTATTATCAAAGTACATACATGCCACCATATACTACCCTGACATTAATTTTCTTGTGAACATTCTCAGTAAATGCTAAAGAACACATTAGAATCAATGAAAATCTCTCTGCAATTGGATCCTCGACTTCCCAACTGGTAGACCACAGTCTGTGCGGATTGGTGATAACATATCCTCCTCGCTGATGATCAACACTGGCGCACCTCAGGGGTGGGTGCTTAGCCCACTGCTCTACTCTCTATATACACACGACTGTGTCGCTAGGCGTAGCTCAAATACCATCTATAAATTTGCTTCTGATACAACCATTGTTGGTAGAATCTCAGGTGGTGACGAGAGGGCGTACAGGAGTGAGATATGCCAACTAGTGGAGTGGTGCCACAGCAACCTGGCACTCAACGTCAATACGACAAAAGAGCTGATTGTTGGCTTCAGGAAGGGTAAGACGAAGGAACTCATACGAATCCTCATAGAGGGATCAGAAGTGGAGAGAGTGAGCAGTTTCAAGTTCCTGGGTGTCAAGGTGTCTGAGGATCTAACCATATCTACAACATATCGATGTAGTTACAAAGAAAGCAAGATAGCAGGTATACTTTATTAAGAGTTTGAAGAGATTTGGCATGTCAACAAATACACTCAGAAACTTCTATAGTTGTACCGTGGAGATCATTCTGACAGGCTGCATCACTGTCTGGTACGGAGGGGCTACTGCACAGGACTGAAAGCAGCTGCAGAAGGTTGTAAATCTAGTCAGCTCCATCTTGGGCACTAGCCTACAAAGTACCTAGTTAATTAATTTAATTTGCAACAAGTGTTAAATTAATTTTTCTACTACAGAGAAGTTGCATTTGATTAAGCCAACCAAGTACAACTACTCAGTGAACAAAAGTCCACTGTCAGTTCAATTATTAAATTTGGAGTATTCTGACTGGATACAATTCTATATGCAGCAAATGGTCATGATTTAAGGTCATGATATTTATCTTCTTTAGCGCTTTTGAAATTTATGATCAAGTATTGGAGGAGGCACTACAAGTATGATCTCAAAGTTCACAGTACATTTATTATTCAAGTATGTATACTATATACAACCTTGAGATTGGTCTCCTTACAGACAGCCACAAAACAAATAAACCCAATAGAACCCACTAAAAGACCGTCAAACACACAGTGTGTAAAAAAAGAACAAATCATGCAACATTAAATTGTAAGCAAATAACATTCAGAACTAAAGTTCATGAAAGTGAGTTCACAGTCACAAAGCCAGTCATCACTGCAGCTGGTTGAGGAGCCTGTTAGTTGCAGGCCACAGCCTCAATTCACCGCAGAGACAAGTAAACCTTGCCAAGCAGCAAGCTCAACATCAGCTTATCCCTTGCCTGCGGCTCTGACATCCTGACCTTTTCAATTTGGCCTGGTGCTTAAATCGTCCAAACATCAGCTCATTCCTCACACCCAGACCCGGGCCCTGCCCCTTCAAAACACTCTCGGGCCGCTCTCAGGATCCATTCTTTAGTAAGCTGCTTTCAAATGATATCATAAATTGAGAATTGCCCACAGCTATTCCCATTCATGACATCGCTGAAAGATAAGAACTCCTGGACAAATTCTCTTTAACAGTAGATGAAAAAGTGAACAAAATAACAGAACTATCCCCATGACAGGGTGGGTTTCCTCCCACATTCCAAAGTCGGACTGGTCGGTAGGTTAATTGGTCATTGTAAATTGTTCTGTCATTAGGCCAAGGTTAAAATGGGGGTTGCTGGGCAGCCAGGCTCAAAGGGCCTACTCTATGCAATGTGCCTCCTACTGTACTGCATTGCTTGACACTCTAAATTGCTATATCATACAGTAAATTAATAAGCTTTGAAAAACTATACTACATTCTTTGATCATCTAAAGGACATCAACTTTGGTGAATGTCAGGAATTAAATATTGGAAGGATACATAGTACAAATTCTATCAAGACTTGGGACTAAATAGGGAGGACAAGTTATATTAACTTGACTAATATATTATTATGAATAGTACAACATACAAAATAATAGTGAAATCTAATACTTGTTTCTCCAAAACTTGTCAAATTAAACTATAAGTGTTAAAACAAAGAGGTTTTTTGATATACATTTTATAGGAAGATAAACAAGAGTTGATAGATGTATCAACAAAGATCTAAGAAAACAGCAGAAAATGCTTAAAAGGACAAAATAGCCTGTTTCTATTAATAAATTAATAATAAATTTAAGCTAAAAATTTCACCAGCCCTACACCTTTTTCGAAGATTACGCATTAACCCAGGTATGCAGGCATCATACTTAATATTAGTTGAATCTGAAATTCTATGGCTTTTTGTTTGGATCTCTAACCCATTACAATAAAAGTTCAACCAAAAAACAAACTAAATTAGTTGAAAACACTTACCGAATCAGAAAACCCAATCAAACATTGCATCCATATCAGTATCATTAAATTGAAGTAATATCAGACACTTTCTTATTTGAGATGGACCTAGCACTACCTATACAGAGATTCATAAAAAATAACAAAAACATTTTTATAAAAATATAAAAATATATTCATAAAAATACAACCTGAAAAAGTTATGTTTTCAGGTTGTCTAATTATTTCATGTGCAGAGATCCAGAATATAATTAGACAACTCAGTAAATGACAGAAAAGCAGGATGCCCCATGGCAAGTCCCTGGTGTTTTTTTCTACAGCATCTTGAATACCAGTGCGCATCCTGTTGCAACAGCATTCCCCATCTCAATCTCCAAACGTTGAAACATGATGGAATTGCTCCATCAAGTGAATTAACATCCTCAAAGTATCTCATCGTGAACAGCTGATAAAAGAAATGTCTCTTACTCCCTTCAAGTTCCTAGGTGTCAATATCTTGGAGGATTTATCCTGGACCGAGTGCCAAGATGCAACCATGAAGAAATCATGTTGGTATCTCTACTTCCTTAGAGGTTTAAGAAGATTGAAAGGGTTTGACAAACTTCTATAAACGTATAGTAGAAAATATTCTGATTGGCTGGATCACAGTCGGATATGGAAACTGTAATGCACAGGAAGCCAAGAGGTTACAGAGTGATGCACTCCATCAGTTTCCTCATGGGGTACAGCTCTCCCTATCATTGCGGACAATTGCAAGCGGCAATGTCTTAGAAAAGTAACATCTATCACTAAGGACACCTACCTTCTGGGTTACACCTTCTTCTCAGTGCTGCCATGAGGCAGAAGGCGCAGAAGCCTGAAGACCCACACCTTAGGGTTCAACAACAACTTCCCCCACTGCCATTAGGTTCCTGAATGACCTGAAAAATCCTAGTACTACCCTACAGTATATTTCCCTCAACTAGCACTAATGACATTATGTTTACTTTATTTGGCTGTGGCGTTATGAATAATTTACAGTAAAATATGTTTATGCCAATTTGTTTTTTTTTCACATTTGTAATGCACTGTACTGCTGCAGCAAAAAGCTCATTTTCATGGCATTTATACCTTGGATACGCATGCCCATGACAATAAATTAGAATCTGATTGACATAGCACATAATGATAATGATGAATATTGATTAGTCCATTCAAGGTGAACATCAAAGAAACATATTTCTTCACTCGTTAGACATATTCCTGTTCATAACTTGGATTAATACCATTAGAAAATTGTATGCAGTAGCTAAAAACTGTTCTAAATATTTTACAAAGAAAGCTAAGCCGATTTTATGCAGTTGGATGATTTCCAAACACAAGGTCAAAGCCAGATGGAAAGAATAAGACAGTGATTTTTAGTCCTAAATTACTTTTTTTTGTCATATAAAAAAAAATTGACAGAAAATGGTTGATTCAATCAAATTCACTTGCAATTTATTGACAATGAGAAGGCCAAAAGATCAAAGTCTACTTTTTTTGCCGGCAGGACAACCTAATCATGCCACTGGCTAACTAAAAACTACAACTTGTAGTACATTGTGTCATTGTAATGGAGTTCCTATTTGCAAGACAAGCATCTTGCAATCGATGGTGTTGAGCTGCAGATATCTGCTGGGTTCATGAGTCAAACTTTTTTTTGGAGTGGTAGGGATGGTTTTTGGGGACATGGATGAGGGGACTGAGGGGTCAGGGACATTAATGGAGAGCCAGAGAAGGGAGCTGGGGGTTGGAGTTCAGGGCAGAGCACTCCTAGGCCAGAGGCCAGCGATTCCCCGAGGACAAAGATCCAAGATCTCAGGCATTTTTGGTGAGTCGTGAGATCAAACCCCAGAGGTGAGCAAGTACAGAAGCGAAGCCCGAGGTCAGTGAGACCGAGAAAGCTCCTAGGTCGGTAAATCCGGAAGCTCGGCAGCAGTGTGTCCTGCGGTTGGATGTGTGCGTGGCGGACAGAAAAGAGCTAGTTTTTCTGCTGCTGTTTATAATTTTGCTGGCATTTATGTTGGCTTGTGAGCATGCAATGTTGGCAAAGGACTGTGAAGCCACACTTGCAGGCTGCCCATCCACATCCTCAGCTTGGGATGGTTGTTCACGCAAACAATGCATTTCTTTGTACATTTTGATACACAGGAGATAAATACATCTCATCATTTATATAGCTGAAAATACCCAAAATGAAATTTAAAAGCTCTTATTTACACACTACATAATCAGCCTATTTCAAAACAGTCCATTTCATGTTGCCCAGTGAATAAACTGTACTGCTTGCAAATCCACGGCACAAGATTGAAAACAATGTTCAGTAGCACAGCATTTTTGAACAATCTTGCTCACTACATATTTATTATCTGCTTTCGTTCCTTTCCTTGCAATCAGTAAACTGACCGGAGAATGAACCAATCTATTTTTTAAAAGCAAGTTCACACCTGAAAGGTGATGAAGGAAAATTGATCAAAAACATACAAAAAAAGGATGAATATTCAAAATAAAAACAAGTGTATGAGGGGAAAAACTGCGAAGAGGGACAAAAATACACACAGTGGTACCTCCTGTACCTAATAAGGGGGCCACAGAATGTACGTTTGTTGCAGTAGCCCTTCTACTTCAAGGTTCAACATGTTTATTCAGAGATGTTCTGCTGCACATCATTGTCGTAACACGTGTTTATTTGAGTTACTGACACCTTCTTGTCAGCTTGAACCAGCCTGGCCATTCTCCTCTGACCTATTTCATTATCAAGCCATTTTGCTCACAGAACTGTCACTCACTGGATGTGTTTTTTATTTCTCGACCAATTTTCTGTAAACTCCAGAGACTGCTGTGTGTGAAAATCCCAGGTGACCAGCAGTTTTTGAGATACAGTCGGCCCTCCTTATCCACGAGTTCCGCATGCGTGAATTCAACCAACTGCGAATTGAGAAAACCCGGAAGTGCTCCTCCAGCACTTGCTGTTCGAGCATGTACAGACTTTCTTGTCTTGTCATTATTCCCTAAACAATACAGTATAACTATTTTACATAGCATTTACATTGTATTAGGTATTATAAGTAATCTAGAGATGATTTAAAGTATATGGGAGGATGTGCGTGGGTTATCGTGGATCAGAATTGAAAAAAAAAACGGAAGTTCGCTTACTAAGCAAGTTGGAACAGGTACATCCAGTATTATTTAGTGTCAGTTAGTCAAACGTTTGTCTTAGTATATAGTATATATTTTACCTTTCTATGCATATAAAATACTTAAGAAACGTATGTTTCAGCGCCGGGCTCGGGAATGGAAGTTCCCGAGTTCGTTTCAGTGTCAGATCGCTCCAGAGCGCGCTGTCCATCCCTGCCAGGTTGATGTGGAAGATCAAAAACCCAAAACCCCAAAACCCAATAATTAAACCACTGCGTTGCTTAGTAATAACTGCAGCTTTAATCGGGCAGGGCCTTTCTCATTTTATCCTTTTAAATTGTTCTGATCGTTGACCGACTGTTGCCTAATGCTTTTCCAATGACCGATGGTGTTTCACCTCTTTCTGATTGCTTTATTATTTCCATTTTATTTTAAATTGCGATTGTGATTATTTTCGTGAACAGAATCACTGCGGATTCAGAACTCTGCCGCCGGGTCCTAATGCCCACCACACTGAGACGA
Organism: Mobula hypostoma; assembly: GCF_963921235.1. Lineage (NCBI taxonomy): Eukaryota > Metazoa > Chordata > Chondrichthyes > Myliobatiformes > Myliobatidae > Mobula > Mobula hypostoma. Next base: position 56,502,835 of record NC_086110.1, read on the forward strand.
GTTAAATAAGGTCCGGGGTTCCGCTGGGTCCTAAGGTCCACCGCATTCAGACAGGTTGAATAACGGACTTGAACATCCGCGTTTTTTGGTATCCGCGAAGGGTCCCAGAGCCAATCCCTCGCGGATAAGGAGGGCCGACTGTACTTAAATTACCTCACCTGGCACCAACAATCATTCTGAGGTCAAAGTCACATAGATCACATTTCTTCCCTATTCTAATGTTTGGTCTGAACAATGAACCCCTTAACCATGTCTGCATGCTTTCATGCATTGAGTTGCTGCCACGAGATTGCTGCATTGACAATCAGGTGTACAAGTGTACATAATAAAATGGCCACTGAGTGTATATGCCTGTGTTGGCTCATAGTCACCTTACTGGCCTCTTCCTGCACTGCTTAATTCAAATGGTCTCTATAGTGGAACTTGAACCAACACACCCCTGTCACCCTATTGAGGGTGACAACCTTTGGAGGGCAGAGTTGACAAGTTGAGAAGTTATGCATGGGCTGCTTCTCTCGAGTTTCTAGCTTTACAGCATCCCAATCTTGCATAGTACTTTATATCTTCTGCCACAAATCATGTACTTTATCAACTTGCACATCTACAGAATATTTTCTATTAATATTATTGTGTTAACATTTTATGTGCTGTACGTGATGTGTGTATTTTGTTTTGCACCTTAGTCCTTGAGGAATATTGTTTCATTTTGCTGTATATATGTGTACAGTTGAATGAAAATAAACTTGAACATGAAAATCCACAAGCAGGACTACCCTAGAGTTTGGTTGTACTGATTCAGCGCAACCAAACTACAATTGCAAGAAAAAGTTTGTGAACTCTTTACACGTACACGTTTACTACATTAATTACTCATAAAATGTGGTCTGAACTTCATCCAGGTCTCAACAATAGACAAACAAAATCTTCCTAAACAACTGTACTACTTCTCATCAATCCTGAGTACACCATTTACACAATCACAGTCCAGGTTCAAAAAAGTATGTGAACCTCTAGGATAATGCCTTCTACAAAAGCTTTTTGGAGTCAGGTGTTGCAATCAATGAGATGATACTTGAGGTGTGGGTTGCAGAGGTGCCCTATTCTATATAAAAAAAAGACACACAGTCAGGTTACTGACAGAGCCTGCTCTTCTTAAGAAACATCTGTTTATGTGCACCATGACTCAATCAAAACAACTGTCAGAGAACCTTAGAAGCAGAATTGTAGAGCCACATGAAGCTGGAAAAGACTACGAAAGCATTTCTAAAGACTCGAGTGTTCATTAGTGCACAGTAAGAGAAACTGTCCACTAATGGGGGAAATTCAGTACTGCTGCTACTCTCCCTAGGAGTGGGCATCCTGTAAAGATCACACCGAGAGCACAACTTGCGATGCTGAAGGAGGTGAAAAAGAACGCAAGGGTGACAGCAAAAGACCTGCAGAAATCCCCAGAACTTGCTCAAGTCGCTGTTCATGAGTCCACTATTGGAACAAACACCGTACAAGAATGGTGTTCATTGAAGGACACCACTGAGCTTGCAAAACAAAACATTGCTGCATGTCTTAAGTTTGCAAAAGACCACATGGGTGTTCCACAGTGCTTCTGTGACAGGGGGAAGAAGGGGGACGATACATTGGGATGGAAGGGGATCATTGCCATGCTGCTGCTTGTATGTTGGTGAGGGGGGAGCTTTGGGGTTCTAACATTTTAACTCATTCATTCTTCAGGGCACTTCTCTGTTTTCATGGATGTTTGCGAAGAAAAAGAATTTCAGGATGTATATTGTTTACATTTTTCTGATATTAAATGTACCTATTGAATTGCAGAGAGTTTACAAACTTCTTCTTGCAACTGTATTTTCTTCCTAACTTGACTCCATCCTTTCTCCCCGATCAAGTCCCCACTTAGATCAATAACACCTGTGTCAGTTTGATCCCAACAAATTCTTCTTCACATGGTTATAATTATTACTGGAATTGGATTATAGAAAACAATCTAAAAGCTTGATAGTCATTACAAGTAAATTACAAAAATATTACATGGAAAAATCATGCCAAACATTATATAGTACAAATAAGAAGATGTAAAATCTTTTGTAATACACACAAAATGCTGCAGGAACTCAGCAAGTCAGGCAATATCTATGAAAAGGAGTAGACAGTAGAACTTTTGGGCCGAGGACTTTCATCCGTCATGATGCAGGGTCTCAGCCTGAAACATCTACTGTTTATTCCCCTCCACTGCATGCTCCCTGACTTGCTGAGTTCCTCCAGCATTTTCTATGTGCTGCTGAAGATTTCCAGCATCAGCATTTCTTGCGTGATAATAGCTATACTACACAAACAACAGTTTCCCAGCTGTTTGTGTAACATAGATACTGTTATCATTTAACTGAGTGATGACTAAAAATATATCACCCTTACGCTGTGCTTTAAAAGTCGTACATCATGCTGATATGATAGTCTAAACTCATCTGTTATATAGCTTCAATGAATCTCAACAGAAAATTTAAATTCTTAAAAGCAATCATTTATGATTGTACTGCAAATAGTTATCACTATTCTGCGTCCAAAATTATGTTGTGATAGGACTTTAATGTAAAAGAACAATTAGAGCATCAAGCCATGGGTGTTTTATAAATGCCACCTACAGAGAATTACAACCTACACAGAAATTACTTTACAAAAGAGTCACTCTGCCCAAAGTTTAAAGTTCAGAGTATATTTATTATAAAAGAACATATGTGACACCATTTACAACCCTGAAATTCATTTTATTGTGGGCATACTCAATAAATCCAATAACCATAAGAGAATCAATGAACGGTTACATCAACAGGGTGGACAACCAGTGTGAAAAGACAACAAACTGTGCAAATACAAAAGAAAGAAAAAGAAGAAAAAAAGTTGAACCAGCTTCTCACGATGGGTATCCTCCACATGGTCAACTTGTCTAATCCTAGGTGCTCATGATTTTCTGATACACCTTTACCTTCTTTACTTTCAACTATCCAGCTGCGTTACCAGTTCTGCAATGTTGAAACAGTTTTGCCTGCAATCTCCAGCACTAGTGATAAACCACAGCATCAGAAGCATATTGGTTCGTCTTTGGCTCTATCACTGATATTCTTACACCTATATCTCTCTATTCTAAATATGTCAGTTATTTAACAAAACTTATAGAACTGTGCTCTATGTTGTTACTTTAATGTTCATTAATAAATAAAAGGTGTCTTTATCTTTTTCTACACATTTCAAGTTCTGCATTCAGTATCCCAGTGAAATTTTCAAAATCATATGGCAATATTTTAACTCTGGAGTATATGCTAATGTTTTGTTTTAACCATAACATGTCAAGCCATTCTAGATCAGTATTTCACTCAGGTCTGAATTAACACTTGTGTTCTGGTCTTGTCACTTGGTATTTCTCCCTCAAACAGATCAATAACAGGTTTAAGACGGCTACATTTACAATGATGATTGGGTAAGGACGGTAATAAAAAACAGTCCATCATGAAATCGGACAGGATTATGAGGAACATAAAAAGGACAGAACTTTAAATGTCCTTGGTGAGCAAAGTTGAAGGAAAACTCAAGGACAAAGAGAGGGAATTTATGCCTGGAGCCAGAGGAAGTGACTAAACTACAAAAGGAGTGCTAACCATCAGTATTCATCATGGAAAAGGACATGGAGTATAGTGAGACTAGGGAGAAGCATGCTGATATTGTAGACCATGTTGAAATCATTGAGGGCATGTTATTGGGACTTGTGAAGAGCATTAAAATAGCTAAGTATGCTGAGCTGGATAGGATCTTTTCAGTTTATTGAGAGGCAAGAAATGAGATTGCAGGATCCTTAACAAAGATCTGTGTATCATTAGCCACTGACAAGGTTGGAGAGGATTACAGATTAGCAAATGCTGTTCCTTAAAGACAAGTCAGGAAGTTATAAACCGATCTGCCTCATTTCAGTGGTATGGAAAATGTATATACTGTATATGCAGTCGGGTGAAGTTTGGGTTGTTTGAGGGGGTGACAAGGTTAATGAAGGTAGAGCAGTTACATGTTCTATATATGTTGTTCCTTTTCGCACCTTGTGGTGCATCAGGCAGCGTTTTTTTTCCCTGTTTCTGTAGCATTTTACTGCTTTGTACAAGGACGCGCTGCTAGCTCAATGCTCAACCAAACACGGATGGAAGGTGAGCGAGCAGATTCAAACTCAGGATCATTTGCCTCGAAGTCTGTTGCTGATGCCACCACACCACTGGCTGGCTAGTTAGTTGCTGTATATATGGACTTTAGTAAAGTGTTCAGCAAGGTTCCTCGTGGTAGGCTGATCCAGAACTTTACGGCACATGAGATAGTCATACTTTATTGATCCCGGGGGAAATTGGTTGATCCACAGTGATTTGGTAGATTGGGCGAGCAAGTTTTGAATTCAGAAGGTAGTAGTGGAAAGGTGTTACTCTGCCTGTAACTGTGATTTTCCTCGAGGATGAGAGGATGAATCCTCTGTTGTAACATTTGGATGAAAACAAAGGTAAGCTGATTGTTAAGTTTGCAGATGACATGAAAATTGACAGTTTTGGATAATGAAGAAAGTTGTCAAAGGATTCAGTGGGTTATACACCAGCTGGCAATGTGAGCAAAGAAATGATAGCTGGAATTCAATCTGAACAAGTGTGAGGTATTACACTTTGGGAAGTTCAGTGAGATTTACAGGAAGGTGTTTCCCGCTTGGAATTGCTGCCTGCCACTCCTCCTACAATGTCTTTAGGTCAGCTGCAAGGTCATCAGCCAGAGACCACCATTCATTGATGTCTCGCTGCCTTAGCGCTGGTACATCTCCTGGTGACCCAGCAATGACAGGGACATCTCCCTGCCACCCCCTGCAACTTTCAATGGGGGTTAGTCAATCCTCCAATTACTGTACTTCCTCTTCAGCCACAGCCAAAATCTGCCTTTTACTCCCTCCTCAGCCATCTCTCTGGTGGCCTTCCTGAGCGTCGCTCCAGTTACTGCCATTTCATGGAGTAATCTTGTCAATGAAGTGTCAGCATCCTACCTCCACAGGGTCGATAATGGTCCTCCAGCCAACTTCCTTACACTCAAGCTGACAGGTCTGAGCAGTTTAGCCTCTTAAGCTCGTGGGCAGCTTCCACTCCTTCCTCCCATCAAGTGGAAAATATACAGGAAGTGGCATTAGAAGCACAGACGCTCAGAGAGATGCAATGCCCATAGTCCCCTGAAAGTGGCGGCACAAGTAGTTAGGGTAACAAGGATGGCATTGAACATAATTCAGCATCAGTTGGGGATTGAGTATAAAGATCAGGAAGTCATGTTGCAGCTATATAAAACTTTCATTTGCCCACAATTAGAATATTTTGAATAGTTCTGGTTACCACTATTGGATCCAACTGTTTAATTCTTAGACTGTTTAATTGATATTTTCTTTGCAGTTTAACAATTGTTTGCTTGTATTTTACATAATTGTTTATATAACTGCTTAGTATGCTTCCTAGTGGTCATAATATGTATATGCAAATTCAGTGTGCTTCTCTGGTTACTGTACAAAGTATGATTCTGGAAGTTTCTTGATACTGCATTGTTTGAATAATTATCTCATTGGTTAACTCATATGTAAAAATTGGACGGAATTTTCTTTATCTGTGGGCACAAAAGCACTGTACCACAAGGTGTTTTTGATCCAAACCATAAAAATAGCGATACTTACGAACTCCACTATCCAAAATGAAGAAAACAGGCAACCAGCTATAATTTAACTCTAATTACCATTTAAGACAGATAACAACTATTACTTCAACCTACAAATAATAATCTTTCAAGCCTTGAGACTCCAAGAACACCGATAGCTTCTATCCACTTCCAAGGCTTTTGACAAGGTCCCACACAGGAGATTAGTGTGCAAACTTAAAGCACACGGTATTGGGGGTAAGGTATTGGTGTGGGTGGAGAATTGGTTAGCAGACAGGAAGCAAAGAGTGGGAATAAACGGGACCTTTTCAGAATGGCAGGCGGTGACTAGTGGGGTACCGCAAGGCTCAGTGCTGGGACCCCAGTTATTTACAATATATATTAATGATTTACAGGAGGGAATTAAATGCAGCATCTCCAAGTTTGCGGATGACACGAAGCTGGGCGGCAGTGTTAGCAGTGAGGAGGATGCTAAGAGAATGCAGGGTGACTTGGATAGGTTGGGTGAGTGGGCAAATTCATGGCAGATGCAATTTAATGTGGATAAATGTGAAGTTATCCACTTTGGTGGCAAAAATAGGAAAACAGATTATTATCTGAATGGTGGCCGATTAGGAAAAGGGGAGGTGCAACGAGACCTGGGTGTCATTATACACCAGTCATTGAAAGTGGGCATGCAGGTACAGCAGGCGGTGAAAAAGGCAAATGGTATGCTGGCATTTATAGCGAGAGGATTCGAGTACAGGAGCAGGGAGGTACTACTGCAGTTGTACAAGGCCTTGGTGAGACCACACCTGGAGTATTGTGTGCAGTTTTGGTCCCCTAATCTGAGGAAAGACATTCTTGCCATAGAGGGAGTACAAAGAAGGTTCACCAGATTGATTCCTGGGATGGCAGGACTTTCATATGAAGAAAGACTGGATGAACTGGGCTTGTACTTGTTGGAATTTAGAAGATTGAGGGGGGATCTGATTGAAACGTATAAAATCCTAAAGGGATTAGACAGGCTAGATGCAGGAAGATTGTTCCTGATGTTGGGGAAGTCCAGAACGAGGGGCCACCGTTTGAGGATAGAGGGGAGCCTTTTAGGACCGAGATTAGGAAAAACTTCTTCACACAGAGAGTGGTAAATCTGTGGAATTCTCTGCCACAGGAAACTGTTGAGGCCAGTTCATTGGCTATATTTAAGAGGGAGTTAGATATGACCCTTGTGGCTACGGGGGTCAGGGGGTATGGAGGGAAGGCTGGGGTGGGGTTCTGAGTTGGATGATCAGCCATGATCATAATAAATGGCGGTGCAGGCTCGAAGGGCCGAATGGCCTACTCCTGCACCTATTTTCTATGTTTCTATGTACATTACAATTTGCTTTGTTTTTGTTAGGCAACAGATAACACACACAATTTGCTCTTTACCTTTTCTATAATTTTAGCAATCACTGAGAAGGCAAATTGGATAGCAATTTCAAACTGACAAATTATTCAGATAAATATAGTCAAGTTACTGGAAAATATATTAGTAACCAAGTATTGTCAGGAATAACTGAATTTGACATGAACATAAAATTCTGGAATTCTATGAGAATTGTGCCACAAAGGATCAGCCCAACTGAAATAAAATTCATAGCTCTACATCCTCTTTTGAAGATCATCTGGACAAATGCAAAGGCACTTTAATATCTTACAAACAAGATTGGTTTCTTTTGGATACTCAGCTGCCAACACTATATATTTAAATTAAATAAGCAAATTTTCATCATATTTAATGTATGTTAACAGGGAGAAGGTAACTTCTTTTAGATCAACACAGGTAGATGGGGTTACTTACAACCAAAAGCAAAATATTGTAGGTAAAAACTGACCTGAACCTAATTTAACAAAGAGTTTGCTCGCAGTAACTTTATAAACCTGCAATGACTTAAACACTGACAATAAACTGTGGGTGTGGTTACAGAAATATTTATTAACTTGGAGTTGAGTCAAAGTAGGTGATAAGCATATCTTCTGATATTTTTCTCATTTATTATTTCCATTCTTTCACATATTAATACATCTTGCTTATGACATACTAAACAGTTTGTCTTTGGGATGAAAGAAAACTGTGGTACCAGGGAAAACCGCCATTAAGAGTCACAGAGGTACCATGCAAACACATTCTATACAGGGAACTTCAGAACTGAACCTACGTTTTTGGAACTGTGAAGCACAAGCAACATCTGCTGTCCTACAGTACTGTCAAATCTTAAATGCGTTAAATAATTATCTTAAACTTACAGCTTCTTAAATCAGTTTACCATCACTACAAACATATGGTGAGAAAAAAAATTATTAAGTACTTATGACCTCAGAGCATCTAAACAGAACTTAGCAGTTCATGCAGTACTTGTAAAATACTGTCAGAATAAGGAAGCACAGGAGCCAACATGCACTCTGCATGGTTTCAGAACAGCAAGTAGAGACCAATATCGAACTACTCATCTGAAAGATAGCATCTCCATCCGGCTTGATAGAACAGCAAGGTTCCAAGGCATTTGTGTGGAGTGGGCCTTGACCCTGTGATTTTCCGACTCACAGGGAGCATTCAGTAAGCCAAGAATGATTTTGAGCCAACACATGGCAGCTCTACAACCATGTTCATAAAGTCTTCACAAAATGAAATTAGCCTATGCAAGACCAACATTAAATGTCTTCTTCAACCTGGCCATACAACAATCATCTAAGAATTACTGAATAGAAAGGTCCTTTTACATAAATTTATCATTCTGTTGAAGGGAGAATTCCCACAACAGCAGAGATTCTCATGATTAAAAGACATCACAACATGAAGATCCCAGAAACCTTTATCAAGATAGGAACATGTTCCATAAAATTACTTCCTGTTTTAGATTTGAATGTATGTAGTTCCAGTGGTTTAATTCTGAATATATCACAAGTTACCTTTACTGACATAGAAACCTTTTGGTCCTGCATGAACGAACCAACTGCAAATGTGTTCTTCTAAATTTCAAAAATCACAAAGAGTATAGTGTGTTTCTGTCCTTGCTGAGTTCATCAAAAATCAATTATGATTCATGAAATCAATGTTATTTCTCTTCCTCTTTTCCTGCTTCATTGTTCCTTGGCTGTGGACTTCTAAAGTACACGAATGACCACTCAGTGCCACATCAAATTACTCAACAGGAACAGGATTTTAAGTGCCTTGTTAGCAACTGGTAAAATGAAATGAAGAAACTGAATTCAAAATACTGTGGCACCATTTTGGAATAAAAGCAATTTCCTTATTTTTGTTTTAATCTCACTATCAGGGGAGGCATCCATTCACACCACGTCGCCACTTTCATATTGAGATGCCTATGTATCCTGACCTGAGAGGAATGTGTGCAGCACTGACAATATGAAGTTTCATATTTCTACTTTGATAATCACATTATTGATGAAAAGCAGCAATCCAGTGGAATTTCTGTCAATGGGGTCTTGGGTGCACTGTGCATATGGCTCTTAAGACTGAAAGAAGCAAAGTCCCAAGTGGGAAAGACCAGATTCCTTCAAGCAGCTGGTCACATTGATCAGCTGTTGTAAACCAATAAAAGTGGTATACCCTTTTAGAAACATTCTTTCCTGCTCAGACAAAATGGCTGGCCAAGTATTACCTTCCTGTGATTTAATAACTTGGCACCAGGAGTGCCATTGACCACACGCACAGAAGTAGCCATCACAAACCAAGTTGTACTGTCTCATTATTGAGCCAAATTAATGGACTTGCATGTATTTATTTATTCATTGAGATACAGCACAGAATAGACTCTTCTGACCCTTCGAGCCATACCACACAGCAATCCCCCGATTTAACCCTAGCCTAATTATGGGACAATTTACAATGACCAATTAACCTACTAACTGGTACATCTTTGGACTGTGGAAGAAAACAGAGCACCCGGAGAAAACCCAGGCATTCCACAGGGAGGATATAAAGACTCCTTACAGATGACGCTGGAATTGAACTCTGAACTCTGATGCCCTGAGCTGAAATAGCGTCACACTAGCTGTTATGCTACCTGGAAGATAACTAAATGGTATATAGTTGAAAAACGATGCGAAACGAATAAGCTTTTTCGAGGACAAATTCTGAACCCTATATCACTTATCCTGTGGTAGGTTACAGATGACTTTGAAACCCAAAGAGGCTTTTTATACCTTCATTAACAGGTTTAAAAACATAACCATGAAATAACATAAAATCTTTCAAATAAAACACACGAATAATAAACAGGGGTAACACACATGAAATGGTGGAGGAACTCAGGTCAGGAACATCTATGGAAATGAATGAACAATCAATGTTTCGGGCCAAGGCACTCTATCAGTACTGGGAAGAAGGGGGAAGATGGCAAAATAAACTGACAGTGGGAGGGAAGGAGGACAAGCAGGCCCCTTGCTTTATGATATTGGTCCCGACGTAAAAAAGGTTGGGAACCTCTGAGCTAGAAGGTGATAGGTGAAGCCAGGTGGTTTGGGGGGGGGAGGGGGAAGAGGAGGAATGAAGCAAAAGGCTCGTAGGTGATATGTGGAAAATGCAAAGGGCTGGAGCTGGAAGTCGAGTAGAACGAGATGGTGTCAAAGACAAGTTCCCAGGAAGGATTCGTGGCTATAGGAGGGAGTCTGGGTGAGCACACGGTTGAAGAGTCAGAAGGCAATGAGCAGTGAGAGAGGTTCTCAATTAACTCCTGGAGATTACTTTCTTTTATTTGGCTTGGGTCTAACGCAACCTTTGAAAACATAACACATTCATTTTTTTCTAGCAACGTGTGTTGGGAACTTGGCCAAGTAGTTAAGGCATTTGTCTAGTAATCTGAAAGTCGCTAGTTCAAGCCTCAGCTGCGGCAGCGTGTTTGTCTCCTTGAGCAAGGCACTTAACCACACATTGCTCTAGTGTCTGTGTGAGGAGTGGCGTACCACAGACTTCCAATCTGCGCCTTGTAAGGCATGAAAATGCCCGACGCAGGCCTCTCATGGTCTGAATCGACGTTCCCTCCCTCCCTCCCTTTCTAACACTGGAAGTGATGCATATTGTACACCAAATATATTTATTTCAATCAAGTTTAACAGAGGATGATCACAAAATAGTTGAAAGAATCGAAGAGATCATATCAAGGCTTGCCATTATCAAACCACTTTTTACCTTCCAATATTATATCATCATCATCATCATCATCATGTGCCATGTCCAGTTTGAGCTTTGTCTGCCGTGGCCCACACACTCGTGTTTTGGGTGAGGTGGATCAATTCGTTGGTATTCATTTCCAGTTCTCTTGCTGCTGTCTCCATTATCATTTGTCTTTGTCTTCCTCTTGCTTTCTTCCCTTCAATCTTTCCCATAATTACGGTGCATTCTAACTGCTCTTTCCTAGTCACGTCCAGTGAAGTTACGTTGCCTTTTCATGATCTCATATATTTCTCTTTTTGTGTTGGCTCTGTTCATGACATCCTCAGTAGATATTCGTTTCGTCCATGATATTCTTTGCATCCTCCTCAAAAACCACATCCCTGCTGCTTCAATTCGTTTCCTCATGTTACTAGATATTGTCCAACATTCTGAGCCATATAACATAACTGGATAAACATAACATTTCAGTACTCTGAGGTGGGTTGTCATGCCGAGTTTAGTATTGGTCAGTATACTCTTCATTCTCATAAAGGTGTCTTTTGCCATCCCTATTCTTCTTTTGATGTCCATGTCGCACCTGCCATCTGATGTCACCCAGCTTCCTAAGTAGCAAAAGTTCTGTACTTGTTTTATGTCTTCCCCATTTATTCTTAGCCTGCAGATAGGATTCTCTTTCTTTTTGGATATCACCATATATTCTGTCTTTTTGCAATTGATAGATAGACCCATTTTTGCACTTTCTTCAACAATTATATCAATTAAGTTTTGTACTTCTTCCTCCGTACTTGCAATTAACACAGTGTCATCTGCATATCTGAAATTATTGATGTTTTCACCGCCAACTTTGATTCCCAAGATGTCTCTTATTTTTTGTAATACTGTTTCACTGTACACATTAAATAAATCAGGGGAGAAAACACACTCTTGTCTAACGCCTCTCTTGATTTTCGTAAACTGACAAATATGTCCAACTTAAACTGTTTATTTTTGACCACTACATAAATTATTAAGTTTACTGACATAGAGGAAGGTAATTTTGGTTGTAAAGTCTGGTCATGCAAAGCAAATCTGAAGTTGCAAGCCCCTCTCTTATTTCCCTGTGAACTCACAATTTATTTTCACATGCCTACAAATGCTCCCTTTGCCCTTTGTTCTGGCCAGTAAAAGATAGTTTACCTAGCCAGTTATTCTGTTAGAGGCAAAAGATTAAGATTCTAATTTCTTACAGGATCACCATTCATTAGCTTGGTAATTATAACCTAAAGCCCAGTTTCCTTTGTAATGTCACTGTACCTCAAGAGAGATGAAACCCATGGTAAGCTGAACAATATATCAACAACCAAAATGGAACAAAATAAAAATTCTTGTATGAAGCTGAAGGTGTAAATTCTATAGAGCAAATATCTCTCTTAAATTTATTTCTCAGGATATAGACTTTCCAGTTGAGAAAGAGATTTTGTGCCCATCGAGAAGGTTGTGGCGAGTCACCTGCTTGAGCCATTTTATTCCTTCCCACACAAGTATTCCCACTTAGGGAGCAACAGGATTTAAATGCCATTCTGAAAGAACAAATGGTGACCCCAGGACATTAATAGTGAAAAAAACAGCAATGGTAACATCACTGCATTCAAAGTTGAATGGTCAGAAACCCTTTTCAGATATGATCTTTGTCTTGCTGGTTTATCTTGCAGATATTATTTGCCATATAAATGCCCATGCCCGAGTGTTGTTTGCTTTACCACAGATGTTGTTTAGTTCATTTTCTGAGGAATGGCAAATGGAATTGAAGATTGTGCATTAATCAATGAACATCATTACTTCAGTGACAAAACAGCAGTGTATAAGATACACACCTATGGATCTCTGCATTGACATCCAGGGGCTGGTATGATTCACCTCCAAGAACTAAACTAATCTTCTTTTGGGCAATACATGGCTTTAACCAATTGAGCAGTTGTCCCCAAGGACATCAATTTTGCCAAGGCTCCTTGATGTCAAATGCTCCACTGAAGTCATTCTTAAGCATCGCTAGAATTCAGATGTTTGGTCCAAGTCCTTGTCAATTAAGATCTAGAGGCAAGTGGTCGTAGTAATGCCCAAACTAGGCATTGGTGGTCAAATACAGCTTAAGTGTTACTGACATCTTCCATTAGCTTGCTGATGATTGGGAGAGGACAGATAGTGAAGCAATGAATGGATTTGAATTACCATGTTTTTGGTGAACTGCAAACATCAGAGGAGTTTAACACATTGTCTAGTTCTTACCCAAGAATGTAATTACACTGGAACAGCTGAGCTACAGGTCTGGGTACTACTGGAGTGCAAGTACTATAGCCAGGATGGCTCATCTAACAGCCTGTGCTACATTCAATTTCTCAATTGTTTCTAGATATCAGAGACAGCAAATCAAATTGACTGATGACAAGATTATGTCTTTGGTGAACACTGCAGAAGGATGCAGAGATGGATTATTCATGGTACTCATGGATGAATATGATTGCAAAGTTCTTTAGTACTTAGAAACTGGGCCAAAACATCACTGAAGAAGAGGATGCTCCTGAAGCATCCTCAACTTGTAAATGGTTACATTGAGACATAGCTGTGGAGCACTGATGTACTACATTGGTTGTGGCATCACTAAGCTCAGATACATTAAGCATGTGTGTAACCATTTGATATGTCATCATGCTGTTTATTCCCCTTCATGGATACTGCCTGACCTGCTGAACTCCTCCAGCTTGTAACATCATTTTGCTTATTAATTGCTGCAGATGGTTTTCCCAGACTGAATTCAATCAGTGATGATGCTAGCAAGCCATTCCAAATGGGCATTGCCCCATCCTGAAGTCATAGAATCAGCCAAACATATCCACGTTGACTAAGATAGCTACCAAACTAGTCTCATTTGCTTGCACGTGGCTTATAATATTCTAAATCTAAATGTTGTGCCTGCTTCCAGAATGTCCTCTGGCAACTCATTCCATTTACTCACCATCCTTTGTGTGAAAAAGTTTCCCCTTGGGTTCCTTTAAGTCTTTCCCTCTCACTTTAAATTTATGTCCACCACTTTTAGACTCTCAGACCTTGGGAAAAAGATTGTAACCCATCCATCTTATATACACTCCTCAAGAATATATACATCTCCTCCTATATATCCTTTTAACTCAAGCCCTATAGTCCCAGTAACATCCTTTCTGGCTTAACAACTTCCTTACTATAACAAGGTTATCAGAACTGGAAGCAACACATACACAATGGTGGAGGAACTCAGCAGGCTAGGCAGCATCTATGGAAAAGAGTTGATTGGTGAGGTCTTTATCAGATTCCCCCTTCTCCAGCCCTGTATCTGATTCACCAATCAACTTCCAAGCTCTTTACTTCACTCCTCCCCACCTCCTGGTTTCACCTATCACCTTGCATTTTTTCCTCCCTTCCCTCCACCTTCTTACTCCGACTCCTCATCTTTTTTTTTGCCAGTTCTGACAAAGGGTCTTGGCCCATGTTTTTCCATAGATGCTGCCTGGCCTGTTGAGTTCCTTCAGCATTTTGCATATGTCGCTTGGATTCCCAGCATCTGCAGATTTTCTCTTGTTTGGTGTCACAACTGGACACAGATTGCATACATTTGTTCCTTCAAGATCTTGTTAGGATAAGCACATTCATTAGCTGGGTAAAGAAAATAAGTGCTAATCAGGAAAACATATTCCTCCACATGTTTGATTTTCATTATGAAAATTCATTAGGTTGGGTTTAATGTTAGGCTCCAAAGGTTATCTCCTCTAATATGCATGTCACAGCATTGCTATCTCTGGTGGTGGATCTCGTCTGCTAAGGACAGGACATAGGCAAAAAGTCTGTCACATTCCCACAGAACTATATGTTAATTTCTGGCTACTGCTTGACTAGTTTGAGGCACAGCACTTAAAATTTAGACTCCAGTTCCCTGATATTCATGGAGGATTCTGCAGGTTGTGTCAAGTATGAGTGACTTTATCACATTCAAGTTCAGTGCCTAGATCAATGGCAAGTAATGTCTCTGGTTTAATCCTTGAATGGGGAATGATTATAGTTGGCTACACATATCAATCACAGCTCTGAAGCTTGTTTAGTTTACACCAAATGTTTAGAACAAGACTGATTTTTAGAACTTCTTTGCTAACTTCAATAGCTTTGCCAGTATAGAACTATTGAGGGGTTAGACACCAACAATATAGGCAAATTACACAGATGGAATCAAGAAAAAAAACAATTGACAGATTTTGAAACAACGTGAATTAAAGGTGATCTATAAAAATATTCAATTAGTCTTATTCAAGGGTTATTTTATAATACAGTAACAATTAATGTGCCATTTTAATTTGAGGTTGATATGCAGGTGCTAAAAGAGTGGGGCGAGCATCTGTTAGAGCTTAAATACATTATTCAAACCCTATCGTTAGATCATAATGACATCACCATGATCAAATTTGTTGAGTAACTTTGACACTAAAAATAATACCATGTCCTTCCTTTTCTTAACAACCTGACTAGAGACCAACATTGCAAAACTACCTTGAAATAAAAGTGGACTTGTTACTGAAAGATGTACATCACTAATTCAGACATACCATATCCGTTTGACCACTGCAAGAATCCAACTGAGCACTGCCTTTTCCTAGCATCAAACTTCAGGTAGATAGATAATTTATTGATTCCAAAGGAAATTACAGTGTCATAGTAGCATTACAAGTGTAGATACACAATTAGAAGAGAAGTAAGAAAGAATAAAAAATAAGTTACCTCAAACAGTCAAACGGCAGGGGGGGAGGGGTCATCACTTCCTCGCTATAGGTTGACTCATTATAGAACCTAATAGCAGAGGGTAAGATGACTGCATATAGTGCTCTTTGGAGCAGTGCAGTTGTCTTAGCCTATCACTAAAAGTGCTCCTCTGTTCAGCCAAGGTGGCATGAAGAGGGTGAGAAACATTGTCCAAAATTGCCAGGATTTTCTTTAGGGTCCTTTGTTCTATCACAACCTCCAATGTGTCCAATTTAACTCCTATAACAGAGCCAGCCTTTCTAATTGGTTTATAGAGTCTGTTGGCATCATCTGTGTTGATGTATTTGCCCCAGCACACCATCACAGAGATGATTGTATTGGTGATAACAGGCTGGTGGAACATGTGAAGGAGAGGCCTGTGTACTCCAAAGGACATCAGTCTCCTCAGGAAGTACAGGTGACTCTGGCCCTTCCTGTACACAGCCTCCGTGTTGGTGCTTCACTCAAGGTGCACTCCCAGGTACTTGTAGGTCCTCACCATCAAAAGTAACAGGGAGCAGTGCAGGCTTAGTCTTCCTAAAGTTCATCACCATCTCCTTTGCCTGACTGATGTTGAGCTGCAGATGTTTCAGCTTGCACCATTTGACAACGTCCTCCACCAGGGCCCTGTATTCATCCCCTCATCCTCCCTTCATACACTGACCTATTGCTGAGTCATCAGAGAATTTCTGCAGGTGACATGACTCAGTGTTTTATCTAGATTCCGAGGTATACAGGGTAAACAGGAAAGGGAGCTAATACAGTCACTGCGGGGCTCCAGTGCTGCTTCTAGCCACGTCTGACCCACAGCTCTGAAGCCACATAAACTGTGGCCTGCCTGTCAGGTAGTCCATTATCCAGTCTACAGTGGAAGTGCTGATCTGCATTGAATGGAGCTTTCCCCCCAGCAATGAGGGCCGTACGGTATTCAAGGCACTTGAGAAATCAAAAAACATGATCCTCACAGGCAAACCTGCTTATCTAAATGGGAGTAGGCTCTGTAAGGGAGTGTTCCTGTGTGACAGGTTCAGTAAAGCAAGCTTCAACATATTTGTCTTTGTCTTTACAGGTTCACAAGGCAATAGAAACTAACCAATTAAATACTGCACCTCCTAAAACAGGCTTAGACAGTCAATACCATTATAAATATAATTCAACACACACAAAATGCTAGAGGAACTCAGCATGACAGGCAGAAGGGTCTCAGCCTGAAACGTCGACCATCTATTCATTTCCATTGATGCTGCCTGACCTGCTGGGTTCCTCCAGCATTTTGTGAGTGTTGCTTTGGAAATCCAGCATCTGTAGACTTTCTTATGTTTATAATTACAATTCTGTGTACAACACTCCGTTCAGAAGTTCTCACTATTCAGATATTACACATAATTCAGCAGATTTCAATTTCAAGACATTTTATCTTAAACAAGTGTTTAAAATATATTTTTGAAAAGCAACTGCCTTTCCCTTTGGAAACAAAAGTTCAATTAAAACTGTGTAAAATAAATTAAATGAGAAGGCGATCCTAGAGGATGCTTACATGACAAGTGCATAATAGCACACTCCACTTCTGAAATTCAGTTCCATTTCTATAATCCCTGATTGAAGTAGTCATACTGAAAATTTTTGTACTTTGTTTTAAGTAAACCATAAAGGATGTATCAAAATATAAAAGTAAGCTTTAGGAATTAAAAACACACGAATAAATGCCTTATTAAATGTTTTCAAAGAGTAATTTAACAATGCACTAAGAAAACAGCCATCAACGCTTAGCTTAAGAAAAAGTTTACTAAACAAAGATCTTAACTTTTAATTACTTAAGGTAGAGCCACTCCTAGAAGATTAATTGAAACTGATTTACATGGCTCTTTACAAAACTCTTTGTACCTTAGCATGGCACCCCTGGCTTCCCACTGCCCAAATGCCAGGAATAGTAATGTTTACACCTAAATGGTGTGTTTCTGCTGGGATTTTCAACCATATTGATTTAAATCACAACTGACACTGACCTCATATAAAATAGCTGTTATTAATTAATGCTAAAACTGAGCATTACTGAAAGAGTACTCAAGCATACCTCTTCAAGTCATAAGCAGAGTGCAAAACAACTCTACAGAGTGTTGTCAAAGAAATCCGAGTGCAATAAATATACTAGCGAATTCTTGTAATTCATCGCCACAACCATATCTCACCAAAAACACATTTTGAGTATTAATATTATCATTGTTGTCAATTGGGCAAATTAAAAATGGCAAAGATATGAGGGTGCAGAAAGTTATCACACTAAAAATGTCCACTTAGTGACCAGTTGGTGTCGGCAGATTGTGCCTCCAAAATTTAGTGGAAAGAATGCCAGAAAGAAAAAAATTGTAAAAAGGTTTTGCCGAGCAAACAAACACAAGCACCGGCAGTACTTTCAAAGTTTGGCTCACCCTCACTGTCAGGAATTTTGCTTTTCATTGCTGCTTGCTGCTGAAACTTGCTTTTTGATCTAAATAAAGCTTTTGCGTTCAGACACAGAAGGGACATTTAACTACAATGCAAGCATTCACTCATGCCCTCAGACATCTTCATACATGTTACCTTTTGCACAAGACTGCCTCCTTTTTGCATGTGTTTTTCAGAAACCAATGTTAGATCCACAGACTTCCTTCCCACCACCACGCCCATCTGAGCAAGACTCTACAACCAAACTTCCATCTTGTAGCATGAATTCATTGCTTGCCAACAATCCTTAGTAAATTTTATAATATTGTTATATAATGGTATAACCCTTTAAGGGCTACATGCTCTGAGGAAAAGTTCAATAGTACAAGTACTACCACTAACACCCCATTTTCTTAAAATAGAATGACATTACACAGGAGAGTCCACAAAACCATTTTTGAAGCTGACTCTACAAAGTCATGTTGTGTTTTTCTTAAATTTATGAGTAAGGTTGTTAACACTGGAAAAATAGATAGATTTCTGGACCTACCTACCATAACCCCCAACCACCTATTACTTCTATTGCAATTACCTTAAATTTATATGATTTCACTATTGAGAAGTTCAATGGGGAATTTCATACACATACATCCCAATATTTTTCATCATTCTAATCAATCAGCCTAGATTATTACTCTTCCTGCAGAACAGAACATGTGCTACCTAGCTTAAGCACCAACAAAATTATAGCACAACAGCAAAAAAAGATGCTGTAACAACTGAAAGCAGCATCTGTGGAGGACAATGACCAAAAAGACCACAAGACATAGGTGCAGAATTAGGCCATTCAGCCCATTGAGTCTGGTCCACCATTCAATTATGACTGATTTATTTTCCCTCTCAACCCCATTCTCCTACTTTCTCCCTATAACCTTTGATGTCATTTACTATTCAAGAATCTATCAACCCCCATTTTAAATACACCTAATGACTTGAACTCCCCAGCTACCTGTGGCAATGAATTCCACAGATTCTCCACACACTGGTTAGAGAAATTCCTCTTCATCTCTGTTCTAAAGGGACATCCATTCTGAGGCTGTGCCCTCTGATCCTAGACTCTCCCAACGTTGAAAACATCCAAATGGACAGCAGACCTCCAGATGAAAGGTCTTGACCCAAAACATTAACTGTCCATTTCCCTCCACAGATACTGCCTGAACCACTATGTGCCTCCAGCATCTATTGTTCCAGATTCCACACGTACAATCTTACGTTTTTATCAACATTACGTATCTTACATATGGCCATTTGGTGATGATCATGTGCTGGACCCTCATTATTTCCACTGCCCCAACTATTCCCCATGATCATGCAGTGGGTTTCTAACCTAAAAGACCAAATCATTTCATCTTTAAAAATACAATCCTGGATGACTAGAAGTGCCATATTGTAAAAACTGATGATTGCCAAGAGATGTTGAGGTATATAAAAAGTCACTCAATGAATTTCAGAGGAAAATAAGGGGTACCAGACCAGAATTTAATTTTGAAGCAGTGACAAACAATATTATTTCACTTACTCAATATTTAAATACTTTAAATGGTATACAGTAGGGTGCAAAGTCAAGAAAACAGAACAATATACCAAGAGGTTTGGAAAATATAAATTGTTCCACACTTGTGCAGTAAAAGTCACTGTTCAATTCCATTCACTGGTTCAATTACCTTTACTATAATGTCTACCTATGTTAATTTTAAAATCAGTTTATTAAAGCTGCATTCTCTTAGAATACATTGTCTGAAATAATACAACCTTTTCGAGTGTCACCAACATTGTGCATCACAGCAGTCAAATAAGGTTGATCTACCGATGCTAAATGATAATAATAAATTACTTCTACTTTGCCAGGTAATGTGAAAAAAGTTAGCAATGCCTGACAAATAATCCATGTCCATTATTCCAGTAAATCCAACGAATTAGTTTTATGCAGATTGATACCGCATGTAGTTGATTACAGAAATAAACTGTACAGGTTTATGTTTGAATGTGATCAAAGAATGTAATCAATATGTGACCTAAAATCTAGATTTTTCACAATTATACACTCAGTTAAAGATTAATGACATATCTGACATCCATGTCAGATAAGAGTAAATAAAGCAGAATATCCTGAATTCATAAAAAGTTTACGTTGGAATCACTGTGTCTGCCAATACAAACACTGTAAATTACATGGTATTATTTCTTAGGTGTAAACACCTGAAAATATTACAATCTGGTGCTGAATTCAAAGATGCAGCCAGTCAGCTCTTCTGAAAAGATCTGTGAATTCTGACGAAGCCACACATTCAGTACTGGAGACGAAAGAGCCAACTGTTCCCTTTTAGGAAATAAAGAAGGGGGAAATACAAGCAAGAATTGCTGCAATGAGGTTGGGACACATACTGGAAGAGATCATCATATTATAATAAAACCAATAATAAATTATAATTGCACATAAGACTTTGCTTAATTCCACAACGCATGCTAATATACTAACAGAGATTTAAAGAAAGATTATAATTAAACTTTGTTTATTTTAAACGGGACAGTGGCCTAAACCGGATTGAGATTAAGTGAGGCCGGACAGGGCAACGATAATTAAAACGGATCTTTCTTAAATCAAACAATACAAAAGATTATACATACCTGTCAGCTTGAAATGCCGCAGCAGGAAATGAGTTGAAATAGAAGCAACGTTAAAACAAACACAGCCGCTTTCGACAAGAGTTTCCCATTTTTTTTAATCTTCCCCCCTCCTCCCTGTGCTAGGAAACTCCTCTCCGCCACAGCGACCGAGCCCCGAACACGCGCCGGAGCGCCGCACTTCCGCAACGGCTTCGGGAGCCTTCGGGCGCACTCGGAGAAGCTCGTGTGGACTCGGGGAAGAAGCCAAAGAAAGGCGGGGAATTGGTCGGGGAAGTCGGGCGGATTCGGAAAACATGGAGCGAGCGCCGGCTGAGCTCTAACACACGGGGTGTGGTCGGGTTCGTGAGAAGAAGCTGGGAGCACTGTGCAGCATTTGTGACAAATAAGTTTCCATAGTATATGGAAAGTTTAATGTAAGAACAAAAAGCAGTTAGGTATAAATCTTGAGATGTTGCCTCTAAGAATGTGAATCCGCTAAGTGTGTTAACAGATAATTACATCCATCTTTGGCACAGAAGGTGTTGGTGAATTTCACCATTAGTGTCTGCCTTGCTTGACCATTGGTTCTTGAAATACGGGAAGGAGGCTCATGTTTTCCATGTCTTATTGTGGAACTTCATATATAGACGCTGGTGTTGTAGAACAAGGACTGGTTGGTAGTGGAGTTTACGTTTGCAGATGTTACATATAAGGCCCATTTCTTTCTTGTGCTATGGTAGTTAACAGTTTGGTTTTGTGTGTGCAAATACTGTCGATGCACTGCAATTTAAGTTGCAGCGTATTTGGTTTTGAAAAGAAAGTGAGGTAGGTTGAACAGCTAACAACAGAAATTCTGCAGATGCTGGAAATTCAAGCAACATACATCAAAGTTGCTGGTGAACGCAGCAGGCCAGGCAGCATCTATAGGAAGAGGTGCAGTCGACGTTTCAGGCCGAGACCCTTCGTCAGGACTAACTGAAGGAAGAGTGAGTAAGGGATTTGAAAGCTGGAGGGGGAGGGGGAGATCCAAAATGATAGAAGAAGACAGGAGGGGGAGGGATGGAGCCAAGAGCTGGACAGTTGATTGGCAAAAGGGATATGAGAGGATCATGGGACAGGAGGTCCGGGAAGAAAGACAAGGAGCGGGGAGGTGACCCAGAGGATGGGCAAGAGGTATATTCAGAGGGACAGAGGGAGAAAAAGGAGAGTGAGAGAAAGAATGTGTGCATAAAAAGGAGTAACAGATGGGGTACGAGGGGGAGGTGGGGCCTTAGCGGAAGTTAGAGAAGTCGATGTTCATGCCATCAGGTTGGAGGCTACCCAGACGGAATATAAGGTGTTGTTCCTCCAACCTGAGTGTGGCTTCATCTTTACAGTAAAGGAGGCCGTGGATAGACATGTCAGAATGGGAATGGGATGTGGAATTAAAATGTGTGGCCAGTGGGAGATCCTGCTTTCTCTGGCGGACAGAGCGTAGATGTTCAGCAAAGCGGTCTCCCAGTCTGCGTCGGGTCTCACCAATATATAAAAGGCCACATCGGGAGCACCGGACGCAGTATATCACCCCAGTCGACTCACAGGTGAAGTGATGCCTCACCTGGAAGGACTGTTTGGGGTCCTGAATGGTGGTAAGGGAGGAAGTGTAAGGGCATGTGTAGCACTTGTTCCGCTTACACGGATAAGTGCCAGGAGGGAGATCAGTGGGGAGGGATGGGGGGGACGAATGGACAAGGGAGTTGTGTAGGGAGCGATCCCTGTGGAATGCAGAGGGTGGGGGAGGGAAAGATGTGCTTAGTGGTGGGATCCCGTTGGAGGTGGCGGAAGTTACGGAGAATAATATGTTGGACCCGGAGGCTGGTGGGGTGGTAGGTGAGGACCAGGGGAACCCTATTCCTAGTGGGGTGGTGGGAGGATGTAGTGAGAGCAGATGTACGTGAAATGGGGGAGATGCGTTTAAGAGCAGAGTTGATAGTGGAGGAAGGGAAGCCCCTTTCTTAAATTTCACCATGGATGTCCAGTCCTTATATACTTCCATCCCCCATCAGGAAGGTCTCAAAGCTCTACGCTTCTTTTTGGATTCCAGACCTAATCAGTTCCCCTCTACCACCAGTCTGCTCCGTCTAGCGGAATTAGTCCTTACTCTTAATAATTTCTCCTTTGGCTCCTCCCATTTCCTCCAAACTAAAGGTTTAGCTATGGGCACCCGTATGGGTCCTAGCTATGCCTGCCTTTTTGTTGGGTTTGTGGAACAATCTATGTTCCGTGCCTATTCTGGTATCTGTCCCCCACTTTTCTTTCGCTACATCGACGACTGCATTGGCGCTGCTTCCTGCACGCATGCAGAACTCGTTGACTTTATTAACTTTGCCTCCAACTTTCACCCTGCCCTCAAGTTTACCTGGTCCATTTCGGACACCTCCCTCCCCTTTCTGGATCTTTCTGTCTCTGTCTCTGGAGACAGCTTATCCACTGATGTCTACTATAAGCCTACTGACTCTCACAGCTATCTGGACTATTCCTCTTCTCACCCTGTCTCTTGCAAAAACGCCATCCCCTTCTCGCAATTCCTCCATCTCAGCCGCATCTGCTCTCAGGATGAGGCTTTTCATTCTAGGACGAGGGAGATTTCTTCCTTTTTTAAAGAAAGGGGCTTCCTTTCCTCCACTATCAACTCTGCTCTTAAATGCATCTCCCCCATTTCACGTACATCTGCTCTCACTCCATCCTCCCACCACCCCACTAGGAATAGGGTTCCCCTGGTCCTCACCTACCACCCCACCAGCCTCCGGGTCCAACATATTATTCTCCGTAACTTCCGCCACCTCCAACGGGATCCCACCACTAAGCACATCTTTCCCTCCCCCCCCCCGCATTCCGCAGGGATCGCTCCCTACACAACTCCCTTGTCCATTCGTCCCCCCCATCCCTCCCCACTGATCTCCCTCCTGGCACTTATCCATGTAAGCGGAACAAGTGCTACACATGCCCTTACACTTCCTCCCTTACCACCATTCAGGACCCCAAACAGTCCTTCCAGGTGAGGCATCACTTCACCTGTGAGTCGACTGGGGTGATATACTGCGTCCGGTGCTCCCGATGTGGCCTTTTATATATTGGTGAGACCCGACGCAGACTGGGAGACCGCTTTGCTGAACATCTACGCTCTGTCCGCCAGAGAAAGCAGGATCTCCCACTGGCCACACATTTTAATTCCACATCCCATTCCCATTCTGACATGTCTATCCACGGCCTCCTCTACTGTAAAGATGAAGCCACACTCAGGTTGGAGGAACAACACCTTATATTCCGTCTGGGTAGCCTCCAACCTGATGGCATGAACATCAACTTCTCTAACTTCCGCTAAGGCCCCACCTCCCCCTCGTACCCCATCTGTTACTCCTTGTTATGCACACATTTTTTCTCTCACTCTCCTTTTTCTCCCTCTGTCCTTCTGAATATACCTCTTGCCCATCCTCTGGGTCACCCCCCCCCTTGTCTTTCTTCCCGGACCTCCTGTCCCATGATCCTCTCGTATCCCCTTTTGCCTATCACCTGTCCAGCTCTTGGCTCTATCCCTCCCCCTCCTGTCTTCTCCTATCATTTTGGATCTCCCCCTCCCCCTCCCACTTTCAAATCTCTTACTCACTCTTCCTTCAGTTAGTCCTGACGAAGAGTCTCGGCCTGAAACGTCGACTGCACCTCTTCCTATAGATGCTGCTTGGCCTGCTGCATTCACCAGCAACTTTGATGTATGTAGGTTGAACAGCTTCCAGTTTGGATTAATTTATTGTCATATATGTGCGAAGATGCAATGAAATTCCTTGCTTCCATAAAGGGCATAGAGTAAACTGTAAATTTGGTCATAATAAATACAATGAAAGATAAAATGATGAGCCCCAAGCTACAGAATGAAGTTGTTTTGTGTTTCTCAAAGATTGCAGTGCAAAATGAAATGCCAAAGTGACAATAACAAAATAGCTTGTACAAAAAATGTGAAAGCACTGCCCAGGATAGTTCAAAGTAAATGTATTATCAAAGTACATGTATGTCACCATTTATTACCCTGTGATTCACCTTATTGTGGGCATTTGTAGTAAATTGGAAGTAGTATCATGGAATCAATGAAAAACCACACATGACAGATAGAGAAGCAACCAACATGCAGCAAGAAGACAGCATGGCCTGGGTGGTGAAGAGTCCCTGATGATGAATGATGCTTACCTGTGACAGCACTCCTTGTAAATGGCTGTATCTAATGGGTATGAAAGAGGTGACTGGATTAGGAGATTAGCTGCACTTCATTGGAAAGCTTGATAGAAATGAGGTGCAACACTGGAAGAAGATTGGAAAAAGTTTTAACGAGTCAACACAACCTTGTCAAACATCATTCTGTACTGAAATTGGGACTATTGTTAAACCTCGGGTTGAAATTATAGTTTATTCCCTGGCATAAAGATGATGTAAAGTGGAGACGAAATCCTGTGGGAAGCCAAATTTGAGAAAAAAGCTGATTGGAATCCAAGGTGTACTGTTAGGCCATATAACGAACACCATGTATAATGGTTGATTTTTTTTTCCTACACCTTTAGAGTTGAGGCATGGTGGAAATCATGTACATTGTGCCTGCAGACGGATAGAATCTATAGCCCCTTTGTCACTGGAAGGAAGAGGGTGGTGAGAAAGCAATGATTATAACTGTGGCAGACTGTATGGAGAGCCTATCTAATAATCATATTTGCCTCCTTTCTTGAGGATAGTTACAGTTATGAGAACTTTTGTGTTCTTGACATATCCTTCTCTTCCCAGATGTGGAAGGTGAGTTTATGATTTTGTGCCTGACATTCCATTAGGTTTATTTTACCTTGTTTCTCAGTTGGTACGATCTTAGTCTGGGGCGGTGGTAGTAGTGCGCAGGACGGTTTACTGTGCAACAGAACTATGGTTGATTTATTTAAAGTCTTACAGCAGATACTGATAAGTTTTCCTTGGCTTTCAGAATGGGCAGGCCCATGGAGAAGTTGGGCAATGGGTGGTATGGACAACATTAAACATTCCACTCACAATGGTAATCAGTGAGTTGCTGGGCCTTGCATTCTTCCACCTGCCATCATCTTTGAGTCATGATTTTTCTGCCATACCTTAGCCTCTGGGTACTTCAGAGAGTATTCTTTCACCTAAGGTTGTGGATGATAAAATTTTGAATCCGAGGACAGTTTGCATTTGCAGTGATTTGGAAGTGCGCATATGCCGGTCGTGCATGCAGCCTGGTACAGCCGTTCCGATCTATTCTTACTTTCTTCTTCTTACTTTTTAATTTACGTTACTTTTTTGTATTTTTTTTTCTCACGGTAACGTGTCGAAGCTGCACCCTCTCTAACATGCTGGTAGAGAGTTTTATTTGGGTTTTCTTTAGCGCTGGAAATGGTTTTATCCCGACACGCGGGACAGAAGCAAGGTCGCATTGTGTATTCCATAGACCAACAAAGACCGGCCGGCTTAGCAAACAGAGCGGTGGACACCCCTGCTGAAATCCGGAGGAAAACACACAGGGGGATCACAAAGCCGAGGAAAGAGGACCGGGTCGAGACAACAGAGACTTTTGGAGAAGAGGAGTTCGGTGGGTAATACCTTTCCGGCTGACCGGAAGTGCACTGAGAGTGGTAAGCGTAAAGGAATTGGGTGCTTACTGTTCTGGCTAACAACGGAGGGTGCAATCCGGGGTATATTACGATCGAGGAACATGTTTGCAGACTGGATACTGAACTTTTTACTGTTGGACTTCGGCCACATTCCACCATGATACAACACTTGGCAGCACGGGTGGTCATTCCTGCCTGTGGCCATCAAACGTGCAGCTCCTCCCGTGGAGGGTCTGACACCCTGAGCCAATAGACTGGTCCTGGACTTATTTTCCTTCTGGCATAGTTTGTATTTTGGTGTTTGATTGTTGGGGTTTTTTGTATTGCTATATTTACGCTCTATTCTTGGTTGGTGCGGGTGTAACGAAACCAAATTTCCCTCGGGATTAATAAAGTATATCTATCTATCTATCTATCAGAATCAGGTTTAATATCACCAGCATATGTCATGAAATTTGTTAACTTTTTGGCAGTAGTACAATGAAATACATGATAAATATAGAGGAAAAAAATCTGAATTATGTTAAGTATGTTAAAATATGTGGTGCAAAAAACAGAAGTAAAAAGAAAAATGAAGTAGTGTTCATGGGTTCAATGTCCATTTAGAAATCAGATGGCAGAGGGGAAGAAGCTGTTCTTGAATCGCTG
This sequence comes from Mobula hypostoma, assembly GCF_963921235.1. Lineage (NCBI taxonomy): Eukaryota > Metazoa > Chordata > Chondrichthyes > Myliobatiformes > Myliobatidae > Mobula > Mobula hypostoma. Next base: position 56,529,889 of record NC_086110.1, read on the forward strand.
AGTGTGTGCCTTTAGGCTTCTGTACCTCCTTCCTGATGTTAACAATGGGAAGAGGGCATGTCCTGGGTGATGGGGGTCATTGATGATGGAAGCCATTTTACTGAGGCACCGCCACACCTTGTTTTGGATAATATGGAGGCTAGTACCCATGTTGGAGCTGATTAATTTTACAACTCTAAATATTTAACTCCCAAATCTGACCATATTCATTAAACTAATCCTGGTATCATGTAGTGGAGAAGCCAGAAGTTATTCACAGGTTCTAATTATAGTGGACTTCAGAGCTGTCCACCTCCCTTTAATCACCAGGTTGTCTTTGATGCACAGTCTGAGGAAGACAACAAGGAGTCTTTCCAGTCTCCTTGAGATCTTCATCGTTGATTTTCTTACAACAATATTTCAAAATTGAGTTTATTATCAGAACCACAATTACATATATGCACTTGTGCAATGAAAAACTTAATTGTGGCAGTCAGCGTCACAGACACACAGCATCATATAAGGAGCATTCACAAGAAAAACATAAATATAAATTGTTCACAATTTTTACAAGGAAGCAGAACTAGAACTTTTTAAAAAACCTGCATTTTAGTGCAATGTGGTTGCAGTGTTACTACACTGTAGTTATTTGAGTTTTGCCCTTTGGTTCAAGATCAGTGGCTGAGGGAAAGTAGCTGTTCTCGAGGCAGATGGGGTGGGTCTTCCTAGGACAGAAGCCAGCCCTGGCCCCTTTCAGCCAATTAATCATTTTTATTTGGTGCTACTTCCTATACCAGTGGAGTTTAATGCTCTGAGAAACCATATACTGCAGAGAATCAAACCACAAATGGAACTTGAAACCAGAAGTTGGAAAAAGAAACTAGAGTGATTCTTAAGGTAAATTTTATTAGCTATCAAAGAAAGGAAATAGAGCCAACTGATGTTTGGATATCTAAGAAGTAGTTTTGGAGTGTTCTTATTATTGCCTTGCTGCTGAGTAAAGGGTTACAGATTCAGTGTTTATCTACTATGCGCTGTGGTTTCACTGTAGTCCTTTCCAGCTGTACTTCCAATGCAGCAGCCGGGCTGAGTTTGATCCCAGCAAGTACGTTGACATGTATAGTAGTTGCTGTTGGAACCACTGGGAGTCAAATGTATTTTGTTGTTCTTGCCTCAGTAGTTGGTAAGTCAATGGTAAAGAATCCATTTCAATTCCTCCCAAGTTCACATTTCCTCTTAATTTCGAACACTTGCAACTGAAGAGGACATAATTCAAACTTACAAAAATCTTCACCTGAAATACTTTGCTTTATATTTCGGTATAAAAGAACGCCAAATCCTCCGTGCACGTGGGCGTCTATATCGGCTTATTGATTGATTGGGATGTGGCTGTCACTGGCAAGGTTAGAAATTTTGTCCAGATCTTGTTACATTAGGCATGGACTGCTTCACTTTTTTTTTGAGAAGGAATGCAGTAAAAAAAAGAATGCTGGTTTGCAGCAGATCAAGTGAAGAGAAGTCAAGTCACTTTTTATTGTCATTTCGACCATAACTGTTGGTACAGTACACAGTGAAAACGAGACAACGTTTTTCAGGACCATGGTGCTACATGAACAATACAAAACCTACACTGAACTACGTAAAACAACACAAAACTACACTAGACTACAGACTTACCCAGGACTGCATAAAGTGCACAAAACAGTGCAGGCTTTACAATAAATAATAAGACAATATGCACAGTAAAATATGCACTTGTGCCACTGTGTCTTTGGATTAATGCAAGCAGTATCACTTCTTCAAATAAATGTAAGTTTAATGCTAGTGGAAATGAAAACATATGTATATTGCCACACTCCCTACCAATGCTGGTGGTCTAAAATGATGCAAGATTAAAAGTCAATATGTAAAAGTGGAATTGGTGTGCTGAGTTCATGAATCAATCAACTCCCCAGCAGTTAGAGTCAAATATTTTCTGATTTTGTGTTTAGATTCATTTCCAGCATTCCAGATTCAAAGATGAACCTTAGATTCTCCTGTACCTCTTTACAGGTTGGTGGGATGGGGTTCCACAGTGAAGGAGTGGGAGGTAACTGACAACAGAAGCAAATGTGAAAGCCATTGTGATGACAAGAACAAGTCAAAGGCTACAAGTGGTAAGAAAAACAAACTGATGGAAGAACTCAGTGGGTCTGGCAGCAGGATCCTGCATGACCCACTGAGTTCATCCAGCTGCTGTTTTCTTTTTGCTCCAGGTTCCAGCATTTGCATTCTTTTGCCTCTCAAAGACAGAGAGTGTCCTATGATGAGTGGAATCTACTGATGCCCACAGGGAAAGAGTCAGGGAATTGATGAAATCTATCTACCTGGATGAGTGCAGCTCTAATAATCATCAAAATTCTACTATTTTAAATATCCATTCATTATTGTGACTGTGTTCAGCCCGTCTACAAAGTTAAACGCAGTCACTTTATTCTCATGATTGTGTAGCTAAGAACAGCTCCCAGTGCCATATTTAAGTTTGCTGCTGATGCCACTATTGTTGGTCAAATCAAAGCTGATAAGGAATTGGCATATAGGAGAGAGATTGAAAACCTGGTTGAGTGGTGCCACAGCAACTCAACATCAGCAAAACCAAAGAGCTGATTATCAACTACGAGAGGAAGAAACTGGAGGTCTATAAGCCAGTCCTCATTAGAGGAATGGAGGTGGAAGAGGATCAGTAGCTCTAAATTCCTTGGTGTTAACATCAGAAGTTCTGTCCAATTCAGAAATGTCATCTCAAGGAAAGCATGATGATTCCATTTTCTTAGAAGTTTGTGTATATTTGGCATGTCACCAAAAACTTTTCAAAATATTCAGGATTGTTTAATATCATTTCCAGTACACAAGTGTAAAAGAGAATAAAATAATTGTCATTCTGGATCTGATGCAGAACAAAAAAAAACAGATAACCCTATCTTTGAAACATTGCTACAACCTAAGTACGTACTTTCAAAGAGTCTCCATCTCGTGTTCTCAATATTTATTGTTCATTATTATTATTATTTATTTTTGTATCTACACAGCTTGTTGTCTTTTGCAGACTGGTTGAACACCCAAGTTGGTGAGGCCTTTTGTTGATTATATTATGTTTATTATTTATTATGTGTTTATTGGATATGCCCACAAGAAAATAAATCTCAGGGTTGTTTATGGCGATATATATGTACTCAGATACTAAATTTACTTTGAACTTTAAACTTTAAGGGAGGGATTTCTAGAGTCATGGCCCATGGTATGTCATCTAAAACACTGACAAATTTCTATAGATGCACACTGAAGTGTGTTCTGACTGGATGCATCATGGCCTGGTATGAAAATACCAATGCCCGAGAAACGCCTACAAAAAGTGGTGGATACAGCCCAGTACATCAAAGGAAAAGCCCTCCATACCATTGAGCATACCGTCAAGGAATGTTGCCATAAGAAAGCAGCATCCGTCATCAAGGGCCATCAACATCCAGTCCATGCTCTCGTTGGTGCTGTTATCAGAAGAAGGTCTCCTACCACTAGGCTGAGTAACAGTTATTACCCTTAAATCATTAGGTTCCTGAACTGGTGTGGATAACTTCACTCACCTCAACACTGAATTGATTCCACCACCTACGGACTCACTTCTAAGAACTCAACAGCTCATGTTCTCAGCAACACAAAATGCTGGAGGGACTCAGCAGGTCAAGCAGCATCTATGAAAAAGAGTAAACAGTCGATGTTTCAGGCAGAGACCCTTCTTCAGGACTGCATCTTAAAAATAATTACAGATACAATGTAAATTGTAAACGTTGGAGATGAGGATTACATGGACGTCAAATATATTTAAAATACACCCAATTCTGAATTATTTAATTTGTATTTTACAAAAGTTAATGCTCAAAAATTGAAAAATTCCAATACTGGAAGATTGGAAAAAGTAAACTGCAACTTTTACAGAAGGAAATTCAAGAAAAACAGATGGAATGATGAACACATGGAGATGCTTCTTTGAGGTAGTTTTAAATATTTCCCTTAATCAGCTTCAATCATTTCAAAGCATTTGTATTAGTGCAGTAGCAGCTAGGTTATGCACAAGAAAATATTGTTAAAATAGTTAAATTAGGACTAAATAGCCTTTTTTGAGTTATCTTGTAAATAAATGTAGAGAAGGAGACTGAAGAGATCTCCTCTATTCTTCGGATCATACAATAGAGTCCTTTTATGTCCATTTGAGGGGTAAAAGGGAATAGGTTTATCATTATGGATGCTGTCCAAGTTGCATGCCATCTTGGACAATGTGTCCCATCCACTACATAATGTACTGGTTGGGCACAGGAGTACATTCAGCCAGAGACTCATTCCACCAAGTTGCAACACAGAGCATCATAGGAAGTCATTCCTGTCTGTGGCCATCAAACTTTACAACTCCTCCCTTGGAGGGTCAGACACCCTGAGCCAATAGGCTGGTCCTGGTCTTATTTCCTGGCATAATTTACATATTACTATTTAACTATTTATGGTTTTATTACTATTTAATTATTTATTTATTGTGCAACTGTATCGAAAACCAATTTCCCCCGGGATCAATAAAGTATGACTACTATCATCCAAAAAATGACACATCTGACAGATTAGCTGAAGTATCAGACTAAATATTTGCACAAGTCTCTGGAATATTGTGATTTTTTTTTTTGAAACTTGTATTTCCAAGCGAATGAGGAGGCTCATATGAATCTATCATTCATCATTGTACCATGTAAGCCAGGTAATTTTGGATATATTTACTGCTTTCATTCTGATTACAATGTGTGGCCCACTTCTGTATTCTTAGGAGGAATTCATTGTAGGCGTGAAAAGGTTCCAGTGCAAATGTTCCCTACCATTTCACAAACGTGCAGTGGAGCTTATTGCTTTGACCTTCAGTTGATTATTCAACAACAGGGTACTTTTGCCAGAGCTAGCAACGTGATCTATGATACCTTCAGATTACATAGAATGTGGAGATGTTATACATGCCAACAAGCCTAAGGAGTCCTGTTCCAAGGTATGACAAGGGTTGGATGAAGCCAAAAGGTAGTTTATGGCAGAATTAGAAAATTGAGAACATGAAAACCCTTATGGGAATATAGGTAATGCAGTGGGATATTTAGAAAGGTAATTAGCAATTGCAAAGGAAATACATATAAAGTAACAATAGCAGGCAAGACTAAGGAAAATTCCTAATTATATGTATACAGTATAAAGCTGTAGAGAGTAAGCAGAAAAAGAGCAGGATCCGTTAGGGAACAAAGTGTCAATCTGTGACAGTGATATTTTAAATAAATAGTTCTTATCTATTCACTATGGGGAAGAAGATATTTTAGTTGGGGAACTCTGGAAGTGGGAGGTGAAATTCTCAGGCAAATTACCATTTTAAAAAAGGAGATATTAGCTGTATTAGGCTAAAAGGTGGATGACAAGCTATATGCTAGGTTGGTGATAGAAGGCAGAGGGTGATAGTCAAGAGTTGTTTTTGTGATAGAAAGCTTATGACCAGCAATGTATCAAATTAATTGCTACTGATATCCATGGCTGTTTGTTATATGCAGTAATTCTCTGGATGTGAATACGGTAGCTATTAATAAGTGTACAATAGACACCAAAATTAGTGAGGTTATCTACGGTGAGAACATTAGTCTTTACCTGCAGCAAGATATTGATGAGTGGGTAAAGTGGGCAAGAAATGGCAAATAGAACTTAAAATTGAAAAATGTGAGGTGATGTGATTTGGGAGAACAAATTAGTCTAGACCATACACAATAAAAAGAGGGCTGTAGGAGGTACTGAGGAACAGAAGTACGGTGTATTGCTATACATGACCAAGGATACTGGAAGTTAACAGACTAGGTATATAAGCTGATTAAGAGAAAATATGGGATAATTGCCTTTATTAGCTGGGGCACAGAATAAAAGAACCAGGAAAGTGTGCTTCAGTTACAGAGAACGTAAGTTAGGTCACAGCTAGAGTAGTCTTTGCAGTCTGGTCACCAAAGTATAGAAATTATGTAATAACACTGGAGAGAGTGCAAGGAGTTCCCAAGAATGGGATTTTTAGCTATGAGAAGAGATTAGATAGGTTGGGTTTGTTTCCTCTCTGTATAGGAAGCTGAGGGGTGTGGATCTGACAGGTATATAAAATTGAGGGGCTTGTAGATGGGGTCGACAGTTCCTATACGGACGTCGAAAGCGAGAGGACCTGTGTGGGTAGATAATGAAAAGGTTATGCCTTGAAGAAGTGTCCATCATTGATTGCAGAGGTTTACAGTAAAATGTGAGAGATTTAGAAGGGATTGGAGGAAGGATGATTTCTCAAGATGGTTGAAATCTGGAATGCATCTCCTGTTGAGCAGGGGAATCAAATATTTTTGCAATGACTACTTAGGTGGACATTCTTGAAACAAATGTATTCTAGATACTGGAGCTAAACCCACAGACTGAAAACTATATGTATTGTATCCCTATTTCAAATATTAGCTTTCCTGAAGATCTGATCACTGAAAATTTTATGAGGCGGGCATTTGAAACAATGTGAGTTCATGGAATCCTTCCACTATTTGAAGACAATTTATATGGAAAACCTGTTCTCGTGTTGGAGGCCCAATGTCTGCGAGTCTGGGGCCGAGAACTGGAGGCCCAGAGGAAGCCAGTCTTGGGGTTGGATGCTTGTCGGTGGGTAGGGTTTTGTTGTTGTTGTTGCTGCTGCCTGTGTTGTTTTGCTGCACGTTGTCAGCATCCAAATGTGTGGTAACACTTGTCTCCGGCGCGTCACTGGGAGTATTTGTTGTATGTTTCAGTGCTCTGTACATGTGATGAATAAACCTGAATCAATAAAAATAAAGTTGGGAAGCGATTTTATGTGAGGGAGGGAGAATGAGAGAGTTAGGAAATTGACAGAAATGAGAATATGATTTAGGTCGATCACGAATGATACAGACTTTCACTTAACTAGGTGTACATGTCAAGAAATTCTATCAAATAGACTGGAATTTCCAGATGGCAAATTTTAATGGAGAGGTAATGAAAGATTGCTTACAAGACTTTCCGCTGGGTTGGGCAGGCTAGGAGAGGGGTGCGGAATTGCTCCCTTGAAGAAAATATCCATTATGGTTACCAGTAATGGATGATTTGTGAAATAGTATTGATTAATTGGGCTCACTTGTTTCTTTTTCCAACAAAGAAATTATGAAGGATTAAGGTTAATTTATAGTTACGCAAGGTTGGTCGAAGGATCTCAAAAGACTGAATAATAATTGAGGCTTGGTTTATCTACTTTAGGAGTACCTGGCTCTAGTGTAGCCTTTGAGTCAGAAGTTTGTGGGTTCAAGTCCCATTTCAGAAGTTGAGGATTACAAAAGATCTCTGCTACAGTTCTAATGAAGAGCATTATTCTAGGTAGCCGTAGGCTAAGATTTATCCCTTAACCAGCATCCGATAAAATAAAAGTATTTCTACTTTTGGCAACCCATGCTGTGCATTTTGGCTGCTGCATTTCACACATTTCAATGATTGCACTTCCAAAGTGTGATCTACTAAATATACTATAAAGCTCATTGGGACATACTATGGTTGTGAAAAATGTTATATAAATGCAGATATTCCTTTGAGGACATGTTGTCTGGGAACCGCTTATCCTGAGTTCTTTCTAGCAAGTCTTGAGCATGCAGCACCATTCCTGATTTTTCTATGCATTAAGATAAATGGAAGAAAATTACATTGCAATGACATGGTTTATTGAAAGGCGGTGCCTGTGACTTCGATTTTTGTTTTTGCTGGCAATGCTGGATTATGGAATCAGCTCTTATGACAAAATGATGTTGGAATATAAGGCACTATTTATAGCTACTGATTTGAGGCTGGAAGAATGCCAAGAAGCCTGCTGGACTCTGTTTAACTGAGGTATAACCACTTTAAAGAAATGCAAATTCTCGTCTATTTTCTTATAACATTAGTTAATACTTCATTAGAGTCAGAACTCTTAATTGTAAAAAGCTTGTTTATGATTATATAAAATTCTTTGTCCAATGTTTCTGTCGTCTCTCTGAGGTTGCTGTTTACAATAAAATGGTGTCCCACTGTACTGACTATAGTTTTCTGTAATACTTTGAGAACCACAGAGAAAAGTTGTCCAATTAGATTACTGAGTGATTTGAATAATGGCCAAATTGTAGTTAACAGCAAATCCATTGGATGCCTAATTAAATGAATAGAGTCATAGAAAAGGAATTGATGAGATTAGTGTGCTGAGCTCATTGTGAAATGGTAATACTTATGTCAGCAAAATTGGAGGTGGAGTACTGCAGTGATTATAGAACTAGATTAGCAACACAGCAGCCCTGGGATCGAGTTCATTTATGGTTCATTATAAAACTGAATTCAATACATGAGGTCAATTGTGGATTAGCACCAGATCAAAATTATTATAAAAATTGTAATTGCTCGAAACAGAAACAATGATGCCTTACTTGGTTGCCTCAAATAGCAACATAGAAGCTACAGATGAGTGATAAATATCCAGGTTGCACAAAACAAAAGCAGTAGGGTGACCTATCATATAGCTGCACCATGTGACTTCTCAAACATAGCAATGTGAAATCTGAATATACCCCCAGTTCAAATTTAAAAAGTAAGTTCAGTTCGTCTTCCTTGGATGTTTGTCAAGTTGTAAAGAACTAAAGTGTATTAATGACCTTGAGGTGCAGATACACCAAGCCTTACTAGAAGGTGGGAAGGAATTTAGAGCTTAAATGGCTTACATCTATTTTCTATATTATGATTCGATAATTATAGGCAAAGATCAGTACTACAGAGTTGTAGAGAATTACAATATTGGAACAGGCCCCTCAACCTACCAGGTCTGCACTGGCCATAAACCCACTCCTGTATTTACATCAATCCCACTTTTAAAATTCTTCACGCTTTTTCATTAGCTACCCGCTCAGATGTTACCAGTCATCTATTAGGGACAATTTACAGCAGCCAGTTCGCCTACCAGTCTGTACAACTTTGGAATGTGGGAGGAAACCGGTGCATGCAGAGGAAACACATGCAGTTGTGGGGAGAATGTGCAGACTCCACACAGACAACACCTGATATCATATTTGAACCCAGATCTTTAGCTCTGTGAGACAGCGCTCTTTCAAAATGGGCGTGAGGTGAATTTTCTCTCAGAAGTTTGTCTCTGGGATTCTCTGTCTAAAATAGGATCGAAGCAGAATCTTGGAATATTTATAAAACCTTGTTAGATTTTTGCTAGACTAGCGGTTGAAAGGTTACCTCAGGAAGATAGGGAAGGTAGAGTAGAGGTTACAGGTAGCTCAGCTGTGGTCTTACTAAATTTGTAGAGAATGCTTGAGGGGCAGAGTGCTTCTGACCATACATCACTCCGTGCAATGTTATGATGAGGTTGTATAAGGCATTGGTGAGGCCGAATCTGGAGTATTGTGTTCAGTTTTAGTCACCAAATTACAGGAAGGATATAAATAAAGTTGAAAGAGTGCAGAAAAGGTTTACAAGGATGTTGCCGGGACTTGAGAAACTCAGTTACAAAGAAAGGTTGAATAGGTTAGGACTTTATTCCCTGGAGCGTAGAAGAATGAGGGGAGATTTGATAGAGGTATATAAAATTATGATGGGTATAGATAGACTGAATGCAAGCAGGCTTTTTCCACTGAGGCAAGGGGAGAAAAAAACCAGAGGACATGGGTTAAGGGTGAGGGGGGAGAAGTTTAAAGGGAACATTAGGAGGGGCTTCTTCACACAGAGAAGTGGTGGGAGTATGGAATGAGCTGCCAGACGAGGTGGTAAATGCGGGTTCTTTTTTAACATTTAAGAATAAATTGGACAGATACATGGATGGGAGGTGTATGGAGGGATATGGTCCGTGTGCAGGTCAGTGGGACTAGGCAGAAAATGGTTCGGCACAGCCAAGAAGGGCCAAAAGGCCTGTTTCTGTGCTGTAGTTTTTCTATGGTTCTATGCAGTAAATGAATAGTGTATATCCAACTCCTCCAGTTCAATTTCTTATGTATGATAACCATTGTGAGAATTAGTAGTTGAATTTTCTCGATAGAAATTTCAACTCGTGGAAAATGAGCTACAAATGTGATATAAGGGTTGAAGGGTTGATAAAAGGGGGAGAAGCTGACAGCAATGCAGGTGGATGCTTTCCTGGTGTCATGGATTCTTGATTACCTGACTGGCAGACCACAGTACGTGTGCTTGCAACAGTGTGTGTCCGACAGAGTGATCAGTAGCACTGGGGCTCCACAGGGGACTGTCTTGTCTCCCTTCCTCTTCACCATTTACACCTCGGACTTCAACTACTGCACAGAGTCTTGTCATCTTCAGAAGTTTTCTGATGACTCTGCCATAGTTGGATGCATCAGCAAGGGAGATGAGGCTGAGTACAGGGCTACGGTAGGAAACTTTGTCACATGGTGTGAGCAGAATTATCTACAGGTTAATGTGATAAAGGCTAAGGAGCTGGTGGTAGACCTGAGGAGAGCTAAGGTACCGGTGACCCCTGTTTCTATCCGGGTGGGGGGGTCAGTGTGGACATGGTGGAGGATTACAAATACCTGGGGATATGAATTGACAATAAACTGGACTGGTCAAAGAACACTGAGGCTGTCTTCAAGAAGGGTCAGAGCCATCTCTATTTCCTGAGGAGACTGAGGTCCTTTAACATCTGCCGGATGATGCTGAGGATGTTCTATGAGTCTGTGGTGGCCAGTGCGATCATGTTTGCTGTTGTGTGCTGGGGCAGCAGGCTGAGGATAGCAGACACCAACAGAATCAACAAACTCATTCGTAAGGCCAGTGATGTTGTGGGGATGGAACTGGAATCTCTGACAGTGGTGTCTGAAAAGAGGATGCTGTCCAAGTTGCATGCCATCTTGGTCAACGTCTCCCATCCACTGCATAATATACTGGTTGGGCACAGTAGTACATTCAGCCAGAGACTCATTCCACGGAGATGCAACACAGAGCGTCATGGGAAGTCATTCCTGCCTGTGGCCAACAAACTTTACAACTCCTCCCTTGGAGGGTCAGACACCCTGAGCCAATAGGCTGGTCCTGGTCTTATTTCCTGGCATAATTTACATATTACTAGTTAATTATTTATGGTTTTATTACTATTTATTATTTATGGTGCAACTGTAATGAAAACCAATTTCCTCCGGGATCAATAAAGTATGACTATGAATAGTTCAGGAACAGTTATTACCTTTCAAGCATCAGGCTTCTGAACCAATGTAGATAACTTCATTCTCCTCAACTCTGAACTGATTCTACAACCAATGGACTCACTTTCAAGGACTCTACAGCTCATGTTCTCAGTATTATTTATATTTGGGCAGTTTTTTGAACTTGTGTTTAGCAGGCTTTGTGTGTAGTTTTTCATCGATTCTATTATATTTCTTTGTTCTGTGAATGCCTGGAAGAAAATGAATCTCAGTATACATACTTTGATAAATTTATTTTAAACTTTTGAACTTTGAAGCGCCTAGGGTGAATCCCAGCGTCTGGTATACTTCATTGTCTTAAGATGTATAGTACTAATGGAACTGAACACAGCACATTTATTGAGTGGGAAGGTGTGGGGAAACCTTTTTAGTCTTCTGATTAATGAGCATTCTTTGATGAGGAAGCAGTTGTCCTAAAATGCTTCTCTGAAGATCTGCAATTATTCACTGACAATTTAGTGATTAATTGTAGTTGTTAAGAGCTATTTTCTTTGTGCTTTGTTTGAATTTGCCTTATGGCAACATTACCTTTAATTCTGTTTGCTCCAGGCAAAAGTTGCTGCTTTACATTGACCAATAAACTCATCAAAGCACACATTGCTATAAAGATACCATGAATATTAATCTTTTTATACTGCATTAGAATTATATAGGCCTGAGGTAAACATAGTTAAGAAATAGAAAATATTCAATATATTGGAGGTGAAAGTAGGTTACTGCTGAGAAAGTATATGTATTTTTGAAAAAATTTTAACGAATACCATTTTAATTTGATTGCTGTTAAACTTGTCTATGTAGTACAGGTATTTATGATTTTTTTTTAGAGTGACAGAAGAGTTAAATCTCTAAGAGTTCACATTAATCTCCTCTGAATTAATAACTGATCTGGAGACAGAAAGGATTTTATGAATTCATCAAGGGTAATTAGTTTATATATCCAGTAGTTCTTTTACTAGTATCAATTCAGTCACTATTTTATACTTTATGCCTTCCAAAATGCTGTGTAGGAGTCATGTGAAAACAGATTACACACACAAGCAATTCATTTCAATTCTAGCCCTGTTTATTTGCAGAAAAATGTACAGAAAATGAACCAGAGATCATTGCTGAAGTCATGTAATTGGAGTAGTGCTTGTGCATTTAACCCACTCGTGTTTCTCTTATGATAGGCACAGTTAAATATATGCTGCCCATCTCGGGCATCCCAGACTTTGGTCAGGTTCTCCTTGGAACAGAACCAGAATCGGGTTTAATATCGTCTACATATGCCATGAAATTTGTTAACGCAAGCAGTACAATGCATTACATGATAACAGAGAGAAAAGAAATATGAATTACAGTAAATATATAGTTAAATTTTATAAGTAGTCCAATAAAATTGGAAATTTAAAAAAGTAGTGAGGCAGTTTTTTCTGGGTTCAGTGCCCATTCAGAAATTGGTTGGCAAAGGAGAAGAAGCTGTTCCTGAATCCGTAAGTGTGCCTTCAGGCTTCTGCACTTCCTGCAGTGAGAAGAGGGTATGACCTGGGTGGCCGAATTTCTTACTTATGGACTCCGCCTTCCTGAGATACTACTTCTTGAAGATGACCTGGATACTCTGGGGGCTAGTGCCCATCATGGTGCTGATTAACTTTGCAGCTCTAATTTTCTTTTCCCTAACACTTCCATAATTCCCTTTTTAGGAAGTTGTTAATAAACTTGCTTTCACCACGCTTTCATCTGAAATAATCCAGATCACAAACTAATGGCTAGGTAAAATAGTACTGTCCTTACCTGTGCATTGATTCTTTTTTTCAAAATCATCACTGTCATCATGTGCTGTGTAGTATGACATAAGCGATCATAGTCTATCCATGATCATTGTTCTTGGCAAATTTTTCTACAGCAGCAGTTTACCATTGCCTTCCTCTAAGCAATGTCTTTACAAGACAAGTGACCCCAGCCATTATCAGTACCCTTCAGAGATTGTCTGCCTGGCGTCAATGGTCGCATAACCAGGACTTGTGATATGCTGCTGATACGACCATCCACCACCTGCTTCATGGCTTCACATGACCCTGATCCGTAGGGGGTTGTCTAAACGCCTTGCCCAAGGGTGACCTGCAGGCTAGCGGAGGGAAGAAGCACTTTATACCTTTACACCTCATTTGGTAGAGACATCTCTCCACCCAGCACCTATTTTTCAGAATAAACTGAGTAACTAGATTCTGACTGAAATTGTTGGCATCTGACTGGAATAAATTCATGGCTTCTGGACACATTCAGTACTTCCTGATACTCCAGATTTCACCACAAATCCTTTTTCTGCTTAAGCATCATAATGTCACCTAAGAAAGCGGGGGGGAAGCATTTATTTTCAAAATGCTGTTGAGAATTACAATGTTTTACGTATGGATATGATCTTTTATTTTTCAAAGCTTGCGTAGAAATGACATTAGGAACAGGATTCAATTTATGCTTTGATTTTCATGCTTGAAACACTACGTAAATGAAGCAAATTAGTTTTAAATTTTAATCTATTCTAAAACTGTAATGAAAACTGAAAATGCTGGAAATACTCAGCTGGTTAGGGGGCAGATGCACCAAAAGAAACAGAATAGATTGAAAGTGAATGATCAGTCTACTGACCTGAAATAATGAGTATTTTTGGGATTTTCAGTTTTTATTTTGTTTTTCTAATATCTGCAATATTATGCTCTACCTCAATGATTATTTCATTTTTAATACAGTTCTGAATAACTAACCTCAAGGCTTTTCACTTTTTTAAGTGCCTGTGTATCTTTTTTGGGAGATGGTCACCAAACCTGTGCACTTGAATCACTTGGGCATGAAAGGCTATGGGCCAAGTGCTGAAAGATTGGATTGATATGGATGGATGCCTGTTAGTTGGAGTAGATGCTGTGGGCTGAGTTATTTGCTTTCATGCTATATGATAAAATAGTTAAACCATTTGAGAAGATTCAAGATTGTTTCCAGTATCATTTCCAGTACATAAGTGTGAAAGAAACCAAAGTAATTGTCACTCTGGAACCTGTGCAGCATATAAAAAAAGACACTAAGATAACACAATAATAAAAAATACAATAAATACATAAAATGGCTTATATACATTGATTATATGTACACGCAGTGACACTAGGTACAGAGCTGTCTGCACATAAGGTGACTGACAGGAAATGATAAAGTAATGGTGGTGGAGGGATAGGTTAGTGGGTGGAGGTGTTGATCAGCCTTGCTGCTTGGGGAAAGTAACTTTTTGAGTCTGGTGGTCCTGGTGTGGATGCTACATACTTCTGATGGGACTGGGACAAAACAGTCCACGAGCAGAGTAAGTTTCCCTATACGTGTGCAAAGAAATTAATGATTAAGAAAAGCCTCAGCTTGAAAGTCTGCAGTAACAGTATGAAACCCAGCAGCTACGTACAGTGCTGATAACTCAGAGATGTACATGAAGCCAACTGCATGTCTGTGCCCCAATTAAAGCCATTTAATTTGCGTCTTCTGGCTGAGTAGTTGTGGCTCTACTTGTTTTATCAGGAGTTAAAAACAAAGGTTTGACTTTGCCATTTCTTGGCAACTTACGTTGAATGATGCCAAAAAAGTATTAACACCTGAAAGTTGCGATTTCACTTGGAATGGATGCTATTGTGTTAAACCAGGCACTAAAATGAGTTAAGCGTAGTAAAAATAGGTTGTATCACCTCCAACCACCAGGTGTCAGTCTTCATACTTTGGGTCCTGCATCAGAGACTTGCTAGTAAATCAATGTTTAGAAATGCGAAGAGCACACCTGATCTTAACAGACTTCTGCATTTGCACAGCACATAGTATTTGCTGCTACAGCAGTTATGAAAAGTAATTACAGTAATTAGTTGTAAAAAAAAACGTTAATATGTGAGAGGCAACTGGTCCCAGTCAGTGACAGTATTGAGGACTTAAGTAACATGCAGTATCCCTGGAGAAGATTGTAGAACGTGTGATTTGCTAAATATTCTATATAATAGATCACATTTGTTCTACTTTGTTGGTACAAGTGGTCCGTTGTTTACATATGTGATATCATTCATCCCATGATTAGTCCTTGGATGAGTAGGAAATGGGGACTCCTGATTATGTCTGTCCTTGTTGTACTTAAATATCCTTTTTATGTTGTCAGCCTCCATAAAGAATTTTGTCTAAACACGTTATTCACTTTGCATTTCAATAACTCACTGTCATACCTGTGATGCAAATAATTTTAGACATTTTTACCTGTGGTTCTTTCCAATCCAAGTGTTTGGTTTCCTGGATCAAATTGTACATTTTTGTTCCAAGAAACATGAATAGACATTTCAAAGCTTAAATAGTAAAGGCAAATGCGATGAGCTAATTTACCATGATAGAATTGAAATGGCTTCTACCTTCAGTCACTCATGAAACATAGAAACATAGAAAATAGGTGCAGGAGTAGGCCTTTCGGCCCTTTGAGCCTGCACCACCATTCATTACGATCATGGCTGATCATCCAACCGTGAAGGACCGTGATCCTGTTGGAAGCAAAATTATTTATATTTTTACACTTAATATGTAACTTGAGCTATGAATCCTGTGATTACAAATTTATGTATGTAGAACTTGGATATGTCCATGAGCATAGGACAGGAGGTTTGAAAGCAGCAAAGGAAAATGTTACTTCACCTTCACATTTTAAACACCTCCAATAAAGTTCAGAGTTCTAAGTAAACTTTATTATTTATGTGCATTATGTCACCATGTACAGCCCTGAGATTCATTTTCTTGTGGGTGGCATACTCAACAAATCAACAGATAATAACTATAACAGAATCAATAAAAGACTGTCCAACTAGGGTGTTCAACCAGAATGGAGAAGGCAACAAACTGTGCAAGAGCAAAAAGAAACAATAATATAAATAAACAATAAGCATCTAGGATATGACATGAAGAGTTCTTGAAAGTGAATCCATTGGTTGTGAGAGCATTTCAATGTAGGGGCAAGAAAGGTTGAGTGAAATTAGCCCTTTTTTGTTCAAGAGTCTGATGGCTGTAGAATAGTAACTGTTTCTGAACCTGATGATGCAAGTACTGAAGCTCTTGTACTTTCTTCCTGAAGGCAGCAGTGAGAAGAGAACGTGTCCTGGATGGCGGGGGTCCCTGATGATGGATGCTGCTTTCCTGCATCTACTCTTACATTCGGCACACTCTTGGCCTTCTCTTTTGCAGTTGAGTAGTTTGTATTATCGTTCACAATTTGATTTTGTAGACAGATTCTTGGTAAGTCCACACAGGGTACATTTTGTAGATTTAACATTCTGTTTTCCAATTGGTACACTGAATGGAACAGGAAGTAAATAAGAGAGGCAGCATCTGTGGAGGGAAATAAACAGTCATCATTTCTGGTAACGGTCTTTCATCAGTATTCATTCTTGACGAAAAGTTTTGGCTTAACGTTGATTTTTTTATTTTTCTCCATTGACGCTGCCTGACTTGCTGAGTGCTTCCAGTGTTTTGTGTGTGTGTTTCTCTGGATTTCCAGCATCTGCAGAATCCTAAACCCAACCAATTCTGGTTTTACTAGAGTTGGGGCAAGTAATGGAGTTTATAAAATGGTTAAAATACATGAAGAAAGCTTACAAAATTTTGACAAAGTATTATACATTTTGCTACTATGAATTGAATAGTATATAACCAGCCTTTAATATTTGACCATTTGTTGACCCATGAATAGATCTTCCAGACCCTGAAGCCTATTTTGTCATATAGTGAATTCGTGGATTATCTGTAATTGAATGCCTTATGCCTGTTTTTCTTATCACTCAGTGGCACTTGGTTATTGAAAGTAAGTCAATCTGTGGCTTAAACTTAACACATTGTCTAACCAATTATCATTTCTATTTTTGTCGTCCTTCCATTTGAAACATGTAATTAAACTGGAAAGAGTACAGGAAAGGGGCAGCCCTCTGATGTTATAGATGTGTATAGAATCATGAGGGGGCATATAATCGGGTAAATGCTCTCATTCATTTTCCCTGAGCCAAGTGCAGGCAAGTGGATGGACATACTAGCCAGCCTGTTTCAATATGGTATAATTCAATTCCCTCTATGTCATTCCACTAGTACATCCCTGTAACCTATTCTCTTATTTACACTATTTAAAAAAAAATCAGTAATCTTTAAAAGTAATTCATAAGTGCTTAAAGCAGTTAAAACTCATTTGAAACATCTAAATATGATAACACTTGGTCCCCTCGTGCAATTATTCAGTGTGAGAAAACTTTGCAATCAGCAGAGGTTTTTTGAATGAATTCCCCAATGAACAGTTCAGGACTTAGATTTTCACATGTGTGAGCACAGTTATCCTGAACTTGCTGACATTTAAGTAGGGAATTGCAAGAGGATGTAGAGGGTTGTAGACTTATCAGCTCCATTGTGGGAGGTGGTGCCTCGAAGGCGGCATTAAGGATGCTCACCAGTTAGGACATGTCCTCTTCTCATTCCTACCATCAAGGAGGAGACGGAGAAGCTGGAAGACCATACTTAAAGGTTTACAAATAAAACACCCCAGTTTCCTTGGCTGTGTAAGTCTAGGGAAGACAACCTCCAGTCCTGCCAAACTTATGAGATTGAGGCGTGTATGATCCCACCCCAAACCTCGGTTTGTGTGGATTCTGTGTCATTTGCTACCCCGTTACAAATTAATGCAATGAAACAACAGACAGTACACTGCATATGATTAATGGAATTATATTTCTGAATCTCAACTGAAGGATTAGTAAAGAATAACGAAAAGAGAAGGGCCCATTCGAATTAAACAGTCAAATGTACACAAGTTGGAGCTCATCTTGAACTTTGTCACTCACAAGCTGGGCCCTCAGTCCACGTGAAAGCACACACCAACTTCTGAATGTTGCTTGCAATCCATCTTGAATAAGCGGGTCCTCCACTGATCGGATCCTATGACCGGTTCTCCCCAGCATCTTCTGTCTTCAAACCAAAAGAAAAACCTCAAGCCCAACCTTATTGTCCCTTGCCAAGAAAACCTGCCGCTAATTCAATGGCACACATTCCACATCATCACTTATCTTCAACCATAACCCAAACAGTCTGAATGAAAGCAGAACAGCAGCTCTTATGGAGCTGCTAAATGAAATACCTACAGCATAACAGTAAAGATGTGAACCAGGGTATGACACAAACGTCTTTGTCCTTTCCATCATCAGATTCATGATTCATGAACTATACCTCACTATTTTGCTTTTTTTGCACTTTCAAAGGTACATTTAATGTCAGAGAAATGTATACAATGTACATCCTGAAATACTTTTTCTTCACAACCATCCATGAAAACAGAGGAGTGCCCCAAAGAATGAATGACGGTTAAATGTTAGAACCCCAAAGCACCCCCCCCCCAGCTCCCACCTCCCACATGTAAGCAGCAGCAAAGCAACGAACCCCCTCCCCCACCAGCAAAAAAAACATTGGCGCTTCCCCTACCGAGCACTCAAGCATGCAGCAAATTTGCATATATTTATTTTGTATGTAATTCAAGTAATTTTATGTCTTTACACTCTACTGCTGCCAGAAAAACAACAAATTTCATGTCATGTAAGACTATGATAATAAACCTAGATTTTGAATTTCAGCACTTTCATTCAAAATCCCTGCCAGTATTTCATGGCAGACCTCCAAGTTATAGACTGCAGCATCCATGATTGAGCTGGGGTGAAAACCTGAACTTTTTTTTCTTGCACAGCATGATGTTGATGACTGATATCCCAAATTCTTCCTGATTTTAATATTGTTGCATCTTCATTTGAGTAGAGAGGATTGCGAATCACTGACATAAAATTAAGTATAGCAGGCAGAACAGATGCAAGGAGAGAAACGGGAAAGAAGCTCTAGGATGTCTTGCCGTTTGCTGATTGAAGCAAGGACCATTCAGGAATAGGCTAGATAACGAGGGGGGGTGGGGAACGGTGGAGCGGGAAGGAAAATCTGCTCCCCTCCCCCCCGAAAAGAGCCAACTGAGCCAAAGTATTTGGGTACTTTAGGGCTTGATATTTACCACAACTACTTCATATATTAGCAAACTTCAAGTTCTCACTACTCTTTGAATGAAAAAATTCCTTCTGAATTTGAACCATTAGTGACTAGCTGACAGTTAGTGGCTAAATGCTTTAGTTTAGTTGATAATAACCAAAGAAGTGTCTCAAACACCTAGTTAAAGGTACGGTTTTTAAAATGCTTAAGTATTGTTTTGGCATTTAAGTTTTTCTCGGACCTCAAATTGCAGCTATTGTATAAGCTTTCTGAATAATCACATTTGTTTGCAGACTTAAAATATCTGAACCAGGAAAAAAAGAGATCGTAGTATCTTTCTTTATTTAATATATTGCTGAAAGCTCAGAGAGAAAAGTTGAGAAATAGTCAAAAGGCAACAGGTAGCTTTTGCATGTGCAGGTATTATATGTTACTAATGTTGTATATCACTGTTGAAACTGAAAGTACTTGCTTTCGTTTTATAAAAACTTAAAATATCCAATTTTGCTTTAAAATGTTGATAACATATTTGTACACCTCCCTGCCATCACTATCACCAGCAACTGATCCAAAATGAAAGGGAAAAACTGAAAAATCTGAGCTTTACTTATATCTATTGGCAAACTTCAACTCATTCAGAATGCAGCAGTCAGACTTTTAACTAAAAGCAGGATGAGAGAGCATATCACTTCCATCTTAGCTACTCTGCATTGGCTACCTGTATTATTTAGAACTGATTTTAAAGTCCTCTGATTTATATTTAAAGCTCTTAATGTTCTGGGACTGTAGTGCATCGTAGAATTGTTATTGTTTTTGTTTTCTAATCCTGCTCAAGCTCGCTGTTCTTCAGCCTATCTCTTAAATTTAAGCAGTCTCCCCTAAAAGATAAAAGGAGGAATTGATCAGCGCTTGGGGAAAATAACTCGTTTTGAGTCTTGTGGTCCTGGTGTGGATACTACATAGCTTCCTTCCTGATGGAGTGGGACAAGCGGTTCATGAGCAGGGTGTGTGGGATACATCATTATGTTACTGGCTTTTTTACAGCACATTTTTGTATATGTATCCTTAATGGGCACATGGCCAAGTGGTTAAGGCATTCGACTCGCGATCTGAGGGTCAAGAGTTTGAGCCCCAGCCTAGGTAGCATGTTGTTTCCTTGAGCAAGGCACTTCACCACACAGTGCTCTGCGACGACACTGGTGCCAAGCTGTATCGGCCCTAGTGCCCTTCCCTTGGACAATATTGGTGTCGTGGAGAGGGGGAACTTGCAGCATGGGCAACAAGTGGTCTTCCATACAACCTTGCCCGGGCCTGTGCCCTGGAGAGTGAAGACTTTCCAGGCGCAGATCCATGATCTTGCAAGACTAATGGATGCCTATTATTATCCTTAATGAGTTGTTCCGGTGCCAGTGATGTGCTGGGCAGCTTCGACTACCCATTATAGAGCCATTCTGTTCACTGCTGTTCAGTTTCCATACTATACAGTGATGCAGCTTGTCAGGATGCTGTCTGTTGTGCATCTGTAGAGTAACATGAGTATGGATATGCCTAGTCCAGTTCTGTTCAGCCTCAGAAAGTAGAGGTGTCGGTGAGCTTTCCTGATTGTGTAGGATGTGTTCTGGGACCATGAGAGGTTGTGTGGGGTGCGCACTCCCAGGTGTTTGAAACTGTTTGCAGTTTCCACTGCTGTGCTACTGATGTAAAGAGGGGATGTGAGTGGTGCGAGTTCTCCTGACATCAATTACAATGTCCTTTGACTTGTTGACATTGAGGAAGGGGTCATTTGTCTAGCCCCAGGCCTCGAGCTCTTCCACCTCCTCTTGGTAGGATGATAAGAGATAACATTATTTTATGTTCTGAGATAACATTATTTTAATATCACAAACGAGAGAATCTACAGATGCTGGCAATCTAAACAAAACACACAAAAAGCTGAAGGAACTCATCAGGCCAGGCATCATCTATGGAAGAAAGAAATAGTTGACGTTTCAGGCCGAGACCTTTCATCATTTAAACATGCTTACTGAGGTTTTTCAGCTTAGCTTTTCAATTACAATATTATTTTATACTCAGAGATACAATATCATCATAAAGAAAGGTTTGAATACAAGATGCATAAAGTGTCATTCTACAACCTGTGAAAGTTAACAATTCTGTGTATTTGTGATTAGAATTCAGATACTGGGGCTTGATAATAATCCTTTTCTGGGTTTTTGCTGCAATTCCAGTGTTTTCCCACAAGAGGGATAAAATTGCAGCTCCAGTAAAGTCTACAAAATTGTTCTAAACATGAGAGATTCTGCAGATGCTGGAAATCCAGAAGTAATACATGCAAAATGCTGGAGGAACTCAGCAGGTCAGATTCATCTATGGAAAGGAATAAACAATTTATTAAACAATGTCGTTTCTGGCACTGGGGCGAATGCTTCACTCCTAGACAAGCTCAGCGCCATTTATATTCGCTTTGAAAAGGAGAATAAAACTAAAACTATGCAGATCCATGCAGCACCCAATGACCCTGTGACCTCTGTCTCAGAGGCCAACATCAGGCTGTTTTAAGGCAACAGGCCCCAATAGAGTACCTGGCAGGGCTCTGAAAACCTGCGCCAATAAACATTTTCAGTCTCTCATTGCTACAGTCAGAATTTCCCACCTGCTTCAAAATGGCAACAAGCACACCAATACTCAAGTAGAGTACTATCATCCAGTAACACTCCCATCTACTGAGATGAAGTGCTTTGGAGAAGTTGGTTATGGCTAGAATTAAGTCCTGTCTCAGCAAGGTCCTGGAGCCACTGCAATTTGCCTATCGCCACAATAGGTCTGTGGCGGATGCAATCTCATTGGCTCTTCATGTGGCCTTGGATCACCTGAACCATACAAATGCCAATGTCAGGACGTTGTTTATTGACTACAGCTCAACATCTAACACAACCATTCCTACAGTTCTGATGGAAAAGCTCCAGAACCTGGGCCTCTGTACCTCCCTCCTTAACTGGATCCTCAGCTTCCTAACCGGTAGACCACAATCTGTGTGGATGGGAAACAAAATCTCCACCTTGCTGACAATCAAAACTGGCACACTGCTCTATCCTCTCTACGTCCATGACTGTGTGGGTCGGCACAGCTCAAATGCCATCTAAAAATTCGCTGACAATACAACCATTGTTGACCAAATTTCAGGGGTTGATGAGAAGGTGTACAGGAGCGAGATATATCAGCTCGTTGAGTGGTGTTGCTGCAACACCTTTGCACTCAACAGCAGAGAACTGGTTGTGGTCTTCAGAAAGGGTAAGATGAGAGAACACACACCATTCATCATGGAGAGGGATCAGAAGTGGAGAGAGTGAGTAACTCCTGGGTGTCAATATGTCTTGAGGATCTAACCTGGACCCAACACGTCGATGCAGCTACAAAGGAGGCACGACAGTGGCTATATTTTCGGAGTTTGAGAAAATTTGATATGTCACCAAAATAACTCAAATTTCTACAGCTCTACCACAGTGAGCATTCTAGGTAGTATCACCACTGTTTGGTATGGGGCGGGGGACTACTGGATGGAATCAAAGTAAACTTCAAGGAGTTGTAAACTTCGCTGCATCATGACCACTAGCCTCCGTAGTATCCAGAGCATCTTCAAGGAGCAATACCTCAAAAAGGTGACATCCATCATTAAGGACCCCCATCACCCAGGTCATGCGTTTGTTTTTATTGCTCCCATCAGGAAAGAGATACAGAAATGTGAAGGCACACACTCAATGACTCAGCAACAGTTTCTTTCACTCTGCCATCCGATTTCTGAATGGACATTGAACCCATGAACACTACCTCAGCTGAGACCCTTAATCACTTTTTTTGCTAAAGATATTCCTGTAGTGCTGTTGGCCAGGGAATTCCTGGGAGATGACATGGACCGGATACTGTAAGTGGGTGGAATGCCACCCTGGTATATCAAAGTATGAAAATATATCAGCCATTCTTGAAGATTTGTTAAAATAGCTACCTAATCTCCATTCAGTCCATGCTCATTCAGTCCGATGGAGACGGAGACAGAGTTAAGATGGCACTAAACGGTGACTCCTTTGCTTGCATCTTCGGAAACAGCTCTGTTTCCATCTTTAATATCTTTATTTTTCCCTTTCAGGGTTCTTTTGAAGACCCTGACCTGGAGTTGCACGCTGACTTCGGCTCTTTGCGGGAATGGGACCCATTTTCAAGGTTTCGGGACCGGCCGATGTTTGGCACGCCAAGGGTTAGGCCTGAGAGGTGGCCTAGTGTTTGGAAGCCTAAGATCTCGGGGCTCTGGAGACAGGCGGATCGAGGGTTGGTGTCACGGCAGGAGACTCGTGTGTTGTTGGGGAGGCCGGAAAATCTTTCACTGTGGACCCGAAGACCCGAGATCTTTGTGATCTTCAGACACAGCTCGTTAAAAAAAAAAGCGACGAAATGGACTTTTTAACATCGTGAATCAGCAGGTTATTGTTACGTCTCCCGCTCACTGTGAAAATGGGGGACACCTCCTTCACCCTTGTTAGGGAGAGGGAGAACCTGTGGATTGCCGAATGCTGGATGGGGTAACTGTGGTCTGTGTCTTTCCTATCGCTTAGCTCGCACTTGTGCTCGGTAGTGGGTGTGCTTTTTGTTTTACCGGTGGGGGGAGGAAAATTGTTGCTCACCACCGCTTACGCATGGGAGGGGGGAGCTGGGGGGGGTAATCTTTGGGGCGCTTCTCTGTTTTTGTGGATGTTTTGCGAAGAAAAAGCATTTCAGGATGTATATTTACATTTCTCTGACATTAAATTGAACCTTTGAACTTTTATACTTTATACTTTGTCACCAAACAATTAATACTAGAACATACAGTCATCACAGCGATATTTGATTCTATGCTTCCCGCTCCCTGGATTACAAATATTAAGTATTAAAAGTATTAAAAATAGTAAAAATTAGTAAATATTAAAAATTTAAATTGTAAATCATAAATAGAAAATAGAAAAATGGGAAGTAAGGTAGTGCAAAAAAATGAGAGGCAGGTCCGGATATTTGGAGGGTACGGCCCAGATCTGGGTCAGGATCCGTTCAGCAGTCTTATCACAGTTGGAAAGAAGCTGTTCCCAAATCTGGCCGTACGAGTCTTCAAGCTCCTGAGCCTTCTCCCGGAGGGAAGAGGGATGAAAAGTGTGTTGGCTGGGTGGGTCGTGTCCTTGATTATCCTGGCAGCACTGCTCCGACAGCGTGCGGTGTAAAGTGATTCCAAGGATGGAAGTTTGGTTTGTGTGATGTGCTGCGCCGTGTTCTCGATCTTCTGCAGCTTCTTTCAGTCTTGGACAGGACAACTTCCATACCAGGTTGTGATGCACCCTAGAAGAATGATTTCTATGGTGCATCTATAAAAATTAGTGAGGGTTTTAGGGGACAGGCCACATTTCTTTAGTTTTCTCAGGAAGTAAAGGTGCTGTAGGCCTTCTTGGCAGTGAACTCTGCTTGGTTGGACCAAGTCAGGTCATTTTTGATATTGACCCCGAGGAACTTAAAGCTTTTGACCTGTTCCACTTGCGCACCACCGATGTAAATTGGGTCGTGCGGTCCGCTACTCCTTCTGAAGTCAACAACCAATTCCTTCGTCTTGCTGACATTGAGGGATAGGTTATTGTCTTCACACCATGCCACCAGGTTCTTAATTTCCTCTCTGTACTCAAACTCATCATTACCCGAGATATGGCCTACAATTGTTGTGTCATCAGCAAACTTATATATTGAGTTTGATGGAAACTTGGCTACACAATCATGGGTGTACAGTGAGTACAGCAGGGGGCTGAGTACACAGCCTTGTGGGGCACCAGTGCTCAGAGTGATTGTAGAGGAGAGCTTGTCCCCTATTTTTACAGCCTGGGTCCTGTCTGTGAGGAAGTTGAAGATCCAGCTCCAGATCTGAGTGCTACGGCCCAGATTCTGGAACTTTAGGAATCTGTTTATTTGGAATGATGGTATTAAAGGCAGAGCTGTAGTCAATGAAAAGGAGCCTTACATATGCACCTTTATTCTCCAGGTGTTCTAAGGAGGAATGTAGGGCCAGAGAGATGGCATCTGCCATTGACCTGTTGCTCCGCTATGTGAATTGCAAAGCGTCGAGGTTGACTGGTAGGCTGTGGTTGATGTGTGCCATAATCAATCTCTCGAAGCACTTCATAGCGATTGATGTCAGAGCCACAGGTCGATAGTCATTCAGGCATACCACTTTGCTCTTCTTCAGCACTGGGATTATCATTGCCTTCTTAAAACATGAGGGGATCTTAGCCTGAAGCAAGGAGCAGTTGAAGATGTCAGCAAACACTCCAGCTCGCTTTCACAGGCCTGGAGAACCCATCCTGGGACGCCATCTGGGCCCGTCGCCTTCCTTGGATTTATCTTCAGGAAGGCCCTTCTAATGTCCTCCTCGGTGACGATCAATCTCATTCTCATTTTAAAATCTTTATTATTAATTATTATTGAAAATCAACAACAAAGAAAAATACATCAAAATAATCAAGATAACATATCCATATGTAGAATAAGAGTTAAACTATCAACCAAACTGAACAGTATATCAATAATAATAAAAAAAAACAAAATGTTAAAGCTATTTTTTTTGGCAAAAAGAAAGAAAGAACAAAGAACCCCTACTAACCAAAACAAAAAAAACCCTAATAACAAAAAAAAGGGAAAAAACCCAGTTGGAGTACAAACCCGGAGCTATAAGCCATACAAGCTTCCATAAAAAAAAGACATCAATCCGCCAACCAAATCCATATACCCAAGCATCAGAAAAGGACCATCTTTATTAACTCAAATCAATTTATAATAACAGGCAAAAGAATCCCACCTTTTCTCGAAGTCAAATCTAGGATCAAAAGTTTGACTTCTAATTTTTTCCCAACTAAGACATAACATCACCTGAGAGAACCATTGTATCAAAGTGGGAGTAGAGGCATCTTTCCACTTTAATAAAACAGCCTTTCTAGCCAATAATGTGACAAGTGCAATTACGTGTTGGTCTGATATAGAAATACCGTGAATATATTGAGGAATTATACCAAACAAAACTGTCAATTTATTAGGTTTTATATTGATTTTTTAAGGCTTTAGAAATTGTAGAAAAAATAATTTCCAAAACTGTTTCAATACAGAACATGACCAAAACATATGTGTCAATGTAGCTATCTCAGTTTTACATCTATCACACTGACTATTCACATTAGGAAATATTTTGGACAATCTCTCCTTTGTCAAATAATAATGATGTACAATTTTAAATTGAATTAGAGAATGACTGGCACAAATCGCAGAAGGGTTAACCAGCTTCAAAATTCGCAACCAATCCCCTGTTATCAAGGTCATATTAAGCTCTCTTTCCCAAACTTGCTTAATCTTAAGTAAAGAATAGTTATCCTGTTGTAATAGTAAGTTATAAATTTTCCCAATGAAACCTTTCACTAAAGGGTTCATTTCTAAAATAATGTCTAACAGGTCAGAGTCTTGTATATATGGAAAATTACTTAAATATTCTTGTAAGAAATGTCTGACCTGAAGATATTGCAAATATGTGAATATGAGAATATTTAGTTACTAATTTCTCAAAGGACATCAATCAGCCTTCTTGAAACAAATCCATAAAGGAACAAATTCCTTTATTCCTCCAAAGAGAAAAGGTAGGATCATTAAGTGAAGGTTTAAATAAATAGTTTCGATAAATTAAACTAAGAAGGTTAAATTTTTTAAGATTAAAAAACTTACGAAACTGGTACCAGATTTGTAATGACAGCTTATTCATAGGATTTATATTTAAAATAGAAATTTGGCTAATTGTACAGGTAAAGGAGCTCCTAATAACGAAGTTAAATGAAATTATTTCGCAATTTTCAATTCCAGATCAACCCATGGTGGTTGTTCCTTTTTATCGGTCCAATATAACCAAGAACACACATAACGTATATTAACCGCCCAGTAATACATTCTTAAATTAGGCAAAGTAAGACCTCCATCCTTTTTTAATTTTTGTAAATGACATTTTCCAATTCTTGGTCTTTTATTATTCCAAACAAAAGATGAAATTATAGAGTCAACCTGATCAAAAAAACTTCTTAGTTAGAAAAATAGGAATATTTTGAAATACATATAAAAATTTTGGTAAAATCATCATTTTAACTGCATGAATTCGACTGGCTAATGAAAGTGTAAGTGGATTACATCTAGAAAAAAATTGCTTTATAAAATCCACTAAGGGAACTAAATTAGCTCTATAAAGGTCTCCATAATTTTTAGTGATGATAATACCTAAATATTTAAAAGAATCTGTAACTTTTAAAGGAATGTCATCATATATAGAAGCAGAATCATTTAAAGGAAATAAATCACTTTTATGCAGGTTTAATTTATATCCTGAAAACAATCCAAATTCATTTAATAACTTCAATAAACTAGGAATAGATTCTTTGGGATTCGAAACATAAACCAAAAGATCATCCACATAAAGGGAGATCTTATGAATAGTCCCATTTATAGAAATTCCTTGAATATTTTTTAGCTTCACGAAGTGCAATAGCCAAAGGTTCCAACATCAAATTAAATAACAAAGGACTTAACGGACATCCTTGTCTCGTACCCCGCGAAAGTCGGAAAAAGGGGATCTACAGTTATTAGTAATAACAGTGGCAATAGGGCTTTTATATATCAATCTAATCCATTTATTAAAATTAGTACCAAAGCTAAATTTCTCTAAAACTTTAAATGGGTATTTCCATTTAACTCTATCAAATGCCTTTGCAGCATCTAGTGAAACAACACATTGGGGAGCCTAGAGAGGGATGAGTATACAATATTTAACAATCTCCGAGTGTTAGAAAAAGAATAATGGCCTTTTATAAAACCTGTTTGATCCTGAGAAATAATTTTATCTAGTGTATTCTCCATCCAATTAACCATGATTTTTTAAAGAATTTTAGCATACACATTTAATAATAAAATAGGTCTATATGAAGCACAATCAGTAGGGTCTTTATCTTTCTTAAGAATTAAAGAAATAGAAGCGTCGTAAAATGTGGAAGGTAACTCTCCTAGCAGAAAAGAATCTTTAAGCATTTCCAACATATAAGGAGTAAGCAGATCTTCAAATTTTTTTATAAAATCCTACAGAAAAAACATCCAATCCAGGAGCTTTACCAGATTGCATTGAAAGAATAGCTTTCTGAATTTCTCTTTCAGTAAAAGGAGCATCAAGAATTTGCTGATCTTCAACAGATTTTCTAGGAAAATCAATCTTTTGTAAAAAGGCATACATATTAGAAGGGTCAGCTGGAAACTGAGATTTATAGAGTTCACTGTAATAGTCTTGAAAAATTTTATTAATATCTTCATAATTACAAGCTAAGCTACCATCTCCCTTATGAATTTTTAAAATTTGTCTTTTAGCTCTCTCTGCTTTAAGTTGAGATGCTAACAGCTTATTACATTTATCTCCAAACACATAAAATTGACTTTTTAATTTAAGCAAATTTCTTTCAATAGGATAAGTTAATAGTAAATTATATTGTGATTGAAGTTCAACCTTTTGTTTAAGTAAATCAACATTAGGAGAAACTGCACAAGTGTTATCCAGGTCTTTAATTAGTTTTGAAATTCTATCTAACTCTATTTTTGTCTGTCTCTTGAGTTTAGCCAAATAGGATATTATCTGACCTCGCAAATATGCTTTAAGTGTATCCCATATAATCAATTTCGAGACACCTCCTGTATTATTAAGAAGAAAGAAATCTTTTATCTGATTCTCTATAAATTTAACAAAGTCCGAACTTTGTAATAAATTTTCTGGAAAGTGCCAAGGCAAGTTTACATTACTAACATCATTTATCTCAAAAGTTAAGCTTAAAGGCGCATGATCCGAGACAGCAATAACATCGTATTCACATTTCTGCACTTTGGACAAATATTGGAAATCAGCTATAAAATAATCAATTCTCGAATATTTATTATGAACATGTGAATAAAAAGAGTAATCTCTATCATTTGGATGTAAATTTCTCTAGATTTCTATCAAACCATAATCAATTAAAAATGAATTAATAAGTGTTGCCGTACGACTCGGAAGCTGCTGATTGGTTGAACTCTTGTCAATCAAAGGGTTTAAACAACAGTTGAAGTCACTTCCTATCAGCAGCGTATATTTATCTTAGTCTGGTAATAAACCAAATACATTTTTAAAAAATGGATAATCTACATTAGGTCTGTATGGATTAACCAGGACAATTTTTCTATTATAAATTGTTCCTTTAATAATTAGAAATCTACCATTATTATCTGAGACAATGTCTTCTTGAATAAATAGAATATTAGATTTAATAAAAATAGATACTCCCTTTGTTTTATTTTGACAAGTAGCATGGTATTGAAGGCCCTTCCATGTTTTAAAAAATCTATTTTGATCGCCTGTTCTGATATGCGTTTCTTGAGCAAAAATTATATCGGGCTGGAATCGATTATTAATTTTAAAAGTCTTCCTTTGCTTAACAGGGTGATTCCAGCCATGTACATTCCAACTAATAACGTTTATCTGTTTAAGTACTATTGTATATTATTCTTAAGCACGACAGTACACGCATACCATCGCGGGCTAATCAAAGATGGCGGTGATGAGTATAACCAAATAGAAAACACGCATACTCCGGAACTCCATAATGAGAAAAAATACAGGAAATGTGTGTGAAAAAAATAAAATCCTACAATAAACCCCCAAAAGCAAAAATATCCCCAAACCATAGAAATCTGGCAAAAGAGAAAAAAGGTGGGAACGTATCCCCAAGAAGAAAAGCAAAAGGACAGAACTCGCGTGCCGCTCAATTTAAATAATGATTGAAAAGTTTTTACTCTCAATTTCCCCCTCCCCCTTACAAAGAAAATGCGTAACCTTAAGATAAGAAAGCCTAGCAAAGAAGAAAAAAATGTTTATACTTAATCATTGAAAATAAGCTAGGGAATGCAAAAAACAAGTCTCCAAAGACGCTAAAGCAATGCTATTAGCCCATACAGTTTAAAGGGAGAAAAGCAGCGCCACTATTCTTTAACTTACTACCCTATTTAACAAAAGAACTGAAGCTAATTATCTAGTACTAAACACTCCATAATATAAGAAAAAAAGTGTATAAACTGTAAGCAAACTATCACTTAATTAATAAAGAAAAAGGAAGATAGAAACAGATAACCAAACCAGTTAACAATCTACCGGCTGTATTAATTCACTCCGTATACTAAACAGACTTCAAAAAAAAGTCATTCTTTAGTCAAACCAAGAAGATTACCTCTTCTTTAAGTAATCTATCGATCAAAGGATATCTTCAGCATACCAAAATCTTCAAAGCCTGTTTTCTTGCAGAAAATTTTTCAGCAACTCTAATATCCTTCATACATCAGCCGATTCCACAATAGAGTTGACAAAATCCGATGCCACTTGGGGATCCAAGAAGACACGAGGAGTAGAATCTTTAGGAAATAATTTTAATCTTGCTGGATCTCTCAGAGATGGAAAAAGTCTTTTTTCATGTGCGATCTTCATGACATATGAATTTGATCCTTTGTTCCATAACTTCCCGTGGATAATCTTCATAAAAACCGATCTTGGAGCCATTAGATTTAAAAACTTCCTGTTTTCTTGCACATTTTTGATTTGGTCTTTAACTTTAAAGCGAAGAAAGTTGACTAAAATTGGTCGAGCTTTACCTGACGAAGTGAAAATTCTGTGAGCTCTTTCAATATCGGGAGGCTGAGATAGAATATCCGGAAACAGAGATTGAAACAAATGGCAAAATAATCCAATAAACTCCCATTCTCAGAGCCTTCTCTAAGACCCACAATTCGAATGTTATTTCTATGCAATTTTGTTTCTAAATCGACGATTTTGCATTGAGCCTGTTCCAAGCAGGTTGAAATATCCACAATCTGACCTTTCGATTCTTTAAACTCAGTATTCAAGGAAACAGTATTTTCCTCAATAGTCTGTAAACTCTGTCGGAACGACTTCATCTCAGAAGTGTTATTGTCCATTTTGTTGTCGAGACCCATCAACGCACGTTCCAAACGCTCACCCCAGACAGGCATATCTTCTGATTTTTCTTTAGAAGTTTTTTCCTTTCCATTGCTGGGTTCAAAAAGCTGTTTTCCACTTCTTAAAGGATACGACATAATGACCACTATTTCCCTCCAAGATACAAAAAACAAAAGTTAAACAATTCAAAGTTTGGACTGGGGAAAAGGAGGAATTAAAGGCAGCCACAAAATTTATGTATTACTCCATTGAGCTGCAGGCAGAAGTTCCCGATGAATCTCGATGCCACCAGGTCCGGTTCATCCGGAGGGAGCGGGACGCTCCTCTTCTGTTCGAATCTTGCGTAGAATACGTTAAGTTCATCAGGAAGAGAAGCACCACAGTTACTGATATTCCCAGTCTTTTTTCTGCGCCCAGTGATCTCATTTAGACCCTGCCATAGTCTACTGGCATCCCTCTGGTTAGCCTGGGCTTCCAAATTTGAAATTTACCTTATGATAAATTTCAGAGTATTGAGGGACTGAACAGGAATTCAATAGCATTCCTGCAAAGGGAGTGTGGAATACTCTACAGACTCCGTTGAACTAGCTGGTCAGATCTGGAATTGTTTCCCGTGGTCCACCTAAGCCCACTATCTGCACAGGATGCAGAGAGCCTATTTCACTGACCCTCCACACTAAATACAAGTATGATTATCGCCTTGAATCCTGAACCAAGAGCACACCGCATCAACGGTGCATACTCGCTCTATTGAAAGGCCTGAAATATCATCGACACTTGCAAACCTGGGATGGGGCTTCGCTTTGAAAGCTCTCATTGATGTCGGTGACATTCAAAATTATTAAAATTGAAGGAAATGAAAGGAATATTTAAGCGAAGCAAAATAAAGCTTAAGGTTCAAACACATATATAATCAAAACATTAAACTATAACGAAATATATTTTTTAAATGTAATGCACCCTCCACATTTCATCCTAAATCTTTGACTATAGTCCCCAATTAACTCAATGGACATCTCAGATCCTGGACAAAGTCTGATAAAAGATTGGATGCTCATTTCTGGACTTCATGTGAAATCCTGCAATGCAGAGAACTGACCACCCTTCCAAATCTGCAAAGGGATTCAGTTTTGCCCTCTTTTCACAAAAGTCCAAAATATGCTTGAACTTTGATGGCTGAACGACAATGGTTCAAACCAGAATTACAGTAATTCACTGCCACTACATAATTTCAATTGACTGTTCTATATGGGTCACAGAACCTTTTCTCAGTTACATTCAGAACAAAGGATGATCTAAAATATAATCGGTTAGGATAGAAATAGTTGCTAGATGGTCAGTCTGGGACATAGGTCCTGGTTCTATGCACTTTCTCTCTATTACTCAGTGATTCTATGTGTTTGTATTCAATTTCAACTCTCCTTGACTATCATTTCCTTTTTACATTATACCGACAGAAGGATATATTTTTTCTATATATAGATCAGTTCAGCTCAGTGTAAGTTCTGCGCATGATGTTATGGCGAACCTCTACCCTATTTCCTCACACATAGCCCTCCATTTTTCTATCATCAATGTGCTCTACTACCACACACCTGCCTCTCTCTGTTAAAAAAAATCTACCACTGACATCCCCCCTATTCTTCCCCCAAATACCTTAAAGTTATGCCCCCTTATATTACAGTAGCCAGTTCTGCTCTGGGGAAAAAGTCTCTGGCTGTCTTGAAGAAAGGGATAAAAGTACAGAAGTCAAGTACTCAGCTCGTCACACTAGCACTGGCAAGAAGTACGTATTAAGTTCTATTTCCTTGTCCAATCTCCAAAAGATTCTAAATGTTCCTTGTGTTTTATCCACTTTTCAAAACCAATTGCAAAGGTGATCTATGCTACAGTGTGGCAGCTTGCATTGTACTTCACGTCTAAAATTCAGTTCTATTTGATTAAGGGGATACAAATCTTGAAAGTGGTTTACATTGTAATTGGTCAGGTGCTGAATTTCAATGTATCTATAACTTAGTGAACGAGAAATCTAATTTCTCACTTCATTTGAAAATCTGTTTATTTTATCCAAACTAATGATGAATTTGAATGTGCCTGTTAAATTTAAAGGCAGTCCTTTAAATTCCTTTAAGTTCCTTTAGCTGAAGTGAGCATTCTGTTGCAAGGCGATGGGTTCAATTTCCTTTCCAGAAGCTCGAGTGCAAGAATCCATGCTGATGTTCCCCTGCTGTTCTGAGCGTGGCACTATAGTGATGGAGGTGCTGGCTTTAGAATTAGAATTCAAACCAGAATCAGGTTTGTCATCACTGACACATGTCATGAAATTTGTTGAATGACATGTTAAACCAAATGTCCCATCTGCCCCAACATTTGGAAGAATAGAGGAGTAATCCCTGATGTACTGGCCGATAATCATAAAAACACAAAAGGTTAAAAAGAAAGGGGGTACTCCTTCCCTACATCTTATTCTGATTTCTTACCCCTTCCTCTCCAGTCCTGATGAAGCATCTGGGTCTGAAACATCAACTGTTTTTTTTTTCTCTTCATAGATGCTGAGTTCCTCCAGCACTTTGGATGTGTTCCTTAAGATTTCCAGCATCTGTAGAATCTCTTGTGCTTACAAATGGCTTAAAGCTTGCCCTTAGACATATGTATAAATCTTATATATAATTGTGAACATTCATTTCTGAACTTGGTTTCAATCAAATGTATACCTCATTATACTGCTGTTTGTGGGATTTCCTGATGTGCTTATTGGCTTTGGCGTTTACTACAATGACCACAACTCACAAAGCAGTGGTCAGGTTACTGGACGAGCACAAGCATGACGACTGGGGAATTTGTATTCAAGTGATTAACTAAAATAATCTGGAGTTTGTTTGTCTTTGAAGCTATTGAACTGTTTCAAAAAGACTGTCTGGTTTATTAAGTACTTTTCTATGGCATTCTCATTTGGCTGTGGCCCATATGTGACTCCAGATAAATCAGTGTAGCTTCACATAAGAAAACAAATTTTTAGACCAAGATCCTGAGTGACAAGTCATGCAAATTGATGGTTCCTGGCAGTCCAGCCTGTAATTCCATTGATCCACCACTGGAGGAAAGCATCAATGGGAGAGGTGCTTTCTCTGAGCCCAGTTGCCATGCTATGGCGCAAGACTAAGGACTGAGGCCTAGTCCTAACTACAACAGAGGCGACATTGTTGCCTTGCTGCCTGTCTTACCACCAAACAAGGGAAGGAGGCATGTGGCAATCAAGAGAAAATCTGCAGATGCTGGAAATCTAAGCATCACACACAAAATGATGTTGGAGGAACTCAGCAGGCCAGGCAGCATTATGGAAAAGAGTACAGTCGATGTTTCGGGCCGAGACCTCGTACCAGAAGATGGGGCCATAAATAGCTTTGGTACATTGGCCTTCATTAATCAAGGTACTGAGTACATGAGTTGGGAGGTTATATTGAAGCTGTATACATAAGACACTGGTGAGGCATAATTTGGAGTATTATGTGCAAGCTCTGGTCACCTACAACTGGAAAGATATCAACGTTTGGAAAAAATGCAGAGAAAATTTACAAGGATGTTGCCATAACTTGAGGACGTAAATTATAGGGAAAGTTTGAATAGGTTAGGGTTTTATTCCCTAGAGTGCAGTAAAATGAGAGATTTGATAGAGGGGTGCAAAAGTACGTGGTAAATTGGATCAGCAGGTTTGCCGATGACACTGAGATTGGAGGCATTGTGGACAGCGAGGAAGGCTTTCAAAGCTTGCAGAGGGATCTAGATCAACTGGAAAAATGGGCCAGAAAATGGCAGATGGAATTTAATGCAGACAAGTGTGTGGTGTTGCATTTTGGAAGAACAAATCAAGGTAGGGCATACACAGTAAATGGTAGGGCACTGAGGAGTGTGGAGGAACAAAGAGATCTGTGAGTTCAGATACATAATTCCCTGAAAGTGGCATCACAGGTAGACAGGGTTGTACAGAAGGCCTTTGGCATCCTGGCATTCATAAATCAAAGTATTGAGTATAGGAGTTGGGATGTTATGGGGAGGTTGTATAAGACATTGGTGAGGCCAAATTTGGAGTATTGTGTACAGTTCTGGTCACCTAACTATAGGAAGGCTATCAGTAAGATTGAAATGGTGAAGGGAAGATTTACTAGGATGTTGCCGGGTCTTCAGGAGTTGAGTTACAGGGGAACATTGAACAGGTTAGGACTTTATTCCTTGGAGTGTAGAAGAATGAGGGGAGATCTGATAAAGGTTTACAAAATTATGAGGGGTATAGACAGAGTAAATGTGAATGGGCTCTTTCCACTTAGATTAGGAGAGATAAGTACAAGAGGACATTGCTTTAGGGTGAAAGGGGAAAGGTTTAGGGGGAACATTAGGGAGAACTTCACTCAAAGGTTGGTGGGAGTGTAGAACAAGCTGCCATCTGATGTAAATGCGGGCTCTCTCTTAAGTTTCAAGAATAAATTGGATAGGTACATGGATGGGGGAGGTCTGGAGGGTTATGGACTGGATGCAGGTCAATGTGACTGGCGGAATAATGTTTCGGCACAGACTAGAAGGGCCAAATTGCCTGTTTTCTGTGCTGTAGTGTTCTATGGTTCTATGGATATAGATAGGGTAAGTACTAACAGGTTTTTTCCACTAAGGCTAGGTGTGACTCGAGCTAGAGGTCATGGGTTCAAAGTTCGAAGTAAATTTATTGTCGTAGTACTTATATGTCACTGTATGCAATCCTGAGATTCATTTTCTTGTGGGCATACTCAATAAATTTATAATAGAATGTAACCTTCAGGTTCGGCCATCAAGCATTTGTCTAGGGGAAGACTGCCTCTGGCCCAGCCAAACTGAGAAATCTCTCGAAAAAGAGTGAAATCCCTGCTCCCAGCCCCTCAAGAAAGAACAGCATCCCTGTCACTGGATAGTGCACATTCCAAAGCGTCCGTTTTCTCTAGTCATAACCCAAATATTGCTGCTGCAGAGAAACCATTACCTTAGCAGTGAAACATTACAGAGAGGCCATTATATTAGCAGTGAAACCTTACAGCGCGTTACACTGTCCCCCCACCAAATTTAATCATGTCCTCATGATGTTGAGATAATTTGCCAACCCTTCCTGCCAAGCACAAAGTCCAACTCAGGTGTAAAAGGCAGTGACCTAGTTCTCCAAAACGGTAGGGGTCACACACTGTTCCCCCAGTGCTATGTAGGCCAGCCTGTCTGGTGGTCTAATTCTCTGAGACCTCCGTACCCCCTCACCTAACTCTTCAGGTTCAGACACTACTGGAGATACTTCCAGTCTACCTGGTGATGCCTCCCCCCGACCTATCACTCGTGCCCACTTGCAACTCGGACCCCTCTGTCCCGTGGCCAAGCACCGCTTCATCCCTTGCAGTGTCCCGCTGCAATCCAGACTGTCCCCCCACTTCACCTGACTCACAGGAGAAGGACTGGGTCTCTTCCTCAAACAATGGGGAGTTAGCAAAAGGCAGCACATACCACAGATCCAGGACCTCATCCTCTGAATCAGTATCCTTCTCAGGGGTGTGGGCCTGCCTAACCTCTCCTGCTGTGGGCCCTGCAGTCGCCTCGCGTTTCCGCAGAGTCCTCCTACTAGGTGTAGGCTCCAAGTCAGGTTCTGGGTTTACCTGCACCTTTTGTCCCAGGGGCAGCAGGTGGTTCCAAGGGAGAATCTTGACAGGTCCATTCTCATCCTCTGAAATCAATCGAAAAACTAGTAGGTTTGGCATCTGACTCTCTACGATATAGGGCTTAGCCATCCAGCGGTCAGCCAACTTGTGCTTTCCAGGTAGCTGCAAATTCCTTATGTGGATCCAGTCTCCCAGCAGGAGTTGGTAGAATCTCACCTTTTGATCATACTTCCTATTATTTCCTTGATTCTGTTTGGCAGCTGCGACCCCAGATAATTCATAAGCCCTTTTCGGCTCTCTTCTCATGTCAGGCACATACTTCAGGTAAGTCTTTGGTGATAAGTCACCCTCGTCAGTCCCAAAACAAAGGTCAATAGGCAACCTTACCTTGTGCCCAAACATCAGATAATATGGTGAGTACCCAGTAGCATCATTTTGAGTACAGTTGTAACTATGAACCACATGTCCAATATGTTGACTCCACCTGCTCTTCTTGATGTCCTACAGGGTCCTGAGCATGTATAGCAAGGTCCAATTAAACTTCTT
Source organism: Mobula hypostoma (assembly GCF_963921235.1). Taxonomy (NCBI): domain Eukaryota; kingdom Metazoa; phylum Chordata; class Chondrichthyes; order Myliobatiformes; family Myliobatidae; genus Mobula; species Mobula hypostoma. The sequence continues at coordinate 56,567,490 of NC_086110.1, forward strand.
GGGCAGGGGATCACCCTACGGGTATAGGGTGTGGTCTTTGACTTCTCGGCCCCAAGCATGCCCAGTAACTCATGGATGAGTCTGCTCTTGAAATCCCATCCCTGATCACTATGTATCCACCTGGGAAGGCCATCATAAATGAAGTAATTCTCCTGTAACACTTTGGCCACCATCGACGCCCTCTGGTCTTTGGTAGAAAACCCTGCGCATATCTGGTGTAGTGGTCCGTGATAACTAAGACATTCGCCGAGTTGCTGGTATCGGGTTCTATTGACAGGAAATCCATACACACCAGGTCCAGAGGCCCTGCACTCTCCAAGTGGGATAAGGGAGCTGCCCACGTAGGCAGTGTCTTCTGCTGTATGCATCGAATGAACGACTTGCACTATTCTTTGACCACTGATTTCATCCAGGGCCAGTAAAACTGGTCTCTGAGCAATCCATAGGTATTTTCCACCTCAAACGTCCAGAATGATCATAAAATGACTTCAACGCAATCCTCCAATGCTTCTCCAGCAGAACCAGCTGGCAATGCCGAGGTTGGTCAGGGGTGACGTGACCCGGTATAAGATCTGGTTCCGCAACTCCAACCGAGACCATTCTGTCAGTAATGGAGGCATCGATGTGTGTTTCGTCTTCTCTGCCTGAGCCATCTCTCCCTTTTTGACCACTGACCAAATGGTACCGGTGCTTGCATCATCTCGCTGAGCAGCTGCCACTTCCCCAGAACTCAATTCTGGCAGCTGATTTGTCTTCAGAGCAGTCAGGTTACAGTAAACCTGGGGGATAGCGTCATCAGAAGCTCCTAGTTGATCCACCACTCGATTCTGCCACCTTTCTGCCCTCATGGAGATGGCAAACTGACACATGATCTTCACCCCTGGGGCAGGAATGTTCTCCCACTCTTGGCCCTTATCCAGTCCTTCATGCACCCGTCAGGATAAAGCATCAGCGTCAATGCTCCATCTTCCCAGTTGGTACTTCAGGCTGAAATTCTAGGCAGACAATGCTACAAACCACCGATGGCCTGTGGCATCCAGTTTCCTGAGGTCAGGATATAAGCTAGGGGGCTGTTGTCCATCTTCACCTCAAACTTGGCCCCGTAGAGGTGGTCACTCAGCTTATCCACCACTGCCCATTTCAACGCCAGAAATTCCAACTTGTGCGTGGGATAGTTTTTCTCGGAGGGCGACAAACACCGGCTGTCAAGTGTAATGGGTCTCGACCCGGTTCCCTGATCCTGATATAGGACGCCCCCTAAGCCCTTTCAGCCGGCATCCGTGTGCAGTACATATGGAAATTGGGGGTCTGCAAAAGCCAGCACCCGTGCCTGGGTCAGTAGTTTCTTCAATGACCTAAAGGCCTCTTCACATTTTGCATCCCACCTTGGTCCAAAGGACTCTGAAGGGCTAAGATACTCTCCACCCTCCTGTCCTTCATTCTCCTCCCTTTCTTCCCCAAGGGAGGGTAATTGCACAGAAGCTGATTCAATGGGTGACTCACTTTTGCGTAGCCCTCCACGAACCTCCGATAATAACCACAGAATCTGAGGAATGAGTAAAGAGCGCTCACAGTTTGGGGTCGTCACCAAGTGGTCACCGCTTCTATCTTAGTCTCAAGGAATGGAGTAGCTACAGATCCAGCTTTGTGCCCAACATAGCTAACATATTTTTACAGAACTGGCACTCGTCCAGGGAAAGTTTTAACCCTTCAGCTTTCAAGCGACCGTGCATCTCAGTAGCTTCACTTCATGTTCCTGCAAGGTGGATGCAAACACTATGAGGCATTCAGATACGCCAATACCTCAAACAAGTTCATATCCCCCCGCTGTCTTCTTCATGACCTGCTGGAAGGTTGCAGGGCCTCCCGATATGCCCTGGGGCATCCTTTCGAACTGGAAGAATCCCAGGGGACACATAAATGCTGTCTTCTCTTTGTCGATCTCACTCTTCGGGATCTGGTGATATCCACTCCTCAAGTCCAGCACACTGAACCACTTTGTACCACTCAGGCAGGCCAGCGCGTTTTCAATCCTGAGGACCATATACTGGTCAGGGACGGTTCCCCTGTTCAGAGTCATATGGTCCATGCACGTCCATATCTTTCGACTCTTCTTTCGGGCCACTACTGTTGGGGACGTGCAGGGGCTTCGTGACTCAGTGAGGATCCCAGCTTCCTTCAACTTACACAAATGCTGCTGAATGTCTTCCACCTCTGCAGGGGCCATTCTCCGCGACCTCTTTCTAAATGGGGTATCCCTCAGCCAGCCAGATAGTATGACGAGTGCTCTCAGAACAACCCACATCAAACACGTCAGTGGAAAAGACATCTTCCAGTTTCAACGTCTTCTCTACCAACTTCCTCTTCCAACCTGCAGGAACCGGAGAGTCCCCGAAGTTGGATGGCTCAGTGGTCAACTTTCCCCCTTTTTCCAATAGTTTTTCCTCGTCTTGCCTCAGAGGGACACTTAGACATTACCGTCACTGGGAACAGATGAAACATCTCCATTCTCAGTTCTGCAACAATCTCCTCTACCACTCCCCAGGGTAGGCTATCTGTGGTCACTTCACCGGAGGGGACTACTACCGAGGACTGTACCCTGCTGACGGAGGCCTCCTGTGCCGCCAACACATTCTCGATGGGGGGGTGGGGGGGGCGCGTCTTACGAGACTGTTGGAGACCCCAAGCTATCAGGTCCTGGGACTGGGCGCCCCTGGCTATCTGGCCCATTCTTAACTGATCCACCTCAGCCGCCTGAATAACCCCTCTGCGCTGCAAGCAACTTAGCTGCCTTTCTAGCCGAAAAATGCAAACAGAAAGATTCTCCCCTTCCTGATTCATGTTCTGAAACCCCACCATGAGCTCCAGTGGGCTCCCTGTCGTACCAAAGGCACTGTCCAATGCGCGCAGATAATTGGCAAAGTTAGCTGAAGGATGGAGTGTTTTCACAGGTCTCACCACATCAGTAGCCCGCCCACTCAAACTTTCAACCAATCTCTGTCGCTTAATGTCATCAGAGCATTGCCACTCACCTAACAACTGAGGGGGCTGCTCCGCCCAAATCTCATACTCCTCCTTCCTCTAGGGGTGGGTGTTATTCCAGAGAATAGGTGGAGCCTACCATAGCAGGGACTTTGACCCTGGGGCATTCTTCCATTTATTCGCCAGAGAGGTTAGGGTGGATACGACCTCAGAATTCTCACTCTTCATTGGGGGCGTGAACTACTTAGACATTCCAAATCCGACCATTCCTTCCCCTCACTCCTCAGAAACGATAGAACCCTGTCTTTGAAGTCTCCGCTCCCAGCTACGGGAAACTGGACTTTTGACTCGGCCTGCTCCGCTACATTCTCCTCCTCCCTGACAGTATGGACAGGCCATGTCCATGCCTCACCGGGGGCACCGATAGAAGCGGGCAGTTCCACCGCCGTTACTTCAGCACTAGTCTGAACTAAAACAAGGTCTGAGCCCATCATATTATGAAACCTCCCCGCAACTTTGCCAACAGCTTTAACAGTACTCAAAAATCGAATTAACAATTCATCCGGGGTACGAATATCCACCCTACTCAACACGCACACATTAGTTACCAGGAACCCCATGGAGGCACACCACCGCTCCACCCTGGCAGCATCTATACCAGCACCGACTTAAACACACAACCCACTGGTTCAATGCTCAGGGTAATCACACAGCATCCAATGGAGTCAGTCCTGAACGATACCCCAAAATTGTAATCTTCAGGTTTGTCCAGCACGCGTTTGTCTAGGAGAGGACAGCCCCTGGCCCAGCCAAATTGAGAAATCTCGTTTGTGTGGATGCTGTGTGATGTGTTGCCTGGTTACAAATCCAAACCACAAGATATCGGACAGTACACCCTATGTAATTAAACAATTGAACTTTATAAATCTAACTAACTGTAGGGTTAGTAAAGTAAAAAGAAAAAGGGCCTATTTTAATGTAACAGTCTAATGTGCACATTAGAGCTCACAGATTCATCCACTTGTACCCCATCGACCTCAGAGCATTGCAGACCGTCAGACACTTGATCTGAGTCCTCTCCATCCACCAGTTTACCGACTCTTCCCATCTGCGTCTTCTTTCTTCATCTCTCGCCGACAAAAGACTGTGAAATCCCTGCTCTCAGCCCCACAAGAAAGAACAGCATCCCTCTTATTGGATAGTACACATTCTAAAGCCTCCGTTATCTTTAGTCATAACCCAATCATTGCTGCTGCAGAAACCAATACCTTAGCAGTGAAACATTACAGAGAGGCCATTACTTTAGCAGTGAAACATTACAGAGAGGCCATTACCTTAGCAGTGAAACACCACAGAGAGACCATTACATTAGCAGTGAAACATTCCAGCACGTTTCAAGAATAAAAACCATAACAGAATCAATGAAAGACCTCACCAACTTGGGCATTCAACCAGTGTGTGATAGACAGCAAATTGTGCAAATACAAAAAGAAAGAAATCATTGTAATGCCCTGGTTAGGATTTCTACTGCTATGCCGTGAAGTATTTGTAGTTTAGCAGTTTTTTTTTGTAAAAGCGGTGTGTCCTGTTAGTAATGAGGCTGAAGATATGGAGCCATGTTGTCCAAGTTAGGAATGTTGTGTCAGCTGTTACGTACCCCGTAACTGGGTTGCCAAACCAGCAGAAATGGATCACTCAGTTGGAGTCTGGAGTACTAGAACTAAGAAAGTTTTATTAAAGAAACAAGCAACACAGTAATCGAAAGGATAATAAATGCAACAGTTCAGTGATGATAAACACACATGTGCACAGCATTAAGATAACAGCATCAATCAAGCTCTATCGTTGTCTAGGGGTAAATGACCAAATTTCAAAATGACTCAAAGTTCAGTCCAGTTAGTCGTTCAGTTCGCAGTAATCGTTGCCACGGCGATGGACAACGTGCGGGAAGAGAGACAGAGAGAACAGGAACAACTCATCATTCAGCACAGCTTCACTCACAGACCAGCGAGATTGCTCACAAGCAACTTTTGGGCGGGTCCTTGGTGATGTCACCTGAGGTCACCGACTGTGACCCCTCCTCCAGATGCGGTCGATCCTCTGCAGTGAACCCGGCACCCAGGTAAGGGCGGACACACACCGGGTTCCCGCTGATCGTACCTTTCCACCCTTGTCGTTGTCTGATACTTCTCACCCACTCGTGAGAGGCGCACCGCTTCCAGGGTCTCGTTACCTCGGGTGGCGTGTGTCCCCGTCTTAGCGAACCTGTCCCTTTTTATCCCCCTGCTGGGGTATCGCCTGTCCATCACTTCAAACAGTTCAGGGTTCAAAGGGGGGAGCCGCTCCAGACAGCTCTCTCTCCCACATCCCTTCATTACACATCTCCAGACGCTGCTCCATTGTTCCTTATCTCTCCTTCCCCTGAGGGCAGGTGGCAGACCAACTGCTGATGCCACTGATGCTAGCCCAGGCCAGCAAACATCTTAATTTTATGTGTATTCTCGTAACACAGCCAATTGTCACTTTATACCCAGTGAAAGATTCGGGAGAGCTGGGCTGGATCATTCCTGAAGGACAGTCGTGTGGTTTGGGGTTTTTTGGTGGGAGCTGCTGAGTGGGGCTCAAGGGAGGAGGCAGAATGTCACTCGAAGGAGAGACTTTGTAAGAAGTGCTTTGTGCAGATGAATGGCTCCAAGGAGGAAGGACCAATACTCCTGAGAGAGCCAGTTCTATTGAGATGACCCTTGAGGGAAGTTTGAACTATGGCTGGTGTCCTTCACGTGGAATCTGGGTGCAGTGTGTGAGTAAAGCGATACCCCCGACTACTCCAGTAATGAGCTCCAATATTTATGTGCACATTTAGACTGGTTAAAATGTTACAGGCCCTTTTGTTTTCCTTTTTCTATTAACTGTTTGATGAAGTTGAAAAATTGGTAAATATACTTTCTTTAAAATTTTATACTGGTGTACGATCTGTCATTTTTTGGTGACCGTTAATTGCGTATGGGGCAGTATTTACACAGCATTTTCTACAATCATTGTTCCTTAATTGGAGCATCCCAGTCTTTCTGTTTGGTTGAATACCAAATCATACTGACCCTAAACATATATTGCTTATGAAAGGCAGCCTTCTCACCTCAGAGTCACGGGGCTGTTAGAGTTAGCTAACAAGCCAAGTTTGCATATTATCCAGATGAGTGGGCTACATAATCAAAAGAAATAAGCAATAAATGTTGAGAAAATAAGATGAATAGTCCTTGAAAGCGAATCTGTAGGTTTTGGGAGCAGTTTAGTGATGGGGCAAGTGAAGATGAGTGAAGTTAGCCCTTTTTGTTCAAGAGGTAGATGGCTGAGGGGTAATAACTGTTGCTGAACCTGGTGGTGTGAGTCCCGAGGCTCCTGTACCTTCTTCCCAATGGCAGCAGCAAGAAGAGAGGATGACATGGGAAAGGTGAAATGTTTAAGGGGAACTTCCTTACACAGAATATAGTGAGAGTGAGGAACAAGCTGCCAGCAGAGTGGTGGATTCAGGTTTGATTTCAACATTTCGGAGAAATTAGAATAGGTGCATGGATGGAAGAGACAGGGGAGGCTATGGTCCAGGTGCAGGGCGATGGGACTAACCTGTTTCTGTGCTGGACTGTTCTATGATTCTATTAAATTTGTGTATCTGCAGTTTCCTGTGAGTTTCCATGTTAAACTTTTGTTCTAGTTAATAATACCTTTGCAAAATACACCTTAAAAAGAATCGCATTATTAGATTTTTACTATTTTATCATTGTTTTTGTTTATTTCAGAGGAAGGCAAATGTGTACAAATCTCTGAAAAATAATTTGTGCTTACATAAATGATCTTAGAAAAACCTTTTGATACAGTTTAGCAATGAAGAATTTATACATGTTTGTCTTCCACTGAAATAAACAAGCAGAATGATAAGGTAATAGATGTCCAATAATGCATATGATGTGATAGTTTTTAAGGTGCCTCTTGCAAAGGTATTACAAGACTCACAGGAGACTGCAGATACATGAATTTGATAGAATCCTAGAATAGTACAGCACAGAAACTGGCTAGCCCCATCGGCCTGCACCTGGACCTTCCAGATCTCTCTCATTCGTATACCTATCCAAATGTATCTTAAATGTTGAAATTGAACTCAAATCCAGCACATCTACTGGCATCTAGTTCCACTGTCTCACAGTCCTCTGAGTAAAGAAGATCCCACCACATGTACTGCTTAAACATTTCATCTTGCTCAGCTCATGCTCTCTTCAAGTTGCTGCCGTCAGGAAGAAGATGCAGGAGCCTCACAACTCACACCGCCAGGCTCAGGAATAGTTATCACCCCTCAGGTAAGTTCAAATCCTTTCAAGAGAGTTGAGCATAACAATTCTGATTGATAGTTCAGTTCAGAGAGTTATCTTGGGGACCATGGTCTCTTTCGAACAGGGTGTTAACTCAGATTTTCATATACCCACGTAGATGGATGCAAGTATATGGGGTTTCTTCTTTGTTATGTTAAAATTAAAATGGCTTCTTTGTTATGTTAATCTTTTAAACTGCTGTGTATGTGAATTAAAATGGCTTCTATGTTATGTTAAATGCTGAGAAGGTCTCTAGCTAGAAATTTGCTTGGGTTAATACGGATAGCGGAGGTACTATCAGCCTATGGGTGTCCATGTTATTCTTTCTTGGGGTGATATGCTGTTTCATCTGACTGGGAACCAGGGGCTTTTGGCGGGGAGTTGGAGGAGAGACCGTGAGGACGGTCATCTGACTGGGAACCACGGGCTTTTGGCGGGGAGTCGAAAGAGAGACCGTGAGGACGACGGTCGTGGGGGAAGACTCAGGTTGATCACTCTGGGTGATCCCGAGCCACGAGTCGACGGGGTCGGAGGGGTCCCGAAGAGGGTCCTGAGCTCCAAAGTGTGCATGAAGAAATTGAACTTTGATAAGTCTGGCACCTTTTCCGTTCCTTTTTTTTGTATTGAACTTATATTAGTTTCACAGACTTAGTAATATCTATAAAGTATAATTGGTAAAACGTACAGTGTGTGCTGGCTGATGATTGATGTTTGAAGCTGAATTCGGTGGGAAGTGTACAGCAACCGACACAACCAAGAGACCAGGCGGGCGGTGGGCGGGGTCTGAAACCCCGAAGACGGGTCCCATTCCTGCAAAGAACCGAAGTCAGCGTGTAACTGCAGGTCAGGGTCTTGAAAAGAACCCAAAAGGGAAAAATAGAGATATTAAAGATGGAAGTAGAGCTGTTTCCGAAGATGCAAGCAAAGGAGTCGCCGTTTTGTGCCATCTTAACTTCACTCCGTCTCCAGATGCTATATTTACATATACAGCATTGTGCAAAAGTCTTAGGCACATATAAGACATTGGAGCAGAATTAGGCTATCTGCTCTGCCATTCAATCACGGCTGATACTTTTATCCCTCCTCCGCCCCACTCCCTGGTTTTCTCCCCGTAATTGTTGATACCATTGACAATCAAGAACCTATCAATCTCTGCCTTAAATACACCCAATGAGGGGCGTGGGACAAGTGGCAGAGAAGGAGTGCTGGGGCTAGTGCAGACACCAAGCAAGTTCTTTTGATTCCAAAGAACTGGTTTATTGATCATTACTGGATGTCTCTTTGCTGCTTCCCACTCCTTCCCCTCTTCCTTCCCTTTTCCCTTTCCTTCCCTTGTGTGGGAAGCCTTCAAAGGGGAAATTTTGAGAGTGCAGAGTGTATGTTCCTGTCAGGATTAAAGGCAAATTGAATAGGAATAAGGAACCTTTTTTCTCAAGGGATATTGCAACTCTGATAAAGAGGAAGAGGGAGTTGTATGAAATGTATAGGAAACAGGGAGTAAATCAGGTGCTTGAGGAGTATAAGAAGTGCAAGAAAATACTTAAGAAAGTAATCAGGAGGGCTAAAAGAAGACATGAGGTTGCCTTGGCAGTCAAAGTGAAGGATAATCCAAAGAGCTTTTACAGGTATATTAAGAGCAATAGGATTGTAAGGGATAAAATTGGGCCTCTTGAAGATCAGAGTGGTTGGCTATGTGTGGAACCAAAGGAAATGGGGGAGATCTTAAATAGGTTCTTTGCGTCTGCATTTACTAAGAAAACTGGCATGAAGTCTATGGAATTGAAGGAATCAAGCAGTGAGATCATGGAAACTGTACAGATTGAAAAGGAGGAGGTGCTTGCTGTCTTGAGGAAAATTAAAGTGGATAAATCCCCGGGACCTGATAGAGTGTTTCGTCGGACCTTGAAGGAGACTAGTGTTGAAATTGTGGGGGCCCTGGCAGAAATATTTAAAATGTGGCTGTCTACGGGTGAGGTGCCGGAGGATTGGAGAGTGGCTCATGTTGTTCCGTTGTTTAAAAAAGGATTGAAAAGTAATCCAGGAAATTATAGGCTGGTGAGTTTAACGTCAGTAGTAGGTAAGTTATTGGAGGGAGTACTAAGAGACAGAATCTACGAGCATTTGGATAGACAGGGACTTATTAGGGAGAGTCAACATGGCTTTGTGCGTGGTAGGTCATGTTTGACCAATCTATTGGAGTTTTTCAACGAGGTTACCAGGAAAGTGGATGAAGGGAAGGCAGTGGATGTTGTCCACATGGATTTCAGTAAGGCCTTTGACAAGGTCCCGCATGGGAGGTTAGTTAGGAAAATTCAGTCGCTAGGTATACATGGAGAAGTGGTGAATTGGATTAGACATTGGCTCGATGGAAGAAGCCAAAGAGTGGTGGTAGAGAATTGGTTCTCTGAGTGGAGGCCTGTGACTAGTGGTGTGCCACAGGGATCAGTGCTGGGTCCATTGTTATTTGTCATCTATATCAATGATCTGGATGATAATGTGGTAAATTGGATCAGCAAATTTGCTGATGATACAAAGATTGGAGGTGTAGTAGACAGTGAGGAAGGTTTACAAAGCCTGCAGAGGGACTTGGACCAGCTGGAAAAATGGGCTGAAAAATGGCAGATGGAGTTTCATACAGACAAGTGTGAGGTATTATACGTTGGAAGGACAAACCAAGGTAGAACATACAGGGTTAATGGTAAGGCACTGAGAAGTGCAGTAGAACAGAGGGATCTGGGAATACAGATACAAAATTCCCTAAAAGTGGCATCATAAGTAGATAGGGTCATAAAGAGAGCTTTTGGTACATTGGCCTTTATTAATCAAAGTATTGAGTATAAGAGCTGGAATGTTATGATGAGGTTGTATAAGGCATTGGTGAGGCCGAATCTGGAGTATTGTAAACAACAGGAATTCTGCAGATGCTGGAAATTCAAGCAACACAGATAAAGTTGCTGGTGAACGCAGCAGGCCAGGCAGCATCTCTAGGAAGAGGTGCAGTCGACATTTCAGGCCGAGACCCTTGTTCAGTTTTGGTCACCAAATTACAGGAAGGATATAAATAAGGTTGAAAGAGTGCAGAGAAGGTTTACAAGGATGTTGCCAGGACTTGAGAAACTCAGTTACAGAGAAAGATTGAATAGGTTAGGACTTTATTCCCTGGAGTGTAGAAGAATGAGGGGAGATTTGATAGAGGTATATAAAATTATGACGGGTATAGATAGAGTGCATGCAAGCAGGCTTTTTCCACTGAGGCAAGGGGAGAAAAAAACCAGAGGACATGGGTTAAGGGTGAGGGGGGAAAAGTTTAAAGGGAACATTGGGGGGGCTTCTTCACACAGAGAGTGGTGGGAGTATGGAATGAGCTGCCAGATGAGGTGGTAAATGCGGGTTCTTTATTAACATTTAAGAATAAATTGGACAGATACATGGATGGGAGGTGTATGGAGGGATATGGTCCGTGTGCAGGTCAGTGGGACTAGGCAGAAAATGGTTTGGCACAGCCAAAAAGGGCCAAAAGGCCTGTTTCTGTGCTGTAGTTTCTATGGTTTCTATGGTTTTCCCCAACAATGCTCCCTTCCCACTGTCAGTCCACAGTAGAGATCTGTATCAGAATCAGGTTTATCATCACTCACCTATGCCGTGAGATTTGTATTTTTTGTGCAACAGTACAGTGCAATACATAAAATTACTGTGCAAAAGTCTTAGACAGTTCTGTATGTTCTTTTTTATGCTAGATGCTGAGTCAGTAAATAATTGGAAGTAGTTTCATAATTCAGTAACGTTAAACTTGAATTACTGAGGATTTGGATAATGCCTTAACATTGGCACTGAGGATCAGTTACAGTTGCTGGACTAGTGACGTAAAGAAGCCGTTCAGGCAGTCGAGCAGGAAGAGCACTGAAGCTTTGAGGACCACAGTTAAGCAAAGCCGAGTCAATATTGTGTGATGTGACTTTGACTAGAAATTAGCTTATGTATTTTTTAAAACACAGTTTAGTTACTGGTTGAAGGCCTTGCCAGAAAGTTCAAATAATAACTATTCCTCATTTCTTTCCTATGTGTCACCTTCTGCAACCACTGAAATTCTGCAGGTCCATATGATATAGTAGTGGAATTAGGCCATTTGGCCCGTCGAGTTTCTCCACCATTCAATCATGGCTGATTTGTTTTTTCATGCTTACTCTCCTGCACTCTCCCTGTCAACTTTAACACCGTCCTCCCCCTTTCCAATCAAGGACCTGTCAATCTCTGTGTTAGAAATGAATTCCATGTACTCACTACTGTCTGGCTGAAAAAATTCATCCTCATCTCAGGTTCAATGTTATGTCCTTTTTTTTTTCTGAAGTTGTGCCCTTGGATCCAAATGGAAATGTCCACTGCATATTCATTCTATCCAGGCCTTTTAAAAACTGGCATGTTTCAGTGAGATCTCTCCTCATCGTTATGAACTCCATTGAGTACAGGCCCAGAGATATGAAACACATTTCCTGCTATTATTCTTGTGAACCTCCTCTGGATCCTCTCCAGAACTAGCACATTCTTACTGAGGTATGGGGCCCAAAATTGTTCACAATATTCCTAATGCCATCTGACTAACACTTTATATTATCTAGTCTCTTCTCTAAAATTATTCATTATTCATGTAGTGCCATGAGCCAGGGGATCCCTGTGCTTAAATTCAGTGAAGACAGAACAGTGGTATATATTTTCAAGTCAGGACCATCTTTTACTTGAACCTCCTTTTCTGCTGTCCCCTTCTGTCTGCGGCCTGTGTTTCTTCTAGGTAAGAGCAGAGAACACAGTTTTAGGAGTTGCTGAGCAGGAAGCCCTGATGAGCTGCTGCATTATATTTTGAAGATTTTAAAAAGATGAGATTCTGCAGATGCTGGCAACCCAGAGTAACACGCACAAAATGCTGGAAGAAATCATCAGGTCAAGCAGCATCTCTGGAGAGGAATAAATGATTGATGTTTCAGGCCGAGTCCCTTCATCAGGACTGTAAACGAAGGGGTGTAAGAATGTGAAAGGAGGGGAAGGAATACAAAATGGAAGGTGATCAGTTAAGCCAAATGAGGGGGAAGGTGGGTGGGTGGGGGGGCGCGGGAGGGAGGATGAAGTGTAAAGCTGGGAGGTGATAGGTGGAAAGGTAATAGGCTGATGAAGAAAGAATCTGATTGGAGTAGAGAATGAATTGGAAATGTTATTTGTTCTGCTTATCTCTTTTAAGGCCCTCAGTAGTCTGTCTGTCTGTATCTTGTTTTACGGCGGTTGGCATCCAGCTTAATGGTGCATTACCCCCACCCTCTGCTCCAGAATGTGCACTAGACATACATTCTAAATCCCTTCACCCAATCTCTCTCTCTCTCTCTCTCTCACACACACACACACACACACACACACACACACACACACACACACACACAAACAAACAAACCTACACTTCACCCTCCCATCTTTGACCATCCTAGTATCCTATTCCTGTTTATTCGTCGTATTCTATAAAAAAAAAACCCTGTACCCCTTAAAAACGCTAAAAATACCCGGACTTGTGCTCTCTCACCCATGCCCAGCAACCCATTTAATGTGAATTCCTGCATCCCCAACTCCCTTAATTTATTTCTCATCATCTCTCTCTGTATCCCATACTTCCTGCAACACAAAACTACATGTTCTACTGACTCCTCTTCCTGACATTCCTCACACAATCCTGTCTGGTGTTTCCCTATCATTTTCAATGTTTTGTTTAATGCACAATGCCCCAGCCTTAACCTAGTCCACACAATTTCCTCTCTTCTGTTTCCATTACCTACCCTAGTAACTGCAACACTCTTTTGTATTTGATATAAATGCCTCCCTTTCCCCTCCCTGTCCCATCTTTCTTGCCACATTCGGCTGACTTTTTCCCAGATTACACACTTAACCTCTGCTTTACTGATACTAATGTGCATTTCCACATTTTCTTTCTTTAACGCCCTCTTTGCCAACTCATCCACCCTCTCATTCCCCTTCACCCCTACATGTGCTGGAACCCATAGAAATTTTACCTGACCTCCCTGATTTGCAATTCTTGTAACTAACTGAAGGACTTCATAAAATACACCTTGCTGACTGTTTGTGTGAAAAGACCTTAAACTTGCTAGAACTGAGGATGAATCTGAACATATCAATGCTTTGGCTTGTCTGGCTTTCTGCACCCATTGCAACGCAACCAACACTGCCAGCATCTCCACTGTAAACACCCCTAACTGATTAGATGTTCCTCTGCTGATTCCAATTTCTTTTGTTGGTATTACCACCCCAAACCCTGTCACTCCTGTTTCAGGTTCCTTCGCACCATCCGTATAAATGTGAGTATAATCACTATACTTTTCCATCACATGACAGTTAAATGCATTTACCAAATCTGTTTTATATCTTTCTTTCCTTTTTACCTCTGACAAATGCCAGTCTATGTCAGGCCATACAAGCTTCCATGGAGCTACAACCGGATAAACTACTGAAGGACTTATCCTCGGATCAAATACTCCACATTCTTTCGCGATATTATTCCCTACCCGACTAAACGTATCCCTCTGAAACCTCCCATTTTCCCAGCACTCCTGCAATATTCCTTTAGTAGGGTGAGAATCATTGTGCCCCTGCAAGTTAGCCCAGTAGTTTGCCATCAGTTGCATCCTTCTTAGTTCCAAAGGCATTATTCCCATTTCTACCTGTAGGGCTGACACTGGTGACGTTTTAAAAGCCCCACTGCACACTCTCAAGGCCTGAGCCTGAATCACATCCAGTTTCCTTATAAGAGAACTAGCTGCTGATCCATATACTATATTTCCATAATCCAATACAGATCTCACTAAAGCCACATACATTCTCTTCAAAGCTGAACAACTTGCTCCCTATTCCCTACCAGTCAAACATCTCATCACATTTGTTACTTTTTTACATTTCTCCTCAACTTTCCTGATATGGTCTGCCCATGTTAATCGTGAATCAAATATAACTCCCAGAAATTTAAATGATGCAACCCTTTCTAATTCAACCCCATACATCCTTAACTTCTTCCCTACCTCAACCCATTTTCCTGGTAAAAGATACAGTTTGAGTTTTATCTACTGAAAATCTACATCCCCAATCATAACCCCACTCCACCACTTCATCAATTGCTTCTTGTAGTTTCCTGATTATATGGTCCATGTTCCTGCCTCTTTTCCACAAGGCCCCATCATCCGCAAACAGTGACCTACCTATATCCACTGGTACCTTTGTGAAGACATCATTGATCATAATCATGAAAAGTAACGGGCTAATCACACTACCTTGAGGTGTGCCATTTTCCACTATGTACTGTTTTGATAATTCTGATCCAATCCGAACTTGAATTTTTCTACCAAACAAAAAATCTTTAATCCAATTAAAAACTCTCCCACCAACCCCCATCTTGTGCAGTTTAATTAATAATCCTTCCTTCCACATCATATCATAGGCTTTTTCAATGTCAAAGAACACTGCCACTACTGACTCTCTATTTGCCTGGGCCTTCCTTATTTCAGTCTCTAACATAATCACTGAGTCCATGGAATTCCTTCCCTTTCTAAAACCACTCTGATAACTTGCCAGCATTCCCCTTTTCTCAAGCTCATATGATAACCTTTCTGTTATCATCCTTTCCATTGTCTTACATATACTGGATGTTAATGCAATTGGTCTGTAGCTAGTGGGTTTTGACAGATCCTTGCCAGGCTTCCTTATTGAAATTACTACTGCTTCTTTCCATGCACTTGGTAATCTTCCCTCCTCCCATACTCTGTTATAAAAATGCAGCAACTTCAAGAGCGCTCCTTCTCCTAGATTTTTTAGCATCACAGATCTTTCCCTGGGGAGGTTGGTCTCGATCTCTTTAGTGCTCTCACCATTTCTGCTAATGTAAATGGATCATCAATTATATCATCTGTTCCTTCCCTCCTGCTTAACACACCTGGGTGTTGGCTCATTATTCTTTCCCTTCTTCTTCTCCCTTCTTCAGACAAATTTTCTGAACTGTGTATCAGTACAAATGACTTGGCCATGACCTCAGCCTTATCCCTACTGGAGACTGCAGTTTCCTCCTTAGATATCATTACTGGATAGTCCCATTCCCTTCTATCTCCTCCCATCCTCTTAATCATTCCCCATATCTCTCCCACAGGTGTTGTTCTTCCTACCTTGTCGCAAAAACTCCTCCAACTTGCCCTTTTAGCTTGACGTATAGTTCTTCTCACCACTGCCTGTGCTTTCTTATATTGAACCAAATGCTGCATATTATGGGTTCTTTTAACTAGCCTGAACGCTCTATTTCTGTTTTTTACAGCCTGACAACATTCCTTTGTCCACCATGGTACCAGTTTTCTATTCATCCTATTTTTACTCCTAGGTATAGATCCTTCTGCTGCCATGATAATTGCTGAAGTCACCTGACTGTTTAATTCATCTACATTTCCAGAAATATCAATCTTTGTCAACCCTTCTTCACTCAACTTCTGGAACTTACCCCAATGAGCTTTTTCAAACACCCACTTTGGGGTTCCGCCACCTGGTCTTACTTCAACTCTTTCACCCACTGAACACAAAACTGGGTAATGATCACTGCCTACTGTTGAAGCAGTCCAAACTCCCCAGTTACTAATGCCAGCCAAGGTATTAGACACTAACGTAATATCTAACACTGACTCAGTTCCTGTTGTTATATCTATCCTTGTGCCGCTACCATCATTCATACACACCAAATCCCTTTCTTCCATCAAATCTTCAATTACCTTCCCATTTGGATCTGTAATCTGATCCCCCCATATTGTGCTATGAGCATTGAAATCTGCACACCACACTACTTTATGTCTGTTTTGTCCTTGTATCTTTAATAGGCTGTCCAAATCCAACCTTTTACATGGATTGTAGTAGTTAATTATAACCACTCCCTCCCCTCTCTCCCACACTTCCACCACTATGTATTCCTGATCATCTCCTTTTTCCAGTACCCTATATGGTATACCTTGCTTGATTAACATAGCACAACGCCCTCCTCCCCCTAGATTTCTATCTTTCCTTATCATTGTATACCCATATACCACAAAGTCTAAAATTGATTTCAACCAAGTTTCCTGAATACACACTACATCTGGTTTTACAACCATTTCTTTAATAAAGTGCTTGAATTCCTGGCTATTGGCCAGTAAGCTCCTTGCATTCCGTTGTAAAAGAATCAGCATAATTAGTATTAACCAACACATGACACTTCCTGGCTTGACTGATTACTGAGGTTCTCCCTCACTTCCTCCCATGTCAGTCCTACTAACCCTAAATGGTTTACTGCTGCTTTTACCACCAGCTGAATTTTGTCACTTTTTGACTTTACCTCAGCAGTACTATTAATCACTCCTGCAATGAATGTTACTAGAGCCTTTTTGTCTACATAAATCCTGTCATTTGTTCTTTGTTGCATCTCTCGTATCCCTATCGCTCCCTGTCCATTAGGAACATTATTCTGTTCTCTTGACATTCTTACAGCTTCTGCATAAGTGATCTTTCTTTTCACTCTTATTTCTTGAATTTTAGTCTCCCGTCTCACAACCTCACACCCACTATATGCAACATTATGAGCTCCTCCACAATTGCAGCATTTTGGTTGAACTCCTGTTCCGCACTTTCCATATTCATGATCACCCCCACATCTAGCCTTTTACAGTTTTTAGCCACGTGTCCAAACCTTTGACAATTATAGCACCTCAATGGCTTTGGCACATGCACCCTTACTGGGTAACTCATGAAACCCAGGAACACCTTCCTTGGCACTCTTTCTTCTTCAAATTCAATCAATACAGATTCACTTTCCTTTTTCACTCCCTCCTTTGTTGTTTTCAGTCTTTGAACATTCATTACTTTCCCTCCTTTGATATTCCTCTTTATCTCCTCCATACTTATACTCATTGGTATCCCCGTAATCACTCCTTTACAACCACTGTTTAGTGCTCCCACCCTCCCAGTGTATTCCACCTTGCATTTTCCTATCTCTTTTAGCTTGAGTGCTTTCTCAAGTTGTTCCTCATTCGCACATCTTACCAATAAGTTGCCATCATTAAGGACTTTTGCAAATACTATTTCCCCTATCTTATTTGTCAGAGTTGTTGTTAGCACAAACGGGTTAATTTTCTTCATATGTCCCTGAGCCTTCTCATTAAACCTAATTATGACAACACCTCCTCTCTGAGCTTGTTCATCTTCCTCACTTTCAGAGCTTTCTCCACTATCATTTCTTATTCTTTTATTCCCTTTGTCTTGGTTTTTATTCATCCGACCCCTCACTACCTCCTCATTCCCTTTATTTCTCCCTTCACAATAATCTACCTCTCCCCAGCTGCCTACCTCTGGTCCCAAGTCTCTATCCCTCTCCTTCTCCACTTTCTTTCCCTCAACCCCGCCTCTTATCTTGTCCGCCATTACCGGACCCACACGACCCCCTCCCAGCAATTTCCGTTCCTTCCCCACTCTCTTTCCCTCAACAGGTTCCAAAACACACTCATGCATCAAGCAAAACACAGCCAGCTTCCAGTCAAGCCAACTCAGCCACTCCCGCTCCCCAGCCGCTGGAGAACACCACCAGCAGCCAACCAGCCGGTCGCGTTCTAAACATAGGCCCTCAGTAGATCAGGATAGACTGTTCATAATGAGACTTGATGCACCTTTTATTAGAAAGGTATTACTGATCAAAGTGGAAGGGTAGATTTGATAATTGTATTTATCAACTTTTTTGAAATTATTTTTAAACAAGAAATAAAAAAAATATTTTTTAAGACTACTGATTTGGTGACAGTAAGAAGGGCTGCAGGAGTATATTTAAACTTTTCTCAAGCAATTATATTTCAATGCTAAGCTGCAATTGATGTGACAAATTGGCACAGAGGGTACCTCCTTGGCCAAAACTAAGTCAAGCCTGAGACAGGCTCTGAGAACACACTGATTTAGAAGGGAGCATGGGACCAAAAATTAAGAAGGTTTGGGAGAAGAGAAAATAATTTCTTTTCATTTAGCATGTTTCAAATTTTTTTCTAAAGTGTTGCCTTCCTAGAATTTTTTTGTGATTATGATAGACCACTTGAAGCTGAACACAAATATAATTTCAGACTACCTGTATCACATAGGAATTTAGTGAAACAAGAAGTTAACATTTCTTCAATATAATACGTTTAGTTGCATAATGTGGCTGACACTTCGCAATAGTTCAACTAAGCCAAAAATGTTTTGTTGATGATTTTCATTTCTACTAAGTGTCCGAGGCTTCTCACTTAAGTGGCCAACAATAATCAGCCAGCATTGATGGATTCCAATTACCCTGATACTGTTTCTCCATGACCGCATGACCGCAATATCCTCATGAAACCTTTCACCTTGCTCGTCTTTGTGAGCACCAGGATTTGCAGGGAAGAAGTCTAAATGGGAATGCAGGAGATTAATCTTTAGTGACATGTTGCACTTCATGGTTTTGTATGCTTGAAGCATCTTGTCACCCACGTCATTGGTTTGTAGTTCTCAAGAAAATTTTCAGCAACATTCTTGAATGCCTCCTTCCATGCAATTTTTCCACGTCCAACTAGAAGCTCTTCCAATTGCCTGCCATTGATGATCCGCTTGAATTGTGGACCGACAAAATGCCTTCCTTCAACTTGGCACCAGTTATTCTGGGAAACACCTGTCTCAAATATCGAAATCCTCAGAATCTTTTGTGCCTGGTGACACAGACTCCATCCTTGCAGTCTTGAACCCAGTTATTCTGCTTTTCCACTTAACAAACCCCATCGACATAAAAGGTTCAAAATCTATATCAGTATCAGTGTTGTCTTCCATTCCTGGTTCATGCATCATGGCATCTTTGTCTGCCTCCTCTAGACTCCATGTCTCTGGTGCTTTCAGTATTGGTGGCCTATCATCATGTGGCAGAGATGTCATGGCTGAAAGGAGATTGGGGTATTCAAAAGATTTCCTGTTTTTAGCAGAGAAAGCAGACACACTGGTCAGACAAAAGTAACAGTCTGTCATATGACCCTCTGCCCTTGTCATATCGGGAAAGTGAGTGGCATTGACTTCTGAGTACCTTTGAGCCAACCACTTACGATTGACAGTGCATGTTGCACAACAAATATGAAGAGCTCGGGCTTTGTCTCGGTCACCAAGTTAACACCCAAAATAGAGCTCATTGGCTTTCTTAATAAGAGGAGTCATGCTCCTTCTTTGAGATTTAAGCATGTACACGCCACATGTATAACAGAAAATTTCACGGCTGTTACAACATTGATGAGACATTATGCTATCACAAATACAACTGAAAATACAATTATTTTATCATGATGAGTAAACATAATATGCTATGCATGTGGAGCATGCGCATCAGAGTGCTGGCAAACTGATATAAATGTAAACACAATGCATAATACCGTATGTGCGTGATGCATTTATAGCCTTTCTAAAACCTGTCCTGCTGTGCACCATCTGCCCTACCTAAGCATGTTGTGGCATGCCTGGACAAGATAGAAAACTTTTCAGCTGTAGAAAACTACTACCGATGACTGTACCCTGCTGACGGAGGCCTCCCACGCCTCCGACGCGTTCTCTTCTTCCCGTACCTCTCTGATCAGCTCAATAAAAGATGGAGGGGGCGCGTCTTACGAGACTGTTGGAGACCCCAGGCAATCAGGTCCTGGGACTGGGCACCCCTGGCTTTCTGGCCCATTCTTAAATGATCCACCTCCAGCCGCCTGGATGACCCCTCTGCGCCACCAGCAACTTAGCTGCCTTTCTAGCCGAAAAATGTGAACAGAAGGATTCTCCCCCTTCTCCTGATGCATGTTCTGAAACCCCACCATGAGTTCCAGTGGGCTCCCTGTCGTACCAAAGGTACTGTCCAATACGTGCATATATTTGGCAAAGTTAGTTGAAGGATGGCGTGTTTTCAGAGCTCTCACCATGTCAGTGGCCCGCCCACTCAAACTTTCAACCAGTCTCTGTCGCTCAATGTCATCAGAGCATTGCCACTCACCTAACAACTGAGGGGGCTGCTCCGCCCAAGTCTCATACTCCTCCTCCCTCTAGGGGTGTGCGTTATTCCAGAGAATAGGTGGACCCTACGATAGCAGGGACTTTGACCCTGGGGCATTCTTCCATTTATTCGCCAGAGAGGTTATGGTGGATACGACCTCAGAATTCTCACTCTTCATTGGGGGCGTGGACCACTTAGACATTCCAAATCCGACCATTCCTTCCCCTCACTCCTCAGAAACGATAGAACCCTGTCTTTGAAGTCTCCGCTCCCAGCTACGGGAAACTGGACTTCTGACTTGGCCTGCTCTGCTACATTCTCCTCCTCCCTGACAGTATGGACAGGCCATATCCACGCCTCACCGGGGGCACCAATAGAAGCGGGCAGTTCCACCGCCGTTACGTCAGTGCTAGTCTGAACTAAAACAATGTCTGAGCCCATCATTTTATCAGACCTCCCCGCAACTTTGCCAACAGCTTTAACAGTACTCAAAAATTGAATTAACAGTTCATCCGGGGTACGAGTATCCACCCTACTCAACACGCACACATTAGTTACCAGGAACCCCATGGAGGCACACCACCGCTCCACCCTGGCAGCATCTATACCAGCACCAACTTAAGCACACAACCCACTGGTTCAATGCTCAGGGTAATCACACAGCATCCAACTGAATCAGTCCTGAACGATACCCCACAATTGTAATCCTCAGGTTTAGCCAGCATGCATTTGTCTAGGAGAGGACAGCACCTGGCCCAGCCAAATTGAGAAATCTCGTTTGTGTGGATGCTGTGTGATGTGTTTACTGGTTACAAATCCGAACCACAAGATATCAGACAGTACACCCTATGTAATTTAACAATTGAACTTTATAAATCTAACTAACTGTAGGGTTAGTAAAGTAAAAAGAAAAAGGGCCTATTTTAATGTAACAGTCTAATGTGCACATTGGAGCTCACGGATTCATCCACTTGTACCCCATCGTCCTCAGAGCATTGCTGACTGTCAGACCCTTGCTCCGAGTCCTCTCCATCCACCAGTTTACCGACTCTTCCCATCTGCGTCTTCTTTCTTCATCTCTCGCCGACAAAAGACTGTGAAATCCCTGCTCTCAGCCCCACAAGAAAGAACAGCATTCCTCTTATTGGATAGCACACAGTCTGAAGCCTCCATTATCTCTAGTCATAACCCAATCATTGCTGCTGCAGAGAAACCAATACCTTAGCAGTGAAACATTTAGAGAGGCCATTACATTAGCAGTGAAACATTACAGTATGTTTCAAGAATAAAAACTATAACAGAATCAATGAAAGACCTCACCAACTTAGGCATTCAACTAGTGTGCAAAAGACAACAGACTGTGCAAATACAAAAAGAAAGAAATCATTGTAATGCCCTGGTTAAGATTTCTACTGCTATGCATGAGGTATTTGTAATTTAGCAGTTTTTTTGTAAAAGCGGTATGTCCTGTTAGTAATCAGGCTAAAGATATGGAGCCATGTTGTCCAAGTTAGGAATGAGATGGCCCTTGAGGGAAGTTTGAACTATGGCTGGTGTCCTTCATGTGGAATGTGGGTGCAGTGTGTGAGTAAAGCGATACCCCCAACTACTCCAGTAATGAGCTCCAATGTTTATGTGCACATTTAGACTGCTTAAATTGTTTCAGGCCCTTTTATTTTTATTTTTCTATTAACTGTTTGATGAAGTTGAAAAAGTGGTAAATATACTTTCTTTAAAATGCTGGTGTACAATCTGTCATTTTTGGTGACCGTTAGTTGTGTATGGGGCAGTATTTGCACAGCATTTTCTACAATTTCTGTTCCTTAATTGGAGCATTCCAGCCTTTCTGTTTGGTTGAACACCAAATCATACTGACTCTAAACATATATTGCTTATGAAAGGTGGCCTTCTCACCTCTGAGTCACGGGGCTGTTAGCAGAGTTAGCTAACAAGCCAAGTTTGCATATTATCCAGGTGAGAGGGCTACATAATAAAAAGAAATAAGCAATAAATGTTCAGAACATAAGATGAAAAGTCCTTGAAAGCGAATCTGTAGGTTGTGGGAGCAGTTTAGTGATGGGGCAAGTGAAGATGAGTGAAGTTAGCCCTTTTTGTTCAAGAGGTAGATGGCTGAGGGGTAATAACTGTTGCTGAACCTGGTGGTGTGAGTCCCGAGGCTCCTGTACCTTCTTCCCAATGGCAGCAGCAAGAAGAGAGGATGACATGGGAAAGGTGAAATGTTTAAGGGGAACTTCCTTACACAGAATATAGTGAGAGTGAGGAACAAGCTGCCAGCAGAGTGGTGGATTCAGGTTTGATTTCAACATTTAGGAGAAATTAGAATAGGTGCATGGATCGGAGAGATACGGGAGGCTATGGTCCAGGTACAGGGCGATGGGACTAGCCTGTTTCTGTGCTGGACTGTTCTATGATTCTATCAAATTTGTGTATCTGCAGTCTCCTGTGAGTTTTCATAATGTTGAATTTTTGTTCTAGTTAATAATACCTTTGCAAAATACACCTTAAAAAGAATCACATCATTTGCATTATTAGATTTTTACTATTTTATCATTCTTTTTGTTTATTTCCGAGGAAAACAAATGTGTACAAATCTCTGAAAAATAATTTGTGCTTACATAAATGATCTTAGAAAAACCTTTTGATACAGTTTAGCAATGAAGAATTTATACATGTTTGTCTTCCACTGAAATAAACAAGCAGAATGATAAGGTAATAGGTGTCCAATAATGCATTTGATGTGATAGTTTTTAAGGTGCCTCGTGCAAAGGTATTACAAGACTCACAGGAGACTGCAGATACATGAATTTGATAGAATCATAGAACAGTACAGCACAGAAACTGGCTAGTTCCATCGGCCTGCACCTGGACCTTCCATATCTCTCCCATTCATATACCTATCCAAATGTATCTTAAATGTTGAAATTGAACCTAAATCCAGCACGTCTGCTGGCATCTAGCTCCACTCTCTCACAGAACTCTGAGTAAAGAATGTCCCACCACATGTACTGCTTAAACATTTCACCTTTCTCAGCTTATGCTCTCTTCTTGCTGCTGCCGTCAGGAAGAAGATACAGGAGCCTCACAACTCACACCGCCAGGCTCAGAAATAGTTATCTCCCCTCAGGCTCTTGTAAGTTCAAATCCTTTCAAGAGACTTGAGCATAACAATTCAGATTGATAGTTCAGTTCAGAGAGTTATCCTGTGGACCATGGTCTCTTTAGAACAGGACGTTAGCTCAGATTTTCATATACCCACGTAGGTGGATGCAAGTGTATGGGGTTTCTTCTTTGTTATGTTAAAATTAAAATGGCTTCTTTGTTATGTTAATCTTGTAAACTGCTGTGTATGTGAATTAAAATTACTTCTATGTTATGTTAAATGCTGAGAAAGTCTCTAGCTAGAAATTTGCTTGGGTTAATACGGATAGCAGAGGTACTATCAGCCAATGGGTGTCCATGTTATTCTTTCTTGGGGTGATATGCTGTTTCATCTGACTGGGAACCAGGGGCTTTTGGCGGGGAGTTGGAGGAGAGACCGTGAGGACGATCATCTGACTGGGAACCAGGGGCTTTTGGCGGGGAGTTGGAGGAGAGACCGTGAGGATGATCATCTGACTGGGAACCAGGGGCTTTTGGCGTGGAGTTGGAGGAGGGACCATGAGCACGACCATCTGACTGGGAACGAGGGACTTTTGGCGGGGAGTTGGAGGAGAGACCGTGAGGACGACGGACGTGGGGGAAGGCTCAGGTTGATCACTCTGGGTGATCCCGAGCCGCGAGTCGCCGGGGTCGGAGGGGTCCCGAAGAGGGTCCTGAGCTCCAAAGTGTGCACGAAGAAATTGAACTTTGATAAGTCTAGCACCTTTTCCATTCCTTTTTTCTGTATTGAACTTATTTCAATTTCATAGTAATATGTATAAAGTGTAATTGGTAAAAAGTACAGTGTGTGCTGGCTGATGGTTGATGTTTGAAGCTGAATTCGGTGGGAAGTGTACAGCAACCGACACAACCGGGAGACCAGGTGGGCGGTGGGCGGGGTTTCCCCTAGATATATATGAGCCAATATAGCTGAGCGTTACACAGGATATCAAATGGCTCCATTTGAAAGAACAGTGAGGAAGTTATCACAGATGTTGTGCCCAATAGTTATTCTTCATTGCCTGCCTACCTACCTGTTTTGTCTTGAATGTTTATACAGCTGCGTCACAGCCTGATGAGTGGTACCACACTTCCATCCCTTAATCTGAAACCATAAATCTGAGGATAGACTACAGTGGACATTTGTTTTTATGTGATTCCCTCATATACACAAATTTCTTGGACCTCCTGAATACACAGAAATTGAACATTGTTCCTACCATTACTACCTGCGCTCTAATTTTGAAATAGAAACATAGAAAATCTACAGCACAATACAGGCCCTTTGGCCTACAAAGCTGTGCCAAACATGTCCTTACCTTAGAACTACCTAGGCTTACCCATAGCCCTCTATTTTTCTAAGCTCCATGTATCCATCCAGGAGTCTCTTGAAAGACCCCATCATTTCTGCCTCCACCACCACCGCCGGCAGCCCATTCCACGCACTCACCACTCTCTGCGTAAAAAACACTTACCCCTGACATCTTAAAAATATTTTAAATTTATAGTGCTCAAAGGTTCAAAGGTTGAATTTAATGTCAGAGAAACGTATACCATAAACATCCTGAAATGCACTTTCTTCACAAACATCCAGGAAAAACAGAGAAGTGCCCCAAAGAATGAACGACAGTTAAACATAAGAACCCCAAAGTCCCACCTCCCCAGCTCCTCTCCCTGCTGCGCATAAGCGGCAGTGAGCAACAATCCCACCCCCCCCCACCGACAAAAAAAAATGCAGCATCAGCATCAGCATCGGCACCACCATCGAGCACTCAAGCGTGAGCAAAGCAATAGCAAAGACACAGACTTGCAGTTACCCCAAAGACTTTGCGTTTCACCCGGCATTCAACATCCCACAGGTTCTCTCTCTCCCTTATAAGGGAGAAGGAGATGTCTCCATTTTCCCAGCAAGCGGGGAGACATAACAGACAACTCGCTGGTTTATGATATTAAAAATCTGTTATGTTTTTTTTTATAGATCTGTGCCTGCAGATTGCAAACATCTTGGGCCTTTGGGCCCACAGCAGTAGATTTTCCGACTCCCCCGACGATACATGGGTCTGTCTCCTGTCGTGACACTGACCCTCGACCCGCCTGTCTTCAGAGCCCTGGGATCTTAGGCTTCCAAATCTGAGCCGGACTCTCAGGCCGAACCCTTGGCATGTCAAACAATGGCCAGTCCTGAAACCCCGAAGACGGGTCCCATTCCTGCAAAGAACCGAAGTCAACGTGGAACTGCAGGTCATGGTCTTCAAAAGAACCCAGAAAGGGAAAAATAAAGATATTAAAGATGGAAATAGAGCTGTTTCCGAAGATGCAGGCAAAGGAGTCGCTGTTTCGTGCCATCTTAACTTCACTCAGTCTCCAGATGCTATATTTACAGTATTGTGCAAAATTCTTAGGCACATATAAGACATTGGAGCAGAATTAGGCCATCTGCTCTGCCATTCAATCATGGCTGATCCTTTTATCCCTCCTTTGCCCCACTCCCTGGTCTTCTCCCCGTAATCTTTGATACCATTGCCAATCAAGAACCTGTCAATCTTTGCCTTAAATACACCCAATGAGGGGTGTGGGACAGGTGGCAGAGAAGGAGTGCTGGGGCTAGTGCAGACACCAAGCAAGTTCTTTTGATTCCAATGAATTGGTTTGTTGATCATTACTGGATGTCTCTTTGCTGCTTCCCACTCCTTCCTCTCTTCCTTCCCTTTTCCCCAACAATGCTCCCTTCCCACTCTCAGTCTACAGTAGAGATCTGTATCAGAATCAGGTTTATCATCAGTCATCTATGCCATGAGGTTTGTATTTTTTGTGCAACAGTACAGTGCAATACATAAAATTACTGCAGTACTGTGCAAAATTCTTAGACAGTTCTGTATGTTCCTTTTTTTAATGCTAGATGCTGAGTCAGTACATAATTGGAAGTAGTTTCATAATTCAGTAATGTTACGCTTGAATTACTGAGGATTTGGTTAATGCTTTAACATTGGCACTGAGGATCAGTTACAGTTGCTGGACTGGTAACATAAAGAAGTTGTTCAGGCAGTCGAGCAGGAAGAGCGCTGAAGCTTTGAGGACTGCAGTTAAGCAAAGCCGAGTCAATATTGTGTGATTTGGCTTTGACTAGAAGTTAGCTTTTGTATTTTTTAAAACACAGTTTAGTTACTGGTTGAAGGCCCTGACAGAGAGTTCAAACTTTAATAACTATTCCTCATTCCTTTCCTATGTGTCACCTTCTGCAACCACCGAAATCCCGCAAGTCCATATGATATAGTAGCAGAATTAGGCCATTTGGCCCGTCGAGTTTCTCCACCGTTCAATCATGGCTGATTTGTTTTTTCATACTTACTCTCCTGCATTCTCCCTGTAAACTTTAACACCGTCCTCCGCCTTTCCAATCAAGGACCTGTCAATCTCTGTGTTACAATGAATTCCACGTATTCACTACTATCTGGCTGAAGAAATTCATCCTCATATAACCATATAAACCATATAACAATTACAGCACGGAAACAGGCCACCTCGGCCCTTCTAGTCCGTGCTGAACTCTTACTCTCACCTAGTCCCACCGAGCTGCACTCAGCCCATAACTTTCCATTCCTTTCCTGTCCATATAGCTATCCAATTTAACTTTAAATAACAACATCGAACCTGCCTCAACCACTTCTGCTGGAAGCTCGTTCCACACAGCTACCACTCTCTGAGTAAAGAAGTTCCCCTTCATGTTACCCCTAAACTTTTCCCCTTTAACTCTCAACTCATGTCTTCTTGTTTGAATCTCCCCCACTCTCAATGGAAAAAGCCCATCCATGTCAACTCTATCTATCCCCCTCATAATTTTAAATAGCTCTATCAAGTCCCCCCCTCAACCTATGCAGCAACAACTGGCAACACTCAGCTTGGAGGAACAACGCCTTATATTCCATCTGGGTAGCCTCCAAGCAGAAACAAGTCTGTGGGCAAATACGTCAGCAAACACGTGACAGATGGATGAATGTTATTGCTACAGGTTTGAATGTGGCAAGAGAAATTTTAGTAAGTTTTAATGTTATTTGTTAGTCAAAATGGAAATCTGCTTTACAGTTTTGATTTGTGGTTCTTCAACCTTTTAAAAGGAAGCCTCGTTTAGTCACAGTCAGTAAGATAAGCACCCCCACCCCACCCCATAAATGCCTGATGTCATGGGCCACGTCTCTTCAGGAATTAAGGCTGATCCAGAGATTGACCAAACAGTAATTGTAGTAGCATACAGAATAGAACCTTGCTTTTTTTTTTAGTGAATTTTTAATCTTAATACTAAAAACCCCGCAAGACTCTGCAACCTTTGTTCATCACCACTGAGGAGACTGTGAATCCCAAACTGGGAATCACTGTTCTATGTCATGGCACACAAACTAGAGACTAAATTTCAGAATGCTTTTGACTGCTTTCATTTCTGCTTTTTTAAAAAATAGGAATCTTTGCTTAGTAAACTACAGGCCGAATATTTAATTTGTATTGCTAAAGATATGTTTGATCCTGTCTGTAGAGTAGACACCTAATATCATAAAAAATAAAGGATGAAGAGAAAAATAACCTTAGTGACCCAAATTAAGGATTTACGCAGGAGAAAGACAAAGAATATTCAGACAGTGGCTGTGACATTTACAATGTTAAATTGAAAATCCAGGAAGTAGATTAAATGTTAGAGTTTGCAAGGAAATTAACACTATCTAGATACTTTTTAAATAAAGGAACAGAGCTGCAGACAGAAGTTGTTTGGGATGTAACGAAGAGAAATTAGCAACCAGCCTACTTCCAGAGATAAAATTATTTAATTTTCTACTTATGTCAATGCCACACAGCTCCTTTGCTCTCTTCTCCAACTGTTCGTTTGCCAGTCTGTACTGGCTGAAAAAGAAATTCATCCAACTGAATATTGGAAAGCCACTGCTTTGGTCATCACCATAAACTCTTTTCACTGACCGCAAGTTTCAAAACTCCCCAAGGTAGCCGTGGTTAAACCAACAAGTCTTTTCTTGATCTTGGTCTCACCTTCAACCCTTAGATAAGCTCCCAACCATATTTCCATGCTAAGATCAGGTACTTTCACCTTTTATATCATCTGATTCTGCCTCTCTCATAGCTTTCTGTTGTTAAAGTCCATATCAACACCTTTGCAACATTAAGACAATGATTCCAAAGCAACCCTGGTCAGCATTTCACATTATATACCCTGCAATTTCAAAGACAAAAGACATCACAAAACCCTGTGTTCCAATGTACAACTTCCTAATGTAGCCTCCACACTGCTGACCTTTCCACTGGCATCCAGTTACTTCTATAATCTAGTTCAGTCCACTCATATACAATACTGTGCAAAAGTCTTAGGCAGCTTTTTTTAAATATAAATTCTGTTTTGGATTTTTTTTTACCTTCTACATTAGTGTGTCAGTAGAAAAGAGCAAATTTTAGATTTTTTGTAATTCTTTAAAGAAAGTAACATTAAGTAACAGAACACTTTTCACACACAAAAAAGTCATTGCTTAGTGGGTATATAGCCCAGCGTGAGATTAGAAAAAGATAACAAATAGGTGCTAATGATCAATGACATAATGAATTAAATGAAATAAACTGATTAAACAAACAGAAATGGGTTTAGAAGGAATCAAACTGGGTGAAGAACAACCTAACTAAAAGTTGAGGGTGTAGCAGATGTAACAGTTTAAACTTCAAATCATCAATTCTTACATCAGGGCAAGAGTGAAGATAGCAACAAGACACAGGGTGGTCATCCTATATCAGTAAGGTCTCTCCCAAGCAGAAATTTTGCAGCAGACAAGTGTTTCAAGATGTGCTTCTGGGAAAAACAAAGAAATGGGCAGGTTGAGGACCAGAAATGCAGTGGTTGGTCATGGATACTGAGTGCAGTAAATGAGAGATACATCAAACAGGAGCGTCTTCTAAATCAGAAGAGCTCCAGCACGGCTATCAGCCCTGCGATCAGCCCTGCGCTCACAGAAACCACTAGAACTCAAGTACACCCTTCTGCAGTCCAGAGAAGTCTTGTCAGAAGTGGACTGCTGCCAAAAAGCCATTCCTCCAAACTGGAAACCAAGCCAAGAGACTCACTTACACACAAAAGCATAAGGACTGGGGTGCTGAACAATGGCAGCATGTGCTCTGGACTGACAAGTCAAAATTTGACATTTTTGGCTCAAACAGGAGGCAGTCTGTCAGTAGAAGAGCTGGAGACTGCTACATGGATGAGTGTCTGCAGACAACAGTGAAACACACAGGAGGTTCCCTGCAGGTCTGGGGCTGCATTTCTGTAAATGGAGTGGATGACCTGGTCAGAAATGATTGAATCCTTAGTGCCGAGAAGTATAAGCAGATTCTCATCCATCACGTAATAACATCAGGGAGACACCTGATCGGTTCCAACTTCATTCTGTAGCAGGAGAATAACCCCCAAAACACGGCCAAGGTCATAAAGAACTATGTTCAGCAAAAAGAAAAACAAGGAATTCTGTAACAGATGGTATGGCCTCCACAGAGCCCTCATCACAAATTCATCGAGGCTGTCTGGGATTGCTTGGAGAGACAGAAGCAAGCGATATAGCAAAAGTCTGCAGAAGACTGCGGCAAGTTCTCCATGATGCTTGGAACAACCTACAAACCGATTTTCTTATCAAATTGCACGATAGTGTACCTAAGAGAAATTATGCACTTTTAAAGACAAAGGGCGATCACACCAAATATTGACTTGATTTAGGTTTCTTCTATTGTTTGCTGCTCTTTAAAGTAATTTTTTTTGATATTTAGAAACTTTACCCTTCATTATTTTTGAAATCATCTTCATTTTATAGAAATATTTTTACTTGTGCCTAAGACTTCTACACAGTACTGTAATTCTGACTACTTGATCATTTTCAAATTTAATCTCTCCACTATAGCTTCAATCAGAAAGCATTTTGGAAGGGTTTCCTAGCCGAGGCAGTATATAAGTACAGTGACATTGGACATAAAGACATAGGGTAAAATGAAAAGTAGTATTGATCAGTAAACAACACAGAACGCTTTCTTAAAATTCTTCCATTTTCACAATTAGCATCTTCAAGTTCTTGGCCAATATTGCCTCAACTGACTCTCACTGTAGTCACGTCTCTAAGCTCTGAACCACCTCTCTTCCATGAGGCAATTAGAGATTAACCCTGCCCTGCAGGATTTTTGAAATAGAAATGATCCTTCTGATAAAAACCTAAAATTTTGCCTTCATGCCTACAATAGCAGGGTATTCTTTTTACACACACCCTGGAAAACAAGTATCATCATATTTATACTGAGTATAATTTTTTTAAAAAGCTTTCATTCTATGTGAAAGGTTTACAATACCTGGCCTGAATACTTACTTTTACTCAAATGTTTTAAGTGGACACAAGGACTCATTAGTTAATTTTATATTCTACGTATGACTTTAGGGTACTGCAAACTTCAATGGCCACACCCTAAAGATGGAATCTCTACAAGCATGCAAGTCAATTTCTCAAGTGGTGCTCTAGATGCCAATGCCCTTGCAGCTTCCAAAATACGAAGCAGAAATGGACTAAAAATAAATCTGATGCAGAACTTGGTCCACAACACTAAAGACCAAGGTCAAAGGTGAACAATAGTGAACAAAGCTAAGAATTAAGACATGGTACATGACAGTCATCTCAGGTTCAATGTTATGTCTTTTTTTTCTGAAGTTGTGCCCTTGGATCCAAATGGAAATGTCCACTGCACATCCATTCTATCCAGGCCTTTAAAAACTGGCATGTTTCAGTGAGATCTCTTCTCATCGTTATGAACTCCATTGAATACAGGCCCAGAGATATGAAACACTCCTCATATGATAAGCCTTTATTTCCTGCTATTATTCTTGTGAACCTCCTCTGGATCCTCTCCAGAACTAGCAAATTCTTACTGAGATATGGGGCCCAAAATTGTTCACAAAATTCCTAATGCCATCTGACTAACACTTTATATTATCTGGTCTCTTCTCTAAACTTATTCATTATTCATGTAGTGCCATGAGCCAGGGGATCCCTGTGCTTAAATTCAGTGAAGACAGAACAGTGGTATATATTTTCAAGTCAGGACCATCTTTTACTTGAACCTCCCTTTCTGCTGTCCCCTTCTGTCTGCGGCCCGTGTTTCTTCTAGGTAGGAGCAGAGAACACAGGTTTGGGAGGTGCTGAGCAGGAAGCCCTGATGAGCTGCTGCATTATATTTTGAAGATTTTAAAAAGATGAGATTCTGCAGATGCTGGCAACCCAGAGTAACACGAGCAAAATGCTGGAAGAAATCATCAGGTCAAGCAGCATCTCTGGAGAGGAATAAATGATTGATGTTTCAGGCCGAGTCCCTCCATCAGGACTGTAAACGAAGGGGTATAAGAACGTGAAAGGAGGGGAAGGGATACAAAATGGAAGGTGATCAGTTAAGCCAAATGAGGGGGAAGATGGGTGGGTGGGGGGGGCGCGGGAGGGAGGATGAAGTGTAAAGCTGGAAGGTGATAGGTGGAAAGGTAATAGGCTGATGAAGAAAGAATCTGATTGGAGTAGAGAATGAATTGGAAATGTTATTTGTTCTGCTTATCTCTTTTAAGGCCCTCAGTAGATCAGAATAGACTGTTCATAATGAGACTTGATGCACCTTTTATTAGAAAGGTATTACTGATCAAAGTGGAAGGGTAGATTTGATAATTGTATTTATCAACTTTTTTGAAATTATTTTTAAACAAGAAATAAAAAAATATTTTTTAAGACTACTGATTTGGTGACAGTCAGAAGGGCTGCAGGAGTATATTTAAACTTTTCTAAAGCAATTATATTTCAATGCTAAGCTGCAATGGATGTGACAATTTGGCACAGAGAGTACCTCCTTGGCCAAAACTAAGTCAAGCCTGAGACAGGCTCTGAGAACACACTGGTTTAGAGGGGAGCATGGGACCAAAAATTAAGAAGGTTTGGGAGAAGAGAAAATACTTTCTTTTCATTTAGCATGTTTCAAATTTTTTTCTAAAGTGTTGCCTTCCTAGAATTTTTTTGTGATTATGATAGACCACTTGAAGCTGAACACAAATATAATTTCAGACTACCTGTATCACATAGGAATTTGGCGAAATAAGAAGGTAACATTTTTTCAATATAATACGTTTAGTTGCATAATGGTGCTGACACTTCGCAATAGTTCAACTAAGCTAAAAATGTTTTGTTAATGATTTTCATTTGTACTAAGTTTCTGAGACTTCTCACTTAAGTGGCCAACAACAATCAGCCAGCATTGATGGATTCCAATTACCCTGGTACTGTTTCTCCATGATCGCATGACCGCAATATCCTCGTGAAACCTTTCACCTTGCTCGTCTTTGAGAGCACCAGGATTTGCAGGGAAGAAGTCTAAATGAGAATGCAGGAGATTAATCTTTAGTGACATGTTGCACTTCACGGTTTTGTATGCTTGAAGCATCTTGTCACCCACGTCACTGGTTTGTAGTTCCCAAGAAAATTTTCAGCAACATTCTTGAATGCCTCCTTCCTTGCAATTTTTCCACGTCCAGCTAGAAGCTCTTCCAATTGCCTGCCGTTGATGATCTGCTTGAATTGTGAGACCGACAAAATGCCTTCCTTCAACTTGGCACCAGTTATTCTGGGAAACACCTGTCTCAAATATCGAAATCCTCAGAAACTTTTGTGTCTGGTGACACAGATTCCATCCTTGCAATCTTGAACCCAGTTATTCTGCTTTTCCACTTAACAAACCCCATCGACATAAAAGGTTCAAAATCTATATCAGTATCAGTGTTGTTTTCCATTCCTGGCTCATGCATCATGGCATCTTCGTCTGCCTCCTCTAGACTCCATGTCTCTGGTGCTTTCAGTATTGGTAGACTATCATCATGTGGCAGAGATGTCATGGCTGAAAGGAGATTGGGGTATTCAAAAGATTTCTTGTTTTTAGCAGAGAAAGCAGACACACTGGTCAGACAAAAGTAACAGTCTGTCATATGACCCTCTGCCCTTGTCATATCGGGAAAGTGAGTGGCATTGACTTCTGAGTACCTTTGAGCCAATCACTTACGATTGACAGTGCATGTTGCACAACAAATATGAAGAGCCCGGGCTTTGTCTTGGTCACCAAGTTAACACCCAAAATGGAGCTCATTGGCTTTCTTAATAAGAGGAGTCATGCTGTTTCATTGAGATTTAAGCATGTACACGCCACATGTATAACAGAAAATTTCACGGCTGTTTCAACATTGATGAGACATTGTGCTGTCACAAATACAACTGAAAATACAATTATTTTATCATGATGAGTAAACATCATATGCTATGCGCGTGGAGCATGCGCATCAGAGTGCTGGCAAACTGATATAAATGTAAACACAATGCATAATACGGTGTGTGCGTGATGCATTTATAGCCTTTCTAAAACCTGTCCTGCTGTGCACCATCTGCCCTACCTAAGCATGCCTGGACCAGATAGAAAACTACTACCGAGGACTGTACCCTGCTGACGGAGGCCTCCCACACCTCCGACGCGTTCTCTTCTTCCCGTACCTCTCTGATCAGCTCAATAAAAGATGGAGGGGGCGCGTCTTACGAGACTGTTGGAGACCCCAAGCAATCAGGTCCTGGGACTGGGAGCCCCTGGCTATCTGGCCCATTTTTAACTGATCCACCTCCAGCCGCCTGAATGACCCCTCTGTGCCGCCAGCAACTTAGCTGCCTCTCTAGCCGAAAAATGTAAACAGAAGGATCTCCCCCTTATGATGGGGGGGGGGAAGCGCGGGAGGGAGGATGATGTGTAAAGCTGGGAGGTGATAGGTGGAAGGGTAAAAGGCTGAAGAAGAAAGAATCTGGAGTAGAGAATGAATTGGAAATGTTATTTGTTCTGCTTATCTCTTTTAACGCCCTCAGTTGATCAGAAAAGACTGTTCATAATGAGACTTGATGCACATTTTATTAGAAAGGTATTACTGATCAAAGTGGAAGGGTAGATTTGATAATTGTATTTATCAACTTTTTTGAAATAATTTTTAAACAAAAAATAAATATTTTTTAAAACTACTGATTTGGTGACAGTAAGAAGGGCTGCAGGAGTATATTTAAACTTTTCTCAAGTAATTTCAATGCTAAGCTGCAATTGATGTAACAAGTTGGCACGGAGAGTACCTCCTTGGCCAAAACGGTCAAGCCTGAGACAGGCTCTGAGAACACACTGATTTAGAGGGGAGCATGGGACCAAAAATTAAGAAGGTTTGGGAGAAGAGAAAATACTTTCTTTTCATTTAGCATGTTTCAAATTTTTTTCTAAAGTGTTGCCTTCCTAGAATTTTTTTGTGATTGTGATAGATCGCTTGAAGCTGAACACAAATATAATTTCAGACTACCTGTATCACATAGGAATTTGGCGAAACAAGAAGTTAACATTTTTTCAATATAATACGTTTAGTTGCATAATGGTGCTGACACTTCGCAATAGTTCAACCAAGCCAAAAATGTTTTCTTTCTTTCTTTTTAAATCTTTTTATTGAGTAAGTATACAAAAAAGGTAAGCCATATAAACATTAATACAATGTTAAAGTATAATAAAATTCCAAAAGATAACAATACCAAAAAGAAAATACTACAAACAATGTAATTTAAGCATAAGAAACCAAGATAACATAATAGTATACTAAATTTTATATATATCAATGGAAAAAAAAGAAAAAAAAAACCCCCAAAAAAAACCCACCGTGCAGCTAACTAAAAGCAAGGCAAAGCAATGGGCTAACTTGAAACCAAACAGAGTTAAACTTAAAATCACGTCCTCAATCCCGACCTCCATTAAAACAGTGAAAAAAAACAAGAAGGGTAAATATTACATTAAATGAAAATATCGAATAAAAGGTCCCCAAATCTGTTCAAATTTAAATGAAGAATCATAAAGGTTACTTCTAATTTTCTCCAAATTCAAACATAAAATCGTCTGAGAAAACCAAAAAAAGGTAGTTGGAGCATTAAGCTCTTTCCAATGTTGTAAAATACATCTTTTCGCCATTAAAGTAAGAAATGCAATCATTCTACGGGCTGAAGGGGAAAGATTACTACAAATTTTAGGTAGTCCAAAGATAGCAGTAATAGGGTGAGGAGAGATATCTATATTTAATACCTTAGAAATAATATTGAAAATATCTCTCCAATAAGTTTCCAAAGTAGGGCAAGACCAAAACATATGAGTTAAAGAGGCTATCTGCCCCGAACATCTATCACAGAAAGGATTAATATGCGAGTAAAAACGCGCTAACTTATCTTTGGACATATGTGCTCTATGAACCACTTTAAATTGAATTAGGGAATGTTTAGCACAAATAGAGGAAGTATTAACTAATTGTAAAATCTGCCCCCAATCATCCACAGAAATGGTAAGCCCCAATTCCTGTTCCCAATCTACCCTAATCTTATCAAATGGAGCTTTCCTAAGTTTCATAATAATATTATAAATCATAGCCGATGCACCTTTCTGACATGGATTAAGGTTAATTATCGAATCTAAAATATATATAGGAGGAAGCATTGGAAAGGAAGAAAGTATAGTACTTAGGAAATTTCTAACTTGTAAATATCTAAAAAAATGTATTCTTGATAAGTTATATTTATTAGATAATTGTTCAAAAGACATAAGGGAACCATCTAAAAATAAATCCAAAAACCGTAAAATACCCTTAGTCTTCCAAGTTTGAAAAGCGCGATCCGTAAAAGAGGGAGGAAAAAATATGTTACCTAAAATAGGAATCGCTAACCCGAATTGATTAAGATCAAAAAATTTTCTGAATTGAAACCAAATGCGCAAAGCATATTTAACTATCGGGTTAGAGACCTGCTTAAGGCGTTTCGAATCAAAAGGAAGAGAGGAACCTAAAATAGAACCAAGTGTATAACCCTGAACAGATTGTAATTCCAATGCTACCCATTTAGGAATAGATAGTATGTCCCGGTCAAGTAACCAAAATTTCATATGTCGAATATTAATAGCCCAATAATAAAATCTAAAGTTAAGTAATGCTAAACCTCCATCTCTCTTAGCTTTCTGTAAATGTATTTTACCCAGTCTCGGATTCTTATTCTGCCAAATAAATGAAGAAATTTTAGAGTCAACTTTATCAAAAAAAGATTTAGGTACGAAAATTGGTAATGCCTGAAACACATATAAAAATTTTGGCAAAAAAAACATCTTAACTGCATTAATACGACCAATCAAAGTTAAATATAAGGGAAACCATTTAGATGAAAGTTGAGTAATATGGTCTATTAATGGTAAAAAGTTAGTCTTAAATAAATCTTTATGTTTACAAGTAATTTTAATCCCAAGATATGAAAAGTAATTATTAATCAATTTAAATGGAAATTTATAATATAAGGGAAGATGTTTATTAATCGGAAAAAGTTCACTCTTACTAAGATTTAATTTATAACCTGAGAAAAGACCAAATTGTGCTAATAACTCTAAAACAGCAGGAATGGATCTCTCAGGATTAGAAATATATAAAAGTAAATCATCAGCATAGAGTGATAATTTATGGGACTTTAATCCCCGAGTTATCCCAGTAATATTTGAAGATTCTCGAATAGCAATTGCAAGAGGTTCTAATGCAATATCAAATAATAGGGGACTAAGAGGACAGCCTTGTCGAGTACCACGAAAGAGAGGAAAAAAAGGTGAGTTTAAAGAGTTAGTACGAACCGAGGCTACAGGGGAGTGATATAACAGTTTAATCCAGGATATAAATTTCAAGCTAAAATTAAACATTTCAAGCACCTTAAATAAATAAGGCCATTCTACTCTATCAAAAGCTTTCTCGGCATCTAAAGAAATAACACACTCAGGAACATTTTGTGAGGGAGTATAAACGATATTTAACAATGTACGAATATTATAAAAAGAGTAACGACCTTTAATAAAACCCGTTTGGTCTTCCGAAATAATAGAAGGAAGTACTTTTTCTAGTCTATTTGCTAATAACTTAGAAAAAACTTTAGAATCAACATTTAATAAAGATATTGGTCTATAAGATGCACATTGAGCAGGGTCTTTATCCTTCTTTAGTATTAAAGAAATTGATGCTCTATTAAAAGATTCCGGAAGTTTACCAAGTTTCAAAGAAGCCTCAAAAACCTTATAGAGCCAAGGAATCAATAAAGAAGCAAAACATTTATAAAATTCAACGGTAAACCCATCAGGGCCAGGAGCTTTCCCCAGATTCATAGAAAAAATAACATTCTTAATCTCATCCATTGTAATGGAAGTATCTAATAAAGAAGACATATCCTGTGAAATCTGAGGGAAGTCTAACTTATCTAAAAAATCATTCATATATTTAGAATCTCGAGGAGACTCTGATTGATATAAAGAAGAATAAAAATCACAAAAGGTTTGATTAATCCCCACATGATCCAATATCAATCGATCATTTTGGTTATAAATCTGATTGATTTGAGATTTAACATAATTAGATTTCAATTGATTAGCCAGCAGCTTGCCAATTTTATCATTGTGAACATAAAAATCACTTCTTGTTTTCTTTAATTGGTTTACAATCGAGGACGAGAGTAGTAAACTGTGTTCCATTTGAAGTTCAGTTCTTTGTTTGTATAGCTCCTCAGAAGGAGCCATAACATATTTCTTATCAATTTCTTTAATCTTGTCCACAATTACCATCTCCTCCTGCTTCTGTTTCTTCCTCAAAGCAACGGAATACGAAATAATCTGACCCCGAATATAGGCTTTAAAAGTGTCCCAAAGAGTGTTAACCGAAATATCTTCTGTATGGTTAATTGTAAAAAAAAGCTCAATCTGTTCATTCATAAAATTAACAAAGTCCGAGTCCTGAAGCAACAGCGAATTAAAACGCCATTGTCTATTGTTTGGTATATTGGCCATAATTTTAATAGAAAGCTTAAGTGGAGCATGATCCGAAATGGTTATAGAATCATAATCACATTTAATCACTGAAGGAATGAGACGAGAATCAATGAAAAAATAATCAATTCTTGAATAGGAATGATGAACATGTGAAAAGAAGGAAAAATCTTTTTCCTGAGGATGCAGAAAACGCCAAATGTCCGTCGACCCAGAATCAGAAAGGAAAAAATTAATCAAATTTGCAGATTTATTAGGTAAAGTCCGTAAAGGAGCCGAACGGTCCAAAGCTGGAGATAAACAGGTATTAAGATCTCCGCCCCAAATCAATGAAAACTCGTTCAAATTCGGAAACTGATCAAACAATGATTTATAAAATTCCGGACAATCCATATTAGGAGCATAAACATTAACCAAAACTACTTTTTTATTAAATAGTAAACCACTAACCAATAAAAATCTACCATTCGGATCAGAGATAATATCCTGTTGTATAAAAGTAACTGAGGAATCTATAAAAATAGAGACGCCTCGAATCTTAGCATTGGAAAAAATGTTTTGTTGATGATTTTCATTTGTACTAAGTGTCTGAGGCTTCTCACTTAAGTGGCCAACAATAATCAGCCAGCATTGATGGATTCCAATTACCCTGATACTGTTTCTCCATGACCGCATGACCGCAACATCCTCGTGAAACCTTTCACCTTGCTCGTCTTTGAGAGCACCAGGATTTGCAGGGAAGAAGTCTAAATGGGAATGCAGGAGATTAATCTTTTGGTGACATGTTGCACTTCATGGTTTTGTATGCTTGAAGCATCTTGTCACCCACGTCATTGGTTTGTAGTTCCCAAGAAAATTTTCAGCAACATTCTTGAATGCCTCCTTCCTTGCAATTTTTCCACGTCCAACTAGAAGCTCTTCCAATTGCCTGCCGTTGATGATCTGCTTGAATTGTGGACTGACAAAATGCCTTCCTTCAACTTGGCACCAGTTATTCTGGGAAACACCTGTCTCAAATATCGAAATCCTCAGAAACTTTTGTGCCTGGTGACACAGATTCCATCCTTGCAGTCTTGAACCCAGTTATTCTGCTTTTCCACTTAACAAACTCCATCGACATAAAAGGTTCAAAATCTATATCAGTATCAGTGTTGTCTTCCATTCCTGGTTCATGCATCATGGCATCTTCGTCTGCCTCCTCTAGACTCCATGTCTCTGGTGCTTTCAGTATTGGTGGCCTATCATCATGTGGCAGAGATGTCATGGCTGAAAGGAGATTGGGGTATTCAAAAGATTTCTTGTTTTTAGCAGAGAAAGCAGACACACTGGTCAGACAAAAGTAACAGTCTGTCATATGACCCTCTGCCCTTGTCATATCGGGAAAGTGAGTGGCACTGACTTCTGAGTACCTTTGAGCCAATCACTTATGATTGACAGTGCATGTTGCACAACAAATATGAAGAGCCCGGGCTTTGTCTCGGTCACCAAGTTAACACCCAAAATAGAGCTCTTTGGCTTTCTTAATAAGAGGAGTCATGCTGTTTCATTGAGATTTAAGCATGTACACGCCACATGTATAACAGAAAATTTCACGGCTGTTTCAACATTGATGAGACATTGTGCTGTCACAAATACAACTGAAAATGCAATTATTTTATCATGATGAGTAAACATCATATGCTATGCGCGTGGAGCATGCGCATCAGAGTGCTGGCAAACTGATATAAATGTAAACACAATGCATAATACGGTGTGTGCATGATGCATTTATAGCCTTTGTAAAACCTGTCCTGCTGTGCACCATCTGCCCTACCTAAGCATGCCTGGACAAGATAGAAAACTCTTCAGCTTGCATTGTGGGCAACATTTTAATTGACTTGAATCATGAATTGAAATAACAAATATAGACGATTGCAAAGAAATGGTATGTGGTAGGGAAATTTCATGGTGATTTTCATGTTCAGCAGCCCAAAATCCATAAGATACACCCAAAAGTATTCAGGAAGCAAAATTGTTACTGTTTTGTGTTATTTAAACATTTTAACATTTTACCTAACAATATTTTTTTTAATTTTAAATATTATTTTGAATTATTTACTTAAATTACGTGCCCCTAAATCTGTTGACGTGTAAAACTATTCTATAACTAGAAAACTTATGCCTCAAACCTTGCCACCCAAAACTAGAGCATCAATTTTTTTACTGTGGCAAAGGTTTTCTTGGATGTTTTACGGTTGGGACCTCACTTCATTGTAGAGGACAAGTGAGAGAAACACCTGGTTAGAGTACCATTTGTTTGAGTGGAAGGTGGGTGGCAATTCCACCCAATATAAGAAAGCAGTCAGGCATCTTTGGGAATGTTACCCTTGTGTAGCTCACATTGTATATCAGGATGAGTTGAATTACTTAGACTGATTCGAGGGGGTACAAGAATACATGAGGGACTCATAGGCAGTTGTATGTTATCACTTACAAATGTGTATATGTTTCTTCTTTTTTTAAAATTTTTTTTTTCTTTTTCCTCACCCAATCGACAGCTAGTCTCTCCCCGACCGTCCCCTCCCCCCATCACCCGGCCGCCGAACCTACCCCCTCCATGTGACCACCAGGCCCGCCCGCCCATTGCAGAGGGGAGAAAATCCCACCCCCTTCTTTAATGACATTAGAAAGAGGCCATGCTGGTTTACAGAGCAATTCAAATGTAAAACTATTTCAAATACAAAACAAGGGCATGCAAAACAACGTTTTTCTCTGTACTTTGGTGCATATGACATTTTAACCAATTAACTATTTTTATTTCCTATTCATTTTCCCTGTTATCCATTATACTCACAAATCCTATCAATTCCTCCTAGATTCTACCACTGACTTATATAAGAGGAGTAAATTATATAAGGCAGTTAACCTACCAAAACACATGTCTTTGGGTTGTGGGCAGGAACCAGAGTGTATTGGAGAAATCCATAAAAGCTCAGGAAGAATGTGCGCGCGTGCGCACACACACACACACACACACACACACACACACACACACACACACACACACCACACACACACACCACACACACACACAAACACAGTTTGATCTTGATTTGCTGGATCTGTGAGGCAGCAGTTCTATTAGCTGTACCACTGTGTGGCTGAGTAAGCTGCTACCATTTCCTGGCAATGTATAATGCTGCCTTAGCAAAATGTTAGCCCTAATGAAAGGTCCTGGCCCGAAACATCGACTGTTTATTTATTTCCATAGATGCTACCTGACCTGCTTAACTCTTCCAGCATTTTATGTGTGTTGCTCTAGATTTTGAGCATCTGTAGAACCTCTTGTGTTTGAAGAAGAAGAAGAATATCTTTATTGTCATTGTTGTGGAGCAATGAAACACAGTTTAGCAGCTCAACATTTTTCAGCATGACAAAGAATATATACATAAAATAAACTCTAAAACCTCAGGAGTGCAGTCCAAAATTAATAATATATGGATGGGGGTGTAGGACTATTGCACACCTGCCATTCCTGGAAGTGTGATGCATTTAGCTGCCGCCGTCTTAAGGCGGGGGCAGGAGAAGGGAAGGGAAGGGAAGGGGGTTTCAATGCTTGTGGGTAGAAGCTGTTAAGGAGTCTCTTTGTTTTCGTCCTTAATGCTCTGTATCTCTTCCCAGAAAGTAGAGGTGAAAACAGGTGATGTCCAGGATGAGTGGGATCCTTTGAAATACAAGTAGCCTTCTTTTGAAGTCTGCCAGTATAAATGTCTCTGACGGAGGGTAATGTT
This sequence comes from Mobula hypostoma, assembly GCF_963921235.1. Lineage (NCBI taxonomy): Eukaryota > Metazoa > Chordata > Chondrichthyes > Myliobatiformes > Myliobatidae > Mobula > Mobula hypostoma. The sequence continues at coordinate 56,609,759 of NC_086110.1, forward strand.
GTGCCAATAACCCGCTCTGCTACCCTCACCACCCGCTGCAAGTCCTTCCTGTTCTGTTCTGTGCAGCTGGCAAACCACACTGCACAGCAATACGTCAGGAGGCTCTCTATAGTTGTCCGATAGAAGTTGATCAGCAGGTGATGAGAGAGGAGAGCGTGCTTTAGCTTCCTTAGGAAGTAGCGCCTCTGTTGGGCCTTCCCCACCTGATAAGAGATATGGGCAGTCCAGGTGAGGTCAGCCGAGATGTGGACGCCGAGGAACTTGAAACTCTCTACTCTCTCCACCTCTTTCCCGTATATGTGCAAAGCAGAGTGCTCGACACGCTTTGATTTCCTGAAGTCTACTATCAGCTCCTTGGTTTTTGTGATGTTCAAGTCCAGGTTATTATGACAACACCATTCTGTCAAATGCTGTACCTCCTCCCTATAGGCTGTCTCATCACAGTCTGATATGATACCTATTAAGGTGGTATCGTCAGCAAATTTGACAATGGTGTTGGTGGAGTGAATGGTAGAGTAGTCATGGATGAGAGTAGATGATGTGTGTTCTCCCATCCTGACACTTTGGGGTCTGTTACTCAGAAAATCCAGTATCCATGAGCACAGTGAACTGCCAAGGCCCGGGTTGCTCAATTTCTGCACCAGTTTGTAGGGGATGATTGTATTAAAAGCTGAGCTGTAGTCCACAAACAGCATTCTTACATAGGTGTTATCCTGATCCAGGTTTGTAAGAGCTGTGATGACTGCATCCTCTGTTGATCTGTTTGCACGATACGCAAACTGGTATTTATCAAGGTCAGCAGGTATGGCAGACTTAATATAAGACAGTATGAGTCTCTCAAAACATTTCATGATGATAGGAGTTAGAGCAACTGGGCAATAGTCATTAAGGCAGTTCACTGTACTTTTCTTTGGTATGGGTATTATTGTGGCTGACTAAAGGCAGGTGGGGACTACAGACTGTAGTAGCGAGAGGTTGAAGATGGTAGTAAATACTCCCGCTAGTTGATCTGCGCAGTCCTTAAGAATCCTTCCGGTGACTCCATCTGGACCGGCTGCTTTCCTCGCATTGACTCCGTGCAGGGCGGATCTGACCTGGTGTTGGTGTAATTGTATAGGCTCATCCTTCTCTGTTAGTGCTGACTGCATGCCAACTTCTCCATTCTGACTGTCAAAGCGAGAAAGGAACTGGTTCAGAGTGTCTGGCAGTGTCCTATCTGAGGAGTTTGTGACTGTATAGCTGTCTTTGTAGCCAGTAAGAGTCTTTATCCCCTGCCACATACATCTGTGTTATTAGTTAGAGTTGTTATTGGTAAAGTTCTTCTCTATACGCTGTTTATATCTGTGCTTGGCCTCTCTGATGCCGCTTTTCAGGGCTCTTCTTGCCTGCCCATAGGCCTGTAGATCCCCAGATTTAAAAGCAGCATCCTGTGTTCTTAGCAAGATCCTCACCATGCTATTGAACCAAGGTTTTTGGTTGGGGAACACCTTAACAGACTTTGTGTCCATGACATTCTCAGCACAAAAGTTTATATATGAAAGAACAGCTGATGTGTGCCCTTCCAGATCTCCCCCTTCATCAAAAACTCTCCAGTCTGTGTTATCGAAGCAGTCTTGTAGGGCAGAGGTAGCCTCCTTAGTCCATACTTTGACTGTCTTCATATATTATTAGTTTGTTATTAGTGAAATATAGTTATTGAAGGGGATTTGAGCCATCCTGAAGCTCCTTAACTTTAAATAACTCCTTAAAAAATTTGCATTGATAATCAGCCTGCCCGAATGGTCAGTGAGAGGATCCAGGTAAACAGTATGTCTGTCCAGAAGAAGGATCTTGGCCTGAAACGTCGACTATTCATTTCCATTGATGCTCCCTGACCTGCTGAGTTCCTCCAACATTTTGTGTTTGTTGCAACAGTATACCTGTAACAAAATCATGGAACAGGCAAAATATTAAAGAAAAATTATTACCCTTGTAATGCACGGGAAAGCTCTTGCTCAGATTAATATTATGAATTAAAATTTTTTGTTCAAGTTAGGAGTTTTGGGTGACTGACAGTGACTCTGAAAAGTCAGAATCTTATGCTTAAGCCAGAAGTATAACAGGTTCACCATATGAAAATCTATTTGGTTAATATAAAGCAATATTTTAATTAACTCTACTCGGTGATATTAAGTTCATTATATATGTTTCTTCTATGAGCTGGGTAAAATTGTACACATACAGAAAATGGTGGAGGGACTCATTAGGTCAGGCAGCCTTTGGAAGGGAAATAAACTGTTGACGTTTCAAGCTGAGACACTGCATCAGGATGTAGACGCCTTACTTGCTAAGTTCCTCCAGCATCTTGTGTGCATTATTCCACCATCTGTAGAATTTCATGTCTGTCTCAAAATTGTACATATTATGTGTTTATCTTTAGAAAAAAGCTAATCATTTGAGCCCATTCTTTTTTATAGATGGCTCCCTATGTTCCTGCTACATCTCCAATATTATTATGAATCTTAATTATTCAGCCAAGAGAATTGTTAGTAAATATTTTCTAAAAGTAATAAAGCTGAAACTCTAGAATACTTATTCACCTGCACTTTTACACAATTTCTTTATCTTCCAACCTATTTTTCCATTTTTCTAGTTGGTTCAAAGAATTATTAAAAATAGTCTCCAACCGTCATTTGTTCTGAATGCAAGCTGAAGTACAAATCATTCAGAAAATGCTCCTTTCTCAGTCCTCGCAGAAGGCTTACTAATTACTCAGCCTGTCAGGTAGCCTCCATGAGGAGAAACGCAGAGTTAATGTTTCAGGTCATTGATCTTCCAACAGGACTGAGACAAATTAAGAAAGAAACATATTTTAAGTTGCAGAGAAAGAGGCAAGAAGCGGAGAGAATAAAAGGGAAGGTCAACAATAAAGTGACCAGAACACAATAAGTGACATGAATTCTAATGGTTCTGGTATAAGATGCTGGTAAAGACTTAAGAGGTGTCTGGAAGGAATATAAATAGAAAAAAAAATGTACAGCACAAAAGAAGACATTTGCATCTGTACTGGTTGTACAAGGGCTAGCCAAGTTAATGCCACCTACCAGCTCCACAGTCTTGAAGGATGTGGCTTTTGGGATATACTAACTTACTGCCCATTATGCCGCTGGCATTTAGAGCAGCAATGAAAGTCCTCCATTTCTGTGTTCATGGCTTCCATCATCGTGTCAGTAGCTTCCTCGGTTTAACTACAATCAGGTCCCCGGTGGAGACTCAGGAATACCGTTGCACTCAGATGTAGAAGGATTCTTCATTGCTGCTTTCATAACAATTTTGTGTTACCAGTCAGTGTTGTTAGCCCTGAGCTGTAGCCCCAAAACCTGGAGGACTGGTGGATCACTCTCAGTCTGTCCTCACATCATGGCTATTCCTCGAAGTCGAGGATGATGGACTTTGTTCCGTTGATCTATTTATGGGCTCTCAAGTGGCTTATGAGTCCAATCTTGGCTTTGAAAGTTCTTCTGCATTCAGGACAGGTAGTTCCAGATGGCAGATCGGGCTTTGGTTGTTGCTGCCTTTCTTTCCATTTTCTTCTCTTTTCTTCTAATTCTACACATCTGTTGGCTTTGAAATTTGCTGTTCTTTCTCAGATGATGGCTTGCCAGAGTTTCCTGTCCTTGGCATTGGTTTCCCGGTTGTTGATGTTGATGCTACATTTCTTCATGTTGGCTTTGAAGACATCTTTGAATCTGTTCTGTTGTTCACCTCTTTTCCACTTGCCTTCTTTAAGCTGGGAGTAGAAGATTTATTCTGGCAGACATTCTTCTTTCATCCAAACAACATGACTGCTCCATCTTATTTGGTTCTTGAAGACATAGGCTTCAGTGCTTGTTTTTGCTTCACTTAGCATGCTGGCGTTGGTTCTTCTATCTTCCCAGCTGATATTTAAGATGTTTTGAAGGCAGCGTTGATGGAACTTTTCAAGTGCCTTCAGATGTTGTCGGTATGTTGTCCAGCAATCGGTACCATCTACAAAAGGAAAGGCAATCGATCCGAATGCGGAAACTATCATGGAATTTCCCTGTTAGCAACAGCAGGAAAGATCCTCACCCACATCATGAACAACTGGCTCAAGCCTTTAGCCGAAAAGATCCTTCTGGAGACACAAGCCGGTTTTTGACCATCACATGGAGCAATCGACATGATCTTCACAATGTGACAACTACAAGAAAAATGTCATGAACAACTTCACCCCAAGGCATTCATCGACCTCACCAAAGCCTTTGACTCACTATCAAGGGAACTCCTATGAGATGTCCTATCCTCCTATGGATGCCCTGAAAAGTACATTTGAATCCTGAGACTCCTCTGCGATGGCATGCTTGCCACAGTCATGGTCAGCAATGGTTACTGTGAGCCTTTTCATTTTAGATCAGGAGTAAAACGGGGACGCGTGATTGCCCCAACTTTGTTCACCATCTTCATTGCGACAATCATCCACATCATCAAGGACGACCTACCCCCAGGAATCGATATTGTCTATAGAACAGATGGCAAACTTTTCAATCTTGCCCGTCTCAAGTCCAAAAACAAGATATCCATGAGTTCCCTCATTGAGATCCAATATGCAAATGACAACAGTGTTGCCGTTCTCTCAGAAAACTACCTACAACAGATTCTGACTGCCTTCAACCGTGCATAAACAAAACTTGGACTTACCATCAATTCCAAGAAGACTCAGATCATCTACCAACCGTCACCAACTGAGACAAATCAGTTAGAACCAACAATTCAACTTGGCGAAACAACCCTGAAAAACGTGGACCACTTTCCGTATCTTGGAAGTCACTTCTCCTCCAATGTCGACCTTAATGACGAGATCCAACATCGTCTTAAATGCGCTGGAACAGCTTTTGGACGTCTCTGAACAAGAGTCTTTCATGATCGTGACATCCGAACAGACACCAAAATGTTAGTGCACAAAGCAGTGGTGATCCTAATGCTCCTGTGTGCATCAGAATGAAGATTCGGCCCAAAAGGAAACAACAAAATCAGAACACTATTAAGAAATTCAATGTTGACATCCTTCAAGACATCAACCATGTACAGAAGTTCCAAAAAATCTTCAAGAACAACTGCCTCAACAAATCCCACCAACTGTAGAAGAACACTGGAATCAATTGAAGAACGCTATCATCACCTCCTACAAAGAAACAATTGGGTTCAAGACAAGAAAACATCAGGATTGGTTCGATGATAATGGCAAACTACTCCAACAACTCATCGACGAAAAGAGAAAAGCTTTCATCACCTTTCAAAATGACCAACAATCGGTTATCAAAAGGAAACACTGTCAGGAATGCAAGGCTGCAGTCCAGAACAGCACCTGAAACCTGAGTCTGTCCTCTATTCTTTGACCTGTTTGGCATGGGTGGCCCTACCAAAGCATAAAACTTTTTGATGATTGAGGCACGCAAGCCTTCAAACCTCAACAAAGTGGTGGTCCTCCAGGAGGTTTGGGATATACAGTCAAGTATATTTTCTTTCCAATATTTGTGTTAGTTTCTACATAGAAGAATACAGAGTACAAGAAAGTATATATAAAGGGTCAAAAATATTTTTAAAAAACTACCAATTACATTATATCTATTCATAATAACAATCTCATTACCCCATATTCATGTAAGTTCATCAAAATTTATATTGAAATATACTAATTTATTACAAAAAAGAGTCTAACCCCTACCAAGACCGAAGCTGTTTATTAAGGAGAAAAAAAGGTAAAATACCTTCTCATATAATAAAAATTAATAATAGCCAACATCTGAATTTAAACAGCGAATTGAAGGTTTTGAAAGTTTTGAAAGTAATTCAGAAAAGGTCCCCACAATGTTTGAAATTGAACAAAAAATCTTCTCTAAATCTAAGCATGATATAATGTCGCATAACCATTGAGCATAAGTAGGAGGAAAAACATCTTTCCATTATACAAAAGTGCCCTCCTAGCTATAAGAGAGCTAAAGGCCAAAATATGTAAATCAGTTGTCTTCAACTTGATACATTGTCCTGCAACAATACCAAATAGGGCCGTCAGAGGATTAGGCTTAAAATTGACTTTGAAAAGTAAAGAGAAAGTTTGAAAAACTTCCAATATTTTTCAAGACTTGGACAAGTCCAAAACATATGAATTAATAAAGCTTCTCCATTATTACATCTGTCACAGTAGGGAGATATATCCGAATAAAAACGAGAAAGCTTATCTTTAGTCATATGGACTCTATGTACCACCTTAAATTGTATGAGGGAATGGTGAGCACATTGCAATGAAGTATTAACCAGTTTAAAAATTTCATTCCAAGTTTCCTCAGATATTGATGTCTGTAAATCTTGTTCCCAGAGATTCTTAATTTTGTCTAAAGGAACATTCCTTGTCTCCAGTAACATACCATAAATATTAGATATTGAACCATTATGAAAAGGTGTCAAATTAAAAATTACGTCTAGTATGTTCTTATCTGAGCTTATAGGAAATGTGCACAATTGAGATCTTAGAAAGTCTCTGATTTGTAGATATCTAAAAAAGTGAGTTTTGTTTAAGCTATATTTAGCTGACAATTGCTCAAATGAAAAAAGATTTCCTCCACAAACAGGTCCCAAAAACAGTTAATACCCAACCTGTCCCATTCTTTAAAAACTACATCAGTCATGGAGGGTTTAAAAAGAATTAGAATAAGTGGGACTTGAAAGGGAAAATCTCAATAAACCTAAATGTTTTCTAAATTGTATCCAGATCCTCAGAGTATGTTTAACTATTAAATTATGTTAGTTTAACTACAAATAAAGGAAGTGAGGATCCAAGAAGGGAAATAATAGAAAATTTATTAACAGAGTTAGCTTCTAAAGAAACCCGTACCGGACAGTCTGCACGATTAATATAATATAGCCGAAACGTAAGATATCGTATATTAACTGCCCAGTGATAAAACCTAAAATTAGGTAAAGCTAGCTATACCTCCAGACTTTTAAGATTTGTGAAGATGAACTTTATTTAAACGAGGACATTTATTTTTCCATATATAGGAGGATAAAATAGATTCAAGAGAGTCAAAAAAGGATTTAGGAATAAAAACGGGTAAAGCCTGAAAAAGATTTGTAAATTTAGGTAGAATATTTATTTTTATAGAATTAATTCGTCCAATCAATAATATTGAAAGAGGTGACTAATTTAATAATATCCTTTTTACGTGCTTCAATAAAGTTAGAAAGTTTTCTTTAAACAGGTGTTTGTGATTCTTCGTGACTGTTATACCCAAATAAGTAAATTGATTCCTTACAATTTTAAAAGGGAGATTAGTATTACAGGTAATTGATACCAAATTATTCAAAGGAAATAATTCACTCTTACATAGGTTCAATTTATATCCTGAAAACTGGCTAAAACAGGAGAGTAAAGGAAGTACGCAAGGTAACGAGGTCTCAACATTAGAGATAAAAAGCAATATATTATAAGTGTTAAGCGAGATTTTGTGGGTGATGCCTCTCCTTAAATTAGCACATATATCATTAGATTCTCAAAAAGCAAAGGCAAGGGTTCTAAAGCTAGAGCAAAAAGCAAAGGACTCAACAGACAGCCTTGTCTAGTTCTGCGGTGAAGTTTAAATGGTTTGGAATTTTGAAATTATTAAGAACCCAAGCAGAAGGAGATAGATAAAGTAATTTAATCCATTGAATAAAATCTGGTCCAAAATTAGATTTTTCTAAGGTTTTAAATAAATAATTCAATTCAACCCGGTCGAAGGCCTTCTCAGCATCTAAGGATATCACACATTTCGATATCTCCTGAGAAGAAGAGTAAGTAACATCTAACACGAGCTAGAACTTCAGAGAAAATTGAATTAGCCAATCAATTGAAACAATTAGATCAAAAATATGCTATAGCTCCAGATCCTGTTTTATATAAAAGACGTGTTGAAGTTAAAACTAAATATGATCTTCTGTTAACATATCTAATTGAAACTCAGCTTCTTAAAGATAAAACTCAATTTTACATTCACAAAGATAAATCAGGCAAAGTATTGGCCAACCAATTAAAAACTTCTGTAGTTAAACGACAAATTAAAGAAATTTGCAAAACTACTGGTGACAGGACAACTGATCACTCTGAAATAAATTATACCTTTAGAGAATTCTATCCTAAGCTCTATAGTTCTGATTCCCCTAAAGATAATGCTGTAATGAATAATTTTCTAGATCAATTAAATATTCCTGCACTTTCTGCAAATAATTACAAACAGATAGATCAACCCATTTCTCATGAAGAATTTGCGGAGGCTATACGTTCATTACACTCGGGGAAGGCTCCGGGTCCAGATGGATTTTCTGGAGAATTTAATAAGGCTTTTTTCCTCATTAATTATACCGCAATTACACTTAGTCTTTTTGGATTGTTTCAAATTGGGTAGTTTGCCTCAATCTTTTTGTGAAGCTTCTATTTTGCTTATCCTAAAAAAGAACAAGGACCGAACTGTATGCTCTTCATATAGGCTAATTTCATTACTCAATGTTGATAGTAAAATTCTTTCTAAAGTATATAGAAACATAGAAAATAGGTGTAGGAGTAGGCCATTCGGCCCTTCGAGCCTGCACCACCATTCAGTATGATCATGGCTGATCATCTAACTCAGAACCCTGTACCAGCCTTCCCTCCATACCCCCGATCCCTTTAGCCACAAGGGCCATATCTAACTCCCTCTTAAATATAGCCAATGAACTGGCCTCAACTGTTTCCTGTGGCAGAGAATTACACAGATTCACCACTCTCTGTGTGAAGTTGTTTTTCCTAATCTCGGTCCTAAAAGGCTTTCCCTCTATCCTCAAACTGTGGCCCCTCGTTCTGGACTTCCCCAACATCGGGAACAATCTTCCTGCATCTAGCCTGTCCATTCCCTTAGGATTATACATTTTAAACATGACAAGACTTTCTGATTCCATTGTGTTTCAGGCAGAGTTTCAAACCCTTGCTGCTCAGTGGGTGAAAAAAAAATGTCCTTATATCTCCCCTCTAATGCTTCTGGCAATTACTTTAAAATATCAAAGAAAAAGAAAGACAATAAATCTGAATGATAGAAATGTGAGTAACAATATTGGAATGCCTGTTTATCTGAAGTTTTTGAATTTGATGTTGAGTGCTAATATATTGAGCTAAAAGATTACATGCTGTTTCTGGAGCTTAGGCTGAACTTTGTTGGAATGTAGTAGGCCAAAGGCAGTAAGGTCCAAGTGGGAGTAGGATGGAGAATTAAATTGACAAAGAGCTAGAAGCTCAGGGTTATTGTATCCAAAAGTAGTCATCCAAAGTAGAGGAGATGTTGTGAGCACCAGATAATTAATTTGAATTACTAATTTAAAATCTCGGTACCCTTTTATACGTATCTAGAAATAATAAATTGATTCAATATAAATCTATCAACAGCATCATCATGTGCCGTGTTGCATGGTGTTTTTTGACCATGATTGTTCTTAGCAAATTTTTCTACGGAAGTGGTTTGCCATTGCCTTCTTCTGCGCAGTGTCTTTACAAGACTGGTGACCCCAGCCATTGTCAATATTCTTAAGTGACTGCCTGGTGTAAGTGGTCGCATGACCAGGAGTTGTGATATGCACCAGCTGCTCATACGACCGTCTACCACCTTCTCCCATAGCTTCAGGTGACCCTGATCAGGGAGGGCTAAGCAGGTGTTACACCTTGCTGAAGGATGACCTGCAGGCCAGTGGAGGGAAGGAGCGTCTTTCAACTCCTCTGGTAGAAAGATATCTCCACCCAGTCACCCTATAAATCTATGCTTCTTGAAATTCATATTTTGTTGCTCAGTCTAAATGTTTTTATGTTGTTGTACTCAACTTCTGAAATTTGGCTTCAACTATGTCAATGGTAATGAACTTCAAAAGCAGAGTTACAGCTCTTCCTAAATTACATGTTTAGCGTAAATCCCCGTGATCCCTAACAGATTCTAATATAGGCAATGTCCATATCAATATTGTTTCGTGCTTTTGCGCTTGGTAGAGGCAAATTTTCTCCTTTAATCCATGAGCGATAAATTGACAGAGTTTGCTGATATTCATCAGCTGCAAGTGAGAAGCCTAGAATAGTTGGCTGTGATCCATTGTTGAGTGAATCTCTGAATAGCAAGGACAAGTTTTACCCACTGTCTGGGCTGCTGCTATCTATTGGATGACCTCACCAATGTTTGATGGCTTTGGTTTTCCATTATATTGCACAGCTTGGAAAGAGCAGAGGAAGGTCAAGCTTATTTGAACAACATCACCGCCTTGAGCAAAAAAAATCTGTGTAAAATTACCCTAATGTTTTGATTGCATCATTAAATGTTCTTTTGCATTGTTGCACAAAAGAAAACAAAATAACATGTATTTTACAGAGTAACTAAAAGAGCAATTTGCATCTTTCAGTCTAAACATTTGTGGTTGGTGTTCTTTGAATAAGCTTTCCTGTATAAGATGTGTGAGTAATTACTGAAAGCACCAAATAGTGTCAGCTGCAGAAAGGAGCCGAACTAAAAGATGATTTCATTGAAGTGGAAAAGAACAAGCTTTTTAAACTAAATCTTCATACAAAATGAGTTTTGTGAGGGATGAACAATTTCAGAAACAATTTGTAAGCGTCACGTAAAGCTTCGAGTTGAATAAAAGGACTGACATGTAGAAGTATATGTAAGTGCCTCAACAAATGCAATAAGATGCTTGCATTGAAAGTTTAACAATGGCACACCAGGTTAATTTTGATTCCCATTTGTCATTTGCATGGCTGCATGAGGTGATCTGGCCTTGTTAATGACTCACTGCACAAAAGCCAGCAAAAGCTGAGACTAAACTGCACTAATTTACTTCACTAATGAGTGCTGTCTTTTGTGATCTATCATGTTCTTTCATGTTATCATCAACTCTTTAAATAGTGTCTGTTCTGCTTCCACGTTATGGTATTAAGGTGAAAGAACAGTGTCGGGTGAGTTTGAAGGCTTTCTGTACTTACGTGCAATCCATTCACCTAGAAAAGTGAAAGTTAATTGGGTAAAATTTATAGCTGTCCACTTGGCATGCCTCTTAGTTAGATGTCAATTAGAGAATTAATTAAGGTAACCAGCATGTATGGCTGGACAGCTTAGCATTTAACACAAGCGTAAGGGGGTTTCATCTTTTATGTTACTGTGTAGGCTAATTAAAATGGCTTCTTTGTTATGTTATACTTGGGAATGCTTCTTTGTTATGTTAAACGCTGAGAAAGTTCTTGCACTGGCAGTTTGTTTTGGATTATCTACTGATAAGAAGATGTGACGAACCAATTGAGATAGTTGTTATGTTTTTGGTGTATCTGGAAGATTTGTATGCGGGGGGTTTTGGAGGCAGAAGGCGGGAGAGAGAGACAAAGGATGGACCAGGTGCTGTGATGTCCGCTAACGGAGTCGGACCCCGAGCGGGACGTTCAGCGAGGAGAGGAGAAGGAGACGGACTCGTGTGGAGCGTCAGGTCGACCACCGTTGTTGGTCCCAGGCGGCCGGTCGAGGTGGTCCGAGGGGTCGCAGGGTGAAGAGGAAGGGTCCTGAGCTCCAACCGTTTGTGCACAAAGAGATTGAACTTTGATAAGTGTGGCGCCTTTTATTTTCCTTTTATATTTTATTTTCTATTAATTATATAGTTCCAGTAATATCTATAAACTGTAAATCATTTAATCGCATCTGGTGTATTGTCTGTTATTTGGGTGGGGTGGGGTACATCACACAGCATCCACACAAACTAATTACCCAGTTTGGCGGGGCCGAGGGCTATTTCCCTAGATGACAGTGAGCTGAGCGACCCTGAGGGTGGCCAGGGGGGCTACACAAGCATCCTTACAGTTCTTACTGAAAAGCTCCAGAACCTGGGCTTCTGTACCTCCCACCGCAACTTGATCCTTGACTTGCTAATCAGAAGACCACAATCTATGCAGATGGAAGATAACATCTCCACCTTGCTGACAACCAGCACTGGTGCACCTCAGGGATATGTGCTCAACCCACTGCTCTCCTCTTTCTACACCCATGACTATGTGGCTCGGCACAGCTCAAACGCCATCTGTAAATTTGCTGACAGTACAACCATTGTTGGCTGAAGTTCAGGTGGTGATGAGAGAGTGTACAGGAGTGAGATATATCAGCTCGTTGAGTGATGCTGCAGCAACAACTTTGCACTCAATGACAATAAGAGCAAAGAACTGACTGTGGACTTCAGGAAGAGTAAGATGAGAGAAAACACTGCAGTCCTCTTAGAGGGATCAGCTGTGGAGAGTGAGAAACTTCAAGTTCATGGATGTCAATATCTCTGAGGATCTAAACTAGACCCAGCATATTGATGCAGCTGCAAATAAGGTACGGCAACAGCTACATTTCATCAGGAGTTTGAGGAAATTTGGTATATTTTCATCAAAGACACTTGGAAATTTCTACAACTGGCTGCATCACTGTCTGGTATTGGGGGGGGGGATGGAATTGCTACACAGAATGGAAATAAGCTACATAGAAATATAGAAATCTACAGCACATCACAGACCCTTTGGCCCACAATGTTGTGCCCACCATATAACCTACTCTAGAAACTGCCTAGAATTTCCCTACTGCCTAGCCCCCTATTTTTCTAAGCTCTATGTACCTATCTAAGAGTCTCTTAAAAGATCCTACTGTATGTGCCCCTACCACCTTCACTGGCAGTGCATTCCACACATCCACCACTCTCTGAAAAACTTACCTCTGACATCCCCCTTTTACCTACTTCCATCACCTTAAAACTATGCACCCTCATGTTAGCCATTTCAAACCTGGGAAAAGCCTCTGGCTATCCACATGATCAATGTCTCTCATAATTTTATACACCTCTATCAGTTCATCTCTCATCCTCTGTCGCTCCAAGGAGAAAAGGCCAAGTTCCCTCAACCTATTCTCATGAGACGTGCTCTTCAATCCAGGCAACATCCTTATAAATCTCCTCTGCACTCTCTCTATAGTATCCAAATCCTTCCTGTAATGAGGTGACCAGAACTAACACAATACTCCAAGTGGAGTCTAACTAAGGTCTTACATAGCTGTAATATTACCTCATGGCTCTTGAACTCAATCCCATAGCTGATGAAGGCCAATACACCATATGCCTTCTTAACAACACTGCTCACCTGCACAGCAGCTTTAACTGTCCTGTAGACCCATCCCCAAGATCTCACCGATCTTAACATTAATATTGTATTCTGTCTTCAAATTTGACCTACCGAAATGCACCACTTCTCACTTATCCGGGTTGAATTCCAAGTGCCACTTCTCAGCTCAGTTCTGCATCACATGGATATCCCTCTGTAACCCCTAACAACCCTCCAGACTATCCACAACACCCCCAACTTTTGTGTCATCAGCAGACTTACTAACTCACCCTTTTACTTCCACATCCAGGTCATTTATAAAAATCACAAAGAAGATGGGTCCTGGAACAGATCCCTGCAGAATACCACTGGTCACTGTCCTCCATGCAGAATATGAACCATCTACAACCACCCTTTGCCTTCTGTGGGCAAGCCAATTCTGGATCCACAAAGCAAACAGTCTGCAGAAAGTTGTAAACTTGGCTCCATCATGGGCGCTAGTCTGCATAGTATCTCCATCTTCAAGGAGCGATATCTCAAAAAGGTGGCATCCATTATTTAGGACCTCCATCTCCCAGTTCTTGTCTTGTTTTCATTCCTACTAACAGGAAGGAAATACAGAAGCCTGAAGACACACATTTAACGACTCAGGAACAGTTTCTTTCCCTCTGCCATCCGATTTCTGAATGTACATTGAACCCATGAACACTACCTCACTACTATTTTAAGTTTTGTTTTTGCACTACTTATTTAATTTAAGTATTATATGTATGTGTGTGTGTGTGTGTGTATATGTATATATAATGTATTTACTGTAAGCTACAGTTTTTTTCTATTATCAGGCATTGCATTGTACTGTTGCCACAAAGGCAACAAATTTCACAACATATGCCAGTGATATTAAACCTGATTCTGATTATCCTAATTATTGATAATGCGATCGTTCTTTATCTGTGAGAATTCTTTCCTATGAACATTAATCAGTGCAGGAATTACACACTGAAGCTTTCTTGATGGCAACTTTCTAGTAATGCTGCTCTTCCATCTATTGATCCAATAAGAAATAATTTCATCACTCATTAATGTCATCATGTTTACTCATAACGTGTAACAGGATGTAGAACAATACAGCATGGGAAGAGGACCTTTGGCCCACCATGTGTGTGCCGACATGATACCAGTTTGAAGTAATTCTAACTGCCAGCACGTGATCCACATCTCTCCATCTCCATCCTGTTCATGTGTCTATCAAAATGCCTTTTAACTGTTGGTATCATTTCTGTTTCCACCACCTCCCCTGGTACCATGTTCAGGGGATCTAAAACTCACTATGTCTCACAAATTCCTTTTCCACTTCTTGTGTGGAAGCTACTGTATACCCTCTAGTATTTGACATTTCCTTCCTGGGGGGAGGGGGGGTGGCAGGAATGTATCTGACTATTCACCCTATCCAGTACCCATCCAAATTTTATATGCTTGCAGGTCACCACTCAGTCACTGATGCTTTGGAGGAAACATTATATTCTCACCTATTCAAAGCCTTTCAATCCCAGTTCGGTGCTGAGCTGCCTGGCAGCAGATGAATCTTTTGTGCCCTGCCCAGCTACACTGGACCTGACAGCCAGTTGCTCCTCTGTTCCTGGCAGCCTCAGCTCAGCAGCAGATCATGAACGTCACTTGCTATCACTGGATGGTTCCTCTTGACAACCCAAAGTACCTAGAAAACATTGAAAGCTAAACCTTGCAACAGCGAACACTTCATGGGTAAAACAAACAGTGTTTTCAGGCACAATTTAAATGCAAGATATTGCATTTCCCAGAAATATTTGACACTATATCCATGGCGCGTAATCGAGCAGGTGATTAAAAATTGTGCAAGGCTGGTCAGAGGGGTAGGTCTTAAGGACCATCCTATTGGATGGAGGAAGGTAAGGTCTGCAGTTTGGGAATTGGAAAGGTATAGTGAATCAATTCTAAAGGATAGAATGTTAATAGTCCACAAAAATGAACAGAAGGAATGGTGCAGGAGCAGGAAGACATGTGGCCCTCTGACTGTATCTGGATATTTGGGAATCAGGGCACCGTGGTAACGTAGCAGTGAGTGCGGCACTATTACAGCTCAGGGCGTCGGAGTCCAATTCCATTCCAGTCTATCAGGAGTTTGTATGTCCCTCCCCGTGAATGTGTCGGTTTCCTTCGGGAGCTCTGGTCTCTTCCCACATTCCAAAAACATGCTGGTAGTAGGTTAATTGGTCAGTGTAAATTGTCCTGTGATTAGGCAAGGGTTAAATAGGTGGTTGCTGGGCTGTGCAGCTCGTTGGACTTAACAGGCCTATTCCATGTTGTATCTCTAAATGAAAATAAGAAAACAATAGACGTCTCCAAGCCTTTTTAAAATGAAGAGCAGGTGGCCAGTTTTTGGTGACATGTATATTCAATGCCTTATTTGTGAGGCTTTCAAATGGAGATGTAGTTTTATTCAGCAGCCTAATAAGCATTTTTGATGGCAATCTTTTCTTCCACTCTACTGCATCCTAAAATTTCCAGTTAATGGTCTTCATAATTCACCATGATAGGTTCCCACAAAACTGTTCTTTTTATGACATCATTGTGGGATTTTTCAAGCTGTTTGGATAAAACTGTCACCTTTATTATAAAGATGTTCTTGAAAAACATTATTCATATTTTCAGAAAGAAATTGCACAGTAATCTGGCTATAATAGCAGGAATATTTAATTAAAATGCAATCACAGATCTTATGTTAGTTTACAACTAAAACTGATATCCTTTGGAGTCTTTCCGACATGGAGGAGATCCAAACCTGAAAGAACGCAGAGAAAATTTACAAAGATGTTCCCAGATTTTTTTTTTCCCGGGAACATCCTCATAAATTTTCTTTGCGTTCTTTCCAGTTTAACAATAATTTTTCTATAATAGGGTAACCAAAACTGTACACAGTTAAAGATGATTTCATGATGTCCTGTGACTAGTGTTTCTGCAGAAACGTATGTATAAATGCTTCACAAACACGAGGAATTCTGCAGATGCTGGAAATTCAAGCAACACACATCAAAGTTGCTGGTGAATGCAGCAGGCCAGGCAGCATCTCCAGGTCGACGTTTCAGGCTGAGACCCTTCGTCAGGACTAACTGAAGGAAGAGCTAGTAAGAGATTTGAAAGTGGAAGGGGGAGATCCAAAATGATGGGAGAAGACAGGAGGGGGAGGGATGAAGCCAAGAGCTGGACAGGTGTTTGGCAAAAGGGACAGGAGGCCCAGGGAGAAGGGCAAGGGGGGGAGGGGAACCCAGAGGATGGGCAAGGGCTATAGTCAGAGGGACAGAGGGAGAAAAAGGAGAGTGAGAGAAAGAATTTGTGTATATAAATAAATAATGGATGGGGTACGAGGGGGAGGTGGGGCATTAGCGGAAATTAGAGAAGTCAATGTTCATGCCATCAGGTTGGAGGCTACCCAGACGGAATATAAGGTGTTGTTCCTCCAACCTGAGTGTGGCTTCATCTTTACAGTAGAGGAGGCCATGGATAGACATGTCAGAATGGGAATGGGATGTGGAATTAAAATGTCTGGCCACTGGGAGATCCTGCATTCTCTGGCGGACAGAGCATAGGTGTTCAGCAAAACGATCTCCCAGTCTGCGTCGGGTCTCGCCAATATATAGAAGGCCACATTGGGAGCACCGGATGCAGTATATCACCCCAGCCGACTCACAGGTGAAGTGTCGCCTCACCTGGAAGGTCTGTCTGGGGCCCTGAATGGTGGTAAGGGAGGAAGTGTAAGGGCATGTATAGCACTTGTTCCGCTTACAAGGATAAGTGCCAGGAGGGAGATCAGTGGGAAAGGATGGGGGGGGGACAAATGGACAAGGGAGTTGCGTAGGGAGCGATCCCTGCGGAAAGCGGGGGGGGGGAGGGAAAGATGTGCTTAGTGGTGGGATCCTGTTGGAGGTGGTGGAAGTTATGGAGAATAATATGTTGGACCCGGAGGCTGGTGGGGTGGTAGGTGAGGACCAGGGGAACCCTATTCCTAGTGGGGTGGTGGGAGGATGGAGTGAGAGCAGATGTGCGTGAAATGGAGCGTATAAATGCTTCGCCTTTAAAATAAGGCACTCAGCTTGGACAATGTGTTAAAAATCTTTTCTGACTTCTAACTAGAAAATAGCCGAAATATTTGTATTTTAGACAACAGAGATTTTAACAAGCACAAGAAAATCTGCAGATGCTGGAAGTCCAAAGCAATAGAGATTTTAAGTTTCATTGGTTTAACTCCTGAAAAGGGGTTGTGGAGATTCCCTCTTCTCCACTCTCAAACTCAAATAGAATTATAGGGGAAACTGTCTGGAATATTACAGAAAGTGGGAGGGATAGGAATATCTTTTTGATTGTAAGAACAAAAGAAAGTCCTCAATTTGGAAGGGGTTATTTGCCCTATGAAAATCTGAATAATGTGTTGAAATTTACGGCAAAAAGCAGAGCAAACTAAAGTTGATGGCTAATGATAAGGAACATAAAATAGGTCTGAGTGAAGCATAATCATTTATATCAATACATTCTGACTTCTTGGGAACGCTCTCCTCCTACTTAAGAGTAAAAGTAAATTCACAGCTAACATGCTCTTTTTCTTATCTGATAATATTTGGTATATGTCTGCAGTGATGCTCTCCAGCAGCATCAGCCAAAGAAACATCTGATCAGCCAACCTAGACTTTTTCTCATTTCAAATGTAACAGAGATGTAAATATATTCATATTGCAAAAACATCATTGAGTCATTGGTAGTTTGAATATGAAGTCTCTAGATTTTGATCAATGTTTAAGCCCCCACATACATTGTTTAAAGTGTTTCCACGTTCAATAAAATAAAATGCTGACTATATTAAGATGTTCATCATGTGAAATAAGTGTGGAGAAAGGAACATTAAAAGAGATTAAAGCACAGATTCCCAGCCTTTATCATGCCATTGACTAATACCTTTAAACAAGATGTCCATGAACCCCAGGTTGGGATCTCCTGGATTAAAGTCGAGTGCTATGTGCCAGCAGGTTGGAGGTTACCCAGATGGAATATAAGGTGTGGCTCCTCCACCCTGAGGGGAGCCTCATGTTGTAGAGGTACTTTGGTATACTGTAATTTGAGGTCAACAGACTTTAAACATACATACCTCCATGGCACACATGCAGCAACACACACACAGGTTGCTATAGAAAAGAAGCAGATGGTAGTGCAGAGGGAGAAAGCCCCAAGATTTACTGAAAAAAGACCTGCACATTCTCTTCTGTAAAGTAAATGTTTGGGGAGAAAATCAGATTTGTTGGGGGCCTTGGATAAAAACTATGATTGACACCAGAAGAGCCTGGCAATATATGACTACTTGTTTGAGAAACCCAACTCATTGAAGCAATGCCAAACAGATGTCCTCCCCAAAAAAAATCCCAGCCAGCCACTTCAGCAATTAGATTAGTGAGTATTTATTGATGACTTCTAATCTTTGCAGGTGGTGCACCAGAGCCGGATTGTTAGGCCTGTTAAGGGCTCACTTGGACTGTTTTGTGGCATGCATCTTGTGAGAATCATCTTCCCATCAACGAGTTACTGCATACAGTGCTCCTTGAGCTCTGAGTCTCCATGCAACTTTTCTTCCAACATCAGCTGCTGTCTTTGGTTTCCTAGCATGTAACAGACCAGGGTGACATCTCTTCATCTAGCTGGTGTATCCCCCATAGATACGGGAAACAGAAACTAACATTTTGAAGTCCAATTTTGTTCCCTAACTCTGATACTGGCATAACTCTTGTTCTATCAACACTCAGCTATTGTAGTAGGTATGAATTAGTTTGAAAAGACAGGTGAGTATCGACTGGCGCTTGTCTCCAGGATGCATGTGTTCAATAGTGATCCCTGCTGAAAATGTCCATCTGTGATGTTTCCCTAAAGATAATGCAAATACATCCTGTGCTTCCTATAAATCAGAACTGGCCAAGCAATAAGCGGATAGAAACCTTTCTCCTTCCAGAGGGAAAGCAGCAGTGTTGGGAGAACCCAGACTCGAGCTATTATCTGTTACTCAACCAACCCACTGGACCGAAATACTTTCTTCAAGAATGAGAATTTAATGCAAATCAGAAGAATGTAAACAGTGTTAAGCATAAGCCTAAATTCAGATAGGTTAACATTGTACTTTGCTACCTGATAAATGCCTCTTTGGTTCTCTCAGGAGAAGCTCTTCTCATGTTCCCCAGTTTCTAGATCTACCACAAAATGACCCCATATTTGAATTGACTTTATTTCTTACATCCTTTACATACTAAAAATCTTTATGTTATTTCTCTGTCTCAATGTGCAATATGCAAATTATAGTAATTTGTAATAAATAGTATGTACAGTAAGATATACAACAGAACAGTCAATATAGCTTAGAAATACAATTGTATCAGTATTAATTAATCAGTCTGATGGCCTGGTGGAAGAAGCTGTCCCGGAACCTATTGGTCCTGGCTTTAATGCTGCGGTACTGTTTCCTGGATGGTAGCAGCTGGAACAGTTTGTGGCTGGGGAGACTTGGGTGCCCAATGATCCTTCAGGCCCTTTTTCTGTACCTATTGCTATAAATGTTCTGAATAGTGGGAAGTTCACATCCACAGATGCACTGGGCTGTCCATGCCACTCTGCAGAGTCCTGAAATTGAGGGAAGTACAGTTCCCATACCAGATAGTGATACAGCCAGTCAGAATGCTCTCAATTGTGCCCCTGTAGATATTCCTTTGGATTTGGGGACACATGCTAAACTTCTTCAACAGGCTGAGGTGAAAGAGGCACTGTTGTGCTTTTTCCACCACACAGCTGGTATGTACAGACCAAGTGATGTGTATACCATGGAACTTGAAACTGTTCACCTTCTCAACCCCAGATCCATTGATGTCAATAAGGATGAGTCTGTCTCCATTCCCACTATAGTCCACAACCAGCTCCTTTGTTTTTGCGATATTGAGGGAGAGGTTGTTTTCTTGACACCTCTGTGTCAGGGTGATGACTTCTTCTCTGTCGGCTGCCTTGTTATTATCTGAGGTCAAGCCAATCAATGTAGTATCATCTGCAAATTTAATTAGCAAATTGGAGCTGTGGAGATTTCACAGCAAAATCATTGCAGATGGAACCTAAATGCATTGTGTCATTGAAAGTACCTGGTAACCATTTAGCCTAACCCAGGTGTGTCTGTTCTTCATACTGTTTCCTGGTTTCTGTCTCAAAGTTGCTATATCAATGAAACTTCTTGAGATTCTTATGGCCTATATGTGGAATCCGGTTTTGAAATGGGTGGCTGACTTCAGAAGTCAGAGTGGAAAGGAAAGAAATAATAGGAAATAGTAAATCTTCCCCCTCTGGACAGTAGCAAAAACAAAACACCACTACCGAATCAGAATCAAGTTTAATATCACCGGCATATGTCGTGAAATTTGTTAACTTTATGGCAGCAGTACAATGAAATATAAGATAAATAAATATAGAGGGAAAAACTGAGTTACATTAGGGATATATATGTCTATTAAATAGTTAAATTAAAATAATTAGTGCAAGAAAAACTAAAACTAAAAAAGTGAGGTAATATCCATGGGTTCAATGTCCATTTAGAAATCGGATGGCAGATGGAAAGAAGTTCTTGAATCGCTGAGTGTGTGCCTTCAGGCTTCTGTACCTTCTTCCTGATGATAACAATGTGAAGAGGACATGTTCTAGGTGGTGTGGATCCTTAATGATGGATCCATTTTCCTAAGGCACCACTCTTTGAAGATGTCTTGGATACTACGGAGATTAGTACCCATGATGGAGCTGACTAATTTTACAAGTTTCTGCAACTTACTTCGAACTTGTGCAGTAGCGCCCCCATGCCAGACTGTGATGCAGCCTGTCAGAAAGCTCTCCGCTGTGTATTTGTAGAAGTTTTCAAGTGTTTTAGCTGACAAATCAAATCTCCTCAAACTACCTGACTGGCAGGCCACAGTTTGTGTGTCTTCAGAGCTGTGTGTCAGACATGGCTATAAGCACCACAGAGAACTGTATTGGCTCCCTTCCTGTTTATCCTGTATAACTCAGACTTTAGATATAACATTGAGTCATGTCATCTGCAAAAGTTCAATGATGACTCAGAGTTTGGTGTATAAAAGGAGGACGGGAGGATGAATATAGGACCCTGGTGGAGGACTTTGTCAAATGGTGCAAGCTGAATCATCTGCAGCTCAACATTAGTAAGACAAAGGAAATGGTGATGGACTTTAGGAACAAGCCTGCATTGCTCCGTGTTACTATTGATTGTGAGGATGTGGACATGGTGAGGACCTACAAGGACCTGGGGTTGCACATAGATGACAGACTTGAGTGGAGCACCAACCCAGAGGCTGTGTACAAGAAGGGCTAGAGTTGCCTCTACTTCCTGAGGAGACTAAGGTCCTTTGGAGTATTCAGACCTCTCCTTCACATATTCTACCAGTCTGTTGCATCTTCTATGCAGTGGTATGCTGGGGCAGTGGCACCAACATGGGTGATTAGAAGGGCTGACTCTGTTGTAGAAGTCAAACTGGACACACTGGAGGCTGTGGTAGAACAAAGGACCCTACAGAAAGTCCTGGAAATTCTGGACAATGTTTCTCACCTTCTGCATGACAGCTTGGCTGAACAGAGGAGCACTTTTAGTAATAGACTAAGCAAGTGTGCTGCTCCAAAGAACACTATATGAGGTCATTCTTACCCTCGGCCATTAGGTTCTATAATAAGTCAACCTATAGCCGGGGAATTGATAACCCCATCTTTTAGGCTGTATGAGGTAACTTATGTTTTATTCTTTCTTACTTCTAATATTTATATCTGTGCACTTGTAATGCTACTGTGACACTGCAATTTCCTTTGGGATTAATAAAGTATCTTTCTATCTAATGAAATATAGTTGCAGTCTTGCCTTCTTTATAGCTACATCAATATGTTACATGCAGGTGAGGTCTTTAGAGATGTTGACACCCAGGAAGATGAAATTGCTCACTCTCTACACTTCTGATCTGTCTCTGAGCATTGGTTTGTGTTCCCTCATCTTACCCTTTCTGAAGTCCAGAATCAGCTCTTTGGTCTTGTTGACATTGAGTGCAAGGTTGTTGCTGTGACAGCACTCAACTGGTATATCTCGCTAAAGGCTCCACTGAGGCAGGAGGAAAAGTAGATCTCCAAGGCAAACCGTGATAACTCTTTGGCCATAGAGTTGGATATGAAGGGGGAGAATGAAGTGAAGTGAGTGGAGTAAAGGGATCTTAAAGACTAAAATTCATTTATGGAGCAAATTGTGACAACAGTGCACAAAAACAACATTGCTGGAGGAACACAACAGGTCAGGCAGCATGTATGGAGGAGAATAAACAGTTGATGTTTTCGGTTGAGATTCTTCATTAGGACTGGGAAGGAAGAGGGCAGAAGCCTAAATAAGATTTATTTATTTACTTAGTGATACAGTATGGAGTAGGCCCTCTTCAAGCCACAACCCCGATTAACCCTAACCTAATCATGGGACAATTTACAATGACCGGTTAACCTACCCAGTATGTCGGTAGTGCACAAGGACAAGTTGGCAGAGCAGATTATTTTTAGCAATACAGAGATTTGTTGCTGTATGCTTCCGAAACATGGACTATAACACCAGAACTCCAAAGAAACTTAGAAGCAACAGAAATGTGGTTTCTTAGAAGAATGCTGAAAATATCATATAGAGATAGGGTAACTAATAAGACAGTACTCCAACGTGCCCATACAAAAAGATCTTTAATGAGTACATTAAATGAGAGGAAACTTAAATTCCTGGGCCATGTCATCAGAAAGGGAGAACTAGAATGCCTTACATTACAAGGCCGTATGCCTGGGAAACGCGGAAGAGGAAGGCAAAGAAGAAAATATATGGACACTGTGAAAGAACGAACAGATCTAAGTGTGCAAGATATCATTGGCGCTGCGTGGGATCGTTCGATGTGGAAAGCCATGATCGCCCAAGCGTGTATCACGCAAGGCACATGAAGAAGATTCTGCAGAACTGTTGAAGAGAAAAAAAAAAGGAGACGTGCTGACACAGGGATAATTTATCTCAAAGTCAGCTTAAGTCTCTAAAGGCCATTGCGATGGGTGAGTATGACTGAAAGCAGCAGCATTCTGGGAGAGTTGAAGTGTATGGAGGATAATGGATTGGAAAGCTCCAAGAGAGCATTATATTGGTCAAGTGGTGTATAACGGTTATACTACTGGATCATATATCAAGCAGTCTTGACTGTGATCCAGAAGAGAATTTTAATTTAATTATTTAATGATACAGTGTTGTCTCTTCCAGCCCTTTGAGCCATACTGCTCTAGCAACCCCCGGCAAACCCGATTACCCTAACCAAATCACGGGACAATTTTCAATGACCAGTGATCCTACCCAGTATGTCTTTGGACCGTGGGAGGAAACTGGAGCGTCTGGGGAAAACCCATGCATTCCATGGGGAGACTCCTTACGGATGGTGCCTGAATTGAACTCCAAACACTGGAAAGCCCTGAGCTGTATTAGTGTCACACTAATGGCTATGCTACCATGGTACATTTTCTTTTGATGACAAACTAGCACAAAAGCAAATAGTTTTGCACAGTTAAAGAGTCTATGAGAGGCAAATGTGCCAGAGATATCATTAAGCATTTGAAGTTTGATCCCGTGTTTACCTGTATCCAGTTCCAGTACCAATATGAAGCCATAGTTTCCATTTTTACGGTTTGCCCTTGCATCTAAATAATAACTAATATCTCATCTTAATAAGCAATCAAATTATAAATAATAAGATTCTTCAACAGTCAAGGCTCATCATTAAAAATTTCCACCTGTAGATTTAACATAAACTGCAGATTTAACATATTAATTCTATGATCTAAAATTTGCAGTACACCAGCATCATTACTTCTGTTTATACTAGTTTGTCATCAAAAGAAAACATATCCCTGAGCAGGAAGGTTTGAGGAAATCTTCGGCCATTTTTATGAAATGTCTACACATATAGCAACAGCCATTGGACTTTGATGAACATAATGAATTAATGGATGTAACACAAATAAAAAGTATTTCAACTGTAGGAAATGTAAAATTTAAAAAGAAATTGCTGTTAGATTTATATGTTAAAATTTCCTCGCTAAGAACTTATTGTACTGGTCAGTTCCTGTTTTCAATGCTCATGTGTTTCCAGTCATTCATCCTCGCGAGGTTCTGTTTCCGCACTGTCAGGGGGAGATTGACTGATTAAAGCTGTGTACATACATGCTGTGTACATACATCTATTTAGTTACCTCTAGCAAACTTGACCCACGATTCCTTTTAAGGACCTATGAATGGGAATTGGACTATCCTTTCACAAATCGCTGACTGAACTTGTGACTCCACAGAACATATAAGAAGCGAGTATTTATTTGGGCCTTGTGTGCACATTCTTACAGCAAAGGTAAAGAAGTGATCTGAAACAGAAAGTGCTAGAAATTCTTAGCATGTTATGCAGCATTCATGGATAAATAAATAGGGATAACATTTCTGGTCAATGATTCTCATCAGAGGGGACATTGCAGGATCTAACTTAAATATTTGACACAGTCTACAGCGAGATGCATCTATTTCTAATGATTTATTTTATTGTATTTCCACATAAAAACATGAAATGTCATCCTCAATGATACCATTGTGCAAAAGTAATGGCCAAACTGCTTTTTGAGATGTGTTCATGTTTATTTCTTATCCGTCACATAAAAAGCAAGCAAGCTTTTTAAGGTGAGTTTTCATAGATGACTTAGTGTACATACAGTAAACCCAAACTTGACATGGAGAAGCTCACCTCCATTCTTCTCATTTCTCTTTCTGCAAAAAAAAGTTTTGTAAACTTAACACTTGCCAAAATTAGCACAATGAACATTATATGGCCATTTCTGCCTATTGCTAAGAATAGGAAAGTCTTGATATTTATAATACACACATAGTTCTTTTCATGATTACAGCCTGTTCTATCGACCTATTGAGATGAATCCAAAATATTCTTACCACTGAGAGTTTTACCAATGTCCCTCAGCTAAGATTACTTAAAAGTTAAAAGTCATATTGCTTTCTGGGTTACGATTTCTGTTCTTGCTTATGCATTGTATGATTTTAAGTCATGCATAATTCGTTGGCTGTGAACAATATTCAGGCATCCTGAAATATGAAAGAATCTGCATGAATATTCTCTTTGCTTAATTTTTTCAACAGTATTGTACAAATATTTTCAGGTCCTAAAATTTTGATTAACCTCAACATATTATTTATAAACATGAGAAAGTCTGCAGATGTGAGAAATCCAAAACGTCAGGCACAAAATGCTGGAGAAACTTCTGTACCTCACATATAAAAAATAATTTTATATGATAGCAATCTGTTGAAACATTGGCTGGATTCCAATGTTGACAGTCAATAAACTGTGCTCACTGCTGATTTGCAGTGAATGTCCAGAGTTACCATTTCCTTGAGATCAGCCAATTAGTGAATCACTTCAGAAGGAGGTGTCAGAATGCCCTGGTCAAATAGAGCTGAAAAGCTTTGTCATTCAGCCAGCCAACATTACTGGCTTAATTGACTGGAAAGATATTAAGACATTTGATGATATTTAATCTAAAACATAGAAAAGTACAGCACAGTACAGGCCCTTCAGACCACAATGTATTGGCAACCTGTATAAAAACACTCCATGATCAATCTCTCCCACACAACCCATATCCATCATATTTCTTGCATGTATGTGCCTAATATCTTAAATGTCCCTATTATCAGCCTCAATCACCATCCCTGGCAGTGTGTTCTAGAGATGTCCTCCTTCTTCAAAGAAACCTTTTCTTCCTCCACCATCAATGGTGTCCTCACCCGCATCTCTTCCTTTTCGCGCATGTCTGCCCTCACCCTATCCTCCTGTCGCCACACCAGGGATAGGGTGTCCTCTCCTACCATCCCAGTAGCCTGCATGTCCAGCACACAATTCTCCATAACTTCTGCCATCTCCAACAGGATCCCATCACCAGCACATCTTTCACTCCCCCCATTTTCTGCTTTCTACAGGGATTGCACCCTATGTAACTCCCTTTCCTATTTGTCCCTCCCCACTCATCTCCCTCCTGGCACTTATCCTTGCAAGCGGAACAAGTGTCAAACCTGACCCTACACCTCCTCCCTCACTACCACTCAGGGTCCAAAACAGTCCTTTCAGGTGAGGTGACACCTCACCTGTGAGTCTTTTGGGGTCATCTACTGATCCGGTGCACCCTGTGCGGCCTCCTGTATATCGGTGAGACCTGACATACATTGGGAGACTGCTTTGCTGAACACCTATGCTCCATCCACCAGAAAAAGCGGCATATCCTGGTGGCCACATTTTTCAATTCCACTTCCCATTCCCATTCCAACATATCAGTCCATGGCCTCCTCTACTACTGTGATGAGGCCACACTCAGGTTGGAGGAGCAACACCTTATATTCTCTTATATTATATCACCTTATATTATATGTAGTCTCCGGCCTGATGGTATGAACATCGATTTCTCAAATTTCCGGTAATTGCTCCCCCCCTTTTCCATTCCCATTCCCGTTTCTCTCTCTCTCATCTCATCCCATCTCCTTACCTGCCCATCACCTCATTCTGGTGCTCCTCCCCCTTCCCTTTCGTCCATGTTCTTCTGCCCTATCCTATCAGATTCCCCCTTCTCCAGCCCTGTATCTCTTTCACCAATCACCTTCTCAGCTCTTCACTTCACCTCTGTCCCTCTCCTGGTTTCTTCTATCACCTACCACCTTGTACTACTTCTTCCCCTCCCCCCACCTTCTTGCTCTAACTTGTTATCTTTTTTTCCAGTCCTGATGAAGGATCTCCGCCCAAAAAATCAACTGTTTGCTCTTTTCCATAGATGCTGCTTGACCTTCTGAGTTCATCCAGCATTATGAGTGTGTGTGTTGCTTAGACTTCCAGTATCTGCAGATTTTCTCATCTTTGTTCTTGGCACTGTTACGTACCCCGTAACTGGGTTGCCAAACCAGCAGAAATGGATCACTCAGTTGGAGTCTGGAGTACTAGAACTAAGAAAGTTTTATTAAAGAAACAAGCAACACATTAATCGAAAGGATAATAAATGCAACAGTTCAGCGATGATAAACGCACATGTGCACAGAATTAAGATAACAGCATCAATCAAGCTCTATCGTTGTCTAGGGGTAAATGCCCAATTTCAAAATGACTCAAAGTTCAGTCCAGTTAGTAGTTCAGTTTGCAGTAATCGTTGCCATGGCGGTGGACAACGTGGGGGAAGAGAGAGATAGAATAGGAACAACTGATCATTCAGAACACTGCTTCACTCACAGACCAGCAAGATGGCTCACAGACCAGCGAGATGGCTCACAAGCAACTTTTGGGCGAGTCCTTGGTGATGTCACCTGAGGTCACCGACTGTGACCCCTCCTCCAGATGCGGTCGATCCTCTGCAGTGAACCCGGCACCCAGGCAAGGGCGGACACACACCGGGTTCCCGCTGATCGTACCTTTCCACCCTTGTCGTTGTCTGACACTTCTCACCCACTCGTGAGAGGCGCACCGCTTCCAGGGTCTTGTTACCTCGGGTGGCGTGTGTGTGTCTTAGCGAACCGGTCCCTTTTTATCCCCCTGCTGGGGTATCGCCTGTCCATCACTTCAAACAGTTCAAGGTTCAAAGGGGGGAGCCGCTCCAGACAGCTCTCTCTCCCACATCCCTTCATTACACATCTCCAGACGCTGCTCCATTGTTCCTTATCTCTCCTTCCCCTGAGGGCAGGTGGCAGACCAACTGCTGATGCCACTGATGCTAGCCCAGGCCAGCAAACATCTTAATTTTATGTGTATTCTCGTAACACTTCCCCCCTTTAAGGATTTTTACCGGGAGGTAAAAATTACAAACATGACTACATTATCTGATACATACACAATATACATCTTTAACAGTTATTTAGCTAATACAGAGAATTTGAAGCTGTCAACACCTTGACAGACAGTCATCACATTTTCTGTTCCTTTTACACGTGTTATTAATAATCCCTTAGACCAGGCTCCAACTCAGCAAACTTCATAGTGGCCAAAAACACTGATGAATTGCGACCAATGTAACCTCTCATTTGGTTTTGTCCCGGACCACAACAACAAGGGTCGTCCCATTCCGACTCAATTTTCTCTCGCAAGGGCTTAGTAGGAGGGGGACGGGTATTGACCGCAGAGTTATTGCAAAACTTCCTGCAGTACCCCACCATCTCCAAAAGCCTTCTGAGGGCCCTCTTGTCTGTCGGGGTTGGGAGGTCAGCGATAGCCTGCACTGTAGCTTGCATCACTGCCAGCTGCCCCTGTGTCACCACAATTCCCAGGTAAGTGACCTTCGTGTGGCCGAATTCATTTTTTTCAAGGTTCACTATCAAACTGGCTTCAGACAGCCGTATTAAATTGCCAATACACACCTCTGTGTTCATCAGCCCTTTAGTCACTGAATTACTCGAAAAATATGGGTGTTGTTTACTTGGCCGCCCTATTGTAACCACAATCACCCAACGTCCCAGTTCTTTGCATTTCCTCGGGACAATCAAACACATGGGTGCGAGTCGTTTAATTACTCCTTCGGGGATTAAGGGAGAGACCTTATCAGTAGACCTGGCCAAAACAATAGCCTTCTCCCATCTGACCGATCCCATCCTAATCTTTTCAAAATGGTTTTTTCCTCTTAGCAGGGGGCCCCTAGCTTCATTGATTTCCACGCTAACACCGACTAGGTTTGTTAGCATATCAAAAGCCGGTGACCGTCTCAGTTCGCGTCGGTCATGATCAATAACATTCTTCCCCCTGGGCAGCCGGTAAATCTCTTTCGTGATTCCACCAACTGTTTCCTCCAGCACCGCAAAATTTCCACCGGGGGGTACCTCGTGGGCCATGTTAAAAACCTCATCCCCATAACTCTTTTGCACCACCCCCCACTCCTCATCTGCGGGTACTGTACTTGATTTCCCTTTCTTCCTTAGCACTTCCTCATCCGCACAATAGCTTGTCAAGGCTGTGTCAGAGAGAGCGGTCTCGGCAAAACCCATCAGCCCCTCGTCTCGCTCCTGCGTCTGCACAACTTCTTTCCTGGCTACTGCTACGTCCGTCCCAGCTCCCTCACTACCTCTTATCTCACTACACCCTGTCTCATACAAGGTTGGCAGAAATGTTTCAGCCAAATTCACCATCGCGGGCGGGGCCTCCATGCTGGCAGGCTGACCCGTCAATCTCATGACTGGGAACACGATTCCTCCGGCGATGTCATTACCGAGCAAGACTTCCACGTCTTTCATCGGTAATTCGGACCTCACCCCGATCGTGACTAGTCCAGAGACCAGGTTGCTCTGTAAATGTATCTGGTGCAAAGGGACCGACTCTGTCCCTTCCCCAACACCTTTGACCTCTACCTCCCCAGTCTGGGTCTCTGAGCTAAACTCTAATACACTCTTCAGTATTAGTGACTGACACGCTCCCGTGTCTCTCCAGATCCGCACTGGAACTGGTTTTAACCTCTCCTTCACTGACACCAGTCCGGCCGAGATAAACCTCTCGCGCCCTTCCTGGACTTTTTCAGACCTGTCCTTCCCTAGCGGTTCGCTTAACAGCTCAATACAGCCATTCAAAATTTCCGCTTTTCCTTTCCCCGTCTCCTTCCTTGGGGCAAAGCACCTGGACGCAAAGTGTCCGACTTTCCCACAATTATAACAGACGACCCCAGGAGACTTCCTACCAGACTGCTCCCGGTCTACCTTATCCTTTTCACTAGTCCCCGGCTTACTTTCTGACTTTTCCGGCGGACTCTCCCCGCCGTCCTGACTACCCTTCTGGTAGCCTTTACTCGGGGCAACCTTCATTTTATGCGTCAACGCATACTCATCCGCTAACTTAGCAGTTGCGGCTAACGTGGCTGCCTCTTTCTCATCGAGGTAGGGTCTCATACCCTCAGGGACACAACCTTTAAACTGCTCACTCAGAATCAGCTGCAGCAGTCTGTCATAATCCCCCTCTACCCCTTTCGAGGCGCACCAACGCTCACAATATGTTTGCATCTCGCGAGCAAACTCCAAATACGTGCGGTCCCACCGCTTCCTCGCATTCCGGAACCTCTGCCGGTATGCCTCCGGGACCAACTCATAAATCCTGAGGATGGCCTCTTTCACCACCTCATACCTCTGGGCATCTTCCGCGGACAAAGCTGAGTAAGCTTCTTGGGCCTTCCCTTTCAGTACACTCTGAAGTAAGACAACCCACTTATCCCTCGGCCATTCCTGACTTATAGCCACCTTTTCGAAATGAAGAAAGTACCGATCCACATCGGTATCGTCAAATGGGGGAACCAGCCTAACCTCCTGGGTCGCCCGGAACCCTCCACCTTGGTTCGGCACGAGCCCCTGCTCGGCCCTTATCTTTAACTTCTCCAGCTCAAATTCCCTTTCCCTCTGTTTCTCCTCTCTCTCCAACTGTCTTTCTCTCTCTTGCCTTTCTACCTCTTTCTCTCTCTCTCGCCTTTCTAACTCTTTCTCTCTCTCCCGCCTTTCTAACTCTCTCTCTTTCTCCCGCCTTTCTAACTCTCTCTCTTTCTCCCGCCTTTCTAACTCTCTCTCTTTCTCCTGCCTTTCTAACTCTCTCTCCTGCCTTTCTAACTGCTTCTCTTCGTGTTCTAACTGCCGTACCCGGAACTCGTGCTCGAGTCTCAGTTTTTCAAGCTGTACCTGTACCGCGTCTCCAGCAGGTTTTTCAATAGACACCTCCCCCAGCTCACCTTGGGGAAACACACCTTTAGATACATAGTGCTCTACAATAGCTCTGTGTATCTCCTCTCTCCTCATTGTCGACTTCACCTTAGCAAGATTCACCCGTTTGGCCACAGCTATCAATTCCGATTTCCTGGCATCCTCTAATGCCTCCAAGGTCGGCGCCTTTATAAATTCCTCAACCTCCATTTCTGCTGTTTGTCTTTTCTTTCTTTCGGGAATTTTAACCCAATCAATTTACTCCGTCCCAAATTTAGCGTTCAAAATCGCGGACGAGAACCCCACTTATGTTACGTACCCCGTAACTGGGTTGCCAAACCAGCAGAAATGGATCACTCAGTTGGAGTCTGGAGTACTAGAACTAAGAAAGTTTTATTAAAGAAACAAGCAACACATTAATCGAAAGGATAATAAATGCAACAGTTCAGCGATGATAAACGCACATGTGCACAGAATTAAGATAACAGCATCAATCAAGCTCTATCGTTGTCTAGGGGTAAATGACCAATTTCAAAATGACTCAAAGTTCAGTCCAGTTAGTAGTTCAGTTTGCAGTAATCGTTGCCATGGCGGTGGACAACGTGGGGGAAGAGAGAGATAGAATAGGAACAACTGATCATTCAGAACACTGCTTCACTCACAGACCAGCGAGATGGCTCACAAACAGCTTTTGGGCGGGTCCTTGGTGATGTCACCTGAGGTCACCGACTGTGACCCCTCCTCCAGATGCGGTCGATCCTCTGCAGTGAACCCGGCACCCAGGCAAGGGCGGACACACACCGGGTTCCCGCAGATCGTACCTTTCCACCCTTGTCGTTGTCTGACACTTCTCACCCACTCGTGAGAGGCGCACCGCTTCCAGGGTCTTGTTACCTCGGGTGGCGTGTGTGTGTCTTAGCGAACCTGTCCCTTTTTATCCCCCTGCTGGGGTATCGCCTGTCCATCACTTCAAACAGTTCAAGGTTCAAAGGGGGGAGCCGCTCCAGACAGCTCTCTCTCCCACATCCCTTCATTACACATCTCCAGACGCTGCTCCATTGTTCCTTATCTCTCCTTCCCCTGAGGGCAGGTGGCAGACCAACTGCTGATGCCACTGATGCTAGCCCAGGCCAGCAAACATCTTAATTTTATGTGTATTCTCGTAACAGCACTAATTCATCTCTGTGTTAAAATAAAACTGCCTCTGACATTTCCCCTAAACTTTCCTCCATTCACATTAAATGGATGTCCTCTTGTATTGACCATTCTCTCCCCAGGAAATAAGTTCCTGGTGTCCACTCTGTCTATGTCTCTCATAATCTTATACAGTACACCTCTACCAACTCTCCTCTCATCTGCCTGCATTCCAAAGAGAAAAACCCTTGCTTGCTCACCGTTTCCTCATAAGGTAAGTTTTCTAACCCAAGCAGCATCCTGGTTCCTCTGCATCCCCTCTAAATCTTCCATAACCTTCCTTTAATGAAGTGACCACAATAGAACTCAATACTCCAAATGTGGTCTAACCAAAGTTTTATAGACATGCAATATTACCTCATGGCTCTTGAACTTCATAGGAAGTCATTCCTGCCTGTGGCCATCAAACTTTACAACTCCTCCCTTGGAGGGTCAGACACCCTGAGCCAATAGGCTGGTCCTGGACTTATTTCCTGGCATAATTTACATATTACTATTTAACTATTTATGGTTTTATTACTATTTAATTTTTTATGGTGCAACTGTGACAAAAACCAATTTCCCCTGGGATCAATAAAGTATGATTATGACTATGACTATGCACTTAATCCCCAAGCTAATGAAGGTTACTGCTCTTTATGCCTTCTCAACCACTCTATCAACTTGCATGCAACTTTGAGGGTCTATGGACATGGACCCCAAGATCCCCCTGTTCCTCTACACTGCCAGAATCCTGTCATTAACCTTGTACTCTGCCTTCAAGATCAAATTTGATCATCCATAGTGCATCACTTTACATTTTGGTTCATCTGCCACTTCTCTGGCCAGCTCTACTTTCTGTCTATAACCTGTTGTAACCTGCAGCAATTTTCTAAATTGCCAACTTTTATGTGATCTGCAAACTTATTAACCCACACTTCCACTTCCTCATCCAAGCCATTTTATAAAAATCATGAAGAGTAGGAGTCGCAGCCAGATCCCTGCAGATCACCATGAATCACCAATTTCGCAGCAGAATACGTTGCATCTGCTACCACACTCTGCCTTCAGTGAGCAGGCCAATTCTGAATCCACGTAGCCAAGTTTCTTTGGATCCGACTATTAGGCCTCTCAAAATCATTATGCCATTA